>NC_058088.1:142962509-144162509 GCF_014858855.1 Bufo gargarizans
GTTTTCCAACTAATGAACTCCCTGGCTTCCTGAGCCTGTTTAGAGAAGAGGTTGTCAGCAATTTTCACTGTGGCAACCACTTCCCTTGCTTCAGTCAGAGGGGCGGAAACCGCTTTCCCTAGAGACCCTGGGCGCGGGCTGTCTTCAGTACAGGATCTCCCTATCTATCCATGGTTTGAGCAGATTCACATGGCTGGTGTACATTGCCTCCCTGGCTGGTGTACATTGTAATCTACCTCATAGGGCCCCTGCCACCTAGCTAAGAACTTACCGTCTACGGTTGGTAACAGAACCAATACCCGATCACCCGGGTTAAAGTTCCTGACCTGAGCCTGCCAATTATAGACCCTACTCTGGGCTCGCTGCGCTGCCTCCATCTGGGTGACAGACTCAAAAACACTTTTGTGCAGGTGTGGGTTGTTGTTCCCACGCCTCTTTGGCCACGTCCAACAGACCGCGAGGGTGTCTGCGAACATGAGATAGTGCAGAAGAGGGTCCCTCCCATCCTTAGACACCACTCTTTTTAGTATATTTTTTAATGTTTCATTAAACCTCTCTACTAGGCCATCCGTTTGCGGATGGTACACGGACATCCATGGCTGTTTTATGTGGAGCAACTTACAGAGTTCCCTCATGACCTTGGACATAAACGGGGTCCCTTGGTCAGTCAGAACCTCCTTAGGCAGACCCACTAAAGAAAACATCTCCATTGACTCTTAGCTATGAGTTTGGCTGATGTATGACGCAGTGGCACCACCTACGGGTACCGAGTGGCGTAGTCGAGGACAACCAAGATGTGTTTGTGCCCTCTAGCGGACTTCAGTATCGGGCCTACAAGATCCATAGCGATTCGCGCGAATGGGACCTCAATAATCGGGAGGGGTACCAGGGGACTACGGAAATGTGGCTGGGGGCCCGTTATCTGGCAGGTTGGGCAAAACTTTCAATATTTTTCTATCTCTATGAACACACTGGGCCAGTAAAACCATTGTAGTATCCGGTCCTGTGTTTTCTGCATTCCCAGATGACCCCCGAGAACCTGCTGGTGGGCTAACTCTAACACGAGTTTGCGATAAACCTGGGGCACCACCAACTGTTCAATGGATTCACCTCACAGCTGGTTTACTCGATACAACATATCTTGATGAATCACAAAACTGAGAAAAACTGACTCTTGCCCCCGTTTATCTATTATTAATACATTTTCCCAGGCTCGGGATAGGGTTCTGTCCCGGTGTTGTGCAGAACCAAAATTATCCCTGGAGACATTGAGGTCTGCCAGCTCCAGACCTGGCGGCAAGTCCTCCATGTCTCCCACCATCACACTTTGTGAGGTTGTCTCCACCTCTTCCACCGAAGTGGCGGTCACCCCTACCGCTGGCCCTTCGGACTCAGGTTACCAGGGTTCTGGTCTCCCCCTCGAGTAGGGTCATTCTGCTAGGGTTACATCTGTCTCACGAGTATCCGTAACTTTCGTATCCAGCCATAATGCCGGGAAATCAGGGAAGTTCATACTGTAATTTTGTGGCCACCTCATGAGTCCACCTGCCGGCCACCATTGACAGTGAGACCAGAGCGGTGGGATAGTCCTTTAAATCTACATGAATGCACACAACGCAGACTTTTCAGCCAGTATACTCAGCGGGCCGCAGCAGGGCAGCTCTTACCAGGGACACCAGGCTCCCTAAATCCAGCAGTGCCATCGCCAGAGTGTCCCCCACTTCCACCTGGCACAAGTGGCTATTTTCTTTAGTCTCGGAGGTAGCTGTTGCACACAGCTTCCTGGCATACAATAAGTGGCGGTAGTCATAGTTGGTATCCATGGGTTCACCCTGATGGGGACAGTCGGTCTTATGTGTCCTGACACTGCCAGAAGACCACCGAGGCCGGGTTTGCAGGGGGTACGTCCCGGGCAGGATTTGCTGGCACCAGCCGCCAGGTCTGGGGTGGAGACTTGCGGGGTTTGATGGGCCCCCCCCAAAAGAACCCCCCTGTAGTTTTCTGGTGGCCTCATAGCGCTCCACCAGATCAACCATCTCTAAGGCATTACCAGGAGACACCTGGCAGATCCAGTGCTGGAGAGGGTACGGCAAAACCCTCCAGAACACATCCACCAAAAAACGGTCCAGCATAGCAGTGGGAGTCAATATTTTAGGCTGCAGCCATTTTTGCAACTAGTGTAGCAGGTCATAATATTGAGGTCTGGCGGGTTAAGCTGGGTTAAATTCCCACTGATGCACCTGCTGGGCCCGGACCAATACATTCACCCCCAGTCTTGGCAGGATCTCACCTTTTACGGTTGGGTAGTCGGCCGCTTGATCATCGGGTAGATCGAAAAACACTTGCTGGGGTCCAGACGCCAGGAACTGAGCGACAACCTCAGCCCACTGGTAACCTCCTCCTCACGGCCACCTTTTCGAACGCTGCCAGATAGGTCTCAGCGTCATCCGTGGAGGTCATTTAGGGATCACAGTACAGACAGCTTTCTGGACATCGTGGATGTTCTGGGACACTCCTGCCGCTTGCAACGCCATCACATGTTGTAATATCAGCTGGTTAGTTTCCTGCTGCTGCTTGTTAGCCTCCCGCTGCTGCAAGTTAGCCTCCACAAGGGCTTTCACGACCGCCTCCATTTTGTCAGGGTCAATGAAAAAGTCCAGCAAACCGCCAATATGTTGCAAAATATTATTATTCTTTATTACTTATCGATAGAGTATTTCATATTACAATGAGTTTCGGCATATAGCCTTTATCAATGGATACATGATATGATTTACAATGACTCATATATATGCATCAATCAAACAGAAGTGACATCATCCACCGCCCTATGGGCAGGAACAAAAACATGAACCTATCCGCTTCTTAGTTTCACTATAGCCAAGAACACATATACAGAGAGGATTTGACAAAATCGAAAGAGGATCAGCGAGCCGATAGTGTCTACAATAAAGGAAAAGAAAAATTGCGTAAATAAAGCAATATGATTACATATACATAATGCATAATCTCATAACCTTGCGACATCATAGTCGCGATTCAGACCTTTAGAATGCAATGTTTTAAGGGTATGTATCCTCTCCTTGGTCTAATAACCTGCCCCAAAACCTGGAACCTCAGCTGAGACACGGAATGTTTACATCTATCAAAGTGGTAAGGTAACGGCAACAATGAATTATTTGTCCTTATTGTGGATTTATGCTTGCAAATCCTATCCTTCACCATTTGCATTGTTTCGCCCACATATGCAAGCCCACATGGGCATTTGATCAAGTAGCTCACATTTTTTGATTCACAGGTAAAAAAAACTTCTATTTTGAAGGCCTTTACTGTTTGGGGATGATATACCTCAGAACCTTTGATTATATGTGAACATTGAAGATAATGTAGGCACGGAAATGTGACCTTTTTAATTGTCCTCAGTGTACTCTGTCTTAACATTTACTTTTTACTCCCTAGGTCTGCATGCACCAGTTTATCTCTGAAGCTTTTTTATTACAGATCAGTGATGGGTTTTTGAATTCCTCCACATTAGGGTACGCTTTGGTTAAAATACTCCAATATTTCCTAACTACCCTATCTATACTCGCATTGTAGGGATGAAATTTGTGTATGAATGCTTTGCGTTGCTGTTTATTCCCTCGAGTAGCTTAAGATGGGGGATCAGATCTAATTTTCTCTAAAACAGGCCTGGGGTACCCTCTTTCACTGAATCTCTTAACCATTTTGTGCAATCTATGTCATGCATAGTGGGTCAGAAACAATCCGTTTAACTCTCTAAAACTGCGATTTTGGTATCCCTTTTTTCAGTGAGGATGGGTGGGCACTTGTGAAATCTGAACTACTATTCCTATCTGTCTCTTTCCTTAATAAATCAGTTGAGAGACGGCCGTGATCATCTTTCATAACCACGGTATTCAGGAAACTCACTTTTCGCTTGTCGCAAGTAATGGTGAATCTTAGACCTTTACAAACCCTATTCAGATGTTCAAAGAACACTGTTAGGATCTCATATGGCCCCGCCCATACGCAAAAAATGTTGTTTATAAATCTTTTCCAAATAAGTACATTTTCTTGATAATGCGTATTGCTATAAACATACGACTCCTCAAAAGCTGACATAAATGCATTTGCGTAGGGCGGGGCCACATTTTATCCCATCGCGGTTCTCCATTGCTGCAAATAATATGCATCTTCAAACATAAAATCATTTTCATATAAAACCAAACGTAGAATATGCAGAAAAAATTCTTGTTGCATTTTCGAATAATCACTGGTAAGCAGCATGTCCGCCACCGCCTGGATCCCTTTCTCATGATCAATCGATGTGTAAAGACTCACATCTATAGTCACCAGCCAGCTATCCACTAGTATGGAATTAAGATCCATAATCGCTTAAAAAAAAAAGTGTTGTATCCAATAGAAACAAATGCATGTTTTTTATCAATGGTGTTAATACTTTTTTCAAGGTAATCGACAAAGGGGACAATATCGAATCTACCGAGGCCACTATTGGACGACCCGGAGGGTCCACTAATGTCTTATGGACTTTTGGAAATATATACAGTACCGGAGTGATTGGTGATTGTTTAATCAAATAGCTCTGCAACTGATCATCAATGACACCTTTTGCACCATAGTGGTTCACCATTGCTGTTATCTTTTCTTTGATAGAGAAAACCGGGTCATGTTGCAGGCAAACATAAGTGTCAATATCAGATAATTGACGCATCACCTCACGGATATAATTGCTCTTATCCATGATCACTATGGAGCCCCCTTCATCAGCTGGCTTAATGATCAAGGACGCATCCTCCATTAATGTTTTAATGGCTGTCCTTTCTTTAAGAGTCACATTGTGGCACATATGCAAATCCCCCTGTTTCATGGACCGCAAATATGTCTCTATTTCCTTGGAAACGAATTGTATATATGTTTCCACAGGATGATATGTCCTGATCAAAAGTTTAAGACCACTTGGAAAATGGCAAAAATCATATTTAGCATGGCTGGATGTTAACAAGGTTCCAAGTAGAGCTTCAATATGCAACAAGAAGAAATGGGAGTGAGACAAAAAAAATTTGGGAGCATTCAATTTAATGAAAGCAACAAATAAACTGAAACAGGCTGTTTTTCAGCTAATCAAAAGTTTAGTACCGCACCTCTCAAAAAAACTAAACCCCACCAAAACTGAAATCCAACTTCCAAACATGAACTCAGTAATGAGTAGCTCCGCCATTATTGTTGATCACTTCTAAAATTCATTTTGGCATGCTTGATGCAAGCGTTTCAATGAGGTGAGTGGGAACATTTCTCCAAGTGGTGAAGATGGCCGCACGAAGGCCATCTACTGTCTGGAACTGTTGTCCATTTTTGTAAACTTCCCTTGCCATCCATCCCCAAAGGTTCTCAATTGGATTTAGATCAGGGGAACACGCAGGATGGGCCAAAAGAGTGATGTTATTCTCGTGGAAGAAGTCCCTTGTCCTGCGGGCATTGTGTACTGTAGCGTTGTCCTGTTGAAAAACCCAGTCATTACCACACAGACGAGGGCCCTCAGTCATGAGGAATGCTCTCTGCAACATCTGGATAGTAAATAGTTGTGTAGGGTGATATTCTACAGTGTTGAACAGTCAATCACTTGTAGTATAGACCCCAAGACAAAAATAAAGGAAAAAGAGCGCCAGACCCCGTATCAAGTACAGTTGAAAATAAAATGAAATGGGAGTAGAAAATACCACTACACAGTGATGACTACTATATAGCACAGAAATGTGTCGTAAAGCAATAGCGTGGAGTCGAGATAGTCGGTGCTCTGGGTAGAAGACCCTGAATATACACCGCTATGCAAATAGGACCAACTAAAACCCTATAGTCAAATGATAGTGTGGTTAATAAAGATGGAATTGATAAAATGATAAGAATGATATAAATAGTAAAAGTGTTAAGTGCCCAAGCAGGACAATATCACATGAAATGAATGAATAAATAACACTCACTTCACTGGGGGGTAGTCATCAGGAGAAGCATAAAACACCTGTGACTTAAACCCCCCCGAATCTTTCATTCCTTTGGGAGACATTGTGATCCCTACGGGTCTGAATTAAAGGGGTTATCCCACTTAGCGTTTTTATACCTACCTGCTGCCACCGCGCGTTCACTTCCTGGATTCTGGCTGGGGGCGGGCTTCATCTTGATTGAAGTCTTCTCCCGGCCGTGCCGCGCGCTGGACTGAATGCGCACGCCGCCGCGCATGCGCAATGGTGACTTATTCCTACAGAGCCGGCGTGCGCGTTCGCAGCTCTGTACTATTCTGGCCGGGAAGAAGTCACCGTCGCGCATGCGCGGCAGCCTGCGCGTTCAGAACAGCGAGCAGACCGGCCGGGAGAAAAGAAGGAGTCTTCTGGGCAAGCGCGACCTTCCGGCTTTTGGAGAAGAGCGGAGGTCGTAACCAGGGGAGACCGAGTCACAACAATCAGGTAAGTGGGGATGAATTTTATCCTAATCGGTGGGGATTTGTTAATAAAGTATATTTACAAAAATGATCACTGTCAAATCATTAACAGATTTAACAGTGATCATTATGATGGGATAACCCCTTTAACTTCCGCTGTTTTCTGTTCTTTACTCTGCAACATCTGGACATAGCCAGCGGCCGTTTGACGCCTGTGCACTTCCTGAAGCTCCATTGTTCCACTGAAGGAAAAAGCACCCCAGACCATTATGGTGCCCCCTCCACTGTGGCGAGTAGAAAACATCTCAGGTGCGATCTGCTTGTCATGCCAGTAACGTTGGAAACCATCAGGACCATCAAGGTTACATTTTTTCTCATCAGAGAATAAAACTTTCTTCCACCTTTGAATGTCCCATGTTTTGTGTTCTCTTGCAAAGTCCAAACGAGCAGTTCTGTGGCGTTCAAGGAGACTTTGTCTTTAAAGACGTTTTTTGTTTTTGAAGCCCTTCAGTCTCAGATGCCATCTGATTGCTATGGGGCTGCAGTCAGCACCAGTAAGGGCCTTAATTTGGGTCGAGGATCGTCCAGTGTTCTGACGGACAGCCAATTGGATCCTCCGGCTCAGTGCTGGCGAATTTTTTTTGGGTCTTCCACTTGACATTTTTGTTCCATAACCCTCAGGATCATTTAAGAAATTCCAAATTACTCTCTTTACTGCATCCCACCTCAGCATTGATGGCGCGCTGTGAGATACCCTGCTTATGCAGTTCAACAACCCGACCACGTTAAAAAAAGGGAGAGTTTTTTGCCTTTGCCATCACAACGTGTGACTACCTGACAGATAATGACAATGAATCCACATCTTTGCACATATTTGGCCTTTTAAAGGCATGTGGTCCTAAAATTTGGATCAGCTGAAAAACAGCCTGTTTCAGTTTAATCGTTATTTTCAATTAATTGAATGCTCAAAAAATGTTTTGTCTCACTCTCATTTCTTCTTGTTGCATGTTGAAGCTCTACTTGGAACCTTGTTAAGATCCAACAATGTAAAATTTGATTTTTTTTGCCATTTTTCAAGTGGTCTTAAACTTTTGATCAGGACTGTACTTTTCATTTTAAGATTGAGATCTTGCAGACATAGCTGTCCCTCTGCCTTTTTATTTAGGGTTTTATTTGCATTGAATGTTTCTCTGGGTTCAGAAAAGTGGGCTTTAAGCCTAACTTTCTGAAAAAATTGCTGGAGATCGATGTCCATTTGAAAACTATCGAACCCAGCAGTGGGACTAAATGTTAAACCCTTCTGCAATGCCACAATCTGATCAGGGTCTAGATTTTGCGAAGGTAAGTTTATCACAAGTGATTCTTTCTTACCTGGGAGCGGGTCTAGACAGCCTGGCTCTGTCCCGCCGTAGTTGATCCGCCGGTGTTTGCGGCCCGCCCGCCGCCTCCTCCTTGCGGGCGCCAGCCTCCCCTCTGGAAAAAAGGCCAGGATTCCTGTAAAGGAAATATTAAGACAGAGTACATTGAGGACAAGTGTAAGGCCGATTCATTGGCCTGTATTTGTGGGAGGGGCATGGCTGCCTACTTCAACGGCCAGCGTCCCTCTCACTCTGTACGTCGTTACAGCGTTTGATGAGCCACACCTGGCTTCCCAGTGAGAGGAGTTCGGCATACCTGGATATCCTGACGTCGGTGAGGGTGAGAAGCTGCTTCTCTGCAGCGCACAGTGTTAGGGTCCGGCCGGCGGGGGGCTCGTTCCCCTAGGTAAGGGGGGGCTCCCCCGCACCAAAGTATAATGCCAGGGAGTTGCGCAGCTCCCCACGCGGTACGGGTGTCCAGTCGGCAGTGGGTTGGCCACTGACTGATGGGGGCTCCCCGGCACTGGTGCACTCTGCCAGGGAGCTTCGTGGCTCCCCACGCGGCATCGACTTCAAAATGCCAGGGTTCATAATGCCAGGGAGCTGCGCTGCTCCCCACGCGGCAGGAGTGACCAGCCGGCGGTGGGTCGGCCCCTGGCTGATGGGGGGCACCCCCGCACTGGTGCACTCTGCCAGGGAGCTTCGTGGCTCCCCACGCGGCATCGACTTCAAAACCGGTGGGGGCTGAGCCCCTGTTGGAAGTAGGGCTCCCCCTGCCCTGGTTCATAATGCCAGGGAGCTGCACTGCTCCCCACGCGGCAGAAGTGACCAGCCGGCGGTGGGTCGGCCCCTGGCTGATGGGGGGGCACCCCCGCACTGGTGCACTCTGACAGGGAGCAGCATGAGCTCCTCACGCGGCACACAAATTTTGCTGATGGGGGGCAGGGGCAATGGTGTATGAAGGGCTCCCCCTGGCCCGGTTCATGGTGCCAGGGAGTTGCACGGCTCCCCACATGGTACGGGTGTCCAGCCAGCGGTGGGTCGGCCCCTGGCTGATGGGGGTTCTAGCCGGTGGCTAGCTTCCTTCTGCCGGCTGCACACAAGGTCGCCAAGAGGGTCATTTAGGCACGGGGGATTAATTAGTCCATACAGGTGAGTACTAGGTCTCCGGGGAGGGGTGTGTTACAGAGTACTGCACGGTCTACAGACCTGGTCCACCGTAGTAAATCCTAGCTGGGATTGCTGGTCAGGTGCCGAGGTTCACTCGTCTCAGTGTCAAGCCAGTACAGGGGCTTAGTAGGCGCAGCTTGCAGTGGTAGCTTCCCCCCCAGGTTAGGCAATTCTTATTGGCAAGGGGTTAATGGTAAAAAATGAAAAATATATATATATATATATATATATATATTTTTTTTTTACTTATTTGCGTGGTTCTTTACGACGAATGCACAATTCAGTGTTAAGGTCTTGATTGTTTTGCTTCTAGGTCCTAACTTGTCTCGGCTACACCCTGATTTGTGGCTTATCAGCAAGGTACTAGGGGTACATGTCGGGGGGGGAGGAGAGAAGTCACAAGCTTGGTTTTCAATTAAGTCTGGCACGGGCCGCCATGCCGTTAGTTAGGCGGGGTTCAGGGGTGGGAGATCTAAGCTTGGTCAGGGTAAGCACGTTATAGGTGGTGGCTGTCTTCCTTCTGCCAGCCGTACATAAGGTTTCCCAGAGGGTTATTTAGATACAGGGTGTTAATGAGTCCATGCAAGTGATTTATTTTAATTTGTAAAGGGTTGATTTCATAAAAAAAAAAAAAAAGAGATAATAATGCTGCACGCACGTCTTGCACTCTGCCATGGTGCAGCGCGAGCTCCCCGCAGGCCACAGGTCAAGCCTGCACACCCAGTAGTCAAGGGTTTGATATCTGCCATTAAGGCGAGGTAGTCTGCTACCTGTCGATCGAGTCGTTCTCTGAGGGTGGACCCCGAAGGGCTGTGGCGATGCGTAGGACTTAAAAAGCTCTGCATGTCCTCCAACTACACGTCTGTAAAGCGTCCTGTCCTTGCCGGCGTGGTTGTGGTAGGAGGAGGATTACTTTCACCTCTTCCCCTGTTAGAGTCCCGTTGTCCTGTGACATCACCCTTATACGCTGTGGAAAGCATACTTTTAAACTTGTTTAGGAACTGCTGCATCCTTTCCGACTTTCGGTACTTCAGTAACATTTCAGGCACTTTCTGCTTATACTGGGGGTCTAGTAGCGTGGCCACCCAGTACAGGTCGTTCTCCTTCAGCCTTTTTATACAAGGGTCCCTCAACAGGCACGACAGCATGAAAGACCCCATTTGCACAAGGTTGGATGCCGAGCTACTCATGTCCCGATCCTCGTCCTCACTGATCTCACTGAAGGTCTGTTCTTCCCCCCAGCCACGTACAACACCACGGATACCAGATAGGTGACAACGAGCACCCTGGGATGCCTGATGTGGTTGGTCTTCCTCCAAAGCAACATTCCTCCTCTGACTCCTCTTCCTCACACTCCTCTTCCAGCGTTGCCGCAGGTCCAGCAAGCGATGCTGATAAGGCTGTTTCTGGTGGTGATGGTGACCACAACTCTTCCTCTTCATGCTCATCTACGGCCTGATCCAGCACTCTTCGCAGGGCACGCTCCAGGAAGAAAACAAATGGGATGATGTCGCTGATGGTGCCTTCAGTGCGACTGACTAGGTTTGTCACCTCCTCAAAAGGACGTATGAGCCTACAGGCATTGCGCATGAGCGTCCAGTAACGTGGCAAAAAAATTCCCAGCTCCACAGAGGCTGTCCTAGCACCCCGGTCATGCAAATACTCGTTGATGGCTTTTTCTTGTTGGAGCAGGCGGTCGAACATTAGGAGTGTTGAATTCCAACGTGTCGGGCTGTCGCAAATCAAGCGCCTCACTGGCATGTTGTTTCGCCGCTGAATATCTGAAAAGTGCGCCATGGCCGTGTAGGAACGCCTGAAATGACCACATACCTTCCTGGCCTGCTTGAGGACATCCTGTAAGCCTGGGTACTCATGCACAAAGCATTGCACGGCACATGTGTCAACTTGCCCAAATTCAATGCCGCCAACAAATTGCTTCCGTTGTCACACACCACTTTGCGGATCTCCAGTTGGTGCGGAGTCAGCCACTGATCCGCCTATGCGTTCAGGGCGGACAGGAGTGCTTGTCCGGTGTGACTCTCTGCTTTCAGGCAAGTCAACCCCAAGACGGCATGACACTGTCGTATCCGGGATGTGGAATAGCCTCTGGGGAGCTGGAGGTGTGCAGTGGATATGGAGCAAGACGCAGCAGCAGAAGAGGACTCAGCCGAGGAGGTTAGTGAATAGGATGGAGTATGAGGAGTAGAGGAGGTGGCAGCAGGCCTGCCTGCAAGTCATGGCGGTGTCACCAACTCCTCTGCAGAGCCACGCATTCCATGCTTGGCAGCAGTCAGCAGGTTTACGCAATGCGCAGTGTAGGTGATATACCTGCCCTGACCGTGCTTTGCAGACCAGGTATCAGTGGTCAGATGGACCCTTGCCCCAATACTGTGTGCCAGACATGCCATGACTTCCTTTTGCACAATAGAGTACAGGTTGGGGATTGCCTTTTGTGAAAAGAAATTTCGGCCGGGTACCTTCCACTGCGGTGTCCCAATAGCTACAAATTTTTTTAAGGCCTCGGACTCCACCAACTTGTATGGTAAAAGCTGGCGGGCTAATAGTTCCGACAAGCCAGCTGTCAGACGCCGGGCAAGGGGGTGACTCAGTGACATTGGTTTCTTACGTTCAAACATGTCCTTGACAGACACCTGACTGTGGGCAGATGAGCAGGAACTGCTCAAGGTGAGAGGCGGAGTGGCAGGTGGTTGAGAGGGGGCAAGGAGGACAGCAGTGGATGACGTGGCTGAAGATGCAGGACCAGGAGGAGGATGGTGGCTTTGAGTTTGTGTGCTGCTTGTACGCATGTGTTGATCCCATAGGTGTTTGTGATGCGAGATCATGTGCCTTTGCAAAGCAGTTGTACCTAGGTGGGTGTTGGACTTCCCACGACTCAGTTTCTTTTGGCACAGGTTGCAAATGGCATCGCTGTTATCAGAGGCAAACACACACAAAAAATGCCACACTGCTGAGCTATGCAATGATGGCATTCTGGTGGTGGCAACAGCATGCGTTGATTGGCGTGCTGTCTGGCTGACCCCGGGTGCCGATACATGCTGCCTGACTGTGCCACTGGCACTCCATGCGATGACCTCCCCCTGCTTCCAACTCATCTTCTCCTCCTCTCTGTCTCCCCATCTGAACTTTCCCCCTGTTCTTCTTCTCTTCAAACGGGCACCCACGTGACATCCACGGACACATCATCATCATCAACCGCTTCACTTGTATCTGACAACTCAGCAAAGGAAGCAGCAGCAGGTACAACATCATCATCATCACACTGTACGTCAATGTGTGTAATGCTGCCTGACTGAGACATATCCCCGTTATCTACATCCTCTGGCAATAATGGTTGCGCATCACTCATTTCTTCCAACTGATGTGTAAATAACTCCTCTGACAGATCAAGTGAAGCAGCTGTGGTGCTAGGGTTGGTGGTGGCGGCAGGCGGGCGAGTGGAAACTTAAGAGGTGCCCGAAGCTGAGCTGGAGGAGGATTGTGCGTCAAGGTTCCGAGCAGAAGCTGTAGAAGATTGGGTGTCCTGTGTTAGCCAGTCAACTATGTCCTCAGAACTTTTCTAAATCAGGGTACGTGGCCTCTGAACACTGGGCATTATTCTAGAGCCAAAGGGAATCACAGCACGACGGCCCCGGCCGGGTGGCCTGCCTCTGCCTGTCATTTTTTTTCCGATTAGTTAAGTTGTACTATGAGTCCAAGCTTCTGTGACACCAGATATGAATGGTGCTGAAGTGACACTATGCACTGGCACTGGGCCCTAGATACACAAACACGTGTGTGAAACTGACTGCTAGTTATTCAGTCAAAATTGTTGTTTTTCTTTAAATATAATCAAATGTGACACCAGATATGAATGGCGCTGAAGTGACACTATGCACTGGAACTGGGCCTTAAACACACAAACACGTGCGTGCAACTGACTGCTAGTAATTCATTCAAAATGGCTGTTTTTCTTTAAATATAATCGAATGTGACACCAGATATGAGTGGCGCTGAAGTGACACTATGGACTTGCAGCTGGGCCTTAAACACACAAACACGTGTGTGCAACTGACTGCTATTTATTCACAGTCAAAATTGTTGTTTTTCTTTAAATGTAATCGAATGTGACACCAGATATGAGTTGCGCTGGTGACACTATGCACTTGCAGGGCTGTGAGCCTGACACACACACTGGCAGGCAGCCAACTGCAATTTGATTACACAGGAAAAAAAAAAAAAAAGAAGCAGACTGGTGTTCTTTTTGGGGTGCTGTCCTTACAGCAGAGATCAGATGAGTCTTTCAGGACTGTAATGGACACTGAATACACTAGCCTAGCTATGGATTTCCCTATTAAATCAGCAGCAGCTACACTGTCCCTCCTCTCACTAAGAATGCAGCTTCAGAATGAATCCAAAATGGATGCTGTCCAGGAGGTGGGAGGGTCTGGAAAGGAGGGTCTGCTGCTGATTGGCTGGAATGTGTCTGCTGACTGTGAGGTACAGGGTCAAAGTTTATTCAATGATGATGAATAGGGGGCGGACCAAACATCGCATATGTTCGCCCGCCGCGGCGAACACGAACAAGCTATGTTCGCCGGGAACTGTTTGCCGGCAAATATTTTGGGACATCTCTAGTGTAGAACACGGTGCCTTGCAATAACACGCAAAGGGAGTCTGCTTTGGTAGTGAAATAGTACTGTGAGTCCGTATGACATGCAGATGACAGGCTTTGCTCTTAGAATCACTGCACACTTCACATATTTGGGCAGTCACGGGGCCAAAACTGACCAAATAACTCAAGTATGAACTCGGCCTTACAGGTCAATGTTAGCGCCAAGAAGAAGCGCACTCCTTTTACACCGTCGTCAGCTGATTCCACATAGATGTAAACAGAACCTGTTTTCTTAAACGCTTAAACAAGTAGAGGCCCCCGGACAGAGTAAAGAGGGTAGAAGAGAAGAAACGCTGAACTTTACATCGAGCGTGTGGACCTTAGGGGGCACACTAACACAACCGGTCGTAGGCAATATTTAGGTTTCAGCTATTTTTCGCTTTATTCATAGACAACGCGTTTCGGGGTACTGGAGACCCCTTTATCAAGTCTGAAAGGAGGATTTATAAAAAAAGGACACATGTGGAAAGACAATAATACAGGTGTGCCTATCTATATAAAAAGATGTGTAACAATTGTATAATAATAAATATAGAACGTTATATAAAAATATATATATATAAATATGAATACGTATATATAAATAGATATAAGGATAGGAATAAAAATTAATAGATAATAATGTATAAAAAAAAAAAAAAAACTGCATATATATGAGAAATTGTGTATATATATATATATATATATATATATATATATATATATATATTATTTTTTTTTTTTTTTAAAGAGATTATGTAAGATCCTCACCTGCTTTGCACTCCAGGGGAACCAAGAGGGGTCCTCGTGGAGTTGCGGGACAGGTTATGCGTGTCTCTGATGCACCAGCGCTGACCCCTTTGCGAGCCAGTGCGGAGATGCGTTCGCGTGGACATCAGAGGGGAGGACCGTCGGAGTCCCGGGGACAGAGTGGCCAGGCGAGTGACAAGACGCCGCGGCCAGGGTTGTCTCCGGTGTCTCCTGCGACTTCCGTTTCCGCATCTGGGTCCACGCGCTCGCATACTCGCGCTGAGTCAATCATGCGTCCGTGCGTACGCACGAGGGCAGGTTCGCAAAGGGATACACGGTCGCGAGTACGCGCCTCTTATGCACTTCGTCGACCAGTGGCGCATATTATACTGACTCACAAGAGCAAAGTGGATTAGGGAGCCAGCCATGGGTTAATCAACTTGTGATTGCCTTAGGCCTTGTACTCAGGTGCAGGGCAATTTGTTCACCTATGGTAGTGGACACTTGGCACCCTGGGATTGGTCAGCAGGCATTTAAAAGGAGGTCTCTCAGGGTGATCAGTGCCCACTGTTATTTTCCCTCAACCAGGTATAGGTCACAACTCCTAGTGACTGAAGACTGCCAGGAACTTTGTCCTTTACAGCGGACCCAAGATCTGGAGTGACTCGACTGCCAAGTGCACAGCATCATTCAGCACTGGTTGGGACTATTCCTGGAATCTCCTTGCCTGGTTTTTTGTTATTATTCCTTGTTACCAGCAAGTGTCCTGGACGTTTATGTTTCTGGTGAATAAACACCTTTTTGCTTTCATCACTGGTCTGTTTGTTGGTGCCTTGCATTACAGAACAGTGGGCCCAACTAACAGTTGCCATGGACAAGATCCAGCAGCAGCTGAATGAATTAACGGGAGCCGTTAACCTGCTGTTCCAACGACGCCCAAATATACCAGCAGCCGCTGCAGCGCAAATCCAAGAGCAACTGACAACTGTGATGGAGGAGGTTCAGCAGCTTATCCAGGGAGCCTCAGCACTACCCGTCACTATCGCAAGGCATCAAACAGAACCTAAGATCCCTCTGCCTGACCCCTTCACAGGAGAGCGACAGGAGTTCTTAAACTTCAGGGACTCCTGTCTCCTTTATTTCCAGTTACGACCGATGGCTTCTGGCACTCTCAGGCAGAGAATTGGGATTGTAATGTCACTGCTACGTGGAGACCCCCAACGTTGGGCATTTAACTTGCCTCAAGACCATACAGCTTTTTCGTCAGTGGATGCCTTCTTCGAGGCTATGGCTGTGATTTACGATGACCCGGATCGTACTCGCACCGCAGAGACCAATCTTGAGCATATTCAACAAGGCCGACGCCCAGCTGAAAAATACGCTGCAGAATTCAGGCGATGGGCAGCTTTCACCACCTGGGGCGACGCAGCCCTACGCCATCGCTTCCGTTTGGGACTTTCGGATGCGGTCCGGGATCTTCTTTTGGCCTTGCCTACCCCCTTCTCGTTGGAAATGGCTATCTCTCAGGCAATCGATGCCGACAGGCGAACCCGTGAGAGGCGAGTGGAACGGTCGTCTCGGTTTTTTTCCTCTCGACCACATCCAGGGCCTCTAAAATCGGCCGAAGAGCCAATGGAGGTTGGATCCTCCCATCTCACACAGGCAGAACGAGCTCGTCGCCAACAGAAAGGCCTGTGCCTATTTTGCGGAAAGTCTGGACACCTCGTTAAAACCTGTCCCCTCCTGCCGGCGGGAAACGAATGAACCTAGGGGGCATAGAGGAGAACCCCTAGGTGCTATTATCCCTCCTCCAAGCCGGGTGATGGTATCCATATCCTTACGGTGGCAAGACAAGGTCCATGAGTTTTCAGCACTAATCGATTCTGGGGCCGCTGGGAATTTTGTGGACTCAACCTTGGTTCGTCGACTTGGCATCCCATTGATCCAGCCGAAAACCACCATGTCAGTGACCGCGATTGATGGTTCCCCTCTTCAAGATGGTCGTGCAGTGTGGATGACTCCGGGAATACAGGTAACGGTGGGGGCTGATCATCGGGAGACCTTAAGCCTTTTTGTCCTTGACATGCCATCCACTCCCGTGATTTTGGGTCTCCCTTGGTTAAGGCTCCATAATCCAGTAGTGGACTGGCGCTCGGGTCTTATCTGTCAGTGGAGTACGGAATGCCTTACTAAGTGCATTCGTCCCGACCTGTCACTAGCCTCCATGGAAGTATTAAGTACCTTACCACAGCAGTATCTAGAGAGTGCCAAAAGACTCAACTCCCGACAAGCCAGGTGGGCATTGTTTTTCACACGCTTCAATTTCCGCCTCACTTATAAACCAGGTTCCAAAAACGTGAAGGCAGATGCCCTGTCCCGCTGCTTCCCTGAGGCTGCTTCCGTCCTGGACTCTGAGCCAGAAACCATTCTCCCAACTAAATGTTTTCTTGCTGCCCTGGGGGCCGCAGAAGTAATGGAGGACTTGTCCTCTCTTCTTGAGCCCTCACAGGCAGAGAGTCCACCTGACAAACCCGAGGGTCGATGGTTTGTACCCATTAACCTTCGATTGGAGGTCATCCGACAGCTTCATGACTCAAAGTCTGCCGGGCATTTGGGTGTTAAAAAAACACTTGCCCTTGTTAAACGTCACGTGTGGTGGCCCAACATGTCCGTGGATGTTAAGGCCTATATCCAGGCATGTACTGTTTGCACCAGATGTAAACCGTCCCGGTCTGCCCCTTCTGGGACTTTACTCCCACTGCCTATTCCCCAGGCTCCATGGACTCACATTTCCATGGATTTCATCACAGATTTGCCAAGGTCCACTTGAAGTACGGTAATCTGGGTAGTGGTGGACCGTTTTAGTAAAATGGCCCATTTTATCCCACTCCCTGGATTGCCCTCGGCCAGAGAATTGGCAGATCTGTTCTTGAATCATGTCTTTCGATTACACGGAGCGCCGGATGACATTGTTTCAGACAGAGGAGTGCAATTCATCTCCCGCTTCTGGCGTTCTTTCTGCTCCCGATTGGGTATTAATTTGTCTTTTTCTTCTGGTTTTCACCCAGAGACCAACGGTCAGACAGAAAGGACTAACCAGACCCTGGAGCAATATCTCCGGTGCTTCGTGTCAGACTGCCAGGAGGAATGGGCAGCGTATCTACCCTTTGCGGAGGTGGCTTATAATAACTCTGAGCATGCTTCCACTAAGATGTCTCCGTTCAGGTGCGTGGGGGGCAGGGATCCAAGACTCTCTTCTTTGGCCGGACCCTCCACTGACTCACCAGTGGTGGATCAGTGGTTCAAGGATAGACGTCCCATTTGGTCGTCGGCCCAGCGGAATCTCCGCAGTGCGGTGGCGCAACAGAAAAAAATTGCTGATCGTCATCGCACCGTAGAGCAAAAGTTTAAGGTGGGAGATCAGGTGTGGGTCTCCACCCGGAACATTCCGCTGCGTCAGCCATCTTCCAAGTTGGGTCCTCGATTCATTGGCCCATACCCAGTGACACAAAAGATCAACCGAGTTACGTACAAGGTTGCTCTTCCACCATCGATCCGAGGAGTGAACACCTTTCATGTTTCACTTCTCAAATCGGCAGCCGACTCCGCTCCCTTCATTCAGACCTCATCCCCGCTGGAGGTCCAAGGGGTACCGGAGTTCGAAGTGAACAGAATTTTGGACTCTCGTTTTCTCCAAAGGTCTCTTCAATACTTGGTGGACTGGAAGGGTTTTGGTCCAGAGGAGAGATGTTGGATACCTGCTCGCCAGGTGCATGCGGATGAGTTGGTGGCAGCCTTTCACCGGGATAATCCGGGAAAGGCTTGCTTGGAGTCTTCAGAGCCGCCTCCTCGAGGGGGGGGGGGGGTAATGTAAGATCCTCACCTGCTTTGCACTCCAGGGGAACCAAGAGGGGTCCTCGTGGAGTTGCGGGACAGGTTATGCGTGTCTCTGATGCACCAGCGCTGACCCCTTTGCGAGCCAGTGCGGAGATGTGTTCGCGTGGACATCGGAGGGGAGGACCGTCGGAGTCCCGGGGACAGAGTGGCCAGGCGAGTGACAAGACGCCGCGGCCAGGGTTGTCTCCGGTGTCTCCTGCGACTTCCGTTTCCGCATCTGGGTCCACGCGCTCGCATACTCGCGCTGAGTCAATCATGCGTCCGTGCGTACGCACGAGGGCAGGTTCGCAAAGGGATACACGGTCGCGAGTACGCGCTTCTTATGCACTTCGTTGACCAGTGGCGCATATTATACTGACTCACAAGAGCAAAGTGGATTAGGGAGCCAGCCATGGGTTAATCAACTTGTGATTGCCTTAGGCCTTGTACTCAGGTGCAGGGCAATTTGTTCACCTATGGTAGGGGACACTTGGCACCCTGGGATTGGTCAGCAGGCATTTAAAAGGAGGTCTCTCAGGGTGATCAGTGCCCACTGTTATTTTCCCTCAACCAGGTATAGGTCACAACTCCTAGTGACTGAAGACTGCCAGGAACTTTGTCCTTTACAGCGGACCCAAGATCTGGAGTGACTCGACTGCCAAGTGCACAGCATCATTCAGCACTGGTTGGGACTATTCCTGGAATCTCCTTGCCTGGTTTTTTGTTATTATTCCTTGTTACCAGCAAGTGTCCTGGACGTTTATGTTTCTGGTGAATAAACACCTTTTTGCTTTCATCACTGGTCTGTTTGTTGGTGCCTTGCATTACAGATTACATATAAAATTCATAAGATAACTAATATCTGTCACCACCATATCTTTGAGAAGTTCTGATAGACGCTCTTCAGTACCTCCTGCATGATCTTCTTTTGTTTTGCTTTCGTTTTGACATCTCTCCTCCCTCTCCCAGCTGTCATCTATTAGCAGTGATTGCCTCCCTATATATCTCCTCCCCATACTACCTCACCTTGCGGTTAATACAACTTCCTGGAGTGTGCTCATGCTGCAAACTGCAACTGATGCTTCTACAGATAAGTCTGTTCATTTATTTGTGTTTTCCTGTTGCCTTGATCCTAGGTGACCCTGACTCCCTCCGTATTAAGTGTAGGGAGCCGGTGGTCTTGTCCCCTCACTATTATAGGGTGTTCAGGTGTCATACAGTCGAGGTATGAGGGCATGCAATTTTCTATCATAGAGATCTTTGCATGGGCTGAGAAGACAGGGAGAGTTTCAGGGCTTAAATAGGGGTCACCCTTTTGTTCCCTAGTTTCGGATCAAGCCAGTCGGATCCTTATTTGTAACTTCTTGTTTTCTGTTACACCATCCGTGACATTATAAACCGCCAATACCGTCTTAAGCATGAATCCGGTTTCAACTTGATTGACCACATGCAGGGTCTTTTACTGGAGATAGCAGATCTCCGGAAAACGGTCTCTCAGTTTGACGTGACCGTTTCTGCTTGCGTTCATGGAATTTTTTCTGAGCCTAAAATCTCGCTTCCGGATACGTTCTCCGGGGGTAGTGAGAATTTTGTTCGTTTCAGAGAGGCTTGCAAACTCTATTTTCGCCTACTTCCCCATTCCTCTGGTGATGAGGAGCGGAGGGTGGGGATCATCATCTCACTACTCAGGGATAACGCTCAGTCCTGGGCCTTTTCTCTGCCGGTGGGGGCAGGGCCCCTCCATTCAGTGGATTAATTTTTTTTAGCCCTGGGTCAGATATATGATCCAGATTGTATTTCTCTGGCGGAATCTAAACTGTGTCTTTTATGCCAGGGTAAACAGTCCGTAGAGATATACTGTTCAGAATTTCGGAGATGGGCAGCTGATACTGGTTGGAATGATGCTGCACTCCGATGTCAATTTTGCTATGGTCTTTCAGAGGGATTGAAAGATGCATTTGCCTTTCATGAGAGACCTACCTCCTTGGATTTTGCCATGTCTCGGGCTGTTCGTATTGACAGGCGTCTTAGAGAGAGAGGAGAGATCACTCCTTCCTGTCATACTCAGTCAAAGGACAGTGGGGTGGTCTCATACAGTGCGCAGGAGCCTCAGTCTCTCTCAATCCTCTCTGAGCAGGAGCCCATGCAGCTGGGTTTGCTTGCCTCTGACAACAGAGGATTCAGCTCTCAGAGGAGGGTTTGTTTTTGTTGTGGAGGTATAAATCATTTGGCAATTGTTTGTCCCTCTAGGAGATTCTGGCAGTTTTTTGAGAGTAATAAAGAAACAAAAAGAAAAAAGTCCTCTAAAAACGTTCCATCTTTTACTATTGGCAAGGTTGATGCGGAAATTGAAGGTTTTCCGTTTGCTTGTAGTTCCCGTTTTGTCCTACCTGCCAGGGTGGCGCTAGAGAGCAAGAACATTCTTTGTGAGATTTTTGTAGATAGTGGAGCAGCTGTCAATCTCATTGATAATCAATTTGCTATAACACATGGTTTCCAGGTATGCACTTTGGGAAAGGATATGCCTGTTTTTGCTATTGATTCCGCTCCACTTTCTCAGAAATCGTTAAAGGGCATAGTTCCCAATATCCGTTTGATTGTGAGTGATACTCATGTTGAGGATGTGTCATGTTTCGTTCTAAGCGGGTTGCCTACTCCTCTAGTGTTGGGGCTACCCTGGCTCACTAAACATAACCCCACCATTGATTGGCAAGCGAGGCAAATAAATGGTTGGAGTGACTTTTGCAGAGAGAATTGCCTCTCGACATCTGTTTCAGAGGTTTCTACTAAGACTGTACCATCTTTTCTCTCTGAATTTTCGGATGTGTTTTCTGAGAGTGGTGTTCAGAAGCTGCCCCCTCACAGGGAGTATAATTGCCCTATTAATCTCATCTCAGGCGCCAAACTGCCTAAATCTCGTTTATACAATCTTTCCCAACCTGAAAGGGTCGCTATGCGTGCTTATATCTCTGAGAACCTGAGAAAGGGAGACATACGACCCTTGAAGTCACCTGTTGCCGCTGTTTTTTTCTTTGTTAAGAAAAAAGATGGTTCTTTAAGACCATGTCTAGATTTCAGGGAGCTGTACAGTATCACAATTCGTGACCCTTATCCGCTTCCTCTGATCCCGGACCTGTTTAACCAGATTGTTGGGGCTAAAGTTTTTTCCAAGTTGGATTTAAGAGGGGCATACAACCTGGTCAGGGTCAGAGAAGGAGACCCCTGAGGGCCATTTTGAGAATTTGGTTATGCCTTTTGGTTTGCTGAATGCTCCAGCCGTCTTGCAGCATTTTGTGAACAGCATTTTGTTATCATTTAATGAGGAAATTTGTACTAGTGTATCTAGATGACATTTTGATTTTTTCTCCTGATTTTCAAAACTCATAAGGACCACCTACGTCAGGTCTTGCTCATTCTGCGGGAGAATAAATTGTACGCTAAACTGGAAAAATGTGTGTTTGCGGTTCCAGAAATTCAATTCCTGGGGTTTCTTCTCTCCGCTTCTGGTTTTCGCATGGACCCCTAGAAGGTCCGCGCTGTGCTTGAGTGGGAGCTTCCTGAGAATCAGAAGGCACTGATGCGCTTTTTGGGTTTTGCCAATTATTACAGGAAGTTCATTTTAAATTATTCCTCTGTTGTTAAACCACTTACTGATATGACTAGAAAGGGGGTAGATTTTTCCCCCTGGTCAGTAGAGGCGCGTAGAGCCTTTTCTAGTATCAAGGAGAATTTTGCTTCCGCTCCCATCTTGGTACAACCTGATATTTCTCTGCCTTTCATAGTTGAGGTGGACGCTTCTGAGGTGGGTGTGGGTGCGGTCTTGTCTCAGGGTCCCTCTCCTGCCAAACAGTGACCGTGTGCCTTTTCTCGAAGAAACTCTCCTCCGCAGAGAGAAATTACGATGTGGGTGATAGGGAGTTGTTGGCCATCAAGTTAGCTTTTGAGGAATGGCGCCATTGGCTAGAGGGAGCCAGACACCCTATTACCGTGTTTACCGACCATAAGAATCTGGCCTACTTGGAGTCAGCCAAGCGTCTGAACCCGAGACAGGCCAGATGGTCTTTGTTCTTTTCAAGGTTTAATTTTGTTGTCACGTTCCGCCCTGGGGTTAAGACTGTGAAGGCGGATGCCCTGTCACGCTGTTTTCCGGGAGGGGGGAACTTTGAAGACCCGGGTCCCATTTTGGCTGAAGGGGTGGTTGTGTCGGCTCTTTATCCTGAATTGGAGGCAGAGGTTCAGGCAGCCCCGGCAGAGGCTCCTGATCTTTGTCCTCCTGGGAGGTTGTTTGTGCCTCTCGCTTTACGACACAAGGTTTTTAAGGAGCACCACGATACTGTCCTTGCTGGGCACCCGGGGGGTAGAGCCACAGTGGATCTCATTGCTCGGAGATTCTGGTGGCCGGCTCTGTTGAGGGTTTTGTGGCAGCCTGCGAGACCTGCGCTCGTGCTAAAGTCCCTCATTCACGGCCATCGGGTCCTCTCCTTCCGTTACCCATTCCTTCCCGTCCTTGGACACATCTGTCCATGGATTTCATTACAGACCTGCCTTGTTCCTCGGGGAAGACTGTGATTCCGGTGGTGGTGGACCGTTTTAGCAAAATGGCGCATTTTGTTCCTTTTCCTGGCTTGCCCAATGCTAAAACGCTGGTGCAGGCATTTATTGATCACATTGTCAAACTGCATGGTATCCCTTCAGACATAGTCTCTGATAGGGGCACACAATTTGTTTCCAGATTCTGAAAGGCCTTCTGTTCTCACTTGGGGGTTCGGTTGTCATTCTCTTCTGCTTTCCACCCGCAGTCGAATGGCCAGACAGAGCGCGTCAATCAGAATCTGGAGACATATCTGCGCTGTTTTATGGTGGAGAATCAGGAGGATTGGTGTTCTTTTCTCTCCCTTGTTGAGTCTGATTAAAAAAACTTCATCAGGAGTCCTCTGATAAGTCACCATTTTTTGGTGCATATGGGTTTCATCCGCAGTTTGGGACATTCTCTGGAGAGGGGGGCTTCTGGTTTACCTGATGAGGAGAGATTCTCCTCGTCTTTGTCATCTATTTGGCAAAAGATTCAGGATAATCTAAAGAGCATGAGTGAGAGATATGAGCGTGTAGCAGATAAGAGACGTGTGTCTGGTCCGAACCTGAATGTTGGTGATCTGGTATGGTTGTCTACTAAGAATATCAAATTGAAGGTTCCCTCCTGGAAATTGGGTCCTAAGTTTATTGGGCCTTAAATCTTGTCTGTCATCAATCCCGTTGCCTACCGTCTTGATCTTCCTCAGACTTGGAAGATCCATAATGTTTTTCACAAGTCCCTATTAAAACCTTATGTCCAACCCACTGTACCCTTCTCTTTGCCTCCTCCTCCGATTGTGGTTGATGGTAATCTTGAATTTCAGGTCTCTAGGATTGTGGACTCTCGTTTTGTCCGCGGTTCTCTTCAGTACCTCGTTCATTGGGAGGGTTATGGTCCTGAGGAGAAGATGTGGGTTCCAGTGGCGGACATTAAGGCCACTCGTCTTCTCAGGGCATTCAATAGGTCCCATCCTGAGAAGGTGGGCTCTGAGTGTCCGGAGTCCACTCGTAGAGGGAGGGGTACTGTCACCACCAGATCTTTGAGAAGTTCTGATAGACGCTCTTCAGTACCTCCTGCATGATCTTCTTTTGCTTTCGTTTTGACATCTCTCCTCCCTCTCCCTGCTGTCATCCATTAGCAGTGATTGCCTCCCTATGTTGCCTTGATCCTAGGTGACCCTGACTCCCTCCGTATTAAGTGTAGGGAGCCGGTGGTCGTGTCCCCTCACTATTATAGGGTGTTCAGGTGTCATACAGTCGAGGCACAAGGGCATGCAATTTTCTATCATAGAGATCTTTCCATGGGCTGAGAAGACAGGGAGAGTTTCAGGGCTTAAATAGGGGGTCACCCTTTTGTTCTTTAGTTTCGGATTAAGCAAGTCGGATCCTTATTTGTAACTTCTTGTTTTCTGTTACACCATCCGTGACAATATCGCATGTACATGGAAGATTATGGCATACAAAAAAGCCAAAGAAAATACATATATATAAAATTAATAGAATAACCAATACCGCATATACTTAGAGGGTTGTACATGCAAAAAGCTGAGGGTTGCCCAGCTTTTTGCATGTCTCCACAGGTATTTTTTGCCTATTCATCTTTAGCAATGAGCTCCAAAACTTTAAGGTTGGAGGGTCTTCTTCCAATCAACCTGATTTTTAGCTCCCTCCACAGATTCTCAATTAGATTCAAGTCTGGACTCTGGCTGGGCCACTCCAAAACGTTAATGTTGTTTTCTGCTAATCATTTCTTCACCACTTTTGCTGTGTGTTTTGGGTCATTGTCATGCTGAAATGTCCACTGGTGCCCAAGGACAAGTTTCTCTGCAGACTGCCTGATGTCGTTGAGAATCCTCAAGTATTGCTCTTTTTTCATGGTGCCATTTACTGTGATTAGGTTCCCTGGTCCATTGGCTGAATTCCACCCCCCACCCCCCCCCCCAAAGCATTAGGTTCCCACCACCATGTTTGACAGTGATCTTTGGGTTGAAGGCTTCTCCTTTTTACTCCAAATGAAGGAAACATCATTGTGACCAAACAATTACATTTTTGTTTTATCTGACCATAACACAGAAGACCAGAAATCTTCTTCTTTGTCCAGATGAGCTTTTGCAAAGGCCAAGCAAGCTTTTGTTTGCCTGGTCTGCATCCGTGGAACTCAGTAGTGTGTAGTGTCCATTGGATTGTCTGCCTTGAGAAATTGCCACCAGCAGAGCCCAGATTCACCAGGATGGCCTTGGTGGTGATCCTTGGATTCTTTTTCACCTCTCTAACTATCCTCCTGGCCAGCATAGATGTCACTTTTGGTTTCCGACCACGTTCTCTGAAATTTTCCACAGTGAGGAACATCTTGTATTTTTTTCTTAAACGTAAATAAAAGCTGAGAAATGTTTTTTTTTTTTTCACAATAATGCCTCTTGTACATCTTTTGGAAGACACCTATGTCATTTCCCGTCAAAACATTACTTGCTGGTTGAATAAAAGTAACTTTAAGTCAAAATTTGCCAGGGGTATGAATAATTATGGGCAGCACTGTATATACAGTGCCCCCATATATACTAGGGCTGTGCAATTTGGGGAAAATGTGCAATTGCGATTAGGGAGGTAAATATTGAGATTTTGATATATGATTGTGATATAATAAAGAAATGGTGAAATTCCCGAATTTCATGTCTACACCCTTTTCACATCACCCCTTTTCATATCAATCCCCCCATGTCACATTTCTCCCCCCATGTCACATTTCTCCCTCTCCATGTCAAATCACCCCCCTATGTCACATCAGCCCTCCATGTCACATTTCTCCGCTCCATGTTACATTTCTCCCCCCTCCATGTCACATTTCTCCCCCTCAGGGCCTCAATGTCACATTTCTCCCCCTCCAAACCATGTAACATCACCCCCTCCTTTTTAGTTTACATCACCCCCTTTGTGTCACATCATGATCACATCATTACCCCCTATTGTGTCACATTTCTTCCACCCCCATGGCACATCATCCCCCCCCCCCCCCGACCGGCCCTGGTCTTATCCATGATCACATCATTACCCACTATTGAGTCACATTTCTCCCCCCCCCACCATGGCACATAATCCCCCCACCCCCCCCTCCCAGCCGGCCCTGGCCCCATCCACATGTCACAGACTACAGACATTGTCCCCCCTTCCATCATGTCACGGTCACCCCCCTCCCCATTAATGATTGTTGTTTGTGCAATCTTTATTTTAAAACACATTTATGCCGTGCGCTCTGGCGCTAGTGCGATCATCACCTACCCACCTGTCCTGCTGCTACAGCAGTCGGTAATCTGGCTGTGTGTGAGTCAGGCTCCAGTCTCTGCTGCCACCTGTGACTGCGACAAGGGGACATCCTCTGCATCTGGAGGAAAGAAGCTTTGTACACAAACATAGTAGAAGATTCTTTATGGTAAGAGTAGTGAGACTATGGAACTCTCTGCCCGAGGAGGTTATGATGGTGAGTTCACTAAAAGAGTTCAAGAGGGGCCTGGATGTATTTCTGGAATGTAATAATATTACAGGCTATAGCTACTAGAGCGGGGTAGTTGATCCAGAGAGTTATTCTGATTGCCTTATTGGAGTCGGGAAGGATTTTTTTTTCCCCTAAGTGGGGAAAATTGGCTCCTACCTCGCAATTTTTTATTTTTTTGCCTTCCTCTTGATCAACTTGCAGGATAACAGGCTAAACTTTTCAGCCTTATAAACTATGTTACTATGTTACCTTCATTACAATTATTATGTACCTAACGGGCAAGAGAATAAACATTTTTGTGAGACTACTTTAAAGGGGTTTTACGAGAGTTTTTACTGATCATCTGGATAGATCATCAGTATCAGATTGGTGGGGGTCACCCCACCGATCTCAAATAGCTGATTGACGATAGTCCCGGGTGTTGGACCCCCACCGATTAGATACTGATGACCTACCCAGAAGATAGGTCATCAGTAGAAATGAGCGAATCGAATCCCACGAAGTGGAACTCGATCCGAATTTCAGGAATTATTCGATTCGCCTAGAAGTCGAATTTCCTTGTGCTTCATGTCAGCCAATCGATTAATCCTGAAATTCAAACTTACCGCCTCCATTTGCGCGCAAAGGGCCGCCAGCCTCCATCTTGCTTGAAGATCTCATCCGAAATCCCGTGCGGCACGAGATTACATCATCACTCCAGCTGGACGTAATCTCGCACTGCACGTGATTTCGGCCGAGATCTTCAAGCAAGATGGCGGCTGGCCCATCGCGAGCAAATGGACGCAGTAAGCTTGATGTAAAAAAAAATTATGTTAATTTCACACTGTTTGTACACTCAGATGCCGCGATCATGTATGATCCCTGTGATTGCACCCGCTACTTACAAATAAAATGCGCTTCGTGGTGGAGTCATTCGTCACAAAGCAAATTGTTTTGTGAAATTCGCCGAATCAGCCGAATCGAATTTTGAAGAAATTCGCTCATCTCTAGTCAACAGTAAAAAATACTCTTTTAAAAGCGCTTTAAATAAAAGTCAGTAGACATATATTGGTGAATGATTGTGTTATGTAAGACCACAGAGTTGGCTTTCTCCAAGAATCTAAGTTGTTTAAACTTAGTGTAAGATCAAACAGTTAAATTAAAAACTCAGTAGGGGTTTTCATATTAAGTTTTCTTTCTAGAGGTAATCTTCTCCCTGTAGGAGACAACTAAACATGTTTTTGGCATTAGACATAATATGCTGTTAAGCAGAAAATCCTCTTGAGCATATTTAAAAAAAAGATGTATTTACCTCTGTATGAAAAGTTTCTACCTAATATGTATACTTTTGCTTATTTCAGTTTCACACAATAGCATTTTTGATGAAAAAAATGATGTTTTACTGTCTCCATAGTATGAGAGCCATAGCGTTTTTATTTTTTGACCGATTGTCTTAGTTAGAGTATCATTTTTTTGCGGAATGAGGTGACGGTTTGATTGCTATTACTTTGGGGCAAATATGTCTTTTTGATCGCTTGGTGTTGCAATTTTTGTGATGTAAAGTGCAGGGTTGAGCGAACCCGAACTGTAAAGTTAAGATTTTTTGACCCTGGACCCAAACCCGAAAATTTCCCTGTACTAAAGTCATGGCTGTGATTGGCCAGTGCAGCATGTGACCCAGCCTCTATACAAGCCGGAGTCATGTAGCGCCGCATGTCACTCAGCTCTTACTAGTGTAGGGATAGGATGCTGCTGCTGTGAGGGAAAGAATAGGAAGAATCTGATATCAGAACTTGTTGTTAACTCTGCGATCTACAGTGATTTTTTTTTTTGTGGGTGCAATGCATTTTTGTACCCTTCCCTGAGCCCAGTGACACAGAAAAATATGTTTTATCCGTCTGTTAGTTAGGTGGGAGTCAGCGGACATTTTGTGCAAGTGCAATGCACCAGCACTGCATATGTGCCAGGGACAATAATTTAATCCTGTTCTTTTAGGTCAGTGGGCAACATATACCCATTTTTTAAGTGCACCTGCACTGTATATGTGCCAGGGGAAGGAGAAATAGTCCGTCTGTAAGTTCAAGGACCCAGGGGGCGACTTATTCACATTTTTTTTCTGTAAAGTACCCCTGTGCTGCATATGTTAGTGTAATCAATTCAGTAAATCCATCTGTTATATTCTGGGGGGACACTTTTTCGTGCTAAAAAGTACATTTGCGCCCTGCACTGCATTTGTGATAGTAAAAGAAAATCTGTTATATCCATCTGTTTCATTGTGGGTGAAAAAATCCTATTTTTCTTTTCTCCATAAAGTACCTTTGCAGCCTGCACTGCAAATCTGATAGTGAAATATAATGTAAATCCATCTGTTTCACTGTGGGTGAAAAAATCATCTTTATTTTTCCATAAAGCACCTTTGCAGCCTGCACTGCAAATCTGATAGTAAAATATAATCAGTAAATACAACTGGGACATTGTGGGTCAAAAAACTATTTGTGCAGGATAGTACAGTCGTGGCCAAAAGTTTTGAGAATGACACAAATATTAGTTTTCACAAAGCTTGCTGCTAAACTGCTTTTAGATCTTTTTTTTTAGTTGTTTATGTGATTTAGTGAAATATAATTACATGCATTTCATACGTTTCAAAGGCTTTTATCAACAATTGCAAAGACAGGTGCACTCTGCGGTCTTACTAAACCCTCAAACTGATTTTAAAATTGAGAGATTAGCCAACATATCCTATGATGTAGGACATGTCTGAGCCAGTGGGCAAATTACAGGAGCATGAGGCCAACTCACAGACAACTCACCAGTTACCTCCAGCATGTAACCATGCTAGCAATGGGAGGAGGGAGGAGTCTGCGAGTCCCACTCAAGACTGACTGACTGATATGGCCCAGGCCTCACAGGTGCACCTAAATGTAGCCTGTAGATGGAAAACAGGCACATATAAATTGGAGTTTATACACCTCCAGGAATCTCCATATATACAAACTGAAAAGAATGGCGTGGTATGTTGGCTAATCTCTTAATTTTAAAATCAGTTTGAGGGTTTAGTAAGACCGCAGAGTGCACCTGTCTTTGCTATTATTTTGTTATATTGCTATATTGATTATCACATCCACATAATTGCCATCTTGTGTAGGATGTCTATTGTGGTACTTGTCGTTCACTGCGGGCATCCTCGACTTTATGCATTTTTGCTGGGGATCGTCATGATCAACGGGCCACAAGTGCAGGAATTGCTCCCCTATATATATGCACAACCGCATGTGGGGTTGAGCACTTCCTGCTTGTTTAATACCACGCCATTCTTTTCAGTATGTATATATAGAGATTCCTGGAGGTGTATAAACTCCAATTTATATGTGCCTGTTTTCCATCTACAGGCTACATTTAGGTGCACCTGTGAGGCCTGGGCCTTATCAGCCAGTCTTGAGTGGGACTCGCAGACTCCTCCCTCCTCCCATTGCTAGCATGGTTACATGCTGGAGGTAACTGGTGAGTTGTCTGTGAGTTGGCCTCATGCTCCTGTAATTTGCCCACTGGCTCCTGGTAATGCCCATATGGCACAGGTAGGTGAGTGTTAGGTTCCCGAGCTACTTGAGAAACCTTGGCGCGGTGCTCGGGCTCAGATATGTCCTACACCGTAGGATATGTTGGCTAATCTCTCAATTTTAAAATCAGTTTGAGGGTTTAGTAAGACAGCAGAATGCACCTGTCTTTGCTATTATTTTGTTATATTGCTATATTGATTATCACATCCACATAATTGCTATCTTGTGTAGGATGTCTATTGTGGTACTTGTGGTTCACTGCGGGCATCCTCCACTGTATGCATTTTTGCTGGGGATCGTCATTAGCAATGGGCCACAAGTGCAGGAATTGCTCCCCTATATATATGCACAACCACATGTGGGGTTTAGCACTTGCTGCTTGTTTAATACCACGCCATTCTTTTCAGTTTTTATCGACAATTACATGAAATTTATGCAAAGAGTCAGTATTTGCAGTGTTGGCCCTTCTTTTTCAGGACCTCTGCAATTCGACTGGGCATGCTCTCAATCAACTTCTGGGCCAATTCCTGACTGATAGCAACCCATCCTTTCATAATCACTTCTTTGAGTTTGTCAGAATTAGTGGGTTTTTGTTTGTCCACCCGCCTCTTGAGGATTGACCACAAGTTCTCAATGGGATTAAGATCTGGGGAATTTCCAGGCCATGGACCCAAAATGTCAATGTTTTGGTCCCCAAGCCACTTAATTATCACTTTTGCCTTATGGCACAGTGCTCCATCGTGCTGGAAAATGCATTTTTCTTCACCAAACTGTTGCTAGATTGTTGGAAGAAGTTGCTGTTGGAGGGTGTTTTGGTACCATTCTTTATTCATGGCTGTGTTTTTGGGCAAAATTGTGAGTGAGCCCACTCCCTTGGATGAGAAGCAACCCCACACATGAATGGTCTCAGGATGCTTTACTGTTGGCATGACACAGGACTGATGGTAGTGCTCACCTTTTCTTCTCCGGACAAGCCTTTTTCCTGATGCCCCAAACAATCGGAAAGAGGCTTCATCGGCAAATATGACTTTGCCCTAGTCCTCAGCAGTCCATTCACCATATTTTCTGCAGAAGATCAATCTGTCCCTGATGGGTTTTTTTTGGAGAGAAGTGGCTTCTTTGCTGCCCTTCTTGACACCAGGCCATCTTCCAAAAGTCTTCGCCTCACTGTGCATGCAGATGCGTTCACACCTGCCTGCTGCCATTCCTGAGCAAGCTCTGCACTGGTTGCACTCCGATCCCGCAGTTGAATCCTCTTTAGGAGACGATCCTGGCGCTTGCTGGACTTTCTTGGACGCCCTAAAGCCTTCTTAACAAGAATTGAACCTCTTTCCTTGAAGTTCTTGATGATCCTATACATTGTTGATTGATGTGCAATCTTAGTAGCCACAATATCCTTGTCTGTGAAGCCATTTTTATGCAACGCAATGATGGCTGCACACGTTTCTTTGCAGGTCACCATGGTTAACAATGGAAGAACAATGATTTCAAGCATCACCCTCCTTTAAACAGGTCAAGTCTGCCATTTTAACCCAATCAGCCTGACAATCAGCCAATCAGCCTGGTGCTTGTCAACATTCTCACCTGAGTTAACAAGACGATTAGTGAAATTATCTCAGCAGGTCCTTTAATGACAGCAATGAAATGCAGTGGAAAGTTTTTTTGGGGGGATTAAGTTAGTTTTCATGGCAAAGAAATAATATGCAATTCATCTGATCACTCTTCATAACATTCTGGAGTATATGCAAATTGCTATTATAAAAACTTAAGCAGCAACTTTTCCAATTTTCAATATTTATGTAATTCTCAAAACTTTTGGCCATGACTGTACATTTGCGGCCTGCGCTGCATTTCTGACAGTCCAATAAAACCATAAAATACTGCTGTTACATTGTGTCACGGAAGGTGTGCAGGAAACTAGAAAACACAAAATGAATATACGACTGACTGGATCCAAAACTAAGGAACAAAAAGGGAGAGCCCTGCATCAGACCTGGCTCTCTCCCTGACTGCTCAGCCTATGTGAAAATCCCAATGGTAGATGATCGCATATCCTCGTACCTCGACTGTATAACACCTGAACACCCTATAATAGTGAGAGGACACCACCACCGGCTCCCTACTCTAGATACGGAGGGAGTCAGGGTCACCTGGGATCCAGCAAACAGAAAGACACGAATAAATGAACAAAACTTATCTTGTAGAAGACTGAGAAGTAGGAACAGCATGCGCACACACTCCAGGAAGTTGTATAAACCGCAAAGTGATGCACTATGGGAAAAGGATTTAAAGGGATGCAATCAGTGCAACTACTTGACAGCTGAGAGAGGCTAACGAGATGAGAAAATGAAAGCAAAACAAAGGAACCTCAAGGAGGAGGTTCTAGATGTCTGTCAGAACTTCTCAGATGTCTGGTGGTGACACATTGTTGGTTTAAAAAAAGCATACTTTTTGTGCTAGATAGTACATTTGCAGCCTGCGCTGCATTTCTGACAGTCCACTAAAACCGTTATATTGTTGTTTGAAAAAACAACCTTTTTGTGCTAGATGGTACATTTGCGGCCTGCGCTGCATTTCTGACGGTCCACTAAAACCGTTAAATACTGCTGTTATATTGTTGTTTGAAAAAAACACATTTTGTGCTAGATAGTACATTTGCGGCCTGCACTGCATTTCTGACAGTCCAATAAAACCATTAAATACTGCTGTTAATGTCATGGGTAGAGTCACAGGAATAAAGATAGACTGGAGGTGCACCCCCTGAGCTGCCACCCAGTCCCCTGTCCCTACCTACTTGCACCACCCACCCTAGGTGACGGAGTGCAACTGGGCGACAATCCCTAACCTACTAAGTGCAGGCAGAGAGAAAGAGACAGCAGGGAAGCAGACAGCCACTGAGAAGTAAAACTAAGCGGACAAGAGGTAGAACAAAACGGAAGGCGAGGCGGGCCAACTAACCGAGGTCAGTCCAGGAGGTCACGTCAGAACAAGGGAAGAGGCAAAGAATAATCCGTAAACAAACCAAGGTCAAAATCCGAGAGGTAGCGTCAAGGTACAGGGAGCAGGCAGAAGAGGTGTCAAGAGGCAGATCGAGGGTCAATTCCAGAGGTCGCTTAATAACAATAAAGTGCACAGCCTATAGGACGAAAATCACAGGCAACCTGTAGCCAGCATGTTGCCTGTATTTATAGTGGGGAGTGAGGGTCATGTGACGTGGCCAGCATCATATGACTGACAGACCGACAAGTCGAGCACCGAGTGATCAGCTCGGCGCTCAAGGCAGACCAAGGAGCAGGGAGCCTCCCAGCTAGCAAAATCCTCTCTGGGAACGAGGCTGAACACAGATTCTCGCTCCCGAAGCTAAGCAGCAGGTCTGCGGCTGATGGGAGACTGAGTGTGCCTTCGGCAACCCGTTACAGAACCCCCCCTTTTACGAGGGGCCACCGGACCCAAGCCCTTGGGTACAAATCTCCCAGGATGCTCATCATGAAACTTCTTGATGAGCCTCAGGGCGTGGATCTCAGTAGCTGGGACCCAAGACCTCTCCTCGGGTCCATAGCCCTTCCAGTGGACCATGTATTGAACGGAGTTCCTAACCTTTCTAACATCAATAATTCTAGAGATGATGAATTCCTCCTGACCTTCAACCTCCACAGGTGGAGGAGGTCTTTTAACTGGAACCACTGGTGACACATATCTCTTAAGCAACGACTTATGAAACACATCATGTATACGAAAGGAGTCGGGTAGCTTAAGTCTAAATGACACTGAGTTAACAACCACAATAATATTGTATGGTCCAATGAAACGCGGAGAGAATTTCTTAGAACACTGTTACAAAGCAAGATTTTTAGTCGACAACCACACCTTATCGCCGAGTACAAAATTTACCCCCTTGGAACGTCTCTCATTGGCATGTTTACACTGGGTTTCCTGGGCCTTTTCCAGGTTCACAGTCTAGAGGTAAAAGAATCTGCCTGCGGGTTGAGTGAGGATACAGAGGGATTAGAACTAAAGCGAGGATGTAAACCACTGTTACAAAAAAAAGGAGTCACCCCCGTGGAAGAATTAACTCGATTGTTGATGGCGAATTCTGCCAACGGGAGGTATCTCACCCATAGGAGTTGATTATGCGATACATAGCACCTTAGAAAAAGCCCCACTGCCTGATTTAACCGTTCCATCTGCCCATTGGTCTGTGGATGGAAAGCGGACAAAAAGGATAAAGAGATGTTGCATCTTCTACAAAAAACCCTCCAAAAGCTAGAAACAAACTGTCAAGTTGTGGCATAAGAGATTATATATATATATATATATATATATATACACAGTACAGACCAAAAGTTTGGACACACCTTCTCATTCAAAGAGTTTTCTTTATTTTCATGACTATGAAGGCATCAAAACTATGAATTAACACATGTAGAATTATATACTTAACAAACAAGTGTGAAACAACTGAGAATATGTCATATTCTAGGTTCTTCAAAGTAGCCACCTTTTGCTTTGATTACTGCTTTCCACACTCTTGGCATTCTCTTGATGAGCTTCAAGAGGTAGTCCCCTGAAATGGTTTTCACTTCACAGGTGTGCCCTGTCAGGTTTAATAAGTGGGATTTCTTGCCTTATAGATGGGGATGGGACCATCAGTGGTGTTGAGGAGAAGTCAGGTGGATACACAGCTGATAGTCCTACTGAATAGACTGTTAGAATATGTATTATGGCAAGTAAAAAGCAGCTAAGTAAAGAAAAACGAGTGGCAATCATTACTTTAAGAAATGAAGGTCAGTCAGTCAGCCGAAAAATTGGGAAAACTTTGAAAGTAAGGGCTATTTGACCATGAAGGAGAGTGATGGGGTGCTGCGCCAGATGACCTGGCCTCCATAGTCACCGGACCTAAGCCCATCGAGATGGTTTGGGGTGAGCTGGACCGCAGAGTGAAGGCAAAAGGGCCGATAACTGCTAAGCATCTCTGGAAACTCCTTCAAGACTGTTGGAAGACCATTTCAGGGGCTACCTCTTGAAGCTCATCAAGAGAATGCCAAGCGTGTGCAAAGCAGTAATCAAAGCAAAAGGTGGCTACTTTGAAGAACCTAGAATATGACATTCTCAGTTGTTTCACACTTGTTTGTTAAGTATATAATTCTACATGTGTTAATTCATAGTTTTGATGCCTTCATAGTCATGAAAATAAAGAAAACTCTTTGAATGAGAAGGTGTGTCCAAACTTTTGGTCTGTACTGTATATATAAATGGATATAATGATACATTATCAATAACTGGATATGAATATACAAACATCATATATATATATATATCATTGGTTAAAATATATTAAATTATATGCAATCACACGTGAATATATACGTTATACTGGTGATTATATGGAATAACGCTGCGTACCAGTGTCTTAAGCAATAACCTCTCTTGACCCCGGTACTTAAGACAGTTTATGTGAGACCCATTATATTCTTTAAGATACCACATCTGTTTGCAATAACTTTTAAAACAATATACATTGGATGCCAGTGACTTTCCGTACCAGTTAAACTTATCCTTACCTTTTCTGGCTTATTCCAACAGAGAGTTTGGCCTCTTAAAGGTACTCTGAATCTCCATTTTGGTTCTAATATTGTCAGAACTTAATGTGCAGATATAAATATGCCCTAAAAAATCCCCCTTCATTCCAAAATATTCCAGAAAGTGTGAATATATTTGGAATGTTCAAAAGAGCTTCTCATATATTTTCTTTGTGATTCACGGAGGAAATAGATAATGGCAATCATCTTTGACACCTTACGCCTATAAAATATTGTATGACACATATTAGCACATACATTTTTCAACTTTATCCTGCAAGAAAAGAGTTATTAATACCATATACCTCTTATTGGCATAAGCAGTACATAACTAAAATCCAATTGGCCTTAAGTTCGCAGCCATTGACAAGGTCCACAAAGATTGGAGGGGGGGTAATTATATCAGCAAAATGATGAGACTGGAAACGCAACGTATTTTTGAATTAAATACTTTGCTTCCAGGGGGGCTCAATGCCGAATTCAAACTGTTCGGCTTTTTATAGAGTGGGTGGATGCCCCTGCTGATGGTTTAAACCCACCTAGTATTTGATAATAGCCCTTTGCAGTGGGCTTCCACCCTACACTACATCATCCTGAATAGTTTGAACGTGGATTATTGATTATCATGCAAGACAACTTTCTCCCTGAAAATAGTCTATTGGAATATATAGTATTCACCAATAAGTGACTCAGGTGGTCATTATATGCATTTTTAGAAAGTATTGTCCTTAAATTATGATTTTGGACACTTTGGTGAATGTAGAAATATCACACAGAGGTGTCCAAAATGATTGCTGCAAAAAACACATCGAAATCGCAGGGAAACCACATGGTCTCAGATGCGTTTTTTGGCTTATTGGAATCACCTGGTTCATATCTACATATGGATGAAGGGGTTTTCACATACCCAGCTGCAAAGATAATCTAGAACATAACTTTGTCTTTATGTATTGAGAGTGTGATTTTTACATTACGAAATGTTTGAACACTACATCATCCTGAATAGTTTGAATGTCACTATAGATTATGGACTTTCATGTAAAACAACTTTCTCCCTGAAAATAGTCTATTGGAATATGTAGTGTTCACCAATAAGGGACTCAGGTGGACACTATATGCATTTTTAGAAAGTACTGTCCTTAAATTATGATCTTGGACACTTTGGTGAATGTAGTAATATCACACAGAGGTGTCCAAGATGATTGCTGCAAAAAACGCATCGGAACCGCATGGAAACCGCATGGTGTCAGATGCGTTTTTTGGTCCATTGGAATCACCTGGCTCATATCTACATATGGATGAAGGGGTTTTTACATACCCAGTTGCAAAGATAATCTAGAGCATCATTTTGTTTTTATATATTGAGAACGTGATTTTTATATCACGAAAGTTTTGAGACCATTTTAGCATATGTGTGTTTTTTTATATATATTAAAGTTATTTGGGTAAGACGATTGTATATGGTATGGCGAGGATTTTAATGGGAATAAACTCAATGAAATAGAGTGGACCAAAAATCGATCCACTCCAGGTTTTTGGAATATCTTATCCAGGTTTTTGGAATAGCTTTTCCACTATATCAGAAAGGAATTGTTTGGGGGACTGATAGCTACTGAGGAAGGGGTGATGTTAAACCCCAAAACGCGTCTAGCTTAGACAGAACCCCAAATCTTGGACCACTTGGGAAGCTGGAGATTTGACTGGAGAATCGCAAAGAAAGAATCATCTGTCACACGAAGGGCATATTTGGAAAAGAACTTGCAAGGCCTGATTCCATGGGGAAGACCTGACTACATCTGCCAAACAATTGCCTGTGTGTGAGTTTATTGCGAAATACTGGTCTGCAAACTCAGAGGACCATAACTTCATCTTTGTCAATTTATCAAGGGAGACGGTAAGACCGTTCGATTTTATCCAGCGATTATTATCCAGCGATTTAAAAACTGCATTAACCCTTTCATGACCAAGGGTCATTGATGCCCCAATGTCCAGGTCAAAATTTACAAATCTGACATGCGTCACTTTATGTGGTAATAGCTTTGGAACACTTTTACTTATCCAAGCCGTTCTGAGATTGTTTTCTCGTGACACATTGTACTTCATGATAGTCATATATTTGAGTCAATATATTTCACCTTTATTTATGAAAAAATCCCAAATTTACCAAAAATGTGGAAAAATTCACAATTTTCCAAATTTCAATTTCTCTGCTTCTAAAACAGAAAGTCATACCTAATAAAATATGTATTACGTAACATTCCCCATATGTCTATTTTATGTTGGCATCATTTTGGAAATGTCATTTTATTTTTTAGGACGTTAGAAGGCTTAGAAGTTTAGAAGCAATTCTTACAATTTTTAAGAAAATTTCCAAAACCCACTTTTTAAGGACCAGTTCAGGTCTGAAGTCACTTTGTGGGGCTTACATAGTAGAAACCCCCATAAATGACCCCATTGTAGAAACTACACCCCTCAAGTTACTCAAAACTGATTTTACAAACTTTGTTAACCCTTTAGGCGTTCCGCAAGAATTAAAGGAAAATGGAGATGAATTTTCTAAATTTCACATTTTTGGCAGATTTTCCATTTTATAAAAAAAAATTCTTTAACACATTGAGGGTTAACAGCCAAACAAAACTCAATATTTGTTACCCTGATTCCGCGGTTTACAGAAACACCCCACATGTGGTCGCAAACTGCTGTACAGGCACACGGCAGGGCGCAAAAGGAAAGGAATGCCATACGGTTTTTGGAAGGCAGATTGTGCTGGATTGGTTTTCTGAACGCCATATGTTTTTATTTTTCTGCCGATCGTCTTGTGCAGGGGCTCGTTTTTTGCAGAAAGTGTTGAGGTTTATATTGGTACCATTTTTGGGTACATAGGATTTTTTGATCATTCATTATTACACTTTATGGGGCAAGGTGACGCAAAAATTGGCTGTTTTGGAACAGTTTTCATTTATTTATTTTTACAGCGTTCATCTGAGGAGTTAGGTCATGTGATAGTTTTATAAAGAAGATCGTTACGGACGTGGCAATACCTAATATGTATACTTTTTCTTATTTATTTTAGTTTTACACAATAATAGCATTTCTGAAACCAAAAAAATTATGTTTTAGTGTCTCTATAGTCTGAGAACCATAGCTTTTTTATTTTTTGGGCGATTGTCTTAAATAGGGTATAATTTTTTGCGGGACGAGGTGGCGGTTTGATTGGTACTATTTTGGGGGTCATACGCCTTTTTGATCGCTTGCTGTTGCACTTTTTGTGATGTAAGGTGACAAAAATCGCTTTTTTTTACACAGTTTTTTTTTTTTTTTTTATGGTGTTTATCGGACTGGGTCTATCATGTGATACCTAATATGTGTCGTTTTTTTATTTTTCATTTTTTTAATTTTACATTTTTATTTATTTATTTTTTACTTTTTTTTTTTTTCACATTTAATTTTTTTTTATCAAGTCCCTCTTGGATCATGAAGATCCAGTGGGGCTGATGGCTGTACTATACTTTGCAATGCTCTTGCATTGCAAAGTGTAATACATTCAGATGCCCTGTAGGTGGCAACAGCGGACGCTTTTGCAAAGCGTCCGGTTGCCAGGGCAACCATCGGGGCTGCCATCGCAGCGCAGCAGCCCCGATGGTGGAGAGAGGGAGCCCCCTCCCTCCATTAACCCCATAGATGCCGCTGCCGCGGCATCTCTGGGGTTACAGCAGAGTGTCAGCATAGAGCTGACACTCTGATGATGGCGGCGGTTCAGGAATGGAGCCGCCGCCATCAAACACAGCATGGGGGCAGACCGAGGGGGGGGGGGCCTGGCAGCGCTGGAAGGGGGGGGGCCTGGAAATTGTCACGGCCAGCAGGAGGGGGCACTGGAGGACACACGATGGGGCACAGATGGAGGGGCACTGTGGACATGGAGATGCTGCACAGATCAGCAAAGATCAGGTGGCGCCTGCACAGATCGGGGTGGGGGGGGCTGCACGGATGGGGGGGGCACGAGGACACTGATTTCAGGCTCTGATCTGCAGAGCGCAGATCAGAGCCTGAAACCGGCATTTTTTTCACTGCCGCGATCCGATTGGTTAGTCTGCACAGACTAACCAATCGGATCGATTGCCGGCAAGGGGCCACTCTGATTGGTCCCTTGCCGGCATTACTGCACTGTATGCTGTCCGTGACAGCATACAGGGCAGGGGCAAAAGATTTAATCCAAGCGCTTTGCAGCGCTTGGATTAAAGAGCTGCCAGAACGTGTATATACGTGGTAGCTGCACGGGGTATGTGCAGCTATCACGTATATATACAGATTGCGGTCGTGAAGGGGTTAATATTCCAGTGGGACGCCGCTGGTGGATGCTATTAGCGGGACGCCGATTGAGTTTGTTCATTTGATTGCGCATTGGGACTTTACTTATTTTCGGATATCCCTGATACCTATCGAAAGGGACGTTGTTAAAGGACATTGGTTTATTGCAACCATTTAGTACGAAACTTTCCCATACGAACATTTGTCGAATATTCATATGAGCTATTATCGAGTATTCCATTTTATTCCTCGAATTTTAGTATGTATATTTTTAGTATACCATTTTCCATTGGTCGTATTGTATTATTGCATGTTGTGTTTTATGGTTTTGCATATTTTAATATTATTAGTTACTTATGCTATTATATGTTAATAAATTTCAAATGGTCCAGATATCCTGAGAGTGCCCAGTCATCTTTGTTTTAATAAATCTGTTAATAGTTTTGCTAGTTCACTGCTAAGCTCTTTTAATAGCTTTGGGTGTATCCCATCAGGCCCCTGTGACTTATTTGTATTAATTTTAGACAGCTGACCTCTTTCTCTGTAAAGACACATGCATCAAAAGATTCAATTAGTCTTCCTTCCTAACTGAGGTCCCTTTCCTTCATTTTCCTTTCTAAAAAGTGAACATAAGCATTCATTTAGGCAGTAAGCTAGTTCTTTATCTTCTTCCATATATCTTCCTTTTGTTTTTAATTTGGTAATTCCTTGTTTTAGTTTCCTTTTTTCATTTATGTAGCTGAATAATGTCTTATCACCTTTTTTCACTGACTGAGCTAATTTCTCTTCTGCCTATGCTTTAGAAGCTCTGATAACTTGTTTGGCCTCTCTCTGCCTAATCTTATAAATTTGCCCGTCATCCTCTTTTTTTTTATAATTACTAAATGCTATCTTTTTGTTTTTAATGATTTTGGCCACTTCTGCTGAATACCACAGTGGTCTCTTCCGTTTTTTGCTTTTACCGACAAGCCTAATGCAATTATCTGTTGCCTTCAATAGTGCCACTTTTAAGTAGTCCCATTTCTCCTGGACTCCAGTGAAACTGTTTAAATCTGATAGGGACTCGTATACCACTAATCTAATTTTGTTTTTGTGTGGTATGACTCAGTCACTGTACTTATAGTAAACCACACTGACTGGTGATCACTAGATCCCAAGCTTTCCCCTACAGTAATATCAGATACCATATTCCCATTTGTGAATACTCAATCTAAAATGGCCTCCTTCCTGGTTGGCTCCTCAACTACTTGCTGTAGCGATAATCCCAGTAGGGAATTTAGAATATCTGTACTCCTGGCAGAACTAGATATTTTGGTTTTCCAGTTTACATCAGGAAGATTAAAGTCTCCCATAATGATAACTTCCCCTCTTGATGTCATTTTAGCTATTTCCTCAACTAGTAGATCATCTAATTATTTGACTTGGATAGGTGGTCTATATATCACACCTACACAAGTTACCTTATAATTATTAAGCTGCAAGGTAACTCAAACTGACTCTAAATTGGTCTTGCTAACTTGTATTAAATTAGATTTTATGCTATCTTTCACATACAGGGCTACCCCTCCCCTTTCTTGCTTTCTCTGTCTTTCCTATATAGGGAGAACCCTGGTATTGTTATATACCAGTCATTACTCCTATTGAACCATGTCTCAGTAACAGCCACTAAATCTATATTTTCAGATGCCATTATAGACTCAAGTTCATTGATATTATTCCCTAAACTGCGAGCATTTGTAGACAAGACTCTGAGCTTGTCATTTCTTAACCTATGTGCTACTGGCATTGTTCCAGGGGGGCAGTTGGACTGCTGGATTATCACTCTTTTGCCCTCCTTTCCTAGTTTAAATGCTCCTTAGCAAATACTTTGAACTGTTCACTGAGGACATTCGTTCCCTTGAGAGAAAGATGCAAACCATCTTTCTTGTACAGTTCTTTTCCATTCCAACGAGACCTAACATGAGACACAAAGCCACACCCTTGGTTCAGACACCATTCACAAAGCCATACATTGAATTCCTTAATGCAAATCTCCTGTCATGCTGAAGGTTATGCACAGGCAGAAAATTAAACAGTTGATTCAACCTCCCGTATATCATTTCCAAGTCTGTGAAAAGCTTCCTTCACCTTTGAAACCTCATTGCAAGCCAGATCATTTGTCCTAAGATAGAGAATAACATCCACTCCCCTTTCCTGCTTTGCTTGCCTAACAATATTAAGGATAAGTCGTCTATCCCTGCTATCGTTGGCACCAGGGAGACATCTCACAAAACCATTTTCCTCAAACCTCACACCTCTTATGATAGAATCGCCAACCAACAGCTGCTTTCTATCAGTCCTCACCTTATCCTTTTTGTCTTTGGCTGCAGTCTTGCATACTTTAGGCATTGGAGATGATTGTTCCTCACCCACTGTGTCTGAGCCAACTTCCATGTTGCTCTTGAACTCTGAAAGTGCTGCAAATGAATTATGGAGACCCACAGACTGTGGGACAAGTCTACCATAACCTGCAGTAACTCATCTTTCATTTCTAGGGGGCCTTCTGTGGCAATGGCATTGTAACATTTCCAGCCTGAGTTTGTTTAACAGTTAATTTACAAATCTCAGATTTCAAAAATGCATTTTGCTGCTGCATTACGGAGAGCTGTCTACAGATCAGACAGCATTCAAACCTCCGTAGAGTGGAACCTGAAATAAGGAGGGATAAAAGCCTAGTTTGTCTGTCCAGTATTCAGAATGTCTGTTAGCTTTTATGGGTACAGTGTATTGCTTCATTTTCCCTGTAGAATCCAGGAATCCAGTTTGTATATCTAGCAATTTTGTACTATTTCAATCAAATGACTTTTAGCATAATTTTAAAGGTGTGATATTAGAAATACTGTACAATAGATTTTATAATCTTTTAGAGCTTGTGCAAATCACTTCTAGTTATTTCTGTTGTTTTGGTCCACTGTAGTGCTGGTTCCAACTGGAGTCCATTGATTTTTACAACCTTGAATGCAGATGTTAACAAGGCCCCAGATCACCTTTTTTTTATCTGTACGTTAACTTCTGCCAACTATTAAGCACTCTTTCAACACTCAATTCCAGAATGGGTTTAAATGTATATCTTCCACAACCTTGATTTGAAAACGGTTTCATGAACGATATTTGAAATTCAAAACTTCTACACTTTTTGATCCTTCAGATCTGAAAAGCAGTCCCTGTTTTTCATGGTAAAAGGTTTTTCCAGGCGTTTGATATTGATGACTTATCATGATAGGTCATCAATAAATGATCAGTTGGGGTCCAACTAGGGTTGTTTTGATACCAAAATTTTGATTCGGTTTCAATACCATAAAAAAGTATTGGGATACTCGATACCATTCGATACCATGTGAAAAAAATAAAAACACCAAAAAAAGCTGTGTGCATTCCGCATTTTATGGAACGTCCAGCCCATAATAGAACAGTTCAATCCTTTTTTTGTGGTGACATGGTGACTACCTCATCGCATAGGACATTTTTTTATATTTTAATAGTTTGGACTTTTCAGACGTGGCGATTTGTAATATGTTTATTTATTTATTGTTTATATATTGTATATGTAAAATTGGGAAAGGGGGTGATTTATACTTAAATTTATTTATATTTTTTTACTTTTTATTTAATAACTATTTTCCCCATTAGGGGTCAGAACCTGGGATCTTTTAATCCCTTGTCCTATTCACCCTGATAGAGCTCTAACAGGGTGACTAGGACTTCACACTCTCTCTGCTGCCCTGTGCATAGTACACACAGCAGCAGGGAGGTGACTATGGCAGCCAACACCCGCCTCCGGGATTTGTATTAAAGAGGACCTTTCATTTGGCAAAACATTCTGAACTAAGTATCATGATATATACAGCGGCACCAAGGGAACTCACTGCACTTACTATTATCCCTGGGTGCCACTCCGTTCTCCCGCTATGCCCTCTGGTATCTTCGGGGACTTGGTTATACTGGGCGGAGACTGCCCTTGTTCTCCTGGGCATCTTTCTCCAAGACTTTAGCGCTGGCCAATTGCAGTGCAGAGCTTACAGCCTGGGAGTTTTTTTCTCCCAGGCTGTGAGCTCTGCGCTGCGATTGGCGAGCACTAAAGCCTGGGAGAAGGAGACGCCCAGGAGAACAAGGGCAGTCTCCGCCCAGTATAACCAAGTCCCCGAAGATACCGGAGGACATAGCGGGAGAACAGAGCGGCGCCCAAGGATAATAGTAAGTGCAGTGAGATCCCTGGGCGCTGCTGTACATATCATGATACTTAGTTTAAAAATGTTTGCCAGATGAAAGGTCCATTTACTTTCATTGGTGGCGCAGTGTGCCCCCCCCCCCCCTCTCTCCTTACTGGTGGCAGCGGCACAGGGGGAGGGAGAGACTGCTTCCTTCTTCCTTGTGCTGCTGAGGAGAACAATGAACATGCAGAGAGCAGCGCACTCATTGTTCTCTGATACTAGATTGCGCAATAGCGAAGCCTAGTATCGAAGAAAGGTAAATCCTGGTATCGAGGTCAATACCAGGCAAAAGTATCGATTGGGTATAGAAAATTACATGATTAAATCATTAAGGTGAGACACTCAATTTACCCCAGTGACATCATAAAGGTCACATTTGGACCAATCAGAATAGTTATATATACACACATTATGTTAAACATAATCCATATATACATGGTAGATAACCTTAAATACCAATTTACAAGTGAAAGTGTGATAGCGTGAAGCTGATAAAATATGTACCTTGTCCATGGTGTCCTATGCAGTAATATCTCATTCAGTATATAATATCCCATACATGTGTGCATGAGAAAGACATAGTAGAGCTGGAGAGGGTTCAGATGAGGGCAATTAAAGTAATAACTGGAATGGGTGGACTACAATACCCTGAAAGATTATCAGAATTATGGTTATTCACTTTAGAAAAAAGACGAATAAGGGAGATCTATTAACTATGTATAAATATATCAGGGGTCATTACAGAGATCTCTCCCATCATCTATTTATCCCCAGGACTGTGACAAGGGGATATCCTCTACATCTAGAGCAGTGATGCCCAACCTATAGCCCTAGAAGCTGTGTCATGTAATCCATGCAGTGACTGGAAGCGGAGCTTGCGCACAGTTGCAGAAGAGACACGCCTGGGCCGCCATTCCTGGTTATACCGTGGGGCAGTACTATTATTAGTTTTGCAGCGACTGGAGACCCCATCTCCCCAGACGTGCTGGTACAGACCCCCTCTGGACTCTCAGCCAGGCATCAGAGCACGTCAAAGGAAAAGGTCGAGTTAGATGGGAGCAGGAGTTCTATGGAGGATGTGACTGGCGAGGTGTGATAGTGGTAGGAAGTGATTGGACCTGAGCCTTTTTTTAAAATATGTGATTACTATGTCTGGTACCCCTGTGGGCCGTCCGGGTTGCTCATTGACGTGCTTAGCAATATTAATGAGGGAGAGAGGACTTATAATATTGCACCACAAGGCATTTCTAGAGAGAGTTTCCTGCATTCCAATCCTTAGTCTTGCTATGCCCAGATATGTGCCACCTTCACAGTAGTAATGCCCAGATTTGTTCCACAGCCACAATAGTAATGGTCATGTGCCCCCTTCACGGTAATAATGCCCAGATGGGCCCCCTTCACAGTAATAATGCCCAGATGTGCCTCCTTTACAGTGGTAATGCCCATATGTGCCCCATTCACAGAAGTAATGCTCACATGTGTAGCTGGCCAGCTAGGACCTGTCCTAGGTTGCTAACATAGCTTATATGTTTATACAGCTAGCCCTGCCAATAACCTTAATACAGTTCCTATGTTTGTGTGTTAAAGACAAACGCAGAGTTATTTACAGTGACTTCATGTTTGGATGTCATATAACTGCTATATATTGTGATCACAGAAGCAGAAAAGATAGTATGCCTTTAAGATTCATTATATAATGTAAGGTAAGATCAATGACACACCAGAAACAACAGAAAACAGAGTTAAACTGTTGTTGCTGGGCAGGAGTCTTGACCAATCACAGCCAGCCTCACAAACAGCCTGTGTGGGAAATACCCCTAGCAGGAGCTGCTACAATCATTACACCAGAGGAGACAAGCTGAACAGACATTGACTCCACTAAGAGTGGTGTTTTATGGAAGCAGAGAGGCCCAAATAGGTATGTAAAACAGTTATATAATGTTCCTACTGTTAATATAGTGATTAGAACTGTATACTGAACCAGTTATATGTGTGTTTACTTACAATTCCACCAATTGCAAACTACAAAGTTCACAATCCAAATCCAAATTCCATATTGCAATCCAAATTGCACACAACCATACCAGATCATACTCAGCCAATCTGCAAATAGTTACTGCTAACGACATACTGCAAATTGCGACCAAATTCAGCATGCAAATTGCGACCAAATTCAGCATGTAGAACTATTAGTTAGACCTCAGATATACCTCTCAGAGAGATCATAAAGTGCCTAAATAACTTAAAGTGACAGTACAAATACTCAAGAGAGAAATATATCCACCATTTTATGTTGAATAACAAAATTGAACAGTTGAACCACCATCCTATGCATACTGCCATTTTATGAATCTTTATGCAAGACGTGTTTTGTACATAGACTATCTGCTGCGGAGGCGGCAGTGTTATATGAAGAAAAGTTGAAGTTAATTAATAAGTAAATTCGAGCATTTGGTGTGCTCTTTAAACCTACCCAAAGAACGGCGCTAGAGGAATTAGAAAAACAAAGAATCTGGTTAGACTAAGGCTCCATTCACACGCCCGCAATTCCGTTCCGCATTCCGTACTGCACTTTTTCCATTGCGGTATAAGAGGAACAGATTATACTTAAACCCACCTACAAGAATGCGGATTCTCTATGGTTGAATTTTATTATTGATACTATTTGATTGTATGAGTATTAATTGCTGATTTTTCACTGCTGCGATTTTATGTCACTGGATTTTATACTGAAGCCATATATATTTTGTCATGTCATTTTAGATAGTGTTGCTAATTTATACGTTGCTGTGTTTATTTTCATGAATTTATCTTAAATAAATAATCAAATAGTTTAATATGTCGATTCTGACTGCTTATATAGAGTGCCAGGTCTTTTTTCTTTATTTTCTGATTACCCTTCTGTGGCTGGGTGGGCCACATAGACCTAGAGCACCTGTTCTACATTGTCTAGCTGTAGTGATCCACAGATACCCTATACCTTTTTCAAGTCATATCGAGATTAAAAAACACACAGTAGAATCTTTTGACTTTGATGGAATACAAAACCATGTGGATTCTGTGTCTGGAGTTTTTGGAGAGTTGGAAACCCTGTTACAAAAACAATTAAAGGTGGGAGATAAAATCCCTCACACAATATATTAAAAATGGAAATATCCCCAAGGGCCTACAGCTCTCCAAGACTCCGGCACAGGATCTATGTGATGACAGATTTAATGCAGAATGGGATCAACTATTAAAAAAAATCAATCGGTTGCACTGATAGAGTTGATTATTAGAAGACGGACACAAATATTGGAGAATTTGTCCAATAAAATCATAAAGATTAAGGAGAAAGTCGACACATTCCATAAAAATGAAGAATTTAATATCTGGCAACAAAGAATATGTAAAAGTATGGATAGATTAGAGCAAGAGATTATAGATTTAAAAAAAATGAAGAAATATAGCAAACATCAAATAATAAGCAATAGGGAGCACGTAGAAAGTATAACACTAGTAGAAGAAGATGAAACCCCCACACAGCACATTAAAGCAAAAGGAAAAACTAAACACATAGAGGCACATAAGGGAAGTCACAAAGAGGTGAAAGATAAAAGTAAAGGTAAGAATGACACAATTGTAGATATGAATATTCAAACTTCCAATAAGTATGAAATTCTGGGTAGGGAGCCTTTTTTAGATTACACTCCCCCGCACCATCGGACACAGAATACGCAATATCGAGCCCAACACTCCCCCAAAAGGATATCACGTTTAGATCACTTAAATCCCCCAGTCCAACACACATACAATTTGAGAAACAAATTAGTAACACAAGACTGGGACTATGTAGAGACATCAAACAACCCAACATCCAATCACATTCCCCACTGGGGACACAACAGGACACCAGAGAGATCACACAGGTCACCGGAGAAATCACACAATTGGTCACCAAACTATCAAGAAATAGGAGGAAGACAAGAAGGGCAAAAAGAAAGAAGATACAAACACAGATATTAAACACAGAATCACTATCACAGAATTCAATAATCAATTTAAGAAAAACGAATTTGACATCATCCCAGGTGTCACTATTGAACAAGGGCCTCAAATTTGCTCCATGCTCACGATTGAGCAGGTTTGATACTTATGTGGGAATTGAAAAATTTGTAAGGAGAATTTGCCTTAAAAAGTATTTCCTGAAGAATCCCACTAGTCCCAATGTTCAGGTGACACCAGGTTTTATCCATACTGAATTGAGAGCTAAATCAATCAAATATCCTAGAAACCAAATTAGTCCTGAGATAGAGGCTTTCAGAAAAAATGTGGAACGGGACATTAGAGTCATGAATGATGGGAATAAGAAAAGACCAAATCTCAGGAAATTGCAGCCAATAAATCGCTGCAGAAGAATGATGCGATCACTATTCGCCCCGCGGATAAAGGCGGAGCAATAATGATCCTCAATACGGAGGATTATAATAAAGAATGCTGTAGACAACTGACAGATGCGGAAATTTATAATAAACTGACTATGGATCCAATTAATGAATTTTATCCACAACTGGTCAAACTATGTGAGAAGGGGGCCGGGGCAAACATTCTATTGGAGAGTAAGGTGAATTTTATATTAAATATGCAATGTAGACTTCCGTTTTTTTACTATCTACCGAAGGTACATAAATGTCCTATAGCACCTCCTGGTCGTCCCATAATTTTGGGAATTAATTCCCTGACGGCCAACCTCTCACAATACGTTGATCGCCAGCTGCAACCAATAGTAAAAGACCCAAAATGTTTTTTAAACGAAACTACACAAATAATAAAAATTCTGGAAAATCTTACAATTGATCAAGATTGTATACTTGGTACTTTGGATGTTCAATCTTTGTATACATCCATCAGACATGAGCAAGGATTACAGGCATTGTCATCTCAAATGCATAAAAGTGGCCGATTTAAATCCATACAGATAGATTTTATACTGGAGGCAGTGAATTTTATTCTTAAGCACAATTATTTTGTGTTTAAAGCAGAATTTTTTCTACAGAAGTCCGGTACCGAGATGGGCACCAGATTCGCCCCCAGTTATGCAAATTTATTTATGTCGGATTGGGAGGATGAAGTTATCCTGCCAAAACTGGGGGCGGATCTGGAGCTCTGGAAACGGTATATAGACGATGTTGTTTTTATTTGGAGGGGGTCAGATCCGGCATTGAATTATTTTCTAGCCGAGATTAACTGTAACAATTTGAACCTCCATTTTACATCTAATATCAGCAAAACTCACATTGAATTTTTAGATTTAAAAATTGATATTAATATGGATAAACTGATTTGCAGCACGTATCATAAACCAACAGCCAAGAATAATTTTATACTACATTCCAGCTGCCACCTCCCTAGGTGGCTGTTAAATGTCCCAATAAGTCAATTCAGACGCCTTAAAAAAAAATTGTACGAATAATGACACATTTTTTGAGGAGGCGGAAATCCTAAAACAACAGTTTATAGATAAAAACTATCCGAGTGACTATATTGAAGGAGCCTTTAACTCCTTAAGGACTCAGCCCTATTTCACCTGACCAGTGTCACTTTAAGTGCTCATAACTTTAAAACACTTTGACTTATCCAGGTCATTCTGAGATTGTTTTTTCGTCACATATTGTACTTCATGACACTGGTAAAATGAAGTAAAAAAAAGTAATTTTTTGCATTAAAAAATACCTAATTTACCAAACATTTGGAAAAATTTGCAAATTTCAAAGTTTCAGTTTCTCTACTTCTGTAATACATAGTAATACCCCCCAAAATTGTGATGACTTTACATTTCCCATATGTCTACTTCATGTTTGAATTATTTTTGGAATGATATTTTATTTTTTGGGCATGTTACAAGGCTTAGAAGTTTAGAAGCAAATCTTGAAATTTTTCAGAAATGTACAAAAACCCAATTTTTAGGGACTACTACAGGTCTGAAGTCACTTTGCGAGGCTTACATAATAGAAAACGCCCAAAAATGACCCCATTCTATAAACTACACCCCTCAAGGTATTCAAAACTGATTTGTTAACCCTTTAGGTGTTGCACAAGAGTTATTGGCAAATGGGGATGAAATTAGAGAATTTCATTTTTTTGCCTAATTTTCCATTTTAACCTATTTTTTCCACTAACAAAGCAAGGGTTAACAGCCAAACAAGACTGTATCTTTATTGCCCTGACTCGTTTACAGAAACACCCCATATGTGGCCGTAAACTACTGTACGGCCACACAGCGGGGCGTAGAGTGAAAGGTGCGCCGTATGGTTTTTGGAAGCCAGATTTTGCTGGACTGGTTTTTTGACACCATGTCTCATTTGAAGCCCCCCTGATCCACCCCTAGAGTAGAAACTCCATAAAAGTGACCCCATCTAAGAAACTACACCCCTCAAGGTATTCAAAACAGATTTTACAAACTTTTTTAACCCTTTAGGTGTTGCACAAGATTTAATGGAAAATAGAGATACAATTTCCAAAAATTTTGGCAGATTTTCCGTTTTAATATATTTTTTCCAGTTACAAAGCAAGGGTTAACAGCCAAACAAAACTCATTATTTATGGCCCTAATTCTGTAGTTTACAGAAACACCCCATATGTGGTCGTAAACCGCTGTACGGGCACACGGCAGGGCGCAGAAGGAAAGGAATGCCATACGGTTGGAAGGCAGATTTTGCTGGACTGTTTTTTTTTACACCATGTCCCATTTGAAGCCTCCCTGATGCACCCCTAGAGTAGAAACTCCAAAAAAGGGACCCCATTTTAGAAACTACGGGATAGGGTGGCAGTTTTGTTGGTACTAGTTTAGAGTACATATGATTTTCGGTTGCTCTATATTACACTTTTAGTGCGGCAAGGTAACAAGAAATAGCTTTTTTGGCATGTTTTTTTTTTGTTATTTACAACATTCATCTGACAGGTTAGATCATGTGGTAATTTTATAGAGCAGGTTGTCACAGACGCGGTGATACCTAATATGTATACAATTATTTTTATTTATGTAAGTTTTATACAATGACTTCATTTTTAAAACCAAACAAATGTTTTAGTGTCTCCATAGTCTATGAGCCATAGTTTTTTCAGTTTTTGGGCGATTATCTTAAGTAGGGTCTCATTTTTTGCGGGATGAGATGACGGTTTGATTGGCACTATTGGGGTGCATATGACTTTTTGATCGCTTGCTATTACACTTTTTGTGACGTAAGATGACAAAAAATTGCTTTTTTTTTACACCTTTTTATTTTTTTATGGTGGTCACCTGAGGGGTTAGGTCATGTGATATTTTTATAGAGCCGGTATATACGGACGCGGCGATATCTAATATGCATACTTTACTTTTATTTATGTATGTTTTACACAATGATTTCATTTTTGAAACAAAAAAAAATCATGTTTTAGTGTTTCCATAGTCTAAGAGCCATAGTTTTTTCAGTTTTTCGGCTATTATCTTGGGTAGGGTATGATTTTTGCGGGATGAGATGACGGTTTGATTGGTACCATTTTGGCGTACATGCGACTTTTTTATCACTTTTATTACCTTTTTTGGGAAGTAAGGTGGGCAAAATTTATATTTTCTCTTAGTTTTTATTTTTTTATTTTTAAGGCATTCACCGTGCGGGGAAAGTAACATGACCGTTTTATAGATCAGATTGTTACGGACGTGGCGATACCTAATATGTGTATTTTTTTATTTTATTTTTTTATTCAGTGATAAAAAAAAATTCTTAACTTTTTTTCACTTTTTTTTACATTTTTTTGACCCAGACCCACTTGGTTCTTGAAGATCCAGTGGGTCTGATGTCTGTATAATACAGTACAGTACCCTATATAGGGTTCTGTACTGTATTTTACTTACACTGAACAGATCTATGCTTTTAGCATAGATCTGTTCAGCACCATGGACAGCAGGACGCCTGATAAGGCGTCCTGTTGCCATAGGAGCCTTCCCCGTCTGCCACAACGTCGCAGACGGGGAAGGGTGAGGACAGGGCTGGCGGGGGGCTCTCTCCCTCTCCATCGGGGGGCTGAAAAGGCACAGCAGCCCCCCGATGGGAGAGGGAGGGAGCTCCCTGACCGATGACAGTTAACCTTTTCCATACAGCGGTCCGTACGGACCGCGGTATGGAAAGGGTTAAACGGCTGACATCTGCACAGATATCAGCCGTTTATACCAGGGTGTCAGCAATGTGCTGACACCCTGGTATAACCACTATACGCCAACGAATTTTCAAGGGGAGGCAGGCGGGGGATCGCGATCCCGCCTGCCGCATCGCCCTGCCTCCCCCAACGCCCGCAGCAGCCTGCGACACCCCCCCCCCAGCACCACCCGCCCACATAAATCATGCAGGGGTGCAGGGGGGGTGCAAATCGAAATTTTGGGCATTTTAAAGTTTCTGATCGCGGGGATCAGAAACTGCAGAAATCGCAGCAAACCGCAGGTCTGAATTTACCTGCGGTTTGCGGCGAACGCCAATACGGGGGGGGGGGTCACATGACCCCCCCTGGCGTTGTGACAGGACGCCGGCTGAATGATTTCAGCCAGAATCGCGTTGCGATTAACCACCGCGGCGCCGGAATACCTATTTAAAGTTAGGACGTACCGGTACGCCCTACGTCCTTAAGGGGTTAATAAAGTAAAAAATCTTGACCGCAAAGAAAATTATAGAACCCCAAAATGAACAGAGGTTACATGAAGAGGTGCAGATTGTGCTACCCTTCAATATCCAATATAAGAAAGTGGAGGATAGCATTGTAAAACACTGGCCCTTTTTATTAAAAGACAAAGTTATAGGACCTATGCTACCAATGAAACTTGAAAATTATATATACACGTGCGGCCAATTTGGGTATAAAGGTAGCCCCTACAATAAAAAAGCCAAATCAATTGAAAGAAAAACATTGGCTGTGTTCGAATTGTAAGATAACAAAGTTTCCTAAAAAAAACTGTAGAGGCCATTTCGAACAGTAACTGTTATTCGTACGAAATAAGCACTTTTTTAACATGCAACAGTAAAAGTGTCATCTATTTACTGACATGTCCCTGTAAAAAACAATATGTTGGCCGCACTAAGAGACTCCTAGAAGCAAGGATCTCTGAACATGTGGTCAACATAAGGAAGGGATATAAAAATCATACTGTGTCCAGACACTTCAAAATGTGTCATAATAAAGACCCCACCGGCCTGATCTATGTCGCACTTGCTAAAGTGGAGCCAGACTGGGGGGTGGGAGACATGATAAAGAAGATGTCCAGATTAGAGTCTAAATTGATATTCGATTTTGGATCATTGGTACCTAATGGGTTAAATGCGGATTGGGAACTATTTGTATTTTTGTGAAGGTATCAGTCTGAACACATTGGGGGGCATGTACAATTGTTCCCCCCATGTGTTAATGGTCCCCATAAAGGACACAAAGGATACATATTAAGTAACCCACCAAAACCCATTTCATGGCTGTTATGAGGAATAAATAATGTTTTTTATGTATTTTATAATCATTTTATATATTTTAAATTTATTTTTACATCTATTATGTTTTATAATATGTTTAAGCAGTCATGGTGAAAAAAACGCAATGTTAGAAGAAAAACCGCATAATTAACGCATAAAAAACGCAATATGGCAAATCCGGGTTTTGTATACATCTTTGGGACTGTTCCAGTTCTGTTTTTGACACTCACTTGGATTAGAGTATATAAGGAAGAGGGGAAATACTGCAAGGTTACCACTGAGGAAGGGGTCACTGTTATATCCCTGAATCGCGTATGGGCCGTTCCTTGCACTGGCATGCTGGTAAAGAATTTCCCCTGGACAAAAATAACCGGAAAAAAGACACAAAAAACTCTGACGACACATGCCCTCAGAGAGCGCCTAAACCAACCGTGGGAGCGTAGTCTGGACAAACGCAGCTGATATCCATCATACCACGCACTCATCAAGCCCGCATCCACACATCGACCAGACTAAAGGTAACAAGGATATATAGTAACTGTACCTGAGCGGGACGCCACCCTGAGAAGTTACCACATTGTACCTTCTGGTCTTCCGTGTGCTACGTGCACTGTCACAGAAAGTCAGTAACAATTGTGAGTTGTGAATATTTAATACCATTTATCCGGCATAGCGTGGAATAGCTTTCATATGCAAAGACCTGCACAAAGTTTGAGGTCTGCTGGACATTAACTATTGCTGCTATCCGAATGCACTACTGCACTTTTTACATTGAGGTATAAGAGGAACAGCTTATACTTAAACCCACCTACAAGAATGCGGATTCTCTATGGTTGAATTTTATTATTGATACTATTTGATTGTATGAGTATTAATTGCCGATTTTTCACTGCTGCGATTTTATGTCACTGGATTTTATACTGAAGCCATATATATTTTGTCATGTCATTTTAGATAGTGTTGCTATTTTATACATTGCTGTGTTTATTTTCATGAATTTATCTTAAATAAATAATCAAATAGTTTAATATCTCGATTTTGACTTTATTTTCTGATGTCCTATTCTTGTCCGCAATTGCAGACAAGAATAGGCATATTGTATTAGTGTTGGCAATGTCGGTCTGCAAAATGCAGAACACACATTGCCGGTGTCCGTGTTTAGCGGATCCCCTGATCAGTGGATCCGCAAAACACACACGGATGTGTGAATGGACTCTAAAAGTCAGCACAAAAGGCACTTCGTAGTGCTGCACCTGCCACAACATGTGCCCCCTTCACAGTAGTAATGCTCACATTTGCCCCCTTCTCAGTAGTAATTCTCATGTGCCCCCTTGACAGTAGTAATGCTCATGTGCCCCCTTGACAGTAGTAATGCTGAGATGTGTCCCCTTTAGAGTAAAAATGGACAGATGCGCCCCCTTTAGATTAAAAATATCCAGACGCACCTCCTTCACATTAAAAATGCCCAGATATTTTCCCCTTCATAGTAGGCCCGCAAAATGTCTAATGCGGCCCTCAGACAAAAAATGTTTGGGCCCCACTGTGCTAGAATATGGCCCTATTGTCTGAAAGGTGTGGGTCCCACCTCTCGGACCTGCACCTATCTTGTAAACCGAGCCAGCAAAGTGTAGGAAGGCACACCCCGCATACGTGGGCACCCTCCATTCATTTCTATGGGTCTGCCGAAAATAGCTGAACGCTGGCTCGGCTATGTCCGTCGGCCCCATAGAAATGAGTGGGAGCACACCGGACCTGCTTGGCCACCATTTCCATTCACTTTAAAAGGGCAGACAGCTATTTTCGGCAGCTCCATAGAAAAGAATGGAGGGAGGCCGCACATGCACTGTGTCGGCTCAGTTTACAAGATAGATGCAGGTCCTAGAGGTGGGACCAGCAGCTATCAGACAATGGGGGCATATACTAGTGATAGGCCCCTAATGTTTGAGATGGGAATACTGCTTTAAAAACCCCACTGAAGTCTATGGGAAAACCAATGTACATAACGTGTGCAATATGGGAAACAATTGACATGCTATGGATTTTAACCACTTCAACCCCCCTGCATAGCGTGGAATAGCTTTCATATGCAAAGACCTGCACAAAGTTTGAGGTCTGCTGGACATTAACTATTGCTGCTATCCGAATGCACTACTGCACTTTTTACATTGAGGTATAAGAGGAACAGCTTATACTTAAACCCACCTACAAGAATGCGGATTCTCTATGGTTGAATTTTATTATTGATACTATTTGATTGTATGAGTATTAATTGCCGATTTTTCACTGCTGCGATTTTATGTCACTGGATTTTATACTGAAGCCATATATATTTTGTCATGTCATTTTAGATAGTGTTGCTATTTTATACATTGCTGTGTTTATTTTCATGAATTTATCTTAAATAAATAATCAAATAGTTTAATATCTCGATTTTGACTTTATTTTCTGATGTCCTATTCTTGTCCGCAATTGCAGACAAGAATAGGCATATTGTATTAGTGTTGGCAATGTCGGTCTGCAAAATGCAGAACACACATTGCCGGTGTCCGTGTTTAGCGGATCCCCTGATCAGTGGATCCGCAAAACACACACGGATGTGTGAATGGACTCTAAAAGTCAGCACAAAAGGCACTTCGTAGTGCTGCACCTGCCACAACTAGAGTTGAGCGAACACCTGGATGTTCGGGTTCGAGAAGTTCGGCCGAACATCCCGGAAATGTTCGGGTTCGGGATCCGAACCCGATCCGAACTTCGTCCCGAACCCGAACCCCATTGAAGTCAATGGGGACCCGAACTTTTCGGCACTAAAACGGCTGTAAAACAGCCCAGGAAAGGGCTAGAGGGCTGCAAAAGGCAGCAACATGTAGGTAAATCCCCTGCAAACAAATGTGGATAGGGAAATTAATTAAAATAAAAATTAAATAAATAAAAATTAACCAAAATCAATTGGAGAGAGGTTCCATAGCAGAGAATCTGGCTTCCCGTCACCCACCACTGGAACAGTCCATTCTCAGATATTTAGGCCCCGGCACCCAGGCAGAGGAGAGAGGTCCCGTAACAGAGAATCTGTCTTCATGTCAGCAGAGAATTAGTCTGCATGTCATAGCAGAGAATGAGGCTTCACGTCAGCCACCACTGCAACAGTCCATTGGCATATATTTAGGCCTAGCACACAGGCAGAGGAGAGAGGTCCCGTAACAGAGAATCTGTCTTCATGTCAGCAGAGAATTAGTCTGCATGTCATAGCAGAGAATGAGGCTTCACGTCACCCACCACTGCAACAGTCCATTGGCATATATTTAGGCCTAGCACACAGGCAGAGCAGAGAGGTCCCGTAACAGACAATCTGGCTTCATGACAGCAGAGAATCAGTCTGCATGTCATAGCAGAGAATGAGGCTTCACGTCACCCACCACTGCAACAGTCCATTGGCATATATTTAGGCCTAGCACACAGGCAGAGCAGAGAGGTCCCGTAACAGACAATCTGGCTTCATGTCAGCAGAGAATCAGTCTGCATGTCATAGCAGAGAATGAGGCTTCACGTCACCCACCACTGCAACAGTCCATTGGCATATATTTAGGCCTAGCACACAGGCAGAGCAGAGAGGTCCCGTAACAGACAATCTGGCTTCATGACAGCAGAGAATCAGTCTGCATGTCATAGCAGAGAATGAGGCTTCACGTCACCCACCACTGCAACAGTCCATTGGCATATATTTAGGCCTAGCACACAGGCAGAGCAGAGAGGTCCCGTAACAGACAATCTGGCTTCATGTCAGCAGAGAATCAGTCTGCATGTCATAGCAGAGAATGAGGCTTCACGTCACCCACCACTGCAACAGTCCATTGGCATATATTTAGGCCTAGCACACAGGCAGAGCAAAGAGGTCCCGTAACAGACGATCTGGCTTCATGTCAGCAGAGAATCAGTCTGCATGTCATAGCAGAGAATCAGGCTTCACGTCAGCCACCACTGCAACAGTCCATTGTCATAAATTTAGGCCCAGCACCCAGGCAGAGGAGAGAGGTCCCGTAACAGACAATCTGGCTTCATGTCAGCAGAGAATTAGTCTGCATGTCATAGCAGAGAATCAGGCTTCATGTCAGCCACCACTGCAACAGTCCATTGGCATATATTTAGGCCTAGCACACAGGCAGAGGAGAGGTTCATTCAACTTTGGGTAGCATCGCAATATAATGGTAAAATGAAAATAAAAATAGGATTGAATGAGGAAGTGCCCTGGAGTCCAATAATATATGGTTATGGGGAGGTAGTTAATGTCTAATCTGGACAAGGGACGGACAGGTCCTGTGGGATCCATGCCTGGTTCATTTTTATGAACGTCAGCTTGTCCACATTGGCTGTAGACAGGCGGCTGCGTTTGTCTGTAATGACGCCCCCTGCCGTGCTGAATACACGTTCAGACAAAACGCTGGCTGCCGGGCAGGCCAGCACCTCCAAGGCATAAAAGGCTAGCTCTGGCCACGTGGACAATTTAGAGACCCAGAAGTTGAATGGGGCCGAACCATCAGTCAGTACGTGGAGGGGTGTGCACACGTACTGTTCCACCATGTTAGTGAAATGTTGCCTCCTGCTAACACGTTGCGTATCAGGTGGTGGTGCAGTTAGCTGTGGCGTGTTGACAAAAGTTTTCCACATCTCTGCCATGCTAACCCTGCCCTCAGAGGAGCTGGCCGTGACACAGCTGCCTTGGCGACCTCTTGCTCCTCCTCTGCCTTGGCCTTGGGCTTCCACTTGTTCCCCTGTGACATTTGGGAATGCTCTCAGTAGCGCGTCTACCAACGTGCGCTTGTACTCGCGCATCTTCCTATCACGCTCCAGTGCAGGAAGTAAGGTGGGCACATTGTCTTTGTAGCGTGGATCCAGCAGGGTGGCAACCCAGTAGTCCGCACAGGTTAAAATGTGGGCAACTCTGCTGTCGTTGCGCAGGCACTGCAGCATGTAGTCGCTCATGTGTGCCAGGCTGCCCAGGAGTAAGGACAAGCTGTCCTCTGTGGGAGGCGTATCGTCATCGTCCTGCCTTTCCCCCCAGCCACGCACCAGTGATGGACCCGAGCTGCGTTGGGTGCCACCCCGCTGTGACCATGCTTCATCCTCATCCTCCTCCACCTCCTCCTCATCCTCGTCCTCCTCGTCCTCCAGTAGTGGGCCCTGGCTGGCCACATTTGTACCTGGCCTCTGCTGTTGCAAAAAACCTCCCTCTGAGTCACTTCGAAGAGACTGGCCTGAAAGTGCTAAAAATGACCCCTCTTCCTCATCCTCCTCCTCCTCCTCCTGGGCCACCTCCTGTTCCATCATCGCCCTAAGTGTTTTCTCAAGGAGACATAGAAGTGGTATTGTAACGCTGATAACGGTGTCATCGCCACTGGCCATGTTGGTGGAGTACTCGAAACAGCGCAACAGGGCACACAGGTCTCGCATGGAGGCCCAGTCATTGGTGGTGAAGTGGTGCTGTTCTGTAGTGCGACTGACCCGTGCGTGCTGCAGCTGAAACTCCACTATGGCCTGCTGCTGCTCGCACAGTCTGTCCAGCATGTGCAAGGTGGAGTTCCACCTGGTGGGCACGTCGCATATGAGGCGGTGAGCGGGAAGGCCGAAGTTACGCTGTAGCGCAGACAGGCGAGCAGCGGCAGGATGTGAACGCCGGAAGCGCGAACAGACGGCCCGCACTTTATGCAGCAGCTCTGACATGTCGGGGTAGTTGTGAATGAACTTCTGCACCACCAAATTCAGCACATGCGCCAAGCAAGGGATGTGCGTCAAATTGGCTAGTCCCAGAGCTGCAACGAGATTTCGCCCATTATCACACACCACCAGGCCGGGCTTGAGGCTCACCGGCAGCAACCACTCGTCGGTCTGTTGTTCAATACCCCGCCACAACTCCTGTGCGGTGTGGGGCCTGTCCCCCAAACATATGAGTTTCAGAATGGCCTGCTGACGTTTACCCCGGGCTGTGCTGAAGTTGGTGGTGAAGGTGTGTGGCTGACTGGATGAGCAGGTGGAAGAAGAGGAGGAGGAAGCCGAGAAGGAGGAGGTGGCAACAGGAGGCAAAGAATGTTGCCCTGCGATCCTTGGCGGCGGCAGGACGTGCGCCAAACAGCTCTCCGCCTGGGGCCCAGCTGCCACTACATTTACCCAGTGTGCAGTTAGGGAGATATAGCGTCCCTGGCCGTGCTTACTGGTCCACGTATCTGTGGTTAGGTGGACCTTGCTACAGATGGCGTTGCGCAGTGCACACTTGATTTTATCGGATACTTGGTTGTGCAGGGAAGGCACGGCTCTCTTGGAGAAGTAGTGCCGGCTGGGAACAACATACTGTGGGACAGCAAGCGACATGAGCTGTTTGAAGCTGTCTGTGTCCACCAGCCTAAATGACAGCATTTCATAGGCCAGTAGTTTAGAAATGCTGGCATTCAGGGCCAGGGATCGAGGGTGGCTAGGTGGGAATTTACGCTTTCTATCAAATGTTTGTGAGATGGAGAGCTGAACGCTGGCGTGTGACATGGTTGAGACGCTTGGTGACGGAGGTGGTGGTGGTGGTGTTGGTGGTACATCCCCTGTTTGCTGGGCGGCAGGTGCCAACGTTCCTCCAGAGGCGGAGGAAGAGGCCGAGGCGGCAGCAGCAGAATAGGCCGAGGCGGCAGCAGCAGAAGAGGTAGCAGGGGGAGCCTGAGTGACTTCCTTGGTTTTAAGGTGTTTACTCCACTGCAGTTCATGCTTTGCATGCAGGTGCCTGGTCATGCAGGTTGTGCTCAGGTTCAGAACGTTAATGCCTCGCTTCAGGCTCTGATGGCACAGCGTGCAAACCACTCGGGTCTTGTCGTCAGCACATTGTTTGAAGAAGTGCCATGCCAGGGAACTCCTTGAAGCTGCCTTTGGGGTGCTCGGTCCCAGATGGCGGCGGTCAGTAGCAGGCGGAGTCTCTTGGCGGCGGGTGTTCTGCTTTTGCCCACTGCTCCCTCTTTTGCTACGCTGTTGGCTCGGTCTCACCACTGCCTCTTCCTCCGAACTGTGAAAGTCAGTGGCACGACCTTCATTCCATGTGGGGTCTAGGACCTCATCGTCCCCTGCATCATCTTCCACCCAGTCTTGATCCCTGACCTCCTGTTCAGTCTGCACACTGCAGAAAGACGCAGCAGTTGGCACCTGTGTTTCGTCATCATCAGAGACATGCTGAGGTGGTATTCCCATGTCCTCATCATCAGGAAACATAAGTGGTTGTGCGTCAGTGCATTCTATGTCTTTCACCGCTGGGGAAGGGCTAGGTGGATGCCCTTGGGAAACCCTGCCAGCGGAGTCTTCAAACAGCATAAGAGACTGCTGCATAACTTGAGGCTGAGACAGTTTCCCTGGTATGCATGGGGGTGATGTGACAGACTGATGGGGTTGGTTTTCAGGCGCCATCTGTGCGCTTTCTGCAGAAGACTGGGTGGGAGATAATGTGAACGTGCTGGATCCACTGTCGGCCACCCAATTGACTAATGCCTGTACCTGCTCAGGCCTTACCATCCTTAGAACGGCATTGGGCCCCACCATATATCGCTGTAAATTCTGGCGGCTACTGGGACCTGAGGTAGTTGGTACACTAGGACGTGTGGATGTGGCAGAACGGCCACGTCCTCTCCCAGCACCAGAGGGTCCACTAACACCACCACGACCATGTCCACGTCCGCGTCCCTTACTAGATGTTTTTCTCATTGTTATGGTTCACCACAACAACAAATATATTATTTGGCCCAATGTATTGTATTCAAATTCAGCGGGATATAAATTTGAGGCCTAGTATTTAGGCGCTGGGTGACCGGTATGGATTTAGTGACAGAATTAGACTTGGAAATGCACAGAAGCGTGTGTGTGAAGTTATTCTGAATGACCCAATGTGCACCTTGAATATTATATACCCTTTTTGGGATAGATTTCAAATAGCTCTGATATAGCAGGAACCACTAAATTATGAAATTGCTAAATTGGGAATTGTACTTCAACCCAGAACAAAAAATGTGCTTTGACGGACACTAAATATCTTGCCCAGCAACAACAGTACAGTGGTGGGTAACGAGAGATTTAGAGGGATTTAAATTTGAGGCCTAGTATTTAGGCGCTGGGTCACCGGTATGGATTTAGTGACAGAATTAGACTTGGAAATGCACAGAAGCGTGTGTGTGAAGTTATTCTGAATGACCCTATGTGCACCTTCAATATTATATACCCTTTTAGGGATAGATTTCAAATAGCTCTGATATAGCAGAAACCACTAAATTATGAAATTGCTAAATTGGGAATTGTACTTCAACCCAGAACAAAAAATGTGCTTTGACGGACACTAAATATCTTGCCCAGCAACAACAGTACAGCGGTGGGTAACGAGAGATTTAGAGGGATTTAAATTTGAGGCCTAGTATTTAGGCGCTGGGTCACCGGTATGGATTTAGTGACAGAATTAGACTTGGAAATGCACAGAAGCGTGTGTGTGAAGTTATTCTGAATGACCCTATGTGCACCTTCAATATTATATACCCTTTTAGGGATAGATTTCAAATAGCTCTGATATAGCAGAAACCACTAAATTATGAAATTGCTAAATTGGGAATTGTACTTCAACCCAGAACAAAAAATGTGCTTTGACGGACACTAAATATCTTGCCCAGCAACAACAGTACAGCGGTGGGTAACGAGAGATTTAGAGGGATTTAAATTTGAGGCCTAGTATTTAGGCGCTGGGTGACAGGTATGGGTTTAGTGACAGAATTAGACTTGGAAATACACAGTAGCGGGTGTGTGTGAAGTTATTCTGAATGACCCAATGTGCACCTTCAATATTATATACCCTTTTTGGGATAGATTTCAAATAGCTCTGATATAGCAGGAACCACTAAATTATGAAATTGCTAAATTGGGAATTGTACTTCAACCCAGAACAAAAAATGTGCTTTGACGGACACTAAATATCTTGCCCAGCAACAACAGTACAGCGGTGGGTAACGAGAGATTTAGAGGGATTTAAATTTGAGGCCTAGTATTTAGGCGCTGGGTCACCGGTATGGATTTAGTGACAGAATTAGACTTGGAAATGCACAGAAGCGTGTGTGTGAAGTTATTCTGAATGACCCTATGTGCACCTTCAATATTATATACCCTTTTAGGGATAGATTTCAAATAGCTCTGATATAGCAGAAACCACTAAATTATGAAATTGCTAAATTGGGAATTGTACTTCAACCCAGAACAAAAAATGTGCTTTGACGGACACTAAATATCTTGCCCAGCAACAACAGTACAGCGGTGGGTAACGAGAGATTTAGAGGGATTTAAATTTGAGGCCTAGTATTTAGGCGCTGGGTCACCGGTATGGATTTAGTGACAGAATTAGACTTGGAAATGCACAGAAGCGTGTGTGTGAAGTTATTCTGAATGACCCTATGTGCACCTTCAATATTATATACCCTTTTAGGGATAGATTTCAAATAGCTCTGATATAGCAGAAACCACTAAATTATGAAATTGCTAAATTGGGAATTGTACTTCAACCCAGAACAAAAAATGTGCTTTGACGGACACTAAATATCTTGCCCAGCAACAACAGTACAGTGGTGGGTAACGAGAGATTTAGAGGGATTTAAATTTGAGGCCTAGTATTTAGGCGCTGGGTCACCGGTATGGATTTAGTGACAGAATTAGACTTGGAAATGCACAGAAGCGTGTGTGTGAAGTTATTCTGAATGACCCTATGTGCACCTTCAATATTATATACCCTTTTAGGGATAGATTTCAAATAGCTCTGATATAGCAGAAACCACTAAATTATGAAATTGCTAAATTGGGAATTGTACTTCAACCCAGAACAAAAAATGTGCTTTGACGGACACTAAATATCTTGCCCAGCAACAACAGTACAGCGGTGGGTAACGAGAGATTTAGAGGGATTTAAATTTGAGGCCTAGTATTTAGGCGCTGGGTGACAGGTATGGGTTTAGTGACAGAATTAGACTTGGAAATACACAGTAGCGGGTGTGTGTGAAGTTATTCTGAATGACCCAATGTGCACCTTCAATATTATATACCCTTTTTGGGATAGATTTCAAATAGCTCTGATATAGCAGGAACCACTAAATTATGAAATTGCTAAATTGGGAATTGTATTTCAACCCAGAACAAGAAATGTGCTTGAACGGACACTAAATAACTCGCCCAGCTACAGCACTAGGGACAGATTTAGCTGGATATAAATTTGAGGCCTAGTATTTAGGCGCTGGGTGACCGGTATGGATTTAGTGACAGAATTAGACTGGGATATGGCCAAAAAATGAACAGACTATTGCTGGTTAAATGCACTTGGTGTGACAGCTTCACCCTGATGTAGGCTTTAGCCAAAAAACAACCACACCATTGAGGGTTAAATGCACTTGGTGACAGGCGCAGCTTGCCCCTGATTTTGTATATGGCCAAAAAATGAACAGACTATTGCTGGTTAAATGCACTTGGTGTGACAGCTTCACCCTGATGTAGGCTTTAGCCAAAAAACAACCACACCATTGAGGGTTAAATGCACTTGGTGACAGGCGCAGCTTGCCCCTGATTTTGTATATGGCCAAAAAATGAACAGACTATTGCTGGTTAAATGCACTTGGTGTGACAGCTTCACCCTGATGTAGGCTTTAGCCAAAAAACAACCACACCATTGAGGGTTAAATGCACTTGGTGACAGGTGCAGCTTGCCCCTGATTTTGTATATGGCCAAAAAATGAACAGACTATTGCTGGTTAAATGCACTTGGTGTGACAGCTTCACCCTGATGTAGGCTTTAGCCAAAAAACAACCACACCATTGAGGGTTAAATGCACTTGGTCGCAGCTTGTGCTGGCGCACCACAAGACACAAAATGGCCGCCGATCACCCCAGAAAAATGAGACTGACAAACGGTCTGTGCAGCCTAAAAACAGTGAGCAATTGAGGATCAGCAGCTCAATGATCCACAGCTGCAGATCGATCAGTTAATCAAGTCCTTTGGAGGAGTTAATCTGCCTAATCTCGCCCTACTGTCGCAGCCGCAACCTCTCCCTACGCTAATCAGAGCAGAGTGACGGGCGGCGCTATGTGACTCCAGCTTAAATAGAGGCTGGGTCACATGGTGCTCTGGCCAATCACAGCCATGCCAATAGTAGGCATGGCTGTGATGGCCTCTTGGGGCAAGTAGTATGACGCTTGTTGATTGGCTGCTTTGCAGCCTTTCAAAAAGCGCCAAGAAAGCGTCACAAAAGCGCGAAGAAAGCGACGAACACCGAACCCGAACCCGGACTTTTACGAAAATGTCCGGGTTCGGGTCCGTGTCACGGACACCCCAAAATTCGGTACGAACCCGAACTATACAGTTCGAGTTCGCTCATCCCTAGCCACAACATGTGCCCCCTTCACAGTAGTAATGCTCACATTTGCCCCCTTCTCAGTAGTAATTCTCATGTGCCCCCTTGACAGTAGTAATGCTCATGTGCCCCCTTGACAGTAGTAATGCTGAGATGTGTCCCCTTTAGAGTAAAAATGGACAGATGCGCCCCCTTTAGATTAAAAATATCCAGACGCACCTCCTTCACATTAAAAATGCCCAGATATTTTCCCCTTCATAGTAGGCCCGCAAAATGTCTAATGCGGCCCTCAGACAAAAAATGTTTGGGCCCCACTGTGCTAGAATATGGCCCTATTGTCTGAAAGGTGTGGGTCCCACCTCTCGGACCTGCACCTATCTTGTAAACCGAGCCAGCAAAGTGTAGGAAGGCACACCCCGCATACGTGGGCACCCTCCATTCATTTCTATGGGTCTGCCGAAAATAGCTGAACGCTGGCTCGGCTATGTCCGTCGGCCCCATAGAAATGAGTGGGAGCACACCGGACCTGCTTGGCCACCATTTCCATTCACTTTAAAAGGGCAGACAGCTATTTTCGGCAGCTCCATAGAAAAGAATGGAGGGAGGCCGCACATGCACTGTGTCGGCTCAGTTTACAAGATAGATGCAGGTCCTAGAGGTGGGACCAGCAGCTATCAGACAATGGGGGCATATACTAGTGATAGGCCCCTAATGTTTGAGATGGGAATACTGCTTTAAAAACCCCACTGAAGTCTATGGGAAAACCAATGTACATAACGTGTGCAATATGGGAAACAATTGACATGCTATGGATTTTAACCACTTCAACCCCCCTAGCTGAAACACCTTAATGACCAGGCCACTTTTTACACTTCTGCACTACACTACTTTCACCGTTTATTGCTCGGTCATGCAAATTACCACCCAAATGAATTTTACCTCCTTTTCTTCTCACTAATAGAGCTTTTATTTGGTGGCATTTCATTGCTGCTGACATTTTTACTTTTTTTGTTATTAATCGAAATTTAACGATTTTTTTGCAAAAAAATTACATTTTTCACTTTCAGTTGTAAAATGTTGCAAAAAAAATGACATCCACATATAAATTTTTCGCTAAATTTATTGTTCTACATGTCTTTGATAAAAAAAAATGTTTGGGCAAAAAAAAAAAAAGGGTTTGGGTAAAAGTTATAGCGTTTACAAACTATGGTACAAAAATGTGAATTTCCGCTTTTTTAAGCAGTTCTGACTTTCTGAGCAACTGTCATGTTTCCTGAGGTTCTACAATGCCCAGACAGTACAAACACCCCACAAATGATCCCATTTCGGAAAGTAGACACCCTAAGGTATTCGCTGATGGGCATAGTGAGTTCATAGAACTTTTTATTTTTTGTCACAAGTTAGCGGAAAATGATGATTTATTTTTTTTTTTTTTTTTTTCTTACAAAGTCTCATATTCCACTAACTTGTGACAAAAAATAAAAACTTCCATGAACTCACTATGCCCATCACAAAATACCTTGGGGTGTCTTCTTTCCAAAATGGGGTCACTTGTGGGGTAGTTATACTGCCCTGGCATTTTAGGGGCCCAGATGCGTGAGAAGAAGTTTGAAATCAAAATCTGTAAAAAATGACCGGTGAAATCCGAAAGGTGCTCTTTGGAATGTGTGCCCCTTTGCCCATCTAGGCTGCAAAAAAGTGTCACACATCTGGTATCGCCGTACTCAGGAGAAGTTGGGGAATGTGTTTTGGGGTGTCATTTTACATATACCCATGCTGGGTGAGAGAAATATCTTGGCAAAAGACAACTTTTCCCATTTTTTTATACAAAGTTGGCATTTGACCAAGATATTTATCTCACCCAGCATGGGTATATGTAAAATGACACCCCAAAAAACATTCCCCAACTTCTCCTGAGTACAGCGATACCACATGTGTGACACTTTTTTGCAGCCTAGATGCGCAAAGGTGCCCAAATTCCTTTTAGGAGGGCATTTTTAGACATTTGGATCCCAGACTTCTTCTCACGCTTTAGGGCCCCTAAAAAGCCAGGGCAGTATAAATACCCCACATGTGACCCCATTTTGGAAAGAAGACACCCCAAGGTATTCAATGAGGGGCCTGGCGAGTTCATAGAATTTTTTTTTTTTTTGGCATAAGTTAGCGAAAATTGATTTTTTTGTTGTTTTTTCTCACAAAGTTTCACTTTCCGCTAACTTGGGACAAAATTTTCAATCTTTCATGGACTCAATATGCCCCTCAGCGAATACCTTGGGGTGTCTACTTTCCAAAATGGGGTCATTTGTGGGGTGTTTGTACTGCCCTGGCATTTGAGGGTCTCCGCAATCATTACATGTATGGCCAGCATTAGGAGTTTCTGCTATTCTCCTTATATTGAGCATACAGGTAATGAGATTTTTTTTTCCGTTCAGCCTCTGGGCTGAAAGAAAAAAATGAACGGCACAGATTTCTTCATTCACATCGATCAATGTGGATGAAAAAATCTCTGCCCAAAAAAAAAAAAAGGAGGGGAAAGGCGCCAGGACATAGGAGCTCTGCCCAACATCCATACCCACTTAGCTCGTATGCCCTGGCAAACCCGATTTCTCCATTCACATCAATCGATGTGGATGAATAAATCATTGCCGGGATTTTTTTATTTATTTTTTTATATACAAAGTGTTTTCCAAAGCATATGAACACCGCCACCTCCTCAGCTCATATGCCTCGGCAAACGTATCTTTTACTGCAGAGGAGAAATCTCGTCTTGCAGCGCCGCATACACCGACTTGTGTGTAATCTGACAGCAGTGCAATGCTTCTGTCAGAATGCACATCAGTGCTGAAGCTAGTCGATCGGTTGGTCCACCTGGAAGGTAAAAAAAAAAAAAAGAGAAAAAGAAAAAACCAGGCCGCAACAATTTTTTTAACTTTATAATAACTTTTGAACAGAACATATAAACTTTAACTTTTTGAACTGAACGTTAACCTTTTTGCTTACTGGTGATTTTTTTTGATTTTTTTTTTACCTTTATAGGACAAACCTCTCCTTCCCCATGGGACAATATGCAAAGCGCAAATCGCCCAAAGATGTGGCGAAGTGCATTATGCACTTTGTCCCAGGTTAAAGGAGAGGTTTGCAGCAGCTCTGTGTGTAAATGGGCCCTAATAGCCCTGTGTGCCTGTCCTGGTGAGATGTGATCCCTATGCTAGGTGTACCTGTGTGTGGTACTTCTGGAAACACTCCCCTAAGCATAGGGCAGGGTGGTCAGGGCAGTCAGGACAGAAATAGCGGGTGTCACGCCTTATTCCACTCCTGCTACAGACACATCTTTTTCGGGGTGACGGTTGGGTTGAGGTACCAGCAACGACATTGGGGAAATGTCGCTCGTGTAGACGGCTAACTACACTGGTGGATGGGGCCACGGAACCTCCTGGATACAGGAGGTTCTCGATGATCTCTTCCTGAAATTTGAGGAAGGATCGTGTTCTCCCAGCCTTACTGTAGAGAACAAAACTATTATACAGAGCCAATTGAATTAAATATACAGACACCTTCTTATACCAGCGTCTGGTGCGGCGGACACTAAATACGGAGACAACATCTGGTCATTGAACTCCACCCCTCCCATGTGAAGGTTATAGTCGTGGACTGAGAGGGGCTTTTCAATGACACAGGTTGCTCGCTCAATTTGGATTGTCGTGTCTGCGTGAATGGAGGAGAGCATGTAAACGTCACGCTTGTCTCTCCATTTCACCGCGAGCAGTTCTTGGTTACACAAGGCAGCCCTCTCCCCCCTTGCAAGATGGGTGGTAACGAGCCGTTGGGGGAAGCCCGCGCGACTAGTTCTAGAAACAAATGCCTGAAGAGGGCCATACTTGTGTAGAAATTGTCCACATAAAGATGGTACCCCTTGCTAAATAAGGGTGACACCAAGTCCCAGACTGTCTTCCCACTGCTCCCCAGGTAGTCAGGGCAACCGACCGGCTCCAGGGTCTGATCTTTTCCCTCATAGACACGAAATTTGTGGGTATAACCTGTGGCCCTTTCACAGAGCTTATACAATTTGACCCCATACCGGGCGCGCTTGCTTGGGATGTATTGTTTGAAGCCAAGGCGCCCGGTAAAATGTATTAGGGACTCGTCTACACAGATGTTTTGCTCTGGGGTATACAAATCTGCAAATTTGTTGTTGAAGTGGTCTATGAGGGGCCGAATTTTGTGGAGCCGGTCAAAAGCTGGGTGGCCTCTGGGACGGGAGGTGGTGTTGTCGCTAAAGTGCAGGAAACGCAGGATGATCTCAAATCGTGTCCTGGACATAGCAGCAGAGAACATGGGCATGTGATGAATTGGGTTCGTGGACCAATATGACCGCAATTCATGCTTTTTAGTTAGACCCATGTTGAGGAGAAGGCCCAGAAAAAAAATTATTTCGGAAACTTGGACTGGTTTCCACCGGAAAGGCTGGGCATAAAAGCTTCCCGGGTTGGCGGTTATAAATTGTGTGGCATACCGATTTGTTTCTGCCACAACTAAGTCCAAGAGCTCCGCAGTCAAGAACAGCTCAAAAAATCCCAGGGCCGAACCGATCTGAGCTGTCTCAACCCGAACTCCAGACTGGGCGGTGAAAGGGGGAACTACAGGTGCGGCTGAAGTTGGGGACTGCCAATCAGGGTTTGCCAGCACCTCAGGGATTCTAGGGGGTCTACGGGCCCGTCTTTGCGGTGGCTGCGACGTGGTAACTAATGCACGTGCCACCGTACCAGCTTCAACTGCCCTTCTGGTGCTCGCCACTTCACCATGTTGTACGGCAGTGCTGGTACTAGGTCCAGGATGGGCTGCGCTGCTGGCGTATGCCTCACCACGTAATCCGACAGCGCCAGCCCCACTCTGCTGCCCTTGAAGCGGATCCTGCGCAACCTGTGGTCTAGCGACACGGGGCCGGGTACGCCTGGTGCTATCAGGGACCTCAACCTCCTCGTCCGAACTTTGAGTCAGACTGCCACTGCTTTCTACAGGTTCATATTCTGACCCGCTAGATTCATCAGATGAGGGTTCCCATTCCTCATCCGACTGGGTCAGAAGCCTGTAGGCCTCTTCAGAAGAATACCCCCTGTTTGACATTTGGGCAACTAAATTTAGGGGTATTCCCTGAGACTACCCAAGAAAAAAAGCAAGCCTGTCTTACAAATGGGAGGCTAGCGAAGTACCGGAGGCCGCTGCGGTTGATAAAAAAATATCAAAACTGATTTTTTTTTTATCGCCGCAGCGCTTGTGAAGTGAATGTGCAGTGATCAAAAAATAATAATTTTTTGTCACTGCGGCGGGGCGGGCGTGGGTGAACGCACGTGTGGGCGAACGATCAGGCCTGATCGGGCAAACACTGCGTTTTGGGTGGAGGCCAACTAAAGGTGACACTAATACAATTATAGATCTGACTGTGATCAGTTTTGATCACTTACAGATACTATAAAAGTACAAATGCTGATTAGCGATACGCTAATCAGCGAATAAGTGACTGCGGTGCGGTGGGCTGGGCGCTAACCGATCGCTAAACTACCTAACCAAGGGGCCTAAACTATCCTAAAACCTAACAGTCAATACCAGTGAAAAAAAAAAGTGACAGTTTACACTGATCACTTTTTTCCCTTTCACTAGTGATTGACAGGGGCAAGAAGGGGTGATCAAGGGGTTAATTGGGGTGCAGGGGGGTGATCTGGGGCTATGTGTGGTGTTTGGTGCTACTCACAGTGATGCCTGCTCCTCTGCTGGATCCAACAGACCAAAAGGACCAGCAGAGATGCAGGGAAGCCATTTAACACATCATATTTACTAATATGATGTGTTAGATGGCTTCTGATTTGACATTTTAAAAATCGCCAGCCCGCCAGCCACGATCATTGGCTGGCAGGCTGGTGACAAAATTGTTTTCGTTCCTTTGCCGGCCCGCGATGCGCATGCGCGGGCCGGCTCAGTCCGAAATCGCGCGTCTCGCGAGATGATGCACGGATGCGTCCAGGAGGAATGAATCGACCGCCTCCCGGACGCATCCGTGCGTTAAGCGGTCGGGAGGCGGTTAAACTCTGCATGGCAGGTCATTTTTCACATGTACACAGAGTACATGATTTGGCAAATATCATTCACTGTATTCCTGTATTGCACACAAAAATCCACACAGAAAAAACACGTGGCATCTGCATTGTGTGCAGTTACCCTTAGGTTACCTGCCCATCGGTGATGTTGAACGTACTGAATATCCGCACAAATGTAAGTAGTTTTCTGTGCGTTTCTGCACCCACACTGCACCTTTTTGGGGGGGGTTTTGCGGATAGGATGCGGACCCATTGATTTCAATGGGTCTGCAAAAACCGTGTGCTGTCCGCATCAGTATGTCCGTTCCATTGCTCCGCAAAAAAAATAGTGCATGTCCTATTTTTTTCTAGTTTGCGGACAAGGATAGGCATTATTACAATGGATCCGCAAAAAAAAACGGATGCCATACAGAACGTCATCTGTTTTTTTTTCGGATCCGCAATTTGCGGACCACAAAACACATACGGTCGTGTGCATGTAGCCTTATATTACAAACCCCTCTTCCACCAACATTTCAAATGCAGCTAGTCACTTTATACAGGTACATAACCGCTGTGTCAAATCATTGCGAGCATTTGTGATAGAGAAAGTGACACTTCCCCCAAGAGGAGGTGACTATAAAAAATCCATCCTCTTGAGGGAAGCTTATTGGATCTTCAGGTTAAATACGAGGCATCCCTCAGGATTAGTGTTGAGTGAAAATATTCGAAAAGCTAATTTTCATCTCGAATATCGCAACTTCGAGAATTCGTGAATATTTAGTGCTATATATTTGTTTTTCGAATATTCATAATTTTTTCCAATTTTAACACATGATTCCTCCCTGCTTCTTTATTGTGGGGCAATAAGTCATTGGCCCACAAGCAACTTAAGCAGGGAAGAATCATATTCTATAGTGCTATATATTCGTTTTTGACCCACGCCTGTATTGATCTTAATATTCGCATATTACGCGATCATTACGTTGCCGATTTTGTATTGTGACCCTGTTCACATTGTGTGCTTTGATGGTTTTGTATAGTGCATTTTCATATACTCCATTGGGTGTGGGTTCTCAATACACATGTGAGCTAAATGTCGGATTAATGAGTGGCTCGGCTGAGGATTGGTGTATGTGGATTCCACCCCTCCTTCCTGGTGGTGGGCGGGGAAGGGTCCTTGATTTTCTTGCCCATACTGTTGTTACGCCTAAGAACAGTATGTTTGAAACGCGTTAACGATTTCCATGAGGTGGATGGATTTGTCTCTACTCGTTATGCTGGTGGAGTAAATAAAGACAAAGAAAGACACATCTTTAAAGTGAGTGCTGGAACTTTATTTTTTCCTTCAATGTCCTATTATTGTCCGCATTATGGACAAGGATAGTACTGTTCTATGAAGCGCCAGCTGTTCCATTCCGCAAAATACGGAATGCACACGGATGTCATCCGTATTTTTTGCAGGTACATTTTTTGCGGACCGCAAAATACATACGGTCGTGTGCAAGAGGCCTTATCTTGAGTACTACAACCTGGTTTGAAACAATATCTGCCAATAGATAAATATACAAATAGATACAGTCAGGTCCATAAATATTGGGTCATCAGCACAATTCTAACATTTTTGGCTCTATATACCACCACAATGGATTTGAAATGAAACAAACAAGATGTGCTTTACCTGCAGACTGTCAGCTTTAATTCAGTTTTGTCTTCAGCAAGTGAAATGCATGCTCAATCGGATTCAGGTCAAGTGATTGACTTGGCCATTGCATAACATTCCAAAATCTTTGCCTTAAAAAACTCTTTGGTTGCTTTTGCAGTATGCTTTGGGTCATTGTCCATCTGCACTGTGAAGCGCCGTCCAATGAGTTCTGAAGCATTTGGCTGAATATGAGCAGATAATTTTGCCCAAAACACTTCAGAATTCATCCTGCTGCTTTTGTCAGCAGTCACATCATCAAGAAATACAAGAGAACCAGTTGCATTGGCAGCCATACATGCCCACGCCATGACAATACTGCCACCATGCTTCACTGATGAGGTGGTATGCTTAGGATCATGAGCAGTTCCTTTCCTTCTCCATACTCTTCTCTTCCCATCACTCTGGTACAAGTTGATCTTGAGATGGTCTCATCTGTCCATAGGATGTTGTTCCAGAACTGTGAAGGCTTTTTTAGATGTCGTTTGGCAAACTCTAATCTGGCCTTCCTGTTTTTGAGGCTCACCAATGGTTTACATCTTGTGGTGAACCCTCTGTATTCACTCTGGTGAAGTCTTCTCTTGATTGTTAACTTTGACACACATACACCTACCTCCTGAAGAGTGTTCTTGATCTGGCCAACTGTTGTGAAGGGTGTTTTCTTCACCAGGGAAAGAATTCTTCGGTCATCCACCACAGTTGCTTCACGGTCTGAGGCCCCATTCAAGTCAATGGGTCTGCAAAAAATACGGAACGCACACGGAACACATCTGTATGTCATCCGTATTTTGCCAATCCATACTAAAGAATTGCTATGCTCAGCCCAAATTGCTCATGTGTTTGGTGATTAATAAGTTACTCTTTCCATCTCTGATCCGCAAAAATGGATTGCATACAAAAAAACATACGGATATGTTTTGTGGAATAACGGAACGGAAAAAGATTTAAATCAGATTTAAAAAAACTATAAATACGGAACAATGAATCCGTAAAAAACGGACCGCAAAACAACAATGGTTGTTGTGTATGAGCCCTTACAGTGCTTTATATTGTTTTTTTTATATAACTCTGACAACCCCTTTAATACACTCATTAGCCAACAGAGTAGTGTCAATGGCAGGTACCTGTATAAGCTCTGGGAGATGACATAAAGGGAGATCCAAGGACTGTGCGAATTCTAGGCCAATCAAATTAGCAGCGGTCCAAGGGGCATACATATCATTGGGCCCCATAGCAAGAGTCTAAATTGGGTCCTCATGTCTTGCCCCTGCCCCTTCCCACGACCCACGCCTAGCCCGTAACATGATTTGTCTGGCTTCTCCTTGACTCCCTTTTCACCAACAAATAAAAATAAATGTACCATTCAATCTTCTCAACCACCACCCAACCATTCATGCAATGCAAATCCAAAATCTTGGTTGGCAGACTTGCCCCACCCAATAATGGACGTCTACAAACTTACCAGCCACTTATCCTCACCCACTATTTTGAAGTACTGTAGTTTTATGTTCCCCCATGAATTGTGTCTGCAATCCTATAAGCCTGCCTATGAACTGCACTGCGGCTGCAGTCTTAGGCTACTTTCACACTAGCGTTCAGAACGGATCCGTCTGCATTATATTGTAAAACAATTTCTAAGTGTGAAAGTAGCCTGAACGGATCCATCCAGACTTTACATTGAAAGTCAATGGGGGACGGATCCGTTTGAAGATTGAGCCATAGTGTGTCATCTTCAAACGGATCCGTCCCCATTGACTTACATTGTAAGTCTGGACGGATCCGCACGCCTCCGCACGGCCAGGTGGACACCCGAACGCTGCAAGCATGCTGAGCAGAGCGGAGGCCAAACGCTGCCAGACTGATGCATTCTGAGCGGATCCGCGTCCACTCAGAATGCATTAGGGCTGGACGGATGCGTTCGGGGCCGCTTGTGAGCCCCTTCAAACGGAGCTCACAAGTGGACCCCCGAACGCTAGTGTGAAAGTAGCCTTTTGAGCCACACATAGTCCCCTATATGCTACATGCACATCCACTGCAGAGGTTCCAGCAAAAATAAAGAGCAAGAAAATGCTACATGCAACAGTATTTCATCTGGCAAACTACCTGTACTCACACCGGATCCCAATGGACACAACTATTGTGAATTGGATCCAGTGGGTGCTCAGCATATGCAGGATCTGATCGCAAGTCTTACCGATGAACTGTGTCCACTGCTGATATCTTTTATATAAATGTGCCATCCTTCCCCATAGACTGTGCCTGCTACTTATAGTTAAATATAATGTGCCATACCCCACCATGAACTGGTGCCTGCCTCTATTTCACTGACTTACTGCATGTGCCTCTGTAGCTGGAGGTCAATGTGGCAGAGAGCGGTCAGGGCCTGGAACCGATCTTCACAGCACTGGACTGGAGTCAGGTCTGGACTGGTCAGTCAGGTAACAGTGTGGAGCTGAGGAACAGGGCTGGGACAAGTTACTTTGATGCCCTACGCAAACGGTGCCCCCTTTGTAGAATCAATTAAAAAACTACTGTACTTTGTAATAAAAGACATTTTCAAACATTTTAGAAGTTGATGTTTCTCTACTGGAGTTGTTCACTATTTTTTCTTCTGTTTGTCACATTAAAAGCTATCCCAAAGAATACGGAGTCTCCATGGCCAGTGGTGTAGTTATAGGTGATTATAAGGCAGCAGTCACATCTGGGCCTGTGGTTCTAAAGACCCCTCTGCCATATAACAAGACACCAGTATGATAGTATCTTGAGGGCCTGTTACACATTTTTTTTCCATTTACGTTCCGTTTTTAGCGTTCCGTATACGATCCGTATATGAACCATTCATTTCAATGGGTCCACACAAAAAAACTGAATGCATGCATTCCGTTTCCGTATTTCTGTTTTTAAGTTCCGTTCAAAGATAGAACATGTCCTATTATTGCCCTTAAATCACGTTCTGTGGCTCCATTCAAGTCAATGGAGCTGTAAAAAAAACGGAAAGGGTACAGAATGCATCAGTATGTCTTCCGTATCCATTCCGTTTTTTCACTTGAATGGGTTCGCAATCACGGAGATGCAGGAACGGAAGCACGGATCGGAACCCTGCGGAAGTACTACGGAGTGCTTCCGTAGTGTTTCTGTCTATGCCTTCTGCACCGTAAAAAAATAGAACTTGTTCTATTTTTTGGCGGTTCAGGCGGATCACATACCCATTCAAGTTGAATGGGTCTCGATCCGTCCCGGTCCACCACATAGACGTTGCCGTGCATTGGGGACACCAAATTGCGGTCCCCAATGCACTAAACGGATGCACAATGTTCATCTGCAAGAGGCCTAACTGATGGAAATAACTGATCAAATAACTGAAGTGTGCACTCAGCCTCAGCATTAGGGCAAAATAAGCTGCTGTAGCAACCTCATGATACACTCCCCAGCTGTTGCAGAACCTCATGATACAAAGCTCAGCTGCTGCAGAACCTCTTAATACACAGTTCAGCTGCTGCTGAACATGATAATATGATGCTACAGAACACATAAGGCTTTGGTTACACCTGTGTTGGGGCTTCAGTTGTAAATCAGGCCATAAATGCTGGACAGAATGTTGCAGCCTGCCATGCTCAATTATGGAAACCCATCAGATCTCATCATAGTCAGCAGGATCCATCAGGTGTTGTTGACCATGATGTGCCAGATTCGGCACTACTGGGATTTTTGCTTTTGTGCTCCTAGGACAGAGATGAACAGAAATTAGAGGGCAATACATGGAGGGGTAAAAGAAGAGAAAACTACAACTCTCGGCATGTCCAAACTGTTATTAAGGGACACAAGTTGACATTACGGAGAGAGGGTATATGAAGAGTTAACTACAACCCCCAACATTACCAGCCTGTTATTATACAGCATTAGTGGACATTATAAGAGGAGAGAACTCCCAACATATCCAGACTGTTACTGTAGGACAGTAGTGGTGAACCCATGATACGGGTGCCAGAGGCAGCACTCAGAGCCCTCTCTGTTGGCATCTGGACCCTGGAAGAAGTCTATGGTGTACCAATATGCCTTAGACTTTTCCTGCCATTCATCAGCACAAGGCACATTATGAATGGCACAGGCAGTGCACTGAATGTAGGCAGGCTATTATAGCTAAATGATAAAGTACATGGAAGATATACTATATTGGACTGCAGTATTCAGGTTAAATTGCAGTGTTGGCACTTTGGGATAAATATGTGGGTTTTGGGTTACAGTTTGGGCACTCGGTCTGTAAAAGGTTTGCCATCACTCCTGTAGGGTATCAATGAACTTTACATAGATAGGGATGCAGCAGGACTTAACTACAACTCCCAATATTTCTAGGATGTTATGGGCTAACCAAGGACACCACTAACCTCCCTTCCAGGCACAGCACATAAGCTCCTCCCCCTCACACCATTACATCCCACAGATTGTTGGCCACTTTTTCCTCTCCTCTGCTGGGCTCTGTATTCCTGCCCTGATCACATGATCATCACAAGTCCTTCTACACAGCGTTCTTCTTACAGCTAGCTATGGAAGTGTAATTAGGGGGCGGACAAAGAAGCTGACATAGATTTAGACTGGAGGTGGATGCGCCAAAGTTATGCACTTCCAAAGTTCTAACTTCAGCAGATCCACAACCAGTGCGAGGTGTTATTAACACTAGTGTCTAAAATGGTTAGTCTTAATAAATGACCCCCATAGTCCCTTGTTTCTCCTGTAGTTTATTCAGTCTTGGGTGGTAGAAGTACCTGTCAATTGCACAGGTTCCTCAGGAGTCCCCGGGGTTTGAGATTAATCTATCAGATAGTCAGGACTGTAACTAAGAAGTAATGTGCATGAACGTTCCCTTTTTCGTTGCCTCACACGATGATCTAGTTGGATGGCTAAAGTCATAGTTTGATCAAGAGAGTCAGGGGTAGGGTAATTAACTAATAAATCTTTAGGTGCGTCGGAAAAGCCCTGATAAATGTTATGCAAGCAGGTGTGGACCTACTGTGCCACTGACTGGCTATACCCTGGAGGGGCGTGACTAAGTAACTACCTGGTCTTCACTAGAGCCTCTGATTGTGAGGATAGGCTTGACAAGCTAGTGACCAAGATTGCTCAGGCACCTTCCTGGGGCAGTAAGTGCCTTTAAATACTTCCTGCAATCGAGCCATAGGCTGGGGAGATATAGGGTGTGTACGTGCTGCTTTACGAGGGAGGAGAGACACGCCGAGATGTCCCAACAAACAGTACAGGACTCAAGCAGGAAGTAAGCTCTGGCATGAAGCGCAGAGCATGACGCATGGCAGCAGGTAGGAAAGAGGGAGCCCGGCGCCTGTGGTAGGGGCAGCGGCATGAAACCCTTTCATCTAAATCGTAGACTAGCTGAGTGAGGGAGTGAGGCCTTACATCTGATTAAACAAGGTGGAGGGGAGCTTCTAGAATACTGGATAAGAACAAAAACCAGGAGAAAATAAGCAGGCAAACCAGGAGGGTACAACAGTGCCAAATCAGAAGACAAAAGGAGTAACTATTTCAAGCTGGGTCTAACACAAAGAATCATGTCAAGGTCCAAAACGCAGACAGAGGCAGGGTCTAGAACAGACATGTCAGGAACCAGGACACACAATAGCAAAGTCAGCAGTCAGAGGCAGTCTGAGGTCCAAAGTCAGAAGAGAGTAGACAAAGCAAAACTGGCCAGTGAGGCATAACAGACCAAATCAAAGGCAACTAAGGCCAGAAGTTGCCTGCTGAAATATACCGCCCTGCAGGTCACATGGTGCACCATGAGTCACATGACCTGCATGATGTCATTGTGGCGGACGTGCTGGAGCTGTATGTGAGCATAGAGCCCAGGCCTGGTTGCTCTGGGAACTTGACGCTGGTGCTGCGTTGGCTTACTACAATTCGATAGTAAGCCAAATTGTGTAAGGAGGTCTAATATATGGGGGAAGGCTGTGGCTGAGTCAGCGAGAAAAAATATAAGGTGTGGACCTTCAGAGCCTGAATATTTGGATGTTGCTGGATAGCTTGGATAAGTGTCTCTAGGGAAAAGATGAAGAGTGTAGTGGGCAACCTTGTCTGGTTCCCTTCCCTATAATGAACATGTGGGACAAAGTACCATCATATGGAAAATAATATAGGATAAGTATAGCTCCAATGAAGGGTTTATGAAAGCCAAAACAGGAGAGCCAGCTCCACAAATTTATCAAAAGCCTTCTCGGCATCAGTGTCAAGAAATGATCAGCATGTTAGATTGGCATAATGAATAGCTTGAATAATCCTGTAAGAGATATCCCTACCCGTCACAAAGTCAGTTTGTTCTGGGGAGATAATATTGAGAAGAAATGGAGAAATCCTAGCAGCCAGAACTTTCACCCATAATTTCATATCCATGTTCAATAGACAGGTCTATACCTGGCAGGAGAAGGAGGGTATTTTCACTCTTTTGGGAAAACAATATGTGCTTTCAGATCTTGTTTTGGGGGGGGAAATCCCAACAGAAAATTAAAGTATGTCATTAGGTTTGTGCTGAAAACTCGAATAAAACGCCTTATCATACGCTACCGTGAAGTCATCAGGGCCAGGACTTTTCCTGAAGGGCACATTTGATTTCTTGCAACATAATGTAAGGAGTGTACCCTCTCACTCTGATAGACGGGGAATAGAAAAGCAATCTAGAAAGTTCTGTATGAGCCTACATCTATCTGGCAAGGTTTGTGGGGACTTCTGTGGGTGCAAATTGTAAATAGAGTGATAGAAACGAGAGACTTCTGCAGCAATATCTGTGGTATCTACATGTGTACCTCCGTCAGTCAGGTGATATAATCTTTGATATGTGTGATTTTTCTCTCGCCTTTTTGATCACGGATGACATTATTTTATTGCTTCTCTCACCATGGGCGTAGTGTTTGTGTCTAATGCATAAGTAAGTCTAAGCTGATTTACTATTTAGGAGATCCTTGAGATAGTTAGAGTGAGGCCAGTCGCTGTTGCTCTTTTAAGATGGAAATTTGGGATAGGAGAAGGGTGATGTTTTCAGATCTACATTTCTTTTCATTAGAACCCAGGGCAATGAATTTGCCTCGGAGTACTGCCTTATGGGCCTCCCAAATAGATGCTGGAGCGGGGCACAAAGTGGCGTTGTCTCGAAGGTATAACTCTAATGTTTTAGTCAGCTGCTCTATAGTACTGGATGAGTTTAAGCCATGCCCAGTCTCACTTAGGTCTTCCGTAGAGTGGTATCGAGAGGGAGATCAGGGCGTGCTCAGAAACTGTTATGCATTCAGTACCTGAGAGACACCTGCTTACAAGCAAAAAATAATCTGATCTCTGATATGATTTGTGAACCCCTGAATAGAAGGTATATTCCCTAGCCTCAGCATTCACACACACAGACATATTTCACCACGTAGTAAGTGGGTCTGTCTTTTTTAAAATGCCAGGGCTGAGTTGTCTCGGCCCTGCCAAGTATTTACTACAGGAAGCAGCAGTAGCTCATCGTCGCCCGGAAAAGGATCAATGGGATCAAACCGAAGTACATGCCAAACTGCATGCAAGTCCTCCTGTCTCTTGACTGATAGGCAAGGTCTGCCGGCAGTGATTGGGAAGCTGAACGGGAAACGTCCAGTGGTAGGGAATCTTAAAGGGGTTGTCCGGGATAAAAAGAGTGCACTCACTGAATCAAGGTCCCCCCATATGTTTTTAGGTATTTTCGCCATTTCTACATGGCTCCGACGGTCCCCCACGCATTGTTTACATCTATGTTTATCTAACTTCCTGCCGCACTGTGGGTCCCAGCGCAGTGCGGCATCACGTGTTTACAGCTGACTATCTCAGCCGCAACTCCGCCCCCTCATTAATTTTCCACCTTCTTCATTCATTAGAAAGTGCCATGCCCGGTGACGTCACTGGACCAGAGTGGCGTGGCTTAGCGTGATGTCTTCCAGCCTAGTCACCTCCCTTCCCTGCAATCTGCATAACTACTGAGGATGATGGTGACGTCACCAGGCCGGAGGGGTGTGGCTTAGCACGATGTCTTCCAGCCTAGTCACCTCCCTTCCCTGCAATCTGCATAACTACTGAGGATGATGGTGACGTCACCAGGCCGGAGGGGTGTGGCTTAGCACGATGTCTTCCAGCCTAGTCACCGCCCTTCCCTGCAATCTGCATAACTACTGAGGATGATGGTGACGTCACCAGGCTGGAGGGGTGTGGCTTAGCACAATGTCTTCCAGCCTAGTTACCGCCCCTCCCTGCAATCTGCATAACTACTGAGGATGATGGTGACGTCACCAGGCCGGAGGGGTGTGGCTTAGCATGATGTCTTTCAGCCTAGTTACCGCCCCTCCCTGCGATCTGAATAATTACTGAGGCTGTTGGTGACGTCACCGGGCTCCCTGCAAAACGGAAGAAGCGGCTTCTCTCTGCAGCAAGGGACCCGGTACGTCACTGACTATGAGAAAATAGGCCCTTCCAGCTGAGAATTTGCAATATGAAAACAGGGCATCAGACATGTGTGGCAAAGGCACGACAGGCATGTGTGTAATATTTATGTCATTGTTGTACAATTAGAAAAATGTCGCCAATCCCGGACAACCCCTTTAAGGCTACACAGCTTGTCTGTGAGTGGTTTAAAGGTAAACTGTCATCTCCAACAAACATCCCAGGCCGGCAGCAGTACCTGAGAGCAGCCAGCAGCATGTTTGTAACAATCATTCTCTTCCTGCAGGCAGATGAAGCAAAAGCTGTAAAAACGTTCTTTAATCCCCTGCCGTGCTTCTCTAGTCAGGCTTGGAGTCAAGAGGCTGCGGCCTCCTTGCTTCAAGTTATGGTAACCACGTCCCCTTCCCTGTGATTGACAGCGCTTATGCACGACAGTTCGGCTGGGTTTGCCTAACTGCTGGCTGTCAGTCACAGCGAAGGGGCAGGGAGGGGGGCGTGGTTACCGTGACTTAAAGCAAGGAGGCCGCTGCCCCCGTGACTTCAAGCCTGACTAGAGAAGCACGCCGGCAGGGGATAAAGGAAAGTTTTTACAGCTTTTGCTTAACTACCTGCAGGAAGAAAATTATCGTTACAAACATGCTGCTGGCTGCTCTCAGGTACTGCTGCCGGCTTGGGATGTTTGTTGGAGGTGACCGGTTCCCTTTAAGAATCCTCTGTTTTTGAAGAGTGGGAGGTGCCAGATTTTGGTATAGGCCCAGTCTCAAAAAGTAAGTCGACTGTGTAGGAGTTCTTCAGTGCCTCGGTAACTAAGCCTGAGGCAAACTACATCATGAGGTCATTCTGACTTGGTTTGGGCATGAGAGATCTGTGCACTCGTTCTATAACAATGGAACTGACTCTGCTGCTCCACCATAAAGTTCTGGGCCACGGCAGATGGTAGAGACTCAAATTCTGCAGTCTCACTGAGGCCCTTGATACAAATCTATTTCCTCCTACTCCTAGTCTCTTGGTCTTTGAGGGACAGGAGTGTTAGGTTAAGAACACGGTAGGTCACTAGCATGTCTTGCACCGTTATATAAGTTATAATCTATTATTGTGCTTGCTCTAAGGAGTCTACTCTCCCCTTAATATGGTGTATATTGGATTTAATCTCTGAGATATCTGGAGTGATAGGCGATAGATCCTTTGTAAGAGCTCTGGTCAGAAATCCTCTGGTGATGGAAACATCTTCAGCAGGGTACGCTGTCTGCAATGGATTCCTCGCTATGTAGGGCTGCAGTCTTTGCTGCTGGTGCCATATTGAAGGGAATAGCTGGAAAGAACATAATCTGTTTTCCAAGAAATTTGTCCAGGGATTTGTAGACTCGGGGACTTGGTCACAAGTTTTGACTTGACCATTGTGCTGGGAGAGAAGATACAACAGGTTCTCACAGAGTCTGACGGCGGGAGAGTTCACATCGTGCATCCGCCATCTAGCATGGTTAGGCTCCGCCCCCCCTTTGGTGTGGATTTAATGTGGCTTTACCGCAGATCTCACCCTTTATTTGAAAAGGGTGAAATCTGGAGCTAAAAACCACAAATGTAATTGAAATGCTGATGATTTTAGGTCAATTTCTGCACAGAATAAAATCCACAAAGTGTAACAAAGTAACAGATTATTAAACTGAAAAAACACCTCTGTCCATCCAGTTCGGGCTGTTATCCTGGAAGGCAATCCCCCCTTGAGTTAGAAGCCAATTTTTCTCATTTAAGAGGATAAAAGTCCTTCCCGACTATAATCAGGCAATCGCAATAACTCCTTGGATCAATGACCCTTCATGAGTTGTTCACGAGAATTGTTTAACCCTTTCAGCCCTGGAGGTTTTTTCTTTTCCGTTTTTCACTCCCTGCCATTACTTTTTTATTTTTCCATTCAGCTTTATGAGGGCTTTTTTTCGGGACAAGTTGCACTTTCTAATTCCACCATTTAATATTGCATACAATTTAGTGGTGAGGTGAAAAAAAATTCCAAATGTGGTAAAATTTTGAAAATAGCTATTTTGCACAGTTTTATAGGTTTTGTATTTACAGCATTTTTTATAGGGTAAAACTGACTTGTAACTTTCATTCTCCGGGTGAGGAACGATTATGGCGATACAAATACTGTATGTATAGTTTTTCTTGTGTTTTAATACTGAAAAAAGAAAAAAAAACTTTTCATCACCATATTCTGACCCCTATAACTTTTTTGCAGTTATGTGTATGGAGCTGTCTGATGGCTCATTTTGTGAGGGACGATCTTCATTTTTTTGTGGCTGTGAAGTGACCAAAAAAAGTCAAATCGGCTATTTTATCTTTTTTTTTAACGTTTGACATATGGAATAAATATTTTTATATTTTAATAGTACGGGCATTTTCACATGTGGTGATGCCTAGGATGTGTATTTTTTTTATTGTTTAAGTATTTGTATTTTCATTTTGGGGAAGGGGGGTGATTTGAATTTTTATTTTCTACTTTTAAAAACGTAAATTTTAATTTTTTACACTTTTTAACTATAGCAAGCAGTCATCAGATTGCTATTCTCATAGACTGCAATACATTGGAGTCTTTGAGGAGTCCACTATGTTCCTATGAAGCCCACAGGCAGGGGCTCCATAAGAACTAATGTGTAGCAGCCTCGTATTATTCAGGAATACCGAGGCTGACACACACACACTCCGGCTCCCCCGATCCTCGCTAATGGAACTAATTTGCAGCAGCCTCTTGTCAGTCAGGAGGCCGCCGCACACTGTATCTGGCCGATCCTGGCATTTGGGCAGCCGAAACACACCCGGAAGTACACGCTTCTGAGTTATTGTGGATTCAGATGCGGTGAAGGGTTAAAAGTCCAGGCCTGGGTGTCTGCTGTTTTACTGTTGAGTCCAAAAAAAGTAAAGGCTGACATGAAACATGGGGGGGGGGGGGGGGGGGGTTGAGGTTATTTCTTAGATTTGACTTGCTATTTGCACCTGTGACAAATGTATAATAAATGTGGCCCAAGTGCAATGTGGCTGTGCAGTAAAAGTACGCCTGGCATCACCAGAGTGATCGACTCTGAAATTCTGACCAAATCTCAACTTCAAGGGGCAGAGTAATGATGCCTTCACGCCAACTTCGCGCAATGCCATCATAAATTAATTTCCCAAACTCGGGTTCAGTTCCAAGGTAACTTCGGCTCATCGGAGCGAATACATTCTAATACTGTACAGCGCTCCTGCTCCGTACAGTATTAGAACAAAGTTATGTGAATCGACTTTGGATGTTTCATCTGAAGTCGATTTGCTCATCCCTAAGGGCTCATGCACACGAACGTATATTCTTTCCATATCCGTTCTGGGGTTTTTTGCGGACCAAATACGGAACCATTCATCTCAATGGGTCCACCAAAAATACGGAAGTTACTCCATGTGCATTCTGTATCCGTATGTCCGTTCAGCAAAAAAATAGAACATGTCCTATTATTGTCCGCATTATGGACAAGGATAGGACTATTTTATCAGGGACCAGCTGCTCCGTCCTGCAAAATACGGAATGCACACGGACATCATCCGTATTTTTTTACGGATCCGTTTTTTTATTTTGAAAAAGCTGCAGTCTCACTCCAGGAGGAAGGTGGAGTAGCTTTTCTAAACGGTTAGGCCCCTTGCAGACGAGCGTATATCACGCTGCAAGGCCGCAGCGCAGCTCCCGGGCCTGACCTCCCAGCACTGATAAGGTCACATAGCATTATATTGATTTATGATGCTATGTAACCATTAGGCCTCTTTCACACGGGCAAATTTTCTGTGCGGGTGCAATGCGTGAGGTGAACGCATTGCACCCGCACCGAATCCGAACCCATTCATTTCTATGGGGCTGTGCACATGAGCAGTGATTTTCAAGCATCATTTGTGCGTTGCGTGAAAGTCGCAGCAAGCTCTATTTTGTGCGTTTATCACACAACGCAGGCCCCATAGAAGTGAATGGGGCTGCGTGAAAATCAAGCAAGTAAGTGCGGAAGCGGTGTGATTTTCATGCATGGTTGCTAGGAGATGAACGGGATGGGGGACCGATCTGTATTATTTTCCCTTATAACATGGGTATAAGGGAAAATAATAGCATTCTGAATACAGAATGCATAGTACAATACTAATTACCAAAAGAGAAGTGGTATCTGCGCTTTATAATTTCCTGAGAAAACAGCAGTCTAAACTGGGAGAAAGCCGTGCTTCACTTCTCAAAATCTAGTAACTGAGAATCAATGGAGGGGCAGTAACGTATTTAAAACTTAGCTTTTAATACCACTGTATAAAAGATCCAAAAGTCGGAGAACATGCCCCTACAGACAAAAGTACACAAACACAACAAGGGGGTAGGGAAGAAGACACAACTCACAGGACCCCAAACCATACACAACTCTCTTTGGGTCTGGTGGTGCGTCTTAGAGAAATAAAGGAATGGTCCTACCAGGTTCAGTAGCGAGTCGAGACTGTTCACAGTTAATGATGAGGATAGTAATTCGAATTTTGGGTTTGATACCCGGTTTCACTGTAGCCTAGTCAAGATAAAATAAACGGTCATCAGGGAGGGGAGGCCTCAAAGAGGAGAAACTCACCCTATTGTGCCCTACTATAACACTAGTGACCTAACATCTGGAGTCTGTGCCTCGCAAGGGGTGGCCCTGTCCGCAACCTTGCCCTGATCTGGGATCCCTATAGGGCCCTATCGGAAAGGGACCCGGAGGCTATGGGATTGTGACCCGATCAGGTGCTGGTACAAAGAAGGGTATGTTATTACTTGGTCATGATACGTTCATATTGACCAACGTGTTTCATTAACTGAACATACCATAATATAAAGGGAGATAAATGCAACTAAGCTCCAAGAATCATCAGGGGACACAGGACAGGGCATATGGCGTAACTCCACAGTGTGACAGTAGAAGCTCCTAGGGTGCGTATGGCAACAATCCCATCCCATAGAAGGCATGTAGGGTAGACGTGTCCACATTGTAGTACTTGGTTTGGGAGCCTAAACTGGCAGCTGCCAAACCAAGTACTACAATGTGGACACGTCTACCCTACATGCCTTCTATGGGATGGTTGCCATACGCGCCCTAGGAGCTTCTACTGTCACACTGCGGAGTTACGCCATATGCACTTCAGCAGTCCTTTATGTACTCAGCCCTAAGTCCCTGATGATTCTTGGAGCTTAGTTGCATTTCTCTCTCTTTATATTATGGTATGTTCAGTTAATGAAACGCGTTGGTCAATATGAACGCATCATGACCAAGTAATAACATACCCTTGTACCAGCACCTGATCGGATCACTATCCCATAGCCTCCGGGTCCCTTTCCGGTAGGGCCTTATAGGGATCTATAACTCTGTGTTAGGAGGTCACTAGGGTTATAGTAGGTCAAGTAGGGCACAATAGGGTGAGTTTCTCCTCTTTGAGGCCTCCCCTCGCTGATGACTGTTTATTTTATCTTGACGAGGCTACAGTGAAACCGGGTATCGAACCCAAAATCCGAATTACAATCCTCGTCATTAACTGTGAACAGTCTCGACTAGCTACCGAACCTGGACACACCACCAGACCCAAAGAGAGTCCTTGTGACTTCGGCATAACAATCCGAACCGGTTGATTTTTTGTTGTGTATGGTGTGGGGTCCTGTGAGTTGTGTCTTCTCTCTCCCCCAGAGACACATGGAGCGGCGATCGCTCGCTGGCAGGCTGGAGATCCGAATTTTTTAACCCCTAACAGGTATATTAGACGCTGTTTTCATAACAGCGTCTAATATACCTCCTACCTGGTCCTCTGGTGGTCCCTTTTGTTAGGATCGACCACCAGAAGACTCAGGTAGGTCAGTACAGTAGCACCAAACACCACACTACACCCCCCCCCCGTCACTTATTAACCCCTTATAAACCCATGATCACCCCATATAAACTCCCTGATCACCCCCCTGTCATTGATCACCGCCTTGTCATTGATCACCCCCCTGTCAGGCTCCGTTCAGACGTCCGTATGATTTTTACGGATCCACAGATACATGGATCGGATCCGCAAAAAGCATACGGACGTCTGAATGGAGCCTTACAGGGGGGTGATCAATGACAGGGGGTGATCACCCATATACACTCCCTGATCACCCCCTGTCATTGATCACCCCCCTTTCATTGATCACCCCCCTGTAAGGCTCCATTCAGACGTCCGCATGATTTTTACGGATCCATGGATAGGATCCACAAAACACATGCGGACGTCTGAATGGAGCCTTACAGGGGGGTTATCAATGACAGGGGGTGATCAGGGTGATCACCCCCCTGTCACTGATCACCCCCCCTGTAAGGCTCCATTCAGACATCCGCATGATTTTTTACGGATCCATGGATCGGATCCACAAAACCCATGCGGACGTCTGAATGGAGCCTTACAGGGGGGTTATCAATGACAGGGGGTGATCACCCATATACACTCCCTGATCACCCCCTGTCATTGATCACCCCCTGTAAGGCTCCATTCAGACGTCCGCATGTGTTTTGTGGATCCGATCCATGTATCCGTAAAAAATCATGCGGATGTCTGAATGGAGCCTTACAGGGGGGGTGATCAGTGACAGGGGGGTGATCACCCTGATCACCCCCTGTCATTGATAACCCCCCTGTAAGGCTCCATTCAGACGTCCGCATGTGTTTTGTGGATCCGATCCATGTATCCATAAAAAATCATGCGGATGTCTGAATGGAGCCTTACAGGGGGGGTGATCAGTGACAGGGGGGTGATAACCCCCTTGTAAGGCTCCATTCAGACGTCCGCATGTGTTTTGTGGATCCGATCCATGTATCCATGGATCCGTAAAAATCATGCGGATGTCTGAATGGAGCCTTACAGGGGGGGTGATCAGTGACAGGGGGGGGTGATCAGGGAGTCTATATGGGTGATCACCCCCCTGTCATTGATCACCCCCCCCCCTGGTAAGGCTCCATTCAGACATTTTTTTTGGCACAAGTTAGCGGAAATTTTTTGTTTGTTTTTTCTTACAAAGTCTCATATTCTACTAACTGGTGTCAAAAAATAAAATCTCACATGGACGCACCATACCCCTCACAGAATCCAAATGCGTAAACATTTTTAGACATTTGGATCCCAGACTTCTTCTCACGCTTTAGGGCCCCTAAAAAGCCAGGGCAGTATAAATACCCCACATGTGACCCCATTTCGGAAAGAAAACACCCCAAGGTATTCCGTGAGGGGCATATTGAGTCCATGAAAGATTGAAATTTTTGTCCTAAGTTAGCGGAAAGTGAGACTTTGTGAGAAAAAAAAAATAAAAAAAAATCAATATCCGCTAACTTATGCAAAAAAAAAGAAAAAATTCTAGGAACTCGCCATGCCCCTCATTGAATACCTTGGGGTGTCTTCTTTCCAAAGTGGGGTCACATGTGGGGTATTTATACTGCCCTGGCTTTTTAGGGGCCCGAAAGTGTGAGAAGAAGTCTGGGATCCAAATGTCTAAAAATGCCCTCCTAAAAGGAATTTGGGCCCCTTTGCGCATCTAGGCTGCAAAAAAGTGTCACACATGTGGTATCGCCGTACTCAGGAGAAGTTGGGGAATGTGTTTTGGGGTGTCATTTTACATATACCCATGCTGGGTGAGAAAAATATCTTGGTCAAATGCCAACTTTGTATAAAAAAATGGGAAAAGTTGTCTTTTGCCAAGATATTTCTCTCACCCAGCATGGGTATATGTAAAATGACACCCCAAAACACATTCCCCAACTTCTCCTGAGTACGGCGATACCACATGTGTGACACTTTTTTGCAGCCAAGGTGGGCAAAGGGGCACCTTTCGGATTTCGCAGGCCATTTTTTACACATTTTGATTGCAAGGTACTTCTTACACATTTGGGCCCCTAAATTGCCAGGGCAGTATAAATACCCCACAAGTGACCCCATTTTGGAAAGAAGACACCCCAAGGTATTCCGTGAGGGGCATGGTGAGTTCCTAGAATTTTTTATTTTTTGTCGCACGTTAGTGGAATATGAGACTTTGTAAGAAAAAATAAAAAAAATAAAATCATCATCATTTTCCGCTAACTTGTGACAAAAAATAAAAAGTTCTATGAACTCACTATGCCCATCAGCGAATACCTTAGGGTGTCTACTTTCCGAAATGGGGTCATTTGTGGGGGTTTTCTACTGTTTGGGCATTGTAGAACCTCAGGAAACATGACAGGTGCTCAGAAAGTCAGAGCTGCTTCAAAAAGCGGAAATTCACATTTTTGTACCATAGTTTGTAAATGCTATAACTTTTACCCAAACCATTTTGTTTTTGCCCAAACATTTTTTTTTTATCAAAGACATGTAGAACAATAAATTTGGCGAAAAATTTATATATGGATGTAGTTTTTTTTGCAAAATTTTACACCTGAAAGTGAAAAATGTCATTTTTTGGCAAAAAATCGTTACATTTTGATTAATAACAAAAAAAGTAAAAATGTCAGCAGCAATAAAATACCACCAAATGAAAGCTCTATTAGTGAGAAGAAAAGGAGGTAAAATTCATTTGGGTGGTAAGTTGCATGACCAAGCAATAAACTGTGAAAGGAGTGTAGTGCCGAAGTGTAAAAAGTGCTCTGGTCATGAAGGGGGTTTCACCTAGCGGGGCTGAAGTGGTTAAAGGACGGGGCTCCCTCTCAGGAGCCGGGGGCTCGTGTCCGTTACAGGACGGGGCTCCCTCTCAGGAGCCGGGGGCTCGTGTCCGTTACAGGACGGGGCTCCCTCTCAGGAGCCGGGGGCTCGTGTCCGTTACAGGACGGGGCTCCCTCTCAGGAGCCGGGGGCTCGTGTCCGTTACAGGACGGGGCTCCCTCTCAGGAGCCGGGGGCTCGTGTCCGTTACAGGACGGGGCTCCCTCTCAGGAGCCGGGGGCTCGTGTCCGTTACAGGACGGGGCTCCCTCTCAGGAGCCGGGGGCTCGTGTCCGTTACAGGACGGGGCTCCCTCTCAGGAGCCGGGGGCTCGTGTCCGTTACAGGACGGGGCTCCCTCTCAGGAGCCGGGGGCTCGTGTCCGTTACAGGACGGGGCTCCCTCTCAGGAGCCGGGGGCTCGTGTCCGTTACAGGACGGGGCTCCCTCTCAGGAGCCGGGGGCTCGTGTCCGTTACAGGACGGGGCTCCCTCTCAGGAGCCGGGGGCTCGTGTCCGTTACAGGACGGGGCTCCCTCTCAGGAGCCGGGGGCTCGTGTCCGTTACAGGACGGGGCTCCCTCTCAGGAGCCGGGGGCTCGTGTCCGTTACAGGACGGGGCTCCCTCTCAGGAGCCGGGGGCTCGTGTCCGTTACAGGACGGGGCTCCCTCTCAGGAGCCGGGGGCTCGTGTCCGTTACAGGACGGGGCTCCCTCTCAGGAGCCGGGGGCTCGTGTCCGTTACAGGACGGGGCTCCCTCTCAGGAGCCGGGGGCTCGTGTCCGTTACAGGACGGGGCGCCTTCTCAGGAGCCGGAGGCTCGTGTCCGTTACAGGACGGGGCTCCTTCTCAGGAGCCGGAGGCTCGTGTCCGTTACAGGACGGGGCTCCCTCTCAGGAGCCGGGGGCTCGTGTCCGTTACAGGACGGGGCGCCTTCTCAGGAGCCGGGGGCTCGTGTCCGTTACAGGACGGGGCTCCCTCTCAGGAGCCGGGGGCTCGTGTCCGTTACAGGACGGGGCTCCCTCTCAGGAGCCGGAGGCTCGTGTCCGTTACAGGACGGGGCTCCCTCTCAGGAGCCGGAGGCTCGTGTCCGTTACAGGACGGGGCTCCCTCTCAGGAGCCGGGGGCTCGTGTCCGTTACAGGACGGGGCGCCTTCTCAGGAGCCGGGGGCTCGTGTCCGTTACAGGACGGGGCTCCCTCTCAGGAGCCGGAGGCTCGTGTCCGTTACAGGACGGGGCTCCTTCTCAGGAGCCGGGGGCTCGTGTCCGTTACAGGACGGGGCTCCCTCTCAGGAGCCGGAGGCTCGTGTCCGTTACAGGACGGGGCTCCTTCTCAGGAGCCGGAGGCTCGTGTCCGTTTCAGGACGGGGCTCCCTCTCAGGAGCCGGGGGCTCGTGTCCGTTACAGGACGGGGCTCCATCTCAGTCCCGCACTCGCTGCTTCTTCACAAGTTCGCCCGCGTTTACTGCCTGGGAGGAGGAGTCGGGTGCGGCGCCCTCGCTGTGTGTCATGCCTTGGGTGTGGTTACACCAGAGACTTCACTGTTCCGTTAGCAGGAGAATCACATTGTTACAGCGGCTCCCGGAGATACCGCCATCACCCTCCCCGTGTTATCCAGCCTTGGCTGTATGGAGAGAAGCTGATATCTACAAGGGACCAGTGCAAAGAAACTTCAGCCGCCACAATGCCAAAAACTGTGAGTGCCGCCCCTTCTCTCCGCACCCCCCTTCCTGTACTGCAACTGCGCGCGGTAGCCCCTTATTACTGTGCTCCATTATATAGTGATGCCATCCGACCCCATAGTGCCCTGTCTGAGTGCTGACCCCCCCCATAGTGCCCTGTCTGAGTGCTGACCCCCCCATAGTGCCCTGTCTGAGTGCTGACCCCCCATAGTGCCCTGTCTGAGTGCTGACCCCCCATAGTGCCCTGTCTGAGTGATGCCAACCCACCCTATAGTCCCCTATGTAGCTAACACCAGATGACCATATGCAATGGTTCATGTAGTGCTTGGCTGATGCCAGTCTCTCTACATCCCTCTTATTGGTGCTCTAAATAATGTAGGTTCTACATAAGTGCTGCCCATGGGTCATGTACATATGATGCCAGGGTCTGTGTAACTTACATTGGTCCTCTCACTAGAATGGCTGAATGCTGTGGGTCTTGGATCCTGATGTATCCATATACACATATAATGGCAGGTTTCTTGGCTCTACACGGGGGGCTCCTGTTACACCAAGGGCCACATGCAGTGTGTAGACCATGGTATGGTCGGAGATATACCGCGTGGCGACCACATGCATCATCCTCGTTCTGTGATACCTCAATGCGTCTTTAGAAATCAGGGCACGTAACGTATATGATGCCCCCAGAAGGGGTTAATGTCTCCATTAAATAATCCTACATTGATAGATATTTTGTATGGAGAGGTATATGGATCAGTGGTTCCACTGGCCCAGCTTGGGTCCCCAGAGGGTAACCGACCTGCCCTTTTTTGACAGATCCACACACATCACACATTTGGGCTTTTTAATTAGAGGGGTTTTCATGCAGATTGCAGGGTGTGGTGGTAGTAGTCTGTACTCAGATTCTCTTTTCAAGAAGTTGAAGCAACTTCCAATGGGTGTGAGTCGGGGTGTCTCCATACAAGCAGGAAGTGACCATTAACTGTTTGCTGTCCGTTAATAATGCTGTTACCCTTTTTTTTCTATCGCTTGGCACCCGTTTTATTGCAATCCGTGATTGTGAGATCCTGAAAAGGTCAATCGTTCAGTTTGTTTTACTTCTTACCCTTTTCTTGCAGAATTAAAGCACTGAACGTTGTGTTCACAAAAAATGATTTGGTTTAGCCTGTCTTTCTTAGGACGCCTTCACACTCGCACATTTCTGCGACTGAAAATCCGTTCCATTCATCAGAAAGGGGTTGTTTTGGTGAGAAGCACATGGATTTCTGCAAATCATTTCCATTCAGGTGAATGGAAGTGATTCTCTTACACTCAGTAGGAATTTTGCAAAAAATCTTGCGCGTGTGAAGGCGCCCTTATAGTTCTTGGCCTTTTTCAAGTAACAAAGATGGCCTTTGTACACCCACCAGTGTTCACAGAACAGATCTATTCAGTAAGACATCATCTGTTTCCATGAAGTGAGAAATCCCAATCTTAGGCCTCATGCACACGGTCTGCAAAACACGGATGGCGTCCGTTCGCGTTCCGCAATTTGCGGAACGGCACGGACAGCCTTCAATATAAATGCCTATTCTTGTCCGCAAAGCGCGGACAAGAATAAAACATGTTATATTTTTTTTTAGCGGGGCCCTGGAACGGAGCAACGGATGCGGACAGCACACAGAGTGCTGTCCGCATCTTTTGTGCCCCATTGAAGTGAATGGGTTATTATGTCTATCTGTTGCCCCCATACAGGAGCAACAAGAAGACATTACTGTATGGGGCCACAAGACATTATTATACTGATTGCAGAGGGGCTACAAATTGTTGTCCCATACAGTATGTCACCTTGTGGCCCCCTTATAGTATAGTTCCTAAGTCCAGACAGTATAATGTCTCCTGGTGGCCCCATGCAGTATAGTGAGTCTTGTGTTGTTTTTATCGGTCCGCAAAACGGGGTTCCGTTGTTCCGTGATCCGTTTCCGTGTGTCTTCCTTGATTTTTGGAGGATCACCAGACATGAAGGAAAGTGGAAAAAAAATCTAAGTCAAGTTTGCCTTGCAAATGATAGGAAAAAAAACTGACGCAGATCACGGCCGCGGATGCCAATCTTGTGTGCATCCGTGTTTTTTCACTAACCCATTGACTTGAATGGGTCTGCGAACTGTTGTCCGTAAAAAAAAAAAAAAAAAGGACAGGTCATATTTTTTTGACGGACTGAAAACACGGATCACGAACGCGGATGACAAACTGCATTATCCGAGTTTTCAACGGACCCATTGAAAGTCAATGGGTTCGCAGAAAATCGCGGAAAACTGAACAACTGACACGGAACACAACAACGGTCGTGGGCATGAGGCCTTAGACTTTTCCTGCCATTCATCAGCGCAGGACGCACTATGAACGGCACAGGCAGCGCACTGAATGCAGGCAGGCTATTATAGCTATTGATAAAGTACATGGAAGATATACTATATTGGACTGTAGTATTCAGGTTAAATTGCCGTGTTGGCAATTTAACCTTTTTTGCAATAAATAATGGGTTTTGGGTTGCAGTTTCGGCACTCATTCGGTAAAAGGTTCACCATCACTGCCTTAGGGCATTACGATGTGTCCCTTTCACACAAGCGAGTTTTCCACGCGGGTGCGATGTGTGACGTGAACGCATAGCACCCGCACTGAATCCTATTCCTGACCCATTAATTTAAATGTGTCTGTGTACATGAGCGTTGGTTTTTCACGCATCAGTTCTGCGTTGCGTGAAAATCGTAGCATGTTCTATATTCTGCGTTTTTCACGCAGCCCTGGCCCAATAGAAGTGAATGGGCCTGCGTGAAAAACGCATTGCAAGTGCGGGTGCAATGCGTTTTTGACTGATGGTTGCTAAGAGATGTTGTTTGTAAACCTTCAGTTTTTTTATCACGCGCGTGGAAAACGCATCAAAACCTATTGCACTCGCGCAGAAAAAACTGACTGAACTTGCTTGCAAAATAGTGCGAGTTTCACTGAACGCATTCGGACCTAATCCGTCACGCTCGTGTGAAAGAGGCCTAACAAGTTAATTTTCTACCTCCTAATATTCAAAATGCATTGTAACTGGATTTATAACAGATAAAACTTTTGCGAATGTCCGTCATATGCCTGCCCGCCTATCTATCTTTGTCTATCCATCCATCCACCCATAACTGCCATGTACCTGACACTGCACATGGAGAAGTGTCACATCGTCAGTATAATTCATCAATATTTAGCTACATGCACACGAACGTTGTTTCCTTCCGTGTCCTTTCAGTTATTTTTTTTTTGCGGATAGAATGCAGACCCGTTCATTTCAATTGGTCCGCAGAAAGTGTCCGCATCAGTATGTCCGTTCCCTAGCCCCGCAAAAAAAATAGAACATGTCCTATTCTTGTCCGCAAATTTTTTTTTTACGGATGGCATACAGATGTCATCTGTATATATATATTTTTTTACAGACCTTAAAAGACATACAGTTGTGTGCATGTAGCCTTTCGCTTCATGCAAACAACCGTAGCAGGTCCGTGCCCATATTAAGGCCCTGAAACAGCGGATAGCAATTTACGAGCATTAGTAGTGTGCGCATCGTCTCTCGGATGGCGACCCATTTACTTGAATGGATCCGCAATCTGGAAGTTACAGTGTGGTGTGGACCATGGGCACGGCCAGGGCACGTCGTGTGCATAAGGCTTTTTTAAGCCAAAACCGGGAGTGGGACCAGCAGAGAAAAATAATAATGGACAGATTTGTGCTTCCTGTATTTTGGCTCTTGGTTTGGCTCAGAAATATTGATGGAAATTGCTGACCACGTGAAAGTGGCCATAGACCACTCCTAAGCCTCATTCACACGTCAGTGTTTTTGGTCAGTGATTTTCATCAGTGATTGGCCTCATGCACACAACCGTTTTTGTGGTCCGCACCCGAGCCGCATTTTCTTGCGGCTCGGGTGTAGACTCATTCACTTCAATGGGGCCGCAAAAGATGTGGACAGCACTCCTTGTGCTGTCCGCATCTGTTGCACCGTTCCGTGGCCCCGCAAAAACAGGTAATAGGGTACAACAGGGTTAAAGGGAACCTGTCACCGGGATTTTGTGTATAGAGCTGAGGACATGGGCTGCTAGATGGCCGCTAGCACATCCGCAATACCCAGTCCCCATAGCTCTGTGTGCTTTTATTGTGTAAAAAAAACTATTTGATACATATGCAAATTAACCTGAGATGAGTCCTGTACGTGAGATGAGTCAGGGACAGGACTCATCTCAGGTTAATTTGCATATGTATCAAATCGTTTTTTTTACACAATAAAAGCACACAGAGCTATGGGGACTGGGTATTGCGGATGTGCTAGCGGCCATCTAGCAGCCCATGTCCTCAGCTCTATACACAAAATCCCAGTGACAGGTTCCCTTTAAGCAGAACAATAAGTCAGTTTACCAGATATGAGTCCTTTGGGTTGTGATGAGTTCTTCGCTGTATTGACATTGGTGGCAGTGATGTCAGTCGGTTGCAGGATCCTCTAAACACATGACACGATGTGAGCCCCCCCTCTCAGAGAAAAGACACGCCCGCTTGCTGGCACAAGCCTTTTAAACTGTAGCCGGCGCCTCCACTTCCCGCCTCTGGGAAGGGCCCCCCCCCCCCCTCCCTGCTGATCCTGGCAGCCCAATGACCCACAAAACCCTTTAGGGTTCATGGCTTCAGACCAGAAGGTCACAGGGAGATGGTTCTGGGACCAACAGACCCGCCTGGTTTCCGGCTACAAGTGGAGTCCAAGCATGGTACCATTATTAAGTTCCTGTGGGGAGATATGTATATCTCCCTTCCCTAGGCTCCGCCAGACTATGACTATGGGCCTGTTCATCGTGGCCACAGGGACACAAATATGTATCCGGTTTGCGCCTGGGATGGCCGGGCGATTCCTTATGAATCGCTAGTTCCATGCTGTCTGCTAGATTTGAACTGGGGAATGGCTTAGACCTCCTGCAGAGAGCTCTTTCCTGCTCCTTTAGCTGGGGTTCCTGGCTGGCTGAATGGAAGTGTAAAAAGTTGTAAATGCTGGTGGGCTGCTAGAGGTCCTCCGCCATCTGCTGGCTTTGAAGCAGGGCTCCCCTGTGGAGCTTACTACCTCTGCTACCTTTCAGCTGGTGTGGGGACATGGCTGACAGTAAATATTAATCCATATTCCTCACATTCCTGTGTTTCCCCATGCGCCCATACGCATCTCTCTGGTGGCGAATGGCAAAGTGGTAAAGCTGGAGCGCCAGGCTCCTGCGAACCCACCTCCCATTCGTTCCTGACCAATGGAGTTACGCTGACTGGTTATGACACTGAGGCCCAATTACTGGCATCAGTCGGTACTATAAAAGGCCGCGTGAAGTCAGCTGCCTGTAGTACCGAGAAGCTGGAAAGGGCGCCCCTTAGTGCCTGGAAGGCCGTCTCGCAGTCGTTTGTCCAGTCGACTGCGGAGGGCAGCTTTTTCCTGGTGCGGTCTGTCAGGGGCCTCGCCAAGCTACTATAGTTGGGCACGAACCCCCTATAGTACCTGCCGATGCCCAGGAAGGACATCACCCGGTGCTTGTCCCGGGGGTGAGCCAGGATGCGCAGGCATCCACTCTCCCGGGTTCCGGTTCCAAAGCTTCACCGCCTACCCGGGGCCCCTTGCTTATGCCCAGCTGGCACTTTCCTGGTGTAAGGGTCAAGCCTACCTGGCAGATCTGCCTGAGCATCTGTGCCAGATGCTCTAGGGGATCCTCCCATGTAGGACGGAAGATGACAATGACCTCCAGGTACACGGCCGCGTACCCTTCGAGTCCCTTAAGCAGCTTCACCATCCGCTTAGAAGTGGTAGGTGCATACTCCATGCCCAACGGCATCTCCTTCAGGGCGTTTTGGTGAACAGTTCCCAGAAGGGGTGGCATACCGGGAGGGCACCTGCCTCCCGCTCATGATGCGCCTGCATCAGGTTCACAGGGAAGGCCTTCTGCCTTCCTCAGGCATGGTCCAGGGTGACCAAGGTACATCCTGGCATTGAGCCGCTGGTGCGCGAGATACGGGCCCTTCCAGGCCGCCTGAAGCTTATCCTGAGGTACGAGAACCAGTATCCACGCTTGCTGACCCACCTGGTGGGTCCTCTCGCAAGCCATCTGGTCGTACCCCTGCTTCTGGTCAGTCTGGGCCTGGCCCATACTGTCATGCACCAACCGCGACAAGGCCTGCGCCTTTTCTCACTCGATGACAAACACCCCATAGGTGGCTACGTCTCCCATCCAGGCCTCTGTCTTAGCAGCTCCTGGGTATCTGGTCACTGGAATTTCCTGCGCAACCCACAGAAACTTCACCGTGAACGGATAAGGTACCACAAAGTGTCGGTCCTTAGGCCACGCCTCTGGTGAGCCCCGCTGGACTGTTTTCCAGCACAACCGTCCTTGGTCCCAGACCGCTCTCTGGAGATCTGAGTCCAAGGGAGGCCATGTCACATGCTACGTGAGAGCTTTCAATCTGGCGCTAGCCCCTAATGCCACCTGAAACCCCTGGTGGGATGTGGTCAGATTAGACAAGACTGCCACATCCTCTGTCAGTTCTATCTGCCGGTCCCTAGGCTACTCCTTCAGTGAGCCCTGCTGGACCGTGACCCGGTACAGCCGTCTTTGGTCCCAGACCACCCGCTCAAGGTCTGAGTCCGAGGGAGGCTGTGCCGCCTGCTCCTTGAGAGCATTCATGCCCTGACCTCATTTGCATCCTCCTCCCCTGCAGCTGTCTGCCCCCTGCTTGTCCTCTCAGTAGCCACACCTGAGGACAACAGGTTCCAGCATGCTTGCCCTTGGGCCTTAGCACAGCTGGCGGGGTTACCCCTCCTCACTGAGGGGAGAGGTACACATTACATCCCCATCAACAGGCATGTTAGGTACATTAACAGTATCAACAGGGGTAGACATGGCATCACATTCTGGGGGATCGGACCTCAGGTGTCAGCGGCCACGTACTTAAACATAAGACCCCCCCAGGTCTGTCCCCAGCAATACACTGGCAGGGATATTTGAGGATACCCCCACCTCCCTTACTCTTCGAAAAGTTCAGGCAGTACCAGAGTCATCTCAGTGCCGGTGTCTCTAAGTCCCATGGCCATGGCCTGGCCCACGGTGATCGGTTGAAAATTGTCAAGGGACATCCCACCACCCACACACAACACAGTGGAAGGTTTCTGGGTTGATGACTGGGGTGGGTCCCTCGGGCACTGGGGACACATGGCCTTGAAGTGTCCTGGCTGTTTACACAGGTGGCAAAGTCGGTGTTCTCCCACCGACGTGGGAAGTAAAGCCGGGGCCAGTGCCCATTTGGGTCTAGGGTCAGGGGCAGAGTGTGTCTTAACCCCTCTCCAGCTGACAGGTTTCCGGGCATCTGAAGTCCTGGTGTATTCATCGGGCAGGGCTGCTGTTGCTGAGGCCCCCTTTGTCTTCTGGTCGCGGAGGTACTGCTGGAGGTCCTCTGGGCAATTCCACAAGAACTGCTCTGTGGCAATGAGCTCCTTCAGCTGCTGTACGGTGGTGAGCTCCAATCCTGTGGTCCATTGGTCGACCGCTCTCGCCAAGGCCCGCATGTGATCGGCCCAGCTCTGGGTAGAACCCCTCTGCAAACTACTGAGTTTTTTTCTGGTATGTCTCAAGGGTCAGGTTGTACTGCCGGACCAGAGCATGCTTGATGTCCTCATAGCTCAGGATGGTCTCGCTGGGCAGGTACCCAAAGATTTCAAGGGTTTTTCCCTTGAGACGTGGCATCAGGAATCTGACCCAGTGGTCCTCCGGCAGCTGGTACTGATGGCAGGCTGTCTTAAATGCCAACAAAAAGGTGTCCAGGTCCCCATCTTTGTCCAGCAGGGGGAAGTCCTCCGCCTGCAGTTTTGGAATCCGGATCTCTGGAGACTCGCATCGGGCTGCTGGAGTTGGAGCTGGAACACTTGCAGCTGATGCTCACGCTTGGCCTGCTCGCGTTGTTCTGCAGTTTGCTCACAACGTTATTCCTTCTCCCTGGCTGTGAGTGGTCTGCTCTGATTGGATTGCGCTCACAGCCAGGGAGGAGGCGGCACCCACAGCAGAAGACTGTCTCCACCCCGTTGCAAAGTTATAGCGTGCCAAAATATCGGGGGACCACAGCGGACGAACGGTAGAAGGGGGGAGAAACAAAAACAAACACCCATGGCATCAGTGGGGGTCACCCTACAAGGTAATACTGTGAGGAATATGGATTAATATTTACTGTCAGCCATGTCCCCACACCAGCCATCAGCTGAAAGGTAGCAGAGGTAGTGTGCTCCACAGCGGGGGGGGGGGGGGGGGGGGCATGCTTCAAAGCCAGCAGATGGCGGAGGACCTCTAGCAGTCCACCAGTGTTTACAACTTTTCACACTTCCATTCAGGCAGCCAGGAACACCAGCTAATGGAGCAGGAAAAATCTCTCTGCAGGAGGTCTACGCCATTCCCCAATTCAATCAAATCTAGCAGACAACAGGAATTACGAATCGCCTGGCCATCACAGGCGCAAACCGGATACATATTTCTGTCCCTGTGGCCACGATAAACAGGGCCGTGGTCATAGTCTGGTGGTGGGAGGCCAGGAAAGGGAGATATACATTATCTCCCCAAAGGAACGAAATAACAGTACCATGCTTGGACTCCACTCCACCAGGTCACAGGGAGATGGTTCTGGGACCAACAGACCCGCCTAGGTTCCAGCTAACATTGAGCTGCCTGGACCAGCAGGGAGGGGGCCGGCTACAGTTTAAAAGGCTTGTGCCAGCAAGCGGGCGTGTCTTTTTCTCTGAGGGGGGGGGTCACATCGTGTCATGTGTTTAGAGGAACCTGCAACCGGCTGACATCACTGCCACCAATGTGAATACAGCTAAGAACTCCTCACAACCCAAAGGACTTATTGTTCTGCTTAACCCTGTTGTACCCTATTTACCTGTATTTGTAACCTCAGACCACTACATATTCTTAGTGTGTATAGTGCTATTTCTAGTGAGCCCTTAAAGCGATTAAATATATAATTTAATCTTGTGCTGTCTTGTATCACTAATACCAACGTCCGTGTCTCGGCCTAGCAATACGCTACCGCCGGTTGGTTTCTTACCCTATACAGGTCCTTCTCAAAAGATTAGCATATTGTGATAAAGTTCATTATTTTCTGTAATGTACTGATAAACATTAGACTTTCATATATTTTAGATTCATTACACACCAACTGAAGTAGTTCAAGCCTTTTATTGTTTTAATATTGATGATTTTGGCATACAGCTCATGAAAACCCAAAATTCCTATCTAAAAAAATTAGCATATCATGAAAAGGTTCTCTAAACGAGCTATTAACCTAATCATCTGAATCAACTAATTAATTCTAAACACCTGCAAAAGATTCCTGAGGCTTTTAAAAACTCCCAGCCTGGTTCATTACTCAAAACCGCAATCATGGGTAAGACTGCCGACCTGACTGCTGTCCAGAAGGCCATCATTGACACCCTCAAGCAAGAGGGTAAGAGACAGAAAGAAATTTCTGAACGAATAGGCTGTTCCCAGAGTGCTGTATCAAGGCACCTCAGTGGGAAGTCTGTGGGAAGGAAAAAGTGTGGCAGAAAACGCTGCACAACGAGAAGAGGTGACCGGACCCTGAGGGAGATTGTGGAGAAGGACCGATTCCAGACCTTGGGGGACCTGCGGAAGCAGTGGACTGAGTCTGGAGTAGAAATATCCAGAGCCACCGTGTACAGGCGTGTGCAGGAAATGGGCTACAGGTGCCGCATTCCCCAGGTCAAGCCACTTTTGAACCAGAAACAGCGGCAGAAGCGCCTGACCTGGGCTACAGAGAAGAAGCACTGGACTGTTGCTCAGTGGTCCAAAGTACTTTTTTCGGATGAAAGCAAATTGTGCATGTCATTCGGAAATCAAGGTGCCAGAGTCTGGAGGAAGACTGGGGAGAGGGAAATGCCAAAATGCCTGAAGTCCAGTGTCAAGTACCCACAGTCAGTGATGGTCTGGGGTGCCATGTCAGCTGCTGGTGTTGGTCCACTGTGTTTTATCAAGGGCAGGGTCAATGCAGCTAGCTATCAGGAGATTTTGGAGCACTTCATGCTTCCATCTGCTGAAAAGCTTTATGGAGATGAAGATTTCATTTTTCAGCACAACCTGGCACCTGCTCACAGTGCCAAAACCACTGGTAAATGGTTTACTGACCATGGTATTACTGTGCTCAATTGGCCTGCCAACTCTCCTGACCTGAACCCCATAGAGAATCTGTGGGATATTGGGAAGAGAAAGTTGAGAGACGCAAGACCCAACACTCTGGATGAGCTTAAGGCCGCTATCGAAGCATCCTGGGCCTCCATAACACCTCAGCAGTGCCACAGGCTGATTGCCTCCATGCCACGCCGCATTGAAGCAGTCATTTCTGCAAAAGGATTCCCGACCAAGTATTGAGTGCATAACTGAACATAATTATTTGAAGGTTTACTTTTTTGGTATTCAAAACACTTTTCTTTTATTGGTCGGATGAAATATGCTAATTTTTTTAGATAGGAAATTTGGGGTTTTCATGAGCTGTATGCCAAAATCGTCAATATCAAAACAATAAAAGGCTTGAACTACTTCAGTTGTGTGTAATGAATCTAAAATATATGAAAGTCTAATGTTTATCAGTACATTACAGAAAATAATGAACTTTATCACAATATGCTAATTTTTTTAGAAGGACCTGTATAATCCCGTTAGCGGGCTTATATCTCACAAAAAACTGGTGACAATCTTCCCAGGCTGAGAACTCACTGTTTCACTGGGGCAGTGAAAAGGCTCTCTCAGCTTGTTGCCGCTCTGTGCCCATGTGGACAGGAGGAGTCTGTGAAAACTGTACCAAGAATGACCTTACCCGCTCCTCCAGGAGGATGTAACGTCACGCCTTGGTAACTAGTGACCATACCTTATCTCGTGAGCTCGCAGACTTGGACGGCACATGGCACTGCAGCCACTCCTCCAGACAGCAGGACTTCAGCTTCTCTCCAGAAGTCCCACGATTCATGCGCATGCCTTGTTTTGCTGCGCAGAGCCGCGAGACTTCGAGACAGATTGGGGGCGCGCGCTGGACGCATTATCGGCAAGGTTAGATGTAGGTTTTGGAATTTTTTTAGAAAAATTTCAAGATTTGCTTCTAAACTTCTAAGCCTTCTAACATCCCCCCAAAAAAGAAAATGTAAGTTACAAAATGATCCAAACATGAAGTAAACATATGGGAAATGTAAATGTAAAGTAATAACTATTTAGGAGGTATGAGTACAATAAAGGAATTCAAGAGGGGCCTGGATGTATTTCTGGAGTGTAATAATATTACAGGCTATTGCTACTAGAGAGGGGTCGTTGATCCAGGGAGTTACTCTGATTGGAGTTGGGAAGGAATTTTTATTCCCCTAAAGTGAGGAAAATTGGCTTCTACCTCACGGGTTTTTTGCCTTCCTCTGGATCAACTTGCAGGATGACAGGCCGAACTGGATGGACAAATGTCTTTTTTCGGCCTTATGTACTATGTTACTATGTATCACATTCCGTTTTAAAAGCAGAGAAATAGAAATTTGGAAAGTTGCGAATTTTTCTAAATTTTGGTATATTTATTTTCTATAAATAAAAATGAAATATTTTGACTTAAATTTACCACTGTTCTGAGTACAATATGTGACGAGAAAACAATCTCAGAATGGCTTGGTTAAGTAAAAGCGTTTTAAAGTTATCACCACATAAAGTGACACATGTAAGATTAGCAAAAACTGTCCTGGTCCTTAAGGTGAAAAATGCCAGGATCCTTAAGGGGTTAAATAAATGTGCATGGTCACTAAGGGGTAATACTTTGCTGCATCTACCAGTTCAATACTGTGTATGTTGACACACTGCCACCCTTTCTCCTTAGCTGCAGCACGGAGAAAAAGACGGACACTTTGCACTTTAGGGTTCATTCCCATCACTGTTTAGCTTTCTGTTCTTCTGATCCGTCAGAAGAGAGAGATGAAAAAAAACAAAACCCTGATGCTGTTGCATCAGTTATGCATAGGATACATTTTTTTTTTTTTTTACATGATACATTAAAGAAATGGATCCTGTTGCATCAGTTTGAGCCATTTCCATCTCAGATCCGTTTTGTTTCCGTCTTAAAAAAACAAACAAAAAAAACCTGCAAAAAACGGATCTCTGATGGAAATGGCTCAAACGGATGAGAACTGATGCAACAGGATCCTGTGTGTTTTTTTTTTTTTTTTTTTTTTTTTTTTATACCCCCCCCCCCCCATCCCCCCTCCGTCTCTTCTTCTGACGGATCAGAAGAATGGAAAGCTAAACTGTGATGTGAATGCACCCTTACTTGTATGTGTGCCGAGGTGTGTGTCTACTACTATTGCGGAATCACTCCTAGCAGTGAGCACCACCTTAATACCAGGTTGCCGACCAGGATTTTCTGTACGGATGTTGTCAGTATGTTAATACCAAGCCAGGGTTATGTTTGTTGTGTGAGGAAAGCCGTTCTGTCCGCCACCAAACCATGTGTCCTTTAACAATCTGATTATTAAAGGGGTTCTCCAGGATTTACATATTGGTCACCCATCCTCAGGATAGGTCATCAATATGAAATAGTCAAGGGTCCGACTCCCAGCACCTCTCTCCATCAAAGCACTAAATATCTCAATAGGCCATCAATATCTAAATCCCAGTAAACCCCTTTGATGGCTGAGCAGGTTTGGAGTCAGATTTTTTTGGCAAAGTATCATTTTAGTGCTGAAAGTTCTCTGTGCAGACTCAGTTTCAGGAGCCTATGCAAGAGGGGACACCTATGGATAAATCTAAATGCGATTCTCATCATATATCTTTGTATTGAAGGTATACAGGAGCAGGGGCGTAACTACCATAGCGGCAGACCAGGTGACTGCTATGGGGCCCAGGGCAAGAGGGGGCCCAGTTGTAGTTGGGATTATCTCCTACTGGAGGTGAAAACTTGGTCAGGACTCTACCCTCTGAAGGAACAACTTTTAGCAAATGAGGCAAGGGCCATTGAAAAGGGGTTAGGGCCTGGTTTGATCCTTGCTATGGGGCCCTAACTTCTCGATGTACGCCACTGTACAGGAGTATAGTATAGGCGTACATACAGTTGTGTGCATGGTAGAACTCCACCTCATATGTCTCAACCCTGATCACATGAAGCATGTAGGCTTTAGAAACAACTTAGGCTACTTTCACATTGGCGTTTCGGTTTCCATTTGTGAGATCTGTTCAGGGTTCTCACAAGCGGTCTAAAACAGATCAGTTTGGCCCTAATGCATTCTGAATGGATAAGGATCCGCTCAGAATGCGCCAGTTTGCCTCCATTCCGCGTTGGAGGCAGACACAAACGCTGCTTGCAAAACTGAGCCAAACAGATCCGTTCTGACACACAATGTAAGTCAATGGGGACGGATCCATTTTCAATGACACAATCTGGCACAATAGAAAACTGATCCGTCCTCCATTGACTTTCAATGGTGTTCAAGACTGATCTGTCTTGGCTATGTCAAAGATAATACAAACGGATCCGTTCTGAACGGATGCAGATGGTTGTATTATCTGAACGGATCCGTCTGTGCAGATCCATGATGGATCCGCACCAAACACGAGTGTGAAAGTAGCCTTATTTCCACCCCTGGCCTTTCCTGCCTCGTTTTCCTAGGGAAGGAGAGACCACTTTCTTACATAGGGGTTTACTCTTAAAGGGGTTGTGTCACTGTAGCAAGTGGCATTTATGATGTAGGGGAAGTTAATACAAGCCACCTACTAATGTATTTTAGTCCTCTGCTGCATAATGGAAACGGTACGATCTGTTATGCAGGCCATAGACTTCTATTATGACGGAATGCCTTTAAAGGCGTTCCGTTATGCATTCCATCATAGAATTGCGTTATGGTCCGTGGTAATGGAATCCATAGTGCAATTCTGCTTTTACCACCAAACGAAGCTTGAACGAATTTCATAACCTCTCCCTGGCTCTGATTGGATCGCACTCACAGCAGAAGACTGAATCTCCTCCCCGTTGCGAGTTTTATGCTCATTTATAATACAGCGCACTAAATCATCGGGGGGCCACAGCAGACGGGGTGGGGGGGGTTAAAAAAAATATATATATACACCCATGCAGTCAGTGTGGCCTGCCCTACAAGGTAATACCATAATTAGCCTATGTCAAAACTGATGAAAGATCTGTAAGTGCTCCGCGCTGTACCCTCGTGTACAGACTTGACACGCTGGGAGCGTAATAAAACCCTAGCCAAAAACGCTTCCGTTCAAGCTGAAGCAGGCTTTTACCTCTGCTCTGTATGCAATCGCCCACGAACAAGACTCCTAGCTCTTTAGCAAGAAGAATTTGAAACTGTAAAAGAAAAAAGATCCACAGAGCAGACAGGCGATGTCATTTTCCAACCCTTACCATGACTTTGTGTGACCATCACTTCCTGCTGTAGAAATCATTGTCTACCCATCTCATAACGGAAGGAAGTGTCAGTGGGGGAGGTGGCAGCCATCACGCTGCTTCAACTCTAGAAGAGTTTACCTAAAACATAAGAAGTTATAAACGCGAGCCGAGTCCTGTGTAGGGGGTCACTCGGGGCAGGCAGCAGCCAAGAACAGCCGTGTTCGCACTGTGCTCGGCCTCCACGCTTCCTGTGCTGGGAGTATATGCCAAGAAAGTGATCATAGGCCCTCCTGACATGTTTATTTCAGTAATGACAAATCTGGAGCATCTTTTTATTTAACTCCTCTGTTAGGCCTGTTTCACACTGGTATTTACTCGTTCCGGCATGGGAAGAGCCTGCTGGATCCGCACTACAGTGTACACCCGATATTTGTCCCTCCGCCTCTCGGCATATTTGCCGTGCTCGGCAGGATTTACAACTCCCCATTATAGTGAATGGGGCCGTGCGGACCTCCGGCAGCACACGGGTGTACACCGTAGTACGGGTCGGCAGGCTGTTCCCCTGCTGGAACAAGATAAACGCCAGTGTGCAAGAAGCCTTAGGGTCCATTCACACATCCGCAATTCTGTTCAGCATTCTGCGGAATGGAATTGTGGACCCATTAATTTCTTTGAGGCCGCAGGATGTGCGGCCTGGATCCGGAAAATTGCAGACCCGCACTTCTGAAAAAAGTAGAACATGTCCTATTCTTGTCCGCAATTGCGGACAAGAATAGGCATTTTCTATTAAGTGCCGGCGATGTGCGGTCCGCAAAATGCGGAACGCACATTGCAGGTGTCCGTGTTTTGCGGATCCACAAAACTCTTACGGGCGTGTGAATGGACCCTTAGCTGGAGTGCTGGAGGTTGCTGACCCCTGATTTGGGTAGTAGGAGTTCATGAGTGATGAAGTTGGAAACCATCAGCAGATATTGCAGACTAAATGCAAGGGCAATGACTCACGGGGACAAAACAATCTAGGTTTGCATGTGCCCAGTGGTCTTTTAGCTTCTTATGTGTTCTTTGTGAGCTGGGGGTTTCAGCAGTGACTCGAGAAGTGGTGGGTATGAGTAATGCTCGTATTCCTGCCACACCTTATGTTTCACTGCCTGCATCCGGCCCTCAGACAGCAGAGTGTGAACTAGAAAAATAAAAAGGCCTTAAAGGCGCAGATCTCGATGGAATTTTAAGAAATAAATGAAATGGATATTACATATCTGTATACACAGGTTTCCAGAGGATTTTCTAACTACTCCTGTATGTCAGTATGAAACTTAGAATGCTTATCTTTGAAAGATATGCCTATAGGACAGTGATGGCTAACCTCCAGCTGTGATGAAACAACAACTCCTAGCATGCTCCATTTATTTCTGAGAACAGCCAAGCAAGTGTACATCTTGCCGGAGGTTAGCCATCACAGCTATAGGACATGCATTCCTTTGGTTGTTCTGTCCTCAGGATAGGTCAAACACAAAAATCAATAACGTGTACGTTTTTCACTGTCCCTATTCTGTCCATACCCCTATGGAGTAGCATATACAGACCGTGTTTCTAGCGATATCCTTTACATGCTGCAGGGATGACGATAACGAACATCACTAGAGAGAAATATCTACCAGATTTCTGACATTTGGAAAATATGCATTAGCTTTAGAAATTGGTCATAACTTATGTAATTTCCAATACTTGAATGGGAAAGTTGGCTGGTGCTTTGCCGCAGTCTTACATTTCTTTAACACTTGCAGCATTGAATCTAGACACATGTGGTATGTACAGTATGAACATCTTAGATTAGCACTCCCACAATTATTTTTTTTCCCCCTCTGGCCCATTAGAAAGATACAAAATGTAAACTGTAGTGAAGGTAATCTTCTTACTGGTGACTGTATCTGTGGGTTATAACCTCCCTTCTGATCCTCTGCTGTGTCATGTGACCAGCACTCTGATCTTCAACAGGACAGGAAATCAGTTTCTCTATTCATTCCAATGAGCTTGACATTGATGCTCCCATAAGAATACTTACAGAAACTGACTTCCTGTCCACATATAACGGTACTTTCACACTTGCGGCAGAGGATTCCAGCAGGCAGTTCCATCGCCTGATCTGTCTGACAAATGCATTGAAATGCCGGATCCGTCTCTCCGGTGTCATCCGGAAAAACGGACCCAGCATTTTTATCTATTTTTTTCTTTCTTTTTTTTTAACTTTTTTTTTTTTTTTGCGGTCTGAGCATGCGCAGACCGCAAAAGTGGATCAGTTTTGCCGGAACACTCGGGCTGGATCCAGCATTAATGCATTTCAGTGGGAAAAAATGCTGGATCCGTCATTCCGGCAAGTGTTCCGGAATTTTGGACTGAGATAATACTGCAGCATGCATGTTCACCTCCACAGTATGAGGATGAGCAATGGCTGCTGCTATTGCTCGTCCCCATTGACAATCACTGTTCCTGGGCAGCAGAGTGCGGTTTAGACAGCATGATCTGTTGCCCAGGAGCGATGATTGAGGTGTCTGCACCTCAGATCATTTCACCCGATGAATGAGTGTTTCACTGTCCAGATAGGAAGAACAAGTGATTTTTGATTCCATTTCACCTGCTTTAGTGCAAATGAAAGTGATAACAAGTGCACCAGGAGGCGACAGCAAAGCAACTAACTTATCCTTTCTTTTCTTTTTTTTTTTTTTTTTTTTTTTTAAATAAGATCATTTTTATTAATAGCTTTTGATATATACCATTAAAGTACATTTTATACAATCAAGTAAGAATTTTGTCTACATATTGGTTTCACAGGAATACCAAGAATAAACTTCCTATTAGATAGTGTAAACATTTAAAAATATATTATAGCAGTGCCCTAAAACCCAACTCCCAAAGCACCCGAACCCCCTCCCCCACATTTCAGCGTTGACCGACCATTTGAGAATTAACCAATATTGCTCATCCATCGATTCCAGAGCCTTTCAAATTTTTGAGGACAAACCCGTTTCAAGAAAACAGTTTTCTCATACGTCAGTATCGTGTTTACTTTATTTCGGAACTCATCCAACCTCGGGGAACATGCTTGAATCCAATGTAATGCTATAAGTTTCCTGGCTACATAGGATAGCAGTGGCAAGGCTATTATATCTGTCTCCTCCTCTCCAATCTTGGTCATATATCCCAAGAGGCGTATTTTAGGCTCCCAAAGGACTCTTATTAAGAAGGCTCTGTGAATTGGATCTAGTACACCCATCTTGAAACTATCCAGTCTTGAGCACTGCCACAAAATGTGTAATAAATCTTCTGGTTCCATCTGACATCTTGGACATTTTGCATCAGCTCTGATACCTATACAATGTGAAAATACATAGGGTTTTATCAACCCTATGTATGATAAACAGTTGCGATCATTTCCCACTTTCACTCAGTGACGTTTTTGGTATGGCCTCTAAGATGTCCTCCCGTTGCTCTTTGGTTATCTCACCTACATCTTTCTCCCACCCTCTCATTCTGGATAATCGATGTGACTCCAGGCATTTATCTAAGAGCATTTGATAAATTGTGGATATTAGTCCCTTTTTATCACCTCTCCTGACCATTAATTGTAAGGTGGTATCTCTTTGGATCACAACACTACTGTTTTTGACCATAGCGTTAAATGTGAGCCTTAGGCCTCATGCACACGTCAGTGATTTAATTTGGCTTCAGTGGTCCGTGTCCGATTTTGCTTCAGTTGTGTTTCCCTTCTTTTTTTTTTTGTGTCTGACAGGGGGAAAAAAAGGAAGGTTAATGAAAAGTGTAATTTTATTGCACCATGGTCTTGTAGAAAAAAACGGACACGGATGACATACCAGTTGTGCATCCGTTTTTTATTTTTTTTACGGACCCATTGACTTGAATGGGTCCGTCCTCCGTTTTCCACTGATAAGAATAGGACAGGTTATATTTTTTCGACTGACTAGAATCACGGATAACGGACGCGGAGAAAAAACGGAGGACTATCAGTTTTTTGGACCTCCGCTAAACTGTGAAAAATGACGGAACGGATTCGGATGCACACAACGGTCGTGTGCATGAGGCCTTATTTGCAAGTATTGATAGAAGCTGGCTCTTGGTAGACCATAGAGCTCCTGTAGGTTGGTAAATGTTCTAAGCACCCCCTTGTCTAACAGGTCGCTCAATCTGGTCACTAGTTTGTTTTGCCAAATTTGGAAGCCCTTCAAAGGGAGAAGTTCAGGAAGCATGTGGTTATTCCATAAGGGAATAAACTCTGTGACTCCAATAGCTCCTCTAAATTGTTTAGACTTTTCCCATACTTTCCTCATCAGCCACACAAGTGGATTACGCTCATCCACTAGCGGTATTCCAGACCCCTCTAGCACCCACAGGAGCTCTCTTCCACCCATTTTATGATGTGATATCTTGGTTTCCACCAGCATGTCACAGATGCAGATGGTCTTTGCGACCCAATTACGTCTTATTTATGTGCTGTATATGTATTTAAAATTTCACTTTTATTTATTTTACTTAAAACACACATTCAGACATTATAGACTTTTTTTTTTTTTAAATCTCAGTGGTGCGCTGGCAGGTTATTAATTTCTTCATATTCCATTTACTATCTGTGTTTCTTTCCATCAGTGTACTAAGGGTTAATGTGCAAGGTACCCTTGACTATATACACTCTCGGGCTGGCAGACACTATTCAAAACTTTCCTTATTATTTTATTAGCTCAATGTGTTAAGTTCTTAACTGCCACTCAAGCGTTTTTTCCTAAGGTCCAGTTGCACTCCTCACTATACTATGTATATTGCTCTTATTAGCGCTCTCTGCCTGCCACCACTGAATCTAAAAACATTTAACACACATGCACCCTGCGTCCTGACATGTTTCGCTGGACACCCAGCGTCTTCAGGGGAAAAGCAGGAGCTCCCTTCCTTCCATTTTATGATGTGATATCTGGGTTTCCACCAGCATGTCGGAACCAGGTAATGCAGGACACGCCGACCCCCTGGAACCCTCGAGGCCCCCAAGCCCGGTATTGGTCCTGAGGAGTGGGAAAGCTTGACTCTGCCTTTGGTGAGATTTATCCTCTCCTAATTAATTTGGGTGTTTTTGCTTTATTGTTATAGGCAGTAAAAACACCTAGAAAATCGCCTGGAAAGACTAAACCTAAAGAGTGTGGAGCATGTAGAACAGTCTTAGCAGCCTCTTATGTGAAGCCACTATGTCAAGCATGTGTGTATATATGTTGGTTAAGGAATAGTCTCTCAGCTTATCTAGAAAATATGAGGGCCTTGATACCCTCAGAAGTTAAAGCGTCTATTAAATCACTTGGTCGGGGTCATCCAGGGTCTCCAGACAAGTCTACTTATATTAAGGACTCCGATTCAGATTTTTCTGATGAAGAAGAGGCTAGAGAATCCGGCCAGGCCCTATCAGAGGATTATTTCTCTTCAGAAGAGGACTCGGCTGGGAGGTCTTTTTTTCCGCACAGAGTGCTGTCCGCATCTTTTGCGTCTCCATTGAAGTAAATGGGTCAGCACCAGAGCTGCAAAAAATGCGTCTCTGATGCGGACCACAACAACGATCATGTGCATGAGGCCTTAACTACAGACTGTCAGCTTTAATTTGAGGGTATTTACATCTGAATCAGGTGAACGGTGTAGGAATTACAACATTTTGCGTATGTGCCTCTCGCTTGTTAGGTGACCAAAAGTAATGGCCCAAACAGGGGACTAGCAGAGCCCCACAATACAAAAGTTAAAAACGGGCAGCACTCCAATAGTGGAAAAGTAAAAAACTTTTGTTCACCCATTGGGAAAGAGAGAGAGAAATAGAAATATCTATATTATTATTCTTTTTTTTTCCATACTCTGTAACACCATTTGTTACCTTTTCTAGTAGTTAGAAGGGAGATAATTTTACCAGATTGGTTCCCTTCTTTTCCACTTTGGGTGTTTTTCTTTGTTTTTCAACTTTCCTTTTTCTTGGTAGTTGGCACGCCTCCGGAGGTCTGTTTATTAGAATCGATGAGGTGTGGTGTGAACATTTTTATCTTCTCAGGTTTCCTGTCCTGGTTGGGAGGTCCTGGTCGCATGGGTGCTGTCATGGGTTTCAAGAAAAACAATTACTGCTAAGAGCAATTATTGTTTTCTGGAACATATCTAGTGATATCCAGACTGGGGCATTATGTAGAACACATAGTAGTTGAGGCATCATGACCATTTTTAGAAGGTTAACTCTCCCCATCACTGACGGGAACAGTTTGCACCACGTCTTGGTATTGTGTCTAAACTTAGCAAGCATTGGCGTTAAATTCAGCTCCTCAAAGTCCAGACGAGGTGAGATCCCCAAATATTTAATAGTTTTAACACAGGGAATATTATTCTCTATGGCAGTTGCCGAGGAGATTTGACCATCCAAGAACATAAGCGCCAACTTATGCCAGTTCATAGTCAAACCAGACAGCTCACCAAATCGGCCAATCAACTACATAGCCCCCAAAAACAACAGAGTGTCGTCTTCGTACATAGCTACTTTGTTGTAGACTGATCCATATCGGAAGCTCTTTATTACTGGAGAGCTACGTATTACTGCCGCAAGTGGTTCAATCGCTATTGCAAATAGTAAGGGGGACAGTAGACACCCCTGCCGGTCCCTCTAGCAAGCCTGAAGAATGAAAATCCCCCCCCCCCCCCCCATTAGCTTTAATGCGTGTGCTTGGATATGAATTCAATGTTTGCACCCATTTAATAAAACACTGACCAAAGCCCATTGCTTGTAATGTACACCACAAATATCTCCATTCCACACTGTCGAGTGCCTTAGCGGCGTCAAGTGTTAGGGCAATCCTATCTCCCCTATTGTCCACACCGAACTGCAGACTGGTGAAGACTCTACGTATGTTAATAGAAGTGGATTTTTGGGGCATGAATAGAGTTTGATCTGAGTGTATTATGGACAATATTACTTTGGGTAGTCTCATCGCAGGGGCCTTGGACAGTATTTTAACGTCTGCCGCAAGCAACGAAATAGGCCTATATGAATCCGGCAATTTGGTATCTTTCCCCGGTTTGGGTATTACCACAATGAGTGCTTCCTGCATTGATTCAGGGAGAGAGCCCACCTCTAGGTAGTGCTGGAAAAACTTAATTAACTCGGGGAGCAACACCCCACAAAACTTTTTGTATACCTCGATCGGAAGACTGTTAGTACCTGGAGCCTTTATAGTTTGCCATGGTGTTCAGTGCTTCTTCTAATTCTTCCAAGCTTAATGGGGCATCTAACATATCCCTAGCCTCTAATGATAATTTGGGCAGATCAATCCCTTACAGAAATTCCAATATCTCTGCTTCTGAGCAGGAGGTCTTAGGGTCCATTCACACGTCCGTTGTTTCTTTCCTGATCTGTTCCGTTTTTTGCTGAACAGATCTGGACCAGATCTGGACCCATTCATTTGCAATGGGTCCTGAAAAAAAATCTGACATTGTGCTGTCCGTTTTTTTTCAGGACCCATTGAAAATGAATGGGTCCAGATCTGTTCAGCAAAAAACGGAACAGATCAGGAAACAAACAACGGACGTGTGAATAGACCCTTAGATGTATATAAGGATGAGTAAAAGTTCTCCAAGATCTCCCCTGTACCTTTCCTTCTCTGTCCTTGAGAATTCACTAACACATTGATGCAGATTGACCCCTGCTGGGCTTTTTCCTTCTGCGAAGAAGTGTCATTTGAAAAATTGTCTGTTTCCTGCTGCTTGAAGCAAGTGACATCTCAAATTTTCCTGTGATTTTTAGTTTTTTATTTAGTTTAGTTATTTTTCTTTTCAATATCCCTCTTAAAAAAAACAAACAAAAAAAACACTTTCATAGCATCCCACATAGTGTGTATTGATGCCGTACCTTCATTCAAGGAAAAATATTCCCTCAATGCACCCAAAAAGCATTACATCTCCACATCTTGCCAGTGATACCCTGACTGCTGTTGGGTACCAGGATGAAATCTCTAGATCCATTGTGGTCAGAGTGCAGTTCCTTGATGATGAGCGGCAGTCAATGGAATCAATTCCTTCATGATCCCCATACCTGAATCCAATAGAGAACCTTTGGAATATTCTGTATCGGTGCATCAGGCACTGAAAAATTGCACCACAGACTATCCAGAAGCTGGCTTATGCCCTTATCCAGGTCTAAGAGGAGGTTCCCCAGGACACCATCTCATCAATACCGTGCATACAGGTATGTAAAGGCATGCACGCTACACACAGTCATGTTATGTGATGAAGTTCATGAAAATTAGACCCAGCTGAAATTTTTAATCCAGCCCTAAATAGGTTGAGGACTTTGGTTTCCACTGAGCATTTATGCATCTTTTTGTTCTCAATGAATTGCACCATTTAAATTGGTACAGATACTCAACTTGAACCTATATTTCAAAATCCATTGTGTGTTTGAAGTGTTCCCTTCATTTTTGGAGCAGTGTTGTACATGACAATATCTTTCTAATAGAGCTAGAACCAGCCCTTTACCTCGCATGAATCTCGAGATTTGCCCATTCATTGCTCAAACTGACTGCATCATAGTGTTTTTATGATAATCGGTTTGTATTTGAGGTACGGGTGCACCGAAATGAAAATTCTGGTCCGAAACCGAAAATTCAGGATGCCCTTGACCAAAAACCGAAACTGCCTTTTTGCCCAAATACTTTTAAAATACTTTTTTTTAAATGATATTTATAACAGTGCCATCCACAGACCCCCCCCACCCCATAACAGTGCCATCCACAGACCCCCTACCTCATAACAGTGCCATCCACAGACCCCCCCCCCCACCTCATAACAGTGCCATCCACAGACCCCCTACCTCATAACAGTGCCATCCACAGACCCCCCCCCCCCCACCTCATAACAGTGCCATCCACAGACCCCCACCCACCCCAGAACAGATCCCTGAGGTACCCCACTGGTAACAAGACCATGGTCTGAATATCCTCCATTGACTACAACCCCCTGTTGCCTGTCGCTCAGCCACTGCCTAATCCATTCAACAATATGGGAGTCCACGTATAGCCTCATTCTACATAATTTAAAAACTAATCTTTATTTAATGATGGAATAACCTTTGGATGGTAATATATTTTCCTCAAAAAGCATTTTATATAAAAAAAAAATCTGATTTAATTTTTTTTTATATAAATCATTGATTTTTATTCGCCCTAGTTGTGTGTCTCAGATTTCCCACTGTGAGCACAGCGTATTGGGACCCAAAAAATGCTGACCAAACACACTGACATGGAAGTCAAAGTACAAGTATAACTATATTGCACAATATCCCATTTATAACGTGTAGGTGGAAACAATTGTCCCACAACCCTCTGTGTATATTCAAAAACCTCTAGATGAAGTATCAGCTACTACTTCTGAAATACATATATAAACCACCTCAAATAAACTGGCATCATATTGGGGATACAATGTAAATAAATCTACATGAAGCCAAATCCTAATATTGTGCTTACCCTGTTCAGATCGAAATAGCCACGCCTTGACGCGCATTTTGCGTAATCTTTGTGAAGCATACTATCGTGAAATACAATGTGTCACAAGAAAAGTTTGTCAGAATGGCTTGGATAAGTATGGCCGCTCCAGAGCTTTTACCAAATAAAGTCACACATGTCAGATTTGCAAAAAAAAAAAATGGCCTGGTTCTTCAGCTGAAAAATAGCTTGGTCTTGAAGGGATTAAACCACCAGGGAAGGTTTGATAAATGGAAAACATTTTTTTCTTAATTTTTTTTGGTCTCTAAACCGGAGGTCATATAGTTTGGAAAAAACAGTAGTATAAGTCAACCAGTAAGTTATATGAAAACCAAAATGGAGCCATTTAAAACTACTAGTCCCGTAAAAAAAAAAAAAAAGTGATAATAAAAAATTACTTGGTCGCTAAGGCCCGAAACAGGCCCATCACAAAGTCAGGCTACTTTCACACCTGCAGTCAAGCTCTAGCTGGATACTGCCATACCCCGCCAGACCTTATTGACTATGATGGGGACTCGCCGGTGTGTGGTATGAGCGTTAGGTTTCTGCCAGATAGCTTTACTGCAGCTGTGAAATTAACCAACACTGACGGTCCAAATAACACAGCATCTTGTGTGGACAGGAAGTCAGTTTCTCTGTGTATTCCTATGGGAGCCTCACTCTCAGAAGTAACTGACTTCCTGTCCTGTGTAGATCCGAGAACTCGTGTACCGGTCAGAGAATAAAACCATTTGTGGGAGTGTTACTTTAATACTTTCTGCCATATGACATTTTCTTCTATTCCACATCTGAATGAAAATCAGTGGAGGCATTGTATATTCAGCTGGCATGTCATATTCAGCATGATCTCAATATGAAGAGGATTTGGAAGTGCCCAGCCACCATAGCATTACACATTTAGCTGTTTCTTGATACAAACCCCTCCTGACCCCACCCTTCTCTTATTTTGCTTGTGCTGACACAGCTTTGCTTCTTGCTTTAGTAATAGCTGTTTTAAGGGCAGGAAGTCCCTCCCAACCTCTCAGTACCTAGAGACAAGCTGAAAAGGAGATATTTCTCTGACAGGGTAGAGAGAAACTTCAATGCTTCAGTAGGTTCCTCTTTGTAGAGAATTAAGTGGACTTTATATGGCACTAAAAAAGATTTTGTCCTTAGATATGCAGTCCTTGCCTGCCACCCTTCTGTCTCCTGCAAACGTGGGTGTTGTGCCACTCGCCAAACCATCTGGTATCCTGGCCATCTTTGTTCTCCACGGTGCTGCCACGATGCTCCTGCATCGTGCACCCTAAGGGTGCTTGCTCACTTCAGGCCACTTAAAAGGCCAATGTGAGCACTCACAAATCTTTTAAGGCACCCTCTTAAGCCAGATGGTGCCTGAGGTTTAGATTCCCTGGTGACCAACAAAGGTGTTTGATTGTCTATATTACGATTTGCCTGTGTTTGTCCTGCAGGAGTAGGAGGTAGTGAATGAACAAGACTGCTATAAAGAGGAACTGGTTGGGGAATGTGTCCCACAGTAGGATATGTTTCAGCCTTCCGTCTGAGGGATGTGTTTTCAGATGACGGAAGCTCAAGACTTGATGTGACTGGGCCTCCAGTTTCTGTTTGCAACCCTGTTCTACAGCTGCCATCCTGCTCTCTGCTGGGATCAGGGATTACTCTGACCATGGCAGTTTAACCCCTCAGGGGGCATGATTAACAGCGACCACAGCATCTGAGCGGTTAAACAAAGGTTCCCTCTGATCGGCACCCACGAAAACAGAAAGGCAAGGTGCTGGGTAGTTGTGACAGCCAGGGACCTTCCATTTCAGTTTGTAAATTTGAGGCATATAAGCCCCATCCACATGAACTCTCCAATCCCACGCGGCAATAGTACAAGACTGTCCATGGGAATTTGACACAGTCCCTGCACGTTCAGTACTGTTGGCAAATGTGTTCTGGCTTTTACTACACTCTACCTCTGGCAGGATGTAATAGAATGCCTGTAAGCATTGTATAGTAGAAGCAATTAAACTAAGGGACTAAAAATAATGGGGGGTACCGTTTTAGAGCATAACGTTTTTAAAAATATGAAAATGAATATTAAAATCTTATGTCATAGATGCTTGTTCAGACCATTTTACTCTCTGAGAAGGCTTGGACTTTTACTTGCCATTCATCAGTGCAGGGCGCGCTGTGAACGGGACAGGCAGCGCAGTGATGCTGACGGTGCCTCAAATATCCAATAACAAAGCTCCATACAGGAAGGTGAAGAGGAGTGATGGGTAACTACAGCCCGGACATCCAGTGCAGAACAAGGTGTGATGTATCGATGTGTCTAATGTATGTTATGCAGTGTGTGATCATCACACACATCTATACTGTGCACACTACTATGTAGTGTAGTGAATGCACAGCAGGATATTGTAGCCAGGTGCTAGAGTACAGCAAAGATGCAGCATATCGGACTGGACTTTATCACTTGGCTATAATTGCCTGATGTTATGTAGACTAGTAATGGTTCCACTGCATAAATACCCACCTTTTGTAGGCCACGTTCACAACACCACTATTTATTTCTCTTGCTCTGCTCAGTTAGTGCTGGACCTATAAGGGTGTTTACTTTGTCATGTATTAAACTTTTTTTTTGTTTTTTGTTTTTTCTTCAGCTGAGTAAAACAATACCTTTTTTATGTCTGTCGATACTACAGCTCCAGAGAAATACAAACTTTTTAAATTATGAAAGTGAGCCATTTGAGCACCAGGAGGCGGCATTTGTGTGGTTCGAGCACCACTCCAGAGGCGCACCTGGTGCTCCACTGTGACGCCTCTCTGCTTTTAATCACCCCCCCCTTCCTTTCTATTAGATTGATTAGATCAGACCTCTCTGGTCTACCGCTGTATCCCGTTCCCACACTTCTTTTGTAGAATGATGTGTGTCACTTTAATGCACCCAGTAGTGGCGGCACAGACTATTTCAGAGATGCCCTCGCCGCTACTTCCAGGTGCAGGGACATGACGGCACATGTGCACTGCATATCATCATCCCGACGGACATAAGAAAAGTATCGTTTACTCAGCTGGATCAACCCTACCAGGCTATATGCCTCGTATGTTAGAGTTGATCCGGATGACAGAGCCTCTTTAAATATATGACAAAAATGTGATGTGAACCCAGCCTGACAGGAACAGAATCAGTCAGGAATCCAGACTTTTTATGAGACAAAAAACTCCTATATATAAGGATTTTTGTCTCGTCCTATTGACTGAATCTGCAACAGAACCCCGAACACAGCCTCCAACACAGCTGTGAACAAGCCCTTAACATTATTTAGGCCTACATTTTTTGTATTTGAGTTACTGCAAATTTCATACTACTCCTCGGCTAAGAAATACTCCTCAAAAATGGTAAGGAGTTTTTTTTTTTACCCTTCCAGAAAAAATGTAGTGCGACCTCTGTCTCCATATCATATCCCAAAGTGGTGGGTTGCACCTATCAGACTTTTGTGGCATATCCTACTGATAAACCATAACTGTGAGTACCCTTTAACACAAATATCACCCAAAAATATGCTAGCTACTCTTCTCGCAAAGAGGTTTTCCAGCCTTTTTAGACTTTTTATTATCTTTTATTTTTTTATTGCCTTTCAGCAGTGTGTTGTACCTGCTTCACCGTCACTCTATTCCAGCTCCCTGGTTCTGTTCCGTAAACTGGGATCATGCGTGATGCTGTGGTACCCCCCACTGCTCAGCTGTTTCAGGGAGCTGCAGTGTGGTAGTGCTGGTATTGCAGCTCAGCCCCAGTGTTTTGAATTGGGCTGAGCTGCAGTTAGGTCATCTGACTGATGTACGGCGACATCACGTGACCTTGGAAGAGGCCACGGCCCCCACAGAGGGCCTTGGCCTTTTCTAACAGCTCATCAACAGAGTTTCTAGGCGTCAGATTTCCCCCCCCCCCAATCTGATATTGATAGGTCATCAATATAAATTAAAAGTTTAAACTTAAGGAGGTTATACGAGTGTTATCTGCTGCATAGTTTGGTATTTTTAACTCTTTCAATTGCACAGCATAGAGGGAACAGTGAACAGTAAAAAAAATGAAGCCCCACTCCCTCAGCTGGCAATCGAAGTGATCAGCAGAAGATTAGGTAAATGGACTGAATGCCATGTGGTTAATGTTTGCTATTTTTTTAATACGTTAAATGTAAGATAAAACCTTCATGTGAACCCAGCCTTATGCCTCATACAGACGTCCGTGTCTGTTTTGGATCAGTGGTAGCACGGACTGTGTTCAATCCGTGTTTTCTCCCGTGACAGATCCCTGTTGGGTCAGTTTTTTGCATGGCAGACAGGGCTAGCAGGAGGAGACCAAGGCTGCCTGGCCCTGTCAATCAAGTGCAGCGGGGCACGTCCAGAGGCGGGAGAACGGAGCTTCTAGGAGCAGGGGCAACGTCGTCCGCACCCCCCGCTCCCAGAGGCTAATTAGCATATTATAAACTTTCGATTTCTGGAGTAACGGGGGCATAGATACAAGTAGGAATAAGCTAGTTAGGTTCAGTTGACATTAACACACCGCTAATGTCAGCTAGTTTAATAGGGTTAAATCTGATGACAGGAACCCTTTAAGGCAGGCATGCGCCACCTGCGGCCCTCCAGCTGTTGTAAAACTACAACCCCCACAATGTACTGCTGTAGGCTGTTCAGGCATGCTGGGAGTTGGTTGTAGTTTTGCAACAGCTGGAGGGCCGCAGGTTGAGCATGACTGCTTTAAAGGATTTTCACTGTTTATTAGTCAAAAACCTACAGTGGGGGCCCAAGCTGGACTGTTGCATTAGGGTCCATGATCCTCTGAAGTTTGCCCTTCTAGGGAATAGGGTGACCGAACATCAAACTATAAGGCCTCATTCACATTTCTGTTTTGCAGTGACACGCTGTCCTCGTTTTATATGGACTGCATACGTACCCATTGATTTTTAAAGTCTCTGTTTACACAGTATTTATTTTATTTTTTTACGAACCATGGGTCAGTAAAAAAAAATATCAGACCTGCACTACATTGGTCCTTGATGCATACCAAACATGTCCATTGAAGTCTCAGTCTGTCAAAATCATCGATACAGCACGGATGGCGTCTGTGTTTGGTCTGTTTTTCACTGAATGCTTTGGAAATTTATTTTCAGCTGATCAGTGTCCATGGAATACAGAGGGCCAAGAACAGCCACACAGACCAAACATGGATCCATCACTGACCTCTTCAAAGATGAAACACAGACTTTTTTTTTTTTTTTTTTTTTTTTACAGACATTGGATGGACACGGAAGTGTGACTGAGGCCTCCTCACTGCCTCTGACTGGGTACATAGGAATCTGATGCTCTCAGCATCAATTGCTGCTGGAGACATCAGGTCCTGCAGGTGTCCATGTGAATTCAATAGTTTTCAGGAGGGCGATACAGTTGAATACTGCAACATGGTTTCCCATGTCTCCTTTCCCCCACAGGCCACTATATGAGGCAATGTACGACTAGTGCAGGGACACGGGCATCTCAGGACCCAGGATGGAAAAGGCTTGTGGCCGGCACCAGAGACTGCAACTTGAAACGGCTCTCTGAAGGGCAGAATGTTGCAGTTTTTGATGGCCACCACAGAGGGACAGCTTCTTGGGCAGTATGTTGTGGTATTTGGTTCTTCTAGGACAGTATTTTGTGCTTCACTATGGTATTGCTGACCCTGCCTACTTGTACTGGCCCCAACTACTTGTATTAGCACTGCTGACTTGTGTTGGACCCGCGTACAACTTGGGGCCACTTTTTATTTTTGTATTGTATTTTATTTTATTTTGTTCAGGGCTGTTATAAGTTCCCAGTCTGCCCCTGCATACTTTTGCCTCTTTGGTCCCATACTACCTAGAACACTATAAAGGTAACTACTAGACATCCAGACAGCATGTTGAAGATAGCGTGGTAGCCCCTCATAAGCCTGATCCATATCTCAAAGGAAATGTATCACCAAAATTGTTTCCCTTCTTTTTTTTCCTTAACATAGTTTTGGGGTGTCATCTTGCCTCAGCTGTTCTTAACCGCATTTAAGAGAACATATAGAGTATTGCTTTACGGCAACCACATGGACCATAGACACGATGACCAAGAGTTGACCTCATTGACTTGTCTGGGAGAGTTTTAGAGGCATGCTATGTAACCTCTACAGAGGTCATTTTACGATGAGTACGATGAGTTCACACAGTTATTTGATCAGGTATTCAATAATACTGAACGAAAACCAGTAGTGAAGGCTACTCAGAGATGAGGTCTAATGGAAAGATCTGCACCTGTTCTGTGTTTTTGCCCCGCACCTGGTTTTGGCTCACAATAATAACGGATGGCAATAACTGACAAGATGACTGAAGTGTGAACTCAGCCTGAGGATTAGATATGATTTGACAATCATGTATTGTGAATAGAGGATCCTGTGGTATTATACACAGGAAATACCTGACATGCTAAACTTTCCTGTAATGAGGAGATGACTACAGTAAGGTGATCTGCACCGAGGCCTACTAAGTCAGCGTGAAAACTGTAGGATTTTATGGTTTTTGTTTAAGCATAAATATTGACATTAAAAATTAACTGGATAGCAGGCTGAACTGGATGGACTAATGTGTTTTTTTTTGTTGTTTTTTTTTAACCTTACAAACTGTTACTATGTAAAAAAAAAAAAAATCTTTAAAAATGCGATTTAAGCAATAGATCATTTTCTGATGACACATTCTTTTTAATTATAGATAATTGGAGGATGAGAAGGATAGAATGTGGCAGCTCCTGCTGGCCACCACAGAGAGACAGCTTCTGGGGAAGTACCACAACCATCATTCTTGAATCCACGGCAGTTCCTCTGTGTCTCTCCTCCCCTCTCCACATGCACTGCCTCAATTTCTCAACCCACGGGCAACTAGTGGTCACATAGCGTCTGGGATGCCCCAGATGAAGCAGAGCAAAACCAGGGTTGGGCATTGTATTATATTTTTATGAGAATCAAGACGACAATCTTGTGAGCAAATAAAGTGCTTTGGCGAAAATGCTGTTTGTGTGACAGATGTGATCACTAGTTGCCCGTGGGTTGAGAAATATCGAGGCAGCGCATGTGGAGAGGAGAGACACGGAGAAACTGCTGAGTTTCAATCTGGTGTTTTGTGTGCGGAGTCAGTTTTGTCTGCTACATCAGCGCGGATCCAAGAGTGCTGGTTGTGGTTAAAGAAAGGAGTTGGGACCTCCTCCTAGAGTGGATCCTGCTTCTCACGTTAGACATTTTCCCACGAACACCAAAGTAACTTTTTTTTTTTTTTTCATCTAGGGAAGTACCGTATTTCCCAAACCAGAATATGTCCTTTGTTACCCTGAAAGTCGGGTCACAAATCTAGTGTATCTTAAGGTGCAAATACATGGCTTCAGTACTTCACATTGTAAGGGCCCACCACAGCCCTTGCTCACACCGCTCACACCATACCTTTGGTTTGTGGGGGCTGGGTTGGTCCAGGGTGGGGGGGGGGTGCTGTTCCTGGGTGTGCACGTTCAGGGTCTGCAGCTACCTGTATGTTTGACTTATTATTATTTTTTTTTATTTCCTCTAATACCTACGTCTTATGGTGCAGGTAATACGGTATTATGGGCTGTAATGTTGTATTTTGCTCTGCTGGGACTGTATATGTGCAGCACTTCGGTCTACTTGTGTTCCCCATCTTCAGTTATTTTGGACCTGGCCAGTAAAAGTGAATTTGAGGACAAGCGCCTTGTCTCCAAACATTATACTATAGGTGATTGCTGCAAGTAAATGCTTCCTTCCAAATAATTCTCTGCTCATAGTCAGTGTAAATGAACCTTTAGTGTAAAGATAATGATGGACAGCAATCTGCAGAACCACAGGGCAGTGTGATTGTGTTAAGACCATACCTGCTCCCTATAATTAGTGTAGGGCTTACATAGCTGATAAATTGTAAAGTAGGTGACAGTCTACAAATAAGGTTACTTGGCTTCATTGGTAAGTCTCATGATACATGAGGAATACGTGGCCAGCACCAACCATGGACGCACTACACAAGACATATTAGATTACTGTATTGGACTTTTACAGAGGCATGGCTTCTGTTAACAGAATAAACAAACTACTGTAATGGATCTGCTCTCCAATCAGTCCAAACGAACACTTAGACCTCGTTTTACTTTGATTTGTTTTTCAGGGTTTGGATATGTTTGATGAACCTAATGTATCCATGTCCTAACTGAAGCATGACATAAGTAACACTCTTCACATCATATAATCCCTGACATTCAGTAAGCAGTAGTGTTACATGACATACATTACATGGATCAGCACATAGGACACATACATGCAATAGCTAAATAGGACAAATGTTAAAAAACATTTTATTGTGGTTACACTGCTGCCTTTCTGTAGGCGACTTAAAATGGCTGACTGTCTCTAGTTAAAGCACTTGAACAAAAATTTGTATTCTCTGACCTGTTAGAAAGGTGCCTGATGTAATTTGTAGTGAAGGTAATCTTCTTAATAGTGACTGTATTTGAGTTATCCCCTCCCTTCTAAACCTTAGCTGTGTCACGTGACCAACACTCTGACTTCCTGTCCTGTGTCAGCTGGAAGTCAGTTACTTCTCTATTCATTCCTATGAAACTGACACTGAGGCTTTCATAAGAATACATAGAGAAACTGGCTTCCTGGCCACATATAAAATGCAGTGTTATTTGGAAAGTAAGAGTGCTGGTTACATGACACAGCTGAGGAACAGAAGGGAGGGGATAACTCACAAATACAGGCTCTGGTAAGAAAATTACCTTCTCTACAGTTTACATCGGGTACCTTTCTAACAGGCCAGAGAATAGAAATTGTCATGGGAGTGCTTCTTTATTAAATTTTAGTGTTAAAAAAACAAATGCCACACACTGACTGAGAGAAGATTTTGCCACAGGTAGTAATATTGTATATACTGTATGTGTTCTCCTCAATGCACTAATATTCACTTTTTAAGATACCTGGCAGTTAAGTCACATGATACTTCTGAGGGTCACTTGTGCCATGTGTAGTCTTATTCAGCTCTCCTATGGATGCACTTTACGGAACTAAAATGACCATACAATTATTTTCTTTAGGGAGAGGCTATTGTATGGCTATAATACATGTCACGGTCCCTCCCATGACAGAGGATAGAAGATCTGAGAGACTGGCGGCATGTGAGGTTATCTGACAGTCTCTCTATTTTCACTTATTGCGTTGTTGTTGTTAGTAATGACCACACCTCTTGTATCAGGTGTAGCTTGTGGTCATTACTGCTCTCTTATTTAGTCTGGACTCACAATTCATACCATGCGGTTGATATTCTTTGTCTGGAGTTGGAAGAGCTGATGTGGTGTTCTCATCAGAGTTCCTTCTCATCCATTTTCTATTGAAGATAAGTATACTTCTCTTGGTATTTTGTTGTTCCCATTTGCTTGTTGTTTCTTGGCCTCAGGGAGACGCTGGTTTGTTCATCTGGAAAGATCCCAGTAGTCTCAGACCCTATCACTAATCTTAGGGATGTTCATGGTTTCTAGGGACTAGGTTTACGGTGTATGAATATTCCCACCTTCAGGATCTATTCATACTGACGGGAGTCAGGGCTAGGTTTAGGGTTTCCGTAGGTGGTCACCATTTCCCTATCCTTGAGGCCTAGTTCCTGGTCATTTTCCTTCTGTTGTCATTCTGGTGTTCCTCCCCTCTCCTACACTGTGACAATACAGATCTGAAGGCAACATTTTGAATGTTTATTAGAAAATTGTTCAATATCCTATTCTGTAAATAAATGTAATCATTAAAGAGGTTGTTCATCCCTAAAATAAAAATGTATGTGCTCCTAACACCCCTCTCCATGCATACATATGCCCCCAATACCTGTTTTTCATGTCTGAGCTTTCCTTCCCCCCCAGATGACATCACATTATCCTGGCAGATCTGTTTACTTTCTCCCCTTCTTGTTTTGTTGAATACATAACTTTATTGATACACAAACCTAGCTACACTGCACAGTGATGTCACAGGCTGGCCACGCCCCCACTCTGCTCGGCCTGCAGCTCCACCCACTACAACTTCTGTGTCCATCTTTCTGCACGCAGACGGGATTCTACTTCTCACTCAGTGTCTAAATCCCATTACTGACTGTCCAAAGGCTCTTCCCTCACCCTCTCCAGAGTGTAATAAACAGCTGGAAGCAGCAAGCATATCCAAACACATTTGTATCTAATCCTATCATGTACGTGTGCCTGATACACATCCTGTTGTGTGCGATACAGCCTGCTGAAGTGTATATCTAATCACATCTTCTATGATGCTGCCTGCTGAAATGTGTAGCTCAACCCTTATGCACACGACCATATCCATTTTGCGATCCACATTTTTTGCAGTCCCATTGAGTTCTATGGGACATGTTCCTTCTTTACTGGAACTGACATACAGATGTAAAAAAACACTGACGTCCATGTGCTTTCCACATCCATATGTCAGTTCTGCAAAAGATAGAACGTGTCCTATTCTGTTCCACATAATGCAGATCTAAAGCCCATAGAACTCAATAGGATTGCAAAGAAAAATGTCAATCACACACTGACAGTAACCTTATTTAGTGGATCCGTGACTTGCAGACTGCTTGTGCAAAACAGATACGGTTCTTTGCACGAGCCCTATGACTTATACTCAGTGCCCCCATAGCGGTGGCGTCCACAGCACCCTGTGACATGCACAGCATAGCACAGGGGCACTGGAGACAATCGCCCAAAAAAAACAAAAAACAAACTATGGCTCAGAATATGGAGACACAAAAACATGATTTAAATAATATATAATATATATATATATAATATTAATGCTGTGTAAAACTTAAAAGCATACATATTAGGTATTGCCGTGTCCGTAAGAACCTGCTGTATAAAAATATCACATGACTGAAACCCTCAGGTGGACACCGTAAAATAAACAGTGCCAAAAAGCCATTTTTTGTCACCTTACATCACAAAAATTGCAACACCAAGTTATCAAAAAGGCGTATGCCGCCCAAATTGGTACCAAACAGTCACCTCATCCCGCAAAAAATTAGACCCTACTTAAGACAATTTTTTTTTTTTTGCTTTAAACCTGCTATTATTGTGAAAGTGAAAAAAAAAGACCTATTAGGTATTGCCGCATCCGTAACAACCTGCTCTATAAAAATATCACATGATCGAACCTGTCAGATAAACACTATATATAACAAAAAATAAAAACCTGTGCCAAAACAGCTTTTTTTTTTTTTTTTTTGTTACCTTGCCTCACAAAGTGTAATATAGAGCAACCAAAATAGTACCAACAAAACTGCCACTTTTTCTCATAGTTTCCAAAATGGGGTCTTATTTTGGAGTTTCGACTCTAGGGGTGCATCAAGGGGTCTTAAGATTCCAAAAATCATATGGCGTTCCTTTCCTTCCGCACCCTGCCGTTACGACCACATAAGGTTTTTTTCTGCAAACTACAGAATCAGGGCAATAAATATTGAGTTTTGTTTGGCCCTTAAATGTAAAATCTGGCAAAAAATGTTCCATTAATTCTTGTGGAACACCTAAAAGGTTAAGATAGTTTTTGAATACCTTGAGGGGTGTAGTTTCTAAAATGGGGTGGTTTCTATTATGTTAGCCTCACAAAGTGACTTGGTCCTTTTTAAAAAGTGGTTTATGGAAATTTAGCTGATTTTTGCTGAATTTTGGAGATTTGCTTCTAATATTCTAAGCCTTCTAACATCCCCAAAAATAACATGGCATTCACAAATTGATCCAAACATGAAGTAGACATATGGGGAATGTAAAGGAATAACTATTTTTGGAGATATTACTATCTATTATGAAAGTAGAGAAATGTAAATTTGGAAATTTGCTAATTTTTCAAAATTTTTGGTAAATTTTATTTTGTAAATAAAATGAAATTTTTTTTACTCCATTTTACCACTGTCATGAAGTACAGTCTGTGGTGAAAAAACTATCTCAGAATGGCCTGGATAAGTTTAAAGCATTTTAAAGTTATTACCACATAAAGTGACACATGTCGGATTTGCAAAAAATGGCCTTGGCAGGAAGGTGAAAACTGGCCCGGGGTAGAAAGGGTTAATAGAGCAGTGTAAAACTGCTTCAGCCTCAGTAGGAAATGGATGACTAAGGTCTTCCATCTGTCTACGTAAGCTGCCGAGGCCCTTCCTGCCTCTCTTGAGCCTCTGCAATCCTTATTTGGCAGTCTGCTGCTCTCACACAGGCGCTTGTTTTACGTCTTGACCGGGGGATCCTGTGCTCATGCTCATTAGAAACCAGAGCGGCTCGTGTGGGAAAAACTCTTCAGAGATGGACGTTTATTTTAAACTTCTCAGACAAGTCCATAGAAGGCTGTAGTAAAAAAAGATGTGTAGTTACAAGTTAGAATTCCGTGTAACTGATAATTATGTATCGGTATTTCCTTCCTACTGACCTTACAGGCAGCCCCTGACTTCCATAATATGCAATCGGTGATTGTACATTTCTAGATTTTATAAACATGTGTTCCTAGGCTAAGAAGCTGTGACTAATCTATAGATTTCAGTGGGAAGGCTCTCTACACTCACTTCTCTGTAGCTACTCTCGACTTGAAGGAACTGATTGTATTCCTGCCAAAACTGGAATCTGGAAACTCCCCCATACTGAAGCTGATATTCACATACCAGCTTCTTTACATCGTCCTAATGAGCCCTGTGTGTGCACATCTGCCTTCACGCCAGGATACACTTCTGCCTTTAGACACCTCCAGGGCACTTGGTTACATTTTGGATAAGTAACTTGTAAAGAATATTCCTAGTCTCTGGCAATAAATGACTCCTAAATTAGCCATTGGTAAAGGTCAACTGATTTGAAGAGGACCCGTCGCCGCAAAATGCTATGCAATCTGACAGCACTATGTTATAGGGCAGGTTGATATGTTTTATGGGGAAAAAAAATCACTAAAACCTGTAATTTATACTAACACTATATATATATATATATATATATATATATATATATATATATATATACAGGTCCTTCTCAAAAAATTAGCATATTGTGATAAAGTTCATTATTTTCTGTAATGTACTGATAAACATTAGACTTTCATATATTTTAGATTCATTATACACCAACTGAAGTAGTTCAAGCCTTTTATTGTTTTAATATTGATGATTTTGGCATACAGCTCATGAAAACCCCAAATTCCTATCTCATAAAATTAGCATATCATGAAAAGGTTTTCTAAACTAGGTATTAACCTAATCATCTGAATCAACTAATTAACTCTAAACACCTGCAAAAGATCCCTGAGGCTTTTAAAAACTCCCATGATCCCTCAAAACCGCAATCATGGGTAAGACTGCCGACCTGACTGCTGTCTAGAAGGCCATCATTGACACCCTCAAGCAAGAGGGTAAGACACAGAAAGAAATTTCTGAACGAATAGGCTGTTCCTAGAGTGCTGTATCAAGGCACCTCAGTGGGAAGTCTGTGGGAAGGAAAAAGTGTGGCAGAAAACGCTGCACAACGAGAAGAGGTAACCGGACCCTGAGGAAGATTGTGGAGAAGGACCGATTCCAGACCTTGGGGGACCTGCGGAAGCAGTGGACTGAGTCTGGAGTAGAAACATCCAGAGCCACCGTGTACAGGCGTGTGCAGGAAATGGGCTACAGGTGCCGCATTCCCCAGGTCAAGCCACTTTTGAACCAGAAACAGCGGCAGAAGCGCCTGACCTGGGCTACAGAGAAGCAGCACTGGACTGTTGCATGTCATTCGGAAATCAAGGTGCCAGAGTCTGGAGGAAGACTGGGGAGAGGGAAATGCCAAAATGCCTGAAGTCCAGTGTCAAGTACCCACAGTCAGTGATGGTCTGGGGTGCCATGTCAGCTGCTGGTGTTGGTCCACTGTGTTTTATCAAGGGCAGGGTCAATGCAGCTAGCTATCAGGAGATTTTGGAGCACTTCATGCTTCCATCTGCTGAAAAGCTTTATGGAGATGAAGATTTCATTTTTCAGCACGGCCTGGCACCTGCTCACAGTGCAAAAACCACTGGTAAATGGTTTACTGACCATGGTACTACTGTGCTCAATTGGCCTGCCAACTCTCCTGACCTGAACCCCATAGAGAATCTGTGCGATATTTGGAAGAGAAAGTTGAGAGACGCAAGACCCAACACTCTGGATGAGCTTAAGGCTGCTATCGAAGCATCCTGGGCCTCCATAACACCTCAGCAGTGCCACAGGCTGATTGCCTCCATGCCACGCCGCATTGAAGCAGTCATTTCTGCAAAAGGATTCCCGACCAAGTATTAAGTGCATAACTGAACATAATTATTTGAAGGTTGACTTTTTTTGTATTAAATACACTCTTCTTTTATTGGTCGGATGAAATATGCTAATTTTTTGAGATAGGAAATTTGGGTTTTCATGAGCTGTATGCCAAAATCATCAATGTTAAAACAATAAAAGGCTTGAACTACTTCAGTTGGTGTGTAATGAATCTAAAATATATGAAAGTCTAATGTTTATCAGTACATTACAGAAAATAATGAACTTTATCACAATATGCTAATTTTTTTAGAAGGACCTGTGTATATATATATATATATATATATATATATATATATATATATATATATATACATATACATTTTTTATTTTCACTTCCGGTGAATACCTATCTGTACAGGAAAAAGGTGTTACCAGTGACTGCCGTCAATCACTGATAACCCCTCCCTCCCCGTACTGATAGCTCTTCACAGGAAGTGGAAAAAGCAAAGATTTGAATGTATAAATGACAGGTTTTACTGAACTCTGTATTAATCCGCTCCAATTCTCCTGCTCTTCTGAATGGTGCTTTCAGGTTGCGTTGCATTTTGTGGGGACTGGTCCTCTGTAACACACTTCTCTCTGCCCATACAGTATAACATTCTCCATTTTATCCTCAAAGCTCTTCACGGTGCTGGTCCCCTCTATATCGCCCCACTCATCTGTCTGCCACTTTACCTATCTTCGCTCTACCAGTTATTTACAACTAACATCTTACATAATCTGAAACGCTTACTTGTATCTCAAAAACCTATCTTGAGCGGTACCTGTTGTCTGGAATGCACTACCCCGAGTTTTGGGTGCATTCTAATTAAATGTAGCCAAGAGGTAGAGGAAGTGATAAAAGACAAGATGGATAGAGGTAATGGTATAAAAAAAAAGAATTTTCCATTTTTCTTCCTGACGCAGTATTCTGCGCAAGCAGGATTAATAAAAAATGCGGTAAAAAAGAACTGGGCTACATTATAAAAGATCCAGTTATAGGTAAATTAATACCAGACCGTCTAGATGTGATTTTTTAGAAAAGTCCCAAACTTAAAGAATCACCTAGTACATAGTGCAGTCGCAGTAAAAGAACAAAAAAAAAAAAAAAACTGTCAAAATAGTTTTTTTTGGTGCAGGTTTTGTTTACCCTGCAGAAACCGTAGTAAAGAAAAAAAAAAGGTGAGACTGGTAAATACTGTACAATAAAAGAGACAGATCTAAAAATTGTGGGTGACATCACGTGTGAGTCCTCTGGTGTAGTCTATGTGCTGGAGTGTCCATGTGGCCTCCAGTACGTTGGCCGCACCATGAGGAAACAAAAACTCGGAATACAAGAGTATGTTAGGAATATAAAAAAAGGATTGGAAACCCATGGAGTTCAGTTACATTTCAAAACTGCCCATAATAAAAATCTGAAGGGTCTGACCTTTATTGGAGTAGAACGAGTGCAGGCAAACGGGCGAGGTGGCAATACGATAAAAAAAGATTGATGGAACAGAAGTAAAGGATCTATGAGATGGAACATGGAGTTGGACCTGAAACCTTGCCTCATAGATTAGAACACACCCGGCCAGCTACACTAATTGAGCATAGGGAGCACATGTGTGCCAAGGAGGATTTTAACCACAGTGAGTGCTATGGCTTTTGGTAGAGCATTATCTGTTTTTATTTGTTTTATTTATGTATTTATTTATTTTTTCCTGACTAATTTAAATTTGAATACCCCGTCCCTCTTATCCTGAAGAATTAAGATGCATCAGATTGCATTGAAGGAAATGGAGTAGGAGTTTCTAATAAAGTATTGAGAATAGTGGGTGGAGTGAATGTGGGGATTTAAGAATTGTGGGGATACTTGGAAGCCACGCCCCTGACGAAGCCATTTGGAGCGAAACCCAGGTCGGGCAGGACTATTGATCTGTGTTGATTTTATCATTGCACTTTTTATCTTGTTGGAATGCGAGTAGAATAAACCTTATTTATGATTTTTATAAATGGGAGTAATATCTAATCACCTGTAGGAGGCACAACAAGAACAGCTGTGCAGAGGACCTACAGGTCGGCTTTCTTTTGAGGCGCATATTCTACTCGCATGCTTGTGAGTGTAACATTGAGAGGAGGAACGGCTGGTTGTTGCAGTGCTTCACTATGTGCGTGTCAGCTTTGTAATCTCACAGGATGTTAATTGTAAGAAACGCCTAACGAAGCTAGTGTGTGCTTGCTGAAAGCTGGTGGAAGACGCACATCGGTTCTATTGATTTGGATTTTTGCGCGGCCCCTCTCTTTACATGTACTGTTTTTTTAATAAGGATCCACTTCACTTTGGGACTCGCTGCAATCAGAACCATCCAGGCAACGTATTGGAAAATGACCTTTGTACCTTTTATAAATTAGCAGAACCTATACCTCCAGAATGAATATACTGAGAGGTGAACCAAATAACAAAACACTAAATGACGATGTGAAGGAACCGGGTGCCCCCATGATTAAACTCTCCTTGTTGCCAAAAATACAGATGAAACAAAGAAAGTCGATGGGAATGGCAGGCTGAAGAATGGTATACACACACCTCGGTGTACGCTGCTACTAGCAGCGAGAAAGCAACTCCTTTAGGCTGGGTTCACACGGGCGTGTCCGGATGCGTCCCGGTGTATTGCGGCAAACTCGCGAGATTAGGTACGCAATTGCAGTCAGTTTTGACTGCGATTGCGTTCAGATGTTCAGTTTTTATCGCCGCACGGGTGCAATGTGTTTTGCATGCACGTGATAAAAAACCGACTATGGTACCCAGACCTGAACTTCTTCACAGAAGTTCAGGTTTGGGTTCGGTGTTGTGTAGATGTTATTATTTTCCCTTATAACATGGTTATAAGGGAAAATAATAGCATTCTGAATACAGAATGCTTAGTAGGTGATCAATTGAGGGATAAAAAAAATTAACTCACCTTCTCTTGATCGCATAGTTCCCGGTCTCTTCTTTACTTCTTTAATGATGAACTACCGGCTAGGACCTGTGGGGACGTCAGATCACATGCTCCAATCACGTGGTCCATCACCACGGTGATGGAACATGTGGTCTGACGTCACCACAGGTCTTTTAGCCGGTAGTTCAACATTAAAGAAGTAAAGAAGAGAGCGGGAACTACGCGATCAAGAGGAGAAGGGGAGTTAATTTTTTCTAAATTTTTTTTAACCCTCAATTGATCATCTACTAAGCATTCTGTATCCAGAATGCTATTATTTTCCCTTATAACCATGTTATAAGGGAAAATAATACAGTGAATAGACTGTCACCAAGCAACCATGCGTGAAAATAGCACCGCATGCGCACTTGCTTGCGATTTTCAAATAGCCCCATTCACTTCTAGGGGGCCTGCGTTGCATGATAAACGCACAATATAGAGCATGCTGCGATTTCCACGCAACGCATAAGTGATGCGTGAAAATCACCGCTCATGTGCACAGCCCCATAGAAATGAATGGGTCCAGAGTCAGTGCGGGTGCAATGCGTTCACCTCCCGCATTGCACCCGCGCGGAAATCTCACCCGTGTGAACTCAGCCTTAAGGCCTTATAAACTGTTACTATGTAAAGCAACCTGGGCTTCCATAACACCTCCGCAATGCCACAGGCTGATCGCCTCCATGCCACCATACATTGATGCAGTAAATCATGTAGAATTAGGCCTCTCACACGGGCAAGTATTCCGCGCGGATGCGATGCGTGAGTTGAATGCATTGCACCCGCACTGAATACCGACCCATTAATTTCTATGGGGCTGTTCACATGAGCGGTGATTTTCACGCATCACTTGTGCGTTGCATGAAAATCGCAGCATGCTCTATATTCTGCGTTTTTCACGGAACGCAGGCCCCATAGAAATGAATGGGGTTGCGTGAAAATCGCAAGCATCCGCAGGCAAGTGCAGATGCGGTGCAATTTTCACGCACGGTTGCTAGGGAAAATAATATCATAAGGGAAAATAATAGCATTCTGAATACAGAATGCATAGTACAATAGCGCTGGAGGGGTTAAAAAAATAAATAAAAAATAATTGAACTCACCTTAGTCCACTTGTTCGCGTAGCCGGCATCTCCTGTCTTCATCTTAGCTTTGTGTAGCAACAAGGACCTTTGGTGACATCAGTCATCACATGATCCATCACCATAGTAAAAGATCATGTGACGGACCATGTGATGACTGGAGTGACGTCATCACAGGTCCTGTTTATATAATTAATGCTCACCCCAGGTCCTGTTCAGCAAAGGAGACAGAAGGAGATGCCGGGCTACGCGAACAAGTGGACTTAGGTGAGTTAAATAATTTTTATTTTTATTTTTTAACCCCTCCAGCCCTATTATATTCAGAATGCTATTATTTTCCCTTATAACCATGTTATAAGGGAAAAAAATACATTCTACAGAACACCAATCCCAAGCCCGAACTTCTGTGAAGAAGTTTGGCTTTGGGTACCATACATGCGCGATTTTTTTTTCACGCGAGTGCAAAACGCATTACAATGTTTTGCACACGCGCAGAAAAATTGCGGGTGTTCCCGTAAACGCACCCGCACATTTTCCCGCAACGCCCGTGTGAAACGGGCCTTAGTCTTATATAATATTCTCATTTTCTGAGATATTAACTTTTTATTTCTATTAGCTGAAGCCATAAGCCTCAACATTAAAATAAATAAATACTTGAGGCAGATCACTCAGTGTGCAATGAATCTATAGAATGAGTTTCACTTTTTGAATTGCATTATTGAAATAGATTTTTCAATGATATTAAAATTTATTGAGATGATCCAGTGAGTTATTCTGATTGGAGTCGGGAAGGAATTTTTTTTTTCACACCTGTTGTGTTTTTTTGTTTTTTTTTCCAGGATAACATACGGAACTGGATGGACAAATGTCTTTTTTCAGCCTTATAAACTATAAAACCCTGTACAGTGAAGGCTCTTAGGAGCAGGGTCCTCATTTTAATTGTTGATTAGTTTGTAAAGGGTGTATTAGACTGGCTGCTGCTGGAAAACAGCTAGACAGCATGGGGACGGCGATGGCCCATGCTGTGGAGGAGATCACCGCATATAATAGCGACGGTCTCCTCTGCTAGCGACAGTCATCTGTAGAATTGGGCTGTCTAATACGGCCTTTACTCTGTAATGTTTGATCTTATACTTGCATGAACCCTCTGACGGTATAGTGCTGCCAAATATGCTGGCATTATGTAAATGAAGATTTTATTAGATGATTAGTATTGACAAGTAAAGAATATAGAAGAAAGAAATAGAATGGCTGACCTGACATTCATTTACAGAAAGTTTTCTTGGTTCATTTTAAAAACTTGAAATTGGACTCTTATCAGGTTACAGCTTATATATTAGTAGTAGTGAAGTCCGCGCTGATGCCAGTAATGTATGGCTAACTTTGTAATGATTCACATTGTGGTATCAAAGAGCAATTTAATTGCAAACACTGTGCCCCATGCCCTACTATATATTCTAAGCCTTCACCTTTGGACTCTCAGGACGAGCCACGCACCAGGGGTAGCGAGCCTCTGGTTGGGGACCACTGCTATAGACAATGGCTGAGACATGTGAGATGATGCCACAAGGAAAGCATATGTTTACTGTGGAGTTGGTATTTAAATCAGAGCAGAATGCCACACAAAGCAGCAGGCATAGAATAACTGTACAGACTAGATCACACTGTGCCTGGCCGCACTCTTAACTTGAGGAAATGTGTATGGAGACCTGCTGAGACCAGGGTCATACTTCATCTTAAGTCCCATAAAGCCATAGAATGATGTCCTCTGCCCAGGCTGCACGTGGAGCCCAGATAACTCTCTGGTAGTAGAAGTCCAGCTTCTTTATACAGTATGTGTATTTCAGGATTTTCAGGTCATGGCAGCTACCACATCAGCCAGCACAGTACCGATCATATTGGCTAGGCCTGTGTGCTGCCATCGCAGTGCTCCTAATAAAGTAGCCGTGTGTGTATGGGCACGACTGCTTCCTGTACATATGCTGGTACTATACATGTAAATGTGTGGCATTCTTTATCATTCCATGCACTGTTTTATTCCCGGTATATATGCGGTGTTCCTTGCCGAGCAGCAGCGTGCCTTTCTGGCGAGCCGTTCTGTTTGTTTCCCGTGAATGGAGGAGGTCCCAGAAGTAGGACCCCCGACTGATCTGACCGTTACCTCTTGTCCTGTGGATAGGGGATAACGTGTGTGTGTGTGTGTGTGTGTATGTGTATATATATAATATATATATATGCGAAAGAATCCGGAATGCACTCCAAAATAAACGTGAAATAAATGATTTATTCACCCATAAAAATGGCAAAACTTGCGACGTTTCGGCTCACAAGAGCCTTCCTCAAGCATGGAAGCAGTGAAAGTGCGGGCATGTAAAAGACATTTCATTAATGTGAAGCCAATCAGATAGAGGTTGCAATAAACATCCAATTACATTCATCTGTTATAGACATCCAAAGTGCATGTGCATCAAGTGACATGTGTCATATAGTCTATATTCTCGGAAGAAAGTTCCTTTTATGTGAAGATAATGCCAGTGAAGATCATAATAAAAACAGTGATATGAGGAGGGATGCGGATCACAGAAATAGCACCAGATGAAGCAATAGCGCCCACATAGACTGTAATGTTGGTTTGGCGTCTCTGCCTCTTCAATGCGCATGTCCAGAAGGACGTCATCCTATGAGTCATAGTGCAGATGCATGCGTTCTATGGTATCAGCCAGACTTTGCCATCTTGGTTGAGGGCAAATTGCCCTATGTATTCGTATAATATACTGGTGTATGCTGTACCTAATATCATCCACATCAGGTAAATAGCTGTAGTAGGGGTCTCCTACATGTGTCAGTAGATGGATAGGGATCCCACCCTGCCGAGGGGGATACCGAACCAGGAGTCTACAGGTGTTGAAAGGGGACACTTCCATGTACCACATCGACACCAATGGCCAAACCACTGACAAAAGACCAGCTGCAGGGATGATGAATGTATGCATTCCGTTTTTTTAGTTGAAAGATAGAACATGTCCTATTATTGCCCGCAACTCGCGCTCCGTGGCTCCATTTGAGTCAATGGGTCAGCAAAAAAAAAAAACGGAACACATACCGAAATGCATCCGTATGTCTTCCATATACGTTCCGTTTTTGCGGAACCATCTATTGAAAATGTTATGCCCAGCCCAATTTTTTCTATGTAATCACTGTATACTGTATATGTCATACGGAAACTAAAAAAACGGAACAACGGATCACTTTAAAACAGACTGCAAGACACTGAAAAAGCCATACGGTCGTGTGCAGGAGGCCTTACGGTGCTGGCACACGGTGCAGTTTTGACAGTTTTATTGTAGTAAGCTGAAATGACACCAGGTTTAATGAGGCTGCTACACTGCATCCTGGATGCATGTCAGCACTGCAGCGTGTGCCAGCACCCTCAGGTTTAGGGCTCATGCGCATGACCGTTGTTCTGCTGTCCGTTTTTCACTGATCCGTTCCATATCTGAGTTTTTTTTTTTTTTTTTTTTCTGTTTTAAGTCCTCGAACGTTCTGTTATTGCACAAAACATATCCATTTGGTTTCCGTATTTGATTTAAAAAAATTGCGGATCGTATACAGAAATGGTAACTTATTAATCACCAAACATATGAGCAGTATGGTGTAGCATTTCTACAGTATGGATCCACAAAATACGGATGAAATACATATGTGTTCCGTTTGCGTTCCGTATTTTTTCTGGACCCGTCGACTTGAATGGGACCTCGGACCATGATTTACGGACAATAATAGGACATGCACTACTTTTTTGCGGAACGGCCATGCAGACAAACGGAATGCACACGGAGTAACTTCTGTATTTTCTACAGCCCCATTGAAGTAAATGGTTCCGCATACGGTCCACAAAAAAAAAAACTAAACGGTACGGAAGCAGAAAGAAAATACATTTGTGTGCATGAACCCTTAAGGATAAGACAAATTTAAGCAAAACTTACTTCAAATATTCCCCTCATGATTAATGCCCCCCATTGTCTGTTGCTCAGACATATCGGCTACAATTTTCTACAGAAGTCTTGTTCGAGATTTCCATTGTTCTAGGAAGCGGAGTAAACCTGGTCACACATTGTGAGGGCATGATGATCTAGATTTCCAGCTTCCTTGGGGTTTTTATGTGGCGATATTGCTGCCGGTGAAACGATTTGTGCAGGGATGAAGACATTTTGGGCGTCTTCTCTGCAGCCATACTGCCAGGAAATAAGGGCTGAAGATAGGACCTTACTGAAAATGTCTTGGCGTACTGCTTGACTGGTTCTTGGGATGCCTCACATTGAGTCACTGTGTAAGTCCAATCTTTTCTGTGTCTGTTAAGGTGAAAGTAAAAGTCTGTCCCTTGTACAGTATGTGAAGGACACATGGCCGTGCTTGCACACCTCCTTAGGAAAAGCGTTTACAGAAGTAAATCTCTGAAGTGATCCCTGAGAATTTGAGGTTCCTCTTTATTTAGAGTTCGGTGACTTCTTTCGCTTCCTCTTCCTTCATGATCTTCCAGCAGTAATGGCAGCAGATGTTGACACTTCCTGTGCATACATCCCTTGTTTTAATGAATAATGCACATGATTTATTTTACTGGAGCTCGCAATCTAAGTCCCCTATCGGTATGTCTTTAGAGTGTGGAAGGAGTACCCTGAAGAAACCCATGCAAACTCCATGCAGTGGTTGACCTTGGTGGGTTTTGAACCTAACCCCTGAGCCACTGTTCTCCCCTGGGATTTGCAGTATCTTCTAATAGTATTTTCACCTCTTTCCAAACATCATCTATTAGATATTTTGTCTTACGAAGAACCCCTCACTGGAGTTAGGGTACTTTCACACTAGCGGCAGTCCGGCGGCCTCTCGCCCTGCTGTGCTGGAGCTCCGCCCCGTCCCCATTATAGTCAATGGGAATGGAGCGGCGGTCCGGCAGCACGGCGAAATAGCAGCAGGACGGATCCAACAGGGTGAACAGCCTGTGGGATCTGTCCTGCAGCTAGTGTGAACGTCAACCAGGAAAGCTGCATGCAGCCATTGCAAGGGCCTTTACATGGCAGCTATTCCAGAATATGGCTGATCCTGCTGGAGAGGGAGCTGCTCTTATGTCCAATAGGGCACACAAACAGGTGTTTGTATTTTTTGTTACATTTTCTTAAAGTTGTTGCAAAGAACGTTGGGTCAGTCATCAGTTTTTTTTTGATGAATTACTGCAAAGGCTGTGTTCTTATCTGCAGCATTATTTCCATTGTAGGAACAAAAAAATCAACAATGCCAGCAGTTCTGAATCTGCCACATGACTGACACCGACGGCACCTGATGGACCTGTCAGTTTGTGTCCTAGCAAAATGGCTCTGGATGCTGTGTTTTCATGATTTTGGGGCAGAACCTGTGATGAGGCCTCTGATGTAGATGTGAACATAGCCTGACTCTTTGTTTGGCAGTTAGGCCTCGTTCATATTCCCATTAAGCAGATCCAGCAGAGAACGATTCTTTTTATCTGGCCAACAGCCAGCATTTGTGCCGAAACAGACTTCTGCATCTGCTTGACGGAGATGTAAAATGTGAGCATAATGTTCACCATCAAACCTAGTCATGGGAAATGACATCTTCAAGGTGCAAAAAACCTCAAACCTTCTACAATATCCTGTATGCTTGTCTTTGTAACACATCTTACAATTAATGTACAGAAAAAGCTCTACATACCTGAATGATGCACTCTTCTCATTCATGGATGCCCCAGTGCTGGTTGTGCAGACCGCATTCATTTAGAGGACATCGGCTTGAAGACCAACTTGGGTTCAGATGCAACCAGGATGTATACATGCAGCTCTTGGTTATCAAACATGCTGTAACCAGACAGTACATGGTCAGTAGTACAGAATATTTGCCGTTTTACTTACCGATTTGTATAGATTTTATTTGTTTGTTGGCTCTACGAGGCTGGGGAACTTTAATACCATTGAAGACAGTTTGTGGCTACTTATGCTATTTTCAGGTGTTCTGCTTTGGGGCTAGTAGTCCTGGAATAATGTCCTCCATGAGTAGTAGTATTTCTTCTCCCTGTTCTACATGGCTCATTATGTAGGCCACCGGATCATACTCTCAGCTGTGTTGATGCCATGTTGCATGCATTCTATTATTTAGCTATAGGGGCAAGTACTGGCCTGCGTCACTGGTTATGACATGTGAATAAATGGAATCTCAGCTTTGAGAGGATATGGCCCTGCCCTTGGGCTCTCACTGACAATACAGTAGTACTGTTACCATTCACTACTCAAGTATAGAAGTATATTCATGTAGGCCCGGCTCCATACTGCACTGTCATTGTGTGGGTCTTTGCCTCAGTCGTCCCATGGAAGCCACAACAGTGTACCCTCCTAGTAGTAGAAAATAGTGTTGCCCAGTAATCGGAGGACGCTGAAGCCTGGCCCTGTCAGTCAAGGGGAGTGGGACATGGAAAACAGAGGAGCTGAGGTGCTTTGAAGGGTTAACCCTATCAGGCAGTATGCCTGCTTTAACGGGGTTCATCCTGCTGTCAGGTCCTCTTTCACGTATATTTTCCTATAGTTTATAATGATTGTATGCTCTGGCAGATATCATATACCTGAGTGATAATGTAAATGCTGACACTAAAAGTCATTGGTGGAGATTTATCAACACTGCTGGAAAGGAAAACTAGCTTAGTTGCCCATAGCAACCAATCAGATTCCACCTTTAATTTTTTAAGAGTTCCTTTGGGTAACTTAAGGCTACTTTCACACTCGCGTTTTGTGCATGACTGATCCGTTCAGATCATACAACCATCTGCATCCGTTCAGAATGGATCCGTTTGTATTATCTGTAATATAGCCAGGACGGATCCGTCTTGAACACCATTGAAAGTCAATGGGAGACGGATCCATTTTCTGTTGTGCCAGATTGTGTCAGTGAAAACGGATCCCTCCCCATTGACTTACATTGTGTGTTAGAACGGATCAGTTTGGCTCCGTTTTGTCAGACGGACACCAAAGCGCTGCTTGCAGCGTTTTGGGGTCCGTCTCCAAAGCTGAACGGAGGCAAACTGATGCATTCTGAGCGGATCCTTATCCATTCAGAATGCATTAAGGCAAAACTGATCTGTTTTGGACCGCTTGTGAGAGCCATGAAACGGATGCAGGATGCATCAGTTCAGTCCCTCTTGCTGAGATATTTTCTCTGTCCAAAATTCCGGAACACCTGCTGGAAAGCCGGATCCGGCATTCATTTCCATTGAAATGCTTTAGTGCCTGATCCGGCATTAAAATTGCTGCATCGACTGACCCGGCTTTCCGGTCTGGCTTGCGCAGACCTTTAAAAATGTGAAAATATTAAATACGGATGACCCCGGAGAGACGGGTCCGGTATTTCAATGCATTTATCAGACTCATCTGGATCCATCTACAAATGATATCAGTTTTCACCTTGCACACGGATTTCCGGATCTGGCAGGCAGTTCCGGCGACAGAACCGCCTGCCAGATCCTCACAACGCAAGTGTGAAAGTAGCCTAAGCCAGTTTTCCATTACACCAGTTTGATAAACCTCCCCCACTGTGTCAGTGCAGGTTTGTATCTTGCGTTAAAGGGCCATAGACTTTTCACTATTTAGATTGTGCCTTGAGCTTTCCTTGCGGTATGAATGGGACCTTCACTTTACTTGGGAGGGGGCTTGGTTTAATTAAACGTGTAATCCCTTCAAAAATTGTAAGCGCTTTCATGTGACCTAGAAGTTTCCTATGACCAAAGCAGAGTGTAACTCGGAAACTTTCGGATTTTGTGCTGCTGTAATTTCACTCAATGTCTGTAAGTAAATGCTGTCATTAGAATTCAGTTTTCTCCGTCAGGTGACTTTTTATTGTGACGGGATATCTTCAATGTGTATTAGTTGTGGATTGTCTTGTAATTGCTCCATAATTGAGAGGTAGTTTGTAGGTGAATTGCTTCTAAATCACTTCTGCACCTTCCTTTCTGTCTGGATCATTCAGTTGTCTTTAGTGCTGGCGATGCAAACATATTTTCATTCAGTTTCCGTTCCGTTTTTTTTGCGGACCGTATACGGTACTATTCATTTCAATGGGTCCGCCAACAAAACAGAAGGTACTCTATGTGCATTCCGTTTCCATATTTCCATTCGGCAAAAACATAGACCATGTCCTATTATTGTCCGCATTACGGATAAGGATAGTACTGTTCTATTAGGGGCCATCTGTTCCGTTCTCCAAAATACAGAATGCACACAAATGTCATATGTATTTTTTTGTGGACCGCAAAATACATACGGTCGTGTGCAAGAAGCCTAAGGGCTCCTGTACACGACCGTTGTTTTGCGGTCTGTTTTTCACGGATCCGTTCCGTATCAGAGTTTTATTTTTTTTCCTCTGATTTAAGTCCTCTTCCGTTCCGTTATTCCACAAAACATATCCGTATGGTTTCCGTATGCGATCCGTTTTTTGTGGCTCGGAAACTGAAACAGTAACTTATTAGTCGCCAAACACATGAGCAATATGGACTGGGCATAGCATTTCTACAGTATGAATCCGCAAAATGCGGATGATGTATGGATGTGTTCCATGTGCGTTCTGTATTTTTTGCGGACCCATTGACTTGAATGGGACCTCGGACCATGATTTGCGGACAATAATAGGACATTAACTACTTTTTTGCAGAATGGAAATACGGAAACGGAAGGCACGTGGAGTACCTTCCGTTGTTTTTGCGGACCCATGGAAGTGAACGGTTCCGCATGCGGTCCACAAAAAAAAAAGGAACGGAAGCAGAAAGAAAATACGTTCATATCCATGAGCACTTAAAGTGATGGTGGTCATGTGGCAAGTGTGATATATCTGGATTTGGCATAAGCATTTGATACTGTACCACATGAGCCTTCAGCTGAAGCTACAATGGAAGGATTATAATACAATATATGCAGAGAGCAGTTGTCAATGGTACAGTACATAGTGAAAGTGGTCACCACAAGGACCTATGTTAGGCCCAGTTCTCTTTTAATCTCTTTAAATCTCATGCACAAGATCATTTAATAGAGTATCAGCTTGATTTTCAAATATTACACAAAAACCAAGATAAGCTGGCAGCACGGGCAGTAATTGTATGGCTGGATACACATGAAAAGGGTCACGTGGTCTAGTTGCAGCTCAGCGGCAATACCAAATACAGGCAATATACTGTGTATGTTCTCCCTAGCGGATCCATAATGTGGGCGGAGCTCCGTCGCAGCATGGCTTGAGGCCGCTGGACTAAAGTCGGACATGCAGTACTTTTAGTCCGGTGGCTTTTCGCTGTGCTGCTCCGGAGCTCCGCTCCCATCCCCTTTATAGTCAATGGGGAAGGAGCGACGGCACGGGGAAATAGTGCTAGGACAGATCCGACAGGGTGAACAGCCTGTCGGATCCGTCCTGCCGCCAGTGTGAAAGTACCCTGACATCTGTAAGACCTCATGGACACAACCGTATTTTTGGTTCGTGGGAGATCTGCATTTTTTTTTTTTTTTTTTTTTTGCGGATAACACACGGACCCATTCGTTTCTATGGGTTGCCAAAAAATAAAACGACAGTACATGGATGTCATCTGTGTGCATACAATACATGCGGCTGGGCCTGAAATTACAGAACCTGTCCTATTTTTGTCTGTTTGGCAGACAAAAACCTTTTTTTTTTTTTTTTTACAGTAGATTCTGCAAAAATTGCTGGATGCACTTGGACCTCATCTGTATTTTGTGGATCCTGTGTTCTCAATGTTAAATTACCTTTTTATAAATCCGTCATAAGACCATATCTTGAATATGGGGTTATGCCAGAGGTCGCATTGCATATTTTTTTTTTCTGGAAGAGTAAAAATACTCCTCTTACCATTTTGGAGGAGTATATTTACCCTCGGAGGAGTATGAAAGTTGCAGTAATTCGGATACATAATGCGTAGGCCTACACTTCTGTTGCAGATTCTGTCAAAAAGACGAGACAAAAAAGGGCTCGCATACAGCACTTTTTTGTCTAGTAAAAAGACAGACTCCTGAACGGACTGCATCAGTGGGGTCTGTTCAGCTCTGTTCCTGTCAGTTAGGGTGGGTTCACATCACATTTTTGTCACACATTAAAGGGATTCTGTCACCAGTTTTTGACCCCCACATTCAAAAATATGGTTATGTGCGTGGAGCTCTTGTGATTCCTAATGTGGTCTTATAAGCTAAATCTGTAGGCTCATTTAGTGTAAAAAAACTTTTTATCTAACCTGTCCTTCATCTCACTAAGGTGCCCAGGAGGACGCTCATGTCTTCCAGATGCCGCCCGCACCCGCCGCCGTTCGTGCCCAGCTCCTCCTTTGCTGTCATCAGCGCCGCCTCAGAATCCTTTGCTACTCCTCCGGCTCTCCCTCACTCCCCCCTCCTTCTTCTCTAACATCCCGCGCGTGCGCACAGGCCTGTGCCTGATGCGCCCGTGCGGACTTCTCCGTTCGGCTTCATTGAGCGAAGTGCGCATGCGCCGGCACTTCGCTCAACCTCCCGATGACCTGAACACTGGCGCCAGCCTTCAGGTCATCGGGAGGTTGAGCGAAGTGCCGGCGCATGCGCACTTCGCTCAATGAAGCCGAACGGAGAAGTCCTCACGGACGCATCAGGCACAGGCCTGTCCGCACGCGCGGGATGTTAGAGAAGAAGGAGGGGGGAGTGAGGGAGACCTGGAGGAGTAGCAAAGGATTCTGAGGCGGCGCTGATGACAGCAAAGGAGGAGCTGGGCACGAACGGCGGCGGGTGCGGGCGGCATCTGGAAGACATGAGCATCCCCCTGGGCACCTTAGTGAGATGAATGACAGGTTAGATAAAAAGTTTTTTACACTAAATGAGCCTACAGATTTAGCTTATAAGACCACATTAGGAATCACAAGAGCTCCATGCACATAACCATATTTTTGAATGTGGGGGTCAAAAACTGGTGACAGAATCCCTTTAATGTACACAAAAAACTTTTTTTGCTGGACTTTGCAGGATGGAAAAACGTGGTACACTTTCCCATCCTGCAGAGTCCTGCAAAAATGTATACTTTTTTTATTTATTTTTTGGGAACTCTGTGGTGACAGATGTCACAGTATGGCATCTGTCAGAGGCATCCGTTAACATACATGTTTTGTGTTAGTTAAATGTATGACAATAATCCAGCCTTATGTGCCCTGAAGCAGCAGTATTTTTATTGTTCTACTGATCTAACAGAGCATAGTAACATAATGTAGTAACATAGTACGTAAGGCCGAAAAAAGACATTTGTCCATCCAGCTCGGCCTGTTATCCTGCAAGTTGATCCAGAGGAAGGCAAAAAAAAAAAAAAAATGAAGTAGAAGCCAATTTTCCCCACTTGAAGGGGAAAAAATTCCTTCCCGACTTCGATCAGGCAATCAGGAATAACTCCCTGGTTCAACGACCCCTCTCTAGTAGCTATAGCCTGTATTATTAAGCTCCAGAAATACATCCAGGCCCCTCTTGAATTCCTTTATTGTACTCGCCATCACCACCTCCTCAGGCAGAGAGTTCCAGAGTCTCACTGCTCTTACCGTAAAGAATCCTATTCTATGTTTGTGTACAAACCTTCTTTCCTCCAGAGGATGTCCCCTCATCACAGTGCTGGGGATAAATAGATGATGGGAGAGATCTCTGTACTGACCCCTGATATAGTTATACATAGTAATTAGATCTCCCCTAAGTCGTCTTTTTTCTAAAGTGAATAACCCTAATGTTGATAATCTTTCAGGGTACTGTAGTTGCCCCATTCCAGTTATTACTTTAGTTGCCCTCCTCTGGACCCTCTCCAGCTCTATGTCTGCCTTGTTCACAGGAACCCAGAACTGTACACAGTACTCCATGTGTGGTCTGACTAGTGATTTGTAAAGTGGTAGGACTATGTTCTTATCACGGGTATCTATGCCCCTTCTGATGCAACCCATTCTCTTATTGGCCTTGGCAGCAGCTGCCTGACACTGGTTTTTGCAGCTTAGTTTGCTGTTTATTAAGATTCCTAGATCCTTTTCCATGTCAGTGTTACCGAGTGTTTTACCATTTAGTATGTATGGGTGACTTGCATTATTCCTACCCATGTGCATAACTTAACATTTGTCAGTGTTAAACCTCATCTGCCACTTCTCTGCCCAAGCCTCCAATCTATCCTGATGAGGGTGGATAAAAATCAATGATTTTTTATTTTTTTTTAAATCTTTAAAAAATCTGATTTTTTTTTATTTCAATCAGATTATTATTATTTTTTAAATAAAATGCTTTTTGAGGAAAATATATTAGCATCCAAAGGTTATTCCATCGTGAAATAAAGATTCGTTTTTTAATCATGTAGAATAAAGCTGTACGTGGACTCCCATATTGTTGAATGGATTAGTCAGGTGCTGAGGGACAGACAACAGAGGGTTGTAGTCAATGGAGTATATTCAGACCATGGTCTTGTTACCAGTGGGGTACCTCAGGGATCTGTTCTGGGACCCATATTGTTTAATATCTTTATCAGCGAAATTGCGGAAGGCTTCGATGGTAAGGTGTGTCTTTTTGCTGATGACACAAAGATTTGTAACAGGGTTGATGTTCCTGGAGGGAAAAACCAAATGGAAAAGGATTTAGGAAAACTAGAGGAATGGTCAAAAATCAGCAACTAGTATTTTAATGTTTATAAGTGCAAGATAATGCATTAGCAGAATATAAAATCAGTGATACAGACCTAACCTCAGTATCTGATTAAAGGGATTTAGGGGGCATTATTTCAGAAGACTTAAAGGTAGGCAGACAGAGGATTGTGCTCAGTACTGGAGACCATATCTCCAGAAGGATATTGATACTTTGGAGAGAGTACAGAGAAGAGCTACTAAACTAGTACATAGATTGCAGGATAAAACTTACCAGGAAAGATTAAAGGACCTTAACATGTATAGCTTGGAAAAAAGACAAGACAGAGGGGATATGATAGAAACTTTTAAATACATAGAGGGAATCGACAAGGTAAAAGAGCAGAGAATATTTAAAAGAAGAAAAAACTGCTACAAGAGGACATAGTTTTAAATTAGAGGGGCAAAGGTTTTAAAGTAATATCAGGAAGTATTACTTTACTGAGAGAGTAGTGGATGCATAGAATAGCCTTCCTGCAGAAGTGGCAGCTGCAAATACAGTGAAGGAGTTTAACCACCTCCCGACCGCCTAACGCGCCGATGTGTCCGGGAGGTGGTTGATTTACTCCTCCTGGACGCATCGGCGCGTCATCTCGCGATACCCGAGATTTCCTGTGAACGCACGCAGGCACGCGCGCTCACAGGAACAGAAGGTAAGCGAGTGGATCTCCAGCCTGCCAGCGGCGATCGCTCGCTGGCAGGCTGGAGATGTGATTTTTTTTTTTTAACCCCTAACAGGTATATTAGACGCTGTTTTGATGACCGTGTCTAATATACCTGCTACCTGCTCCTCTGGTGGTCCCTTTTGTTAGGATCGACCACCAGAGGACACAGGTAGGTCAGTAAAGTTGCACCAAACACTACACTACACTACACCCCCCCCCCCCGTCACTTATTAACCCCTTATAAACCCATGATCACCCCATATAAACTCCCTGATCACCCCCCCTGTCATTGATCACCCCCCTGTCAGGCTCCGTTCAGACGTCCGTATGATTTTTACGGATACATGGATACATGGATCGGATCCGCAAAACACATGCGGACGTCTGAATGGAGCCTTACAGGGGGGTCATCAATGACAGGCGGGTGATCACCCATATACACTCCCTGATCACCCCCCTGTAAGGCTCCATTCAGACGTCCGCATGTGTTTTGCAGATCCTATCCATGGATCCGTAAAAATCATACGGACGTCTGAATGGAGCCTTACAGGGGGGGTGATCAATGACAGGGGGGTGATCACCCATATACACTCCCTGATCACCCCCTGTCATTGATCACCCCCCCTGTAAGGCTCCATTCAGACGTCCGCATGTGTTTTGCGGGTCCGATCCATGGATCCGTAAAAATCATACGGACGTCTGAATGGAGCCTTACCAGGGGGGTGATCAATGACAGGGGGGTGATCAGGGAGTCTATATGGGTGATCACCCCCCTGTCATTGATCACCCCCCAGGTAAGGCTCCATTCAGACGTCCGTATGATTTTTACAGATCCATGGATACATGGATCGGATCCGCAAAACGCATGCGGACGTCTGAATGGAGCCTTATAGGGGGGTGATCAATGATGGAGGTGATCAGGGAGTCTATATGGGTGATCACCCCCCTGTCATTGATCACCCCCCCCTGTAAGGCTCCATTCAGAAATTTGTTTGGCCCAAGTTAGCGGAAATATATATATTTTTTTGTTTGTTTTTTCTTACTAAGGCTCATATTCCACTAACTTGTGTCAAAAAATAAAATCTCACATGAACTCACCATACCCCTCACGGAATCCAAATGCGTAAACATTTTTAGACATTTATATTCCAGACTTCTTCTCACGCTTTAGGGCCCCTAAAAAGCCAGGGCAGTATAAATACCCCACATGTGACCCCATTTTGGAAAGAAGACACCCCAAGGTATTCCGTGAGGGGCATATTGAGTCCATGAAAGATTGAAATTTTTGTCCTAAGTTAGCGGAAAGTGAGACTTTGTGAGAAAAAAAATAAAAATAATCAATTTCCGCTAACTTATGCAAAAAAAAAAAAAAAAATTCTATGAACTCGCCAGGCCCCTCATTGAATACCTTGGGGTGTCTTCTTTCCAAAGTGGGGTTACATGTGGGGTATTTATACTGCCCTGGCTTTTAAGGGGCCCGAAAGTGTGAGAAGAAGTCTTGGATCCAAATGTCTAAAAATGCCCTCCTAAAAGGAATTTGGGCACCTTTGCGCATCTAGGCTGCAAAAAAGTGTCACACATGTGGTATCGCCGTACTCAGGAGAAGTTGGGGAATGTGTTTTGGGGTGTCATTTTACATATACCCATGCTGGGTGAGAAAAATATCTTGGTCAAATGCCAACTTTGTATAAAAAAATGGGAAAAGTTGTCTTTTGCCAAGATATTTCTCTCACCCAGCATGGGTATATGTAAAATTACACCCCAAAACACATTCCCCAACTTCTCCTGAGTACGGCGATACCAGATGTGTGACACTTTTCTGCAGCCAAGGTGGGCAAAGGGGCACACATTCCAAAGTGCACCTTTCGTATTTCGCAGGCCATTTTTTACACATTTTGATTGCAAAGTACTTCTCACACATTTGGGCCCCTAAATTGCCAGGGCAGTATAACTACCCCACAAGTGACCCCATTTTGGAAAGAAGACACCCCAAGGTATTCTGTGAGGGGCATGACGAGTTCATAGAATTTTTTATTTTTTGTCGCAAGTTAGTGGAATATGAGACTTCAAAAAGACATAAAAATCATTATTTTCCGCTAACTTGTGACAAAAAATAAAAAGTTCTATGAACTCACTATGCCCATCAGCGAATACCTTAGGGTGCCTACTTTCCGAAATGGGGTCATTTGTGGGGGTTTTCTACTGTTTGGGCACTGTAGAACCTCAGGAAACATGACAGGTGCTCAGAAAGTCTGAGCTGCTTCAAAAAGCGGAAATTCACATTTTTGTACCATAGTTTGTAAACGCTATAACTTTTACCCAAACCATTTTTTTTTTTTGCCCAAACATTTTTTTTTAATCAAAGACATGTAGAACTATAAATTTAGCGAAAAATGTATATATGGATGTCGTTTTTTTTTTGCAAAATTTTACAGCTGAAAGTGAAAAATGTCATTTTTTTGCAAAAAAAATCGTTACATTTTGAATAATAACAAAAAAAGTAAAACTGTCAGCAGCAATGAAATACCACCAAATGAAAGCTCTATTAGTGAGAAGAAAAGGAGGTAAAATTCATTTGGGTGGTAAGTTGCATGACTGAGCGATAAACGGTGAAAGTAGTGTAGTGCAGAAGTGTAAAAAGTGGCCTGGTCATTAAGGGGGTTTTAGCTAGCGGGGCTGAAGTGGTTAAGCATGCATGGGATCGGCATAAGACCATCCTTCATATAAGATAGGGCCAGGGGCTAGTCATAGTATTCAGTATATTGGGCCGACTAGATGGGCCAAATGGTTCTTATCTGCCGACACATTCTATGTTTCTATATGTGTTTTATTTTTTTGGGTAAATAAATTCCATTAATCCATTCACAATGTCATGCTCTTCCAGATGTTTTTGTAAGATTATTGGGCCGTTTTTTCTGCCTACAAGATATTATCACAGATGCTTGGTTTACTTTTGCAGTTCTCAAAACTGAATTTGACTCTTCACAGTAAAAATGTTATAACATGAACAGAGTTGAGAAAAATACCTTAAAGGAAACCTGACACCATGATTTTGCGCATAGAGCTGGGGACATGGGCTGCTAGATGGCCACTAACACATCTGCAATACCCAGGTCCCATAGCTCTCTGCGCTTTTATTGTGTTAAAAAAACGTTTTGATTGATATGCAAATTACCTGATATGAGTCCTGCTGTTTTGGCTCCGCTTCGTCTCGGGAAATCAAAATGCAGCGTTTTGGTGTCCGCCTCCAGAGCGGAATGGAGGCTGAACGGATGCAAACTGATGCATTCTGAACGGATCCTTATCCATTCAGAATGCATTGGGACAGAACTGATCCGTTTTGGGCCGCTTGTGAGAACCTTGAAACGGATCTCACAAGCGGACCCAGAAACGCCAGTGTCAAAGTAGCCTTAGTTGGCAATTTTTTTTATTATTTTTTTGTTCCTCTCTGTAGAAACGCTGGTTTGAAGGATAATTGCAAGGTTATTACTTTATGGTCACTATTTCCCAGGCAACCTGCACGTCTGTTGTTCTGTCAGGTCTATTGGTTAATACTAGGTCCAGTATGGCCGTCCTTCTAGTCGGGTCCTGAACCAGTTGGGAGAGGTAATTGTCTTTGGGTATTGCCAAGAACCTGTTTCCTTTATGAGATCTACAGCATTTAGTTTCCCAGTCTATATCTGGGTAGTTGAAGTCCCCCATAATAACCACCTCATTATGATTTGCCGCCTTGTCTATCTCATTTAGTAGTATATTTCTGTGGACTCTGGTATATTAGGTGGTTTATTATAAACTCCTATTAGTAATGTATTATTATTTTTGCCGCCATGTATTTCTACCCACAGTGACTCCACATGTTCATGTTTTTCACTTATATCTTCGCGGAGTGTGACCTTTAGACAAGACTTTACATAAAGGCAGACCCCTCCCCCTCTCCGGTTTTGACTATCCTTTCTAAACAGACTGTAACCTTGTACATTACCCGCCCAGTCATAGCTATCATCCGGCCATGTCTCAGTTATTCCCACTATGTCATAGTCCTCCTCACACATCACTAATTTCAGTTCCCTTAGTTTTTATTAGTCAGGCTTCTGGTATTTGTATACATACATTTGAGAGGTTTATGTATATGTTTTACCCCACACCTTTCCTTCTTTACTGTTCTAAGTCCCTCCTTCCATTTCTCCCCTGCTCTCTATCTGCACTATCTTCCCATCCTCTAATGTAATTACGCTCCCCCCCAGTCGCTAGTTTAAACTCTCCTCCAACCTTCTAGCCGTCTTTCCCTCCAACACAGCTGCCCCTTCCCCATTGAGGTGCAGCCCATCCCTACGATAGAGCCTGTGGCCGATAGAGAAGTCGGCCCAGTTCTCCAAGAACCCAAACCCCTCCTTCCTACACCAGTACTTGAGTCGCTTCTTAACCTCCCTAATCTCCTGCTGCCTTTCTTGTGTGGCTCGTGGTACAAGCCGTATTTCGGAAAACACTACCTTTGAGGTCCTTGCCCTAAGCTTTTGACCTAAATCCCTAAAATCATTTTTAAGGACTCTCCACCTTCCTCTGACTGTCATTGGTTCCAATATGGACCATGACCGCTGCATCTTTTCCAGCCCCTCCCAGTAATGTGTCAACCCGATCTGTGATGTGTCAAACTCTAGCGCCAGGAATACAACACTAGGGTTGTTGCGGGTATTGAAATTTCGATACCCAATCAATACTTTTGTCCCGGTATCGATACGTTACTGGGATTGGCCCTTTATCGGTACTGGGCTGTGCTACTGCGCAGTCTAGTATCACAGAACGTGAGCGCGCTGCTGTCAGTGCGCTCGTGTTCCCTCAGCAGCACGGGGAGAAGGAAGCAGTCTCTCCCTCCCCCTGTGCTGCTGCTGCTGCCACCAATGGGAAGAGGGGCAGAGGAGGGGCGAGCGCACTGCGCCACCAATGATAGAAGGACCTTTTTTATGGGTTCAGACTTGGTTAGCAGGACATGTAGAGCAGCGCCCAGGGATCTCCCCGCACCTATTATTATTCCTGGGCTCTGCCCGCTGTGCCCCAGTTACAGAGTCCTGCGCCGTATGCTAGATACTATTATCGGAGCGATGGGGAGGAGACATCAGCTTCTCTAGTGGGTGTTCCTTCTCCCTGTGCTGTGATTGTGATTTTAATACAGGAGGCGGGTGCCGGCAGCAGAATCACATTGCTAGCACCCTGCCTCTGACGGGTGCGGCACCTGAGGGGTTAACTGCCGCTGATATGCACCCGCCCCCTTCAACCCCCCAGTATTAAAATCATTGGTGGCTCAGTGCCCTCAAACCCCTCATTATTAAAATTATTGGTGGCAGTGGCCACAGAGTCCCCTCACCTCCTCTTCATTGGTGGCAGCGGCAGCTTCTGATCGGAGCCCCAGCAGTGTAATCCTGGGGCTCCAATCGGTTACCATGGCAGCCAGGACGATACTGAAGCCCTGGCTGCCATAGTCAGCTCCCTGCTGCCCTGTGCACAGAGCACAGGGCAGCAGGGACAGTGTGAGGTCCTATTGACCCTGATAGAGATCTATCAGGGTGAATAGGACAAGGGATGAAAAAATCCCAGGTTCTAGCCCCTAAGGCGGAAATAGTTTGTGAATAAAAAGTAAAAAATTAAATCAAAGAAAACTAAAAAAAAAAAAAAAATATTAAGTATAAATTGCATATAAAATATATGAACAATAAGGCTACTTTCACACTTGCGTTCAGGGCGGATCCGTCTGGTATCTGCAAAGACGGATCCGCACCTATAATGCAAACGCTTAGATCCGTTCAGAACGGATCCGTTTGCATTAACATGAACAAAACAAAAAAAAATATATATATATATATATATTTTTTTTTTCATGGTAATGCAAACGGATCCGTTTTGACTTTACATTGAAAGTCAATGGGGGGCGGATCCGTTTGAAAATTTAGCCATATAGTGTCAAATTCAAACGGATCCGTCCCCATTGACTTCCATTGTAAGTCTGGACGGATCCGTTTGCCTCCGCACGGCCAGGCGGACACCCGAACGCTGCAAGCAGTGTTCAGGTGTCCGCCTGCTGAGCGGAGCGGAGCCCAAATGCTGTCGGACTGATGCATTCTGAGCGGATCCGCATCCACTCGGAATGCATTGGGGTTGGACGGATCCGTTCGGGGCCGCTTGTGAGAGCCTTCAAACGTAACTCAAAAGCGGAGCCCCGAACGCAAATGTGAAAGTAGCCTAAGTAAACATATCACATATGTCCACGTCCGAAAAGTCCAAACTATTAACATAGAGAAGAAATTGGTATTTAATAAAAAAAAATTGGTATCGCAACAACTCTAGACAGCACACTGTTCGACGGTCACTGTCTTTGTGACAGATTGCCCTTTCTGCATCCCTAATAATAGTCTCCCACTACCAGCACCTGTCTGGTCTGCCCTGCTCTCCTGGTCTCCTGCTTACTGGAGCTGACATTCCCCTGACTGGCAGAGGAAGTGTCCGGCTGCAGCAGTGCCATCCCTGGACTGACATCCCCCTCATCTGCCAAATGTGCAAATCGACTTGGGTTGTAAGCACCCGAAGTTGATTCGCTCATCCCTACCAATAATCTGCCAGTGTAAAGGTGCTGATGATAACCCAGTAAACGAGCAAGCACTAAAAATCATTGTCCCTGTGCAGTAGATTGTACTGTCTAAACGACAATCTTCTACGCAGGAACAATGAATTTCTATGGGGACAAGCGATATCTCCGTATCAATCGCTGGTCCCCACACAGCGGAGGTGATTGCTGCATGTAAATGTTGCCTTCATCTCCGCTGATGATCTGCCAGTTATCGTGAGAGTCTCCTTGGTTCCCAATAAATTGCCAGATCATCCATCTGTGTAAAAGGACCTTTACCCTATATTGATCCTGAATTCTTCCTGTATTATTACCCCATTTGCATTTACATATTTGCAGGCCTAAAGGGTTTGTCTGCTTTTTACTGTTGATGACCAATTCTCAGGATAGGAAGTCAATATCCGATCGCTGGGGGTCCAGCACCTTGGCCAATCAGCTCTTTGAAGAGAAGGCAGCACTCTTTGAGCGCTGGCTTCTCTGCTTTGTTTACCTGCTCTCCGCAGCAGCGAGCAATGTAATAACAAGTACGCTGCCCCCATTCACTTCCATGGGACGGCTCCGTCTCGTCAAACATCTGATCAGTGGAGGTGCTGGATGTCCTGAGGATAGGTCATCAATAGTAAAAAGCGGACAACCTCCTTTAAATCTCAAATCTCCCAGCATTCTTTGCTGGTTTAATGTCTCTTTAGAACTTTCTCTATTGGCTTGTATTCCCTAGACCCTGTTATGCAATCTGATTCTGGAAAAATGAGCGGTCTCTGGGTAGTATGAGCTCAGTTAGGGCTCTGTCTGATGGCAGGCTTGTTTTCTGGTTTCTGTGGTAACCGGCAGAATTTTCTGTGCAGCTCTAGGATATAATACAGGCTGTAACTCGGGATTACTGAAAGCAGGGCATTAATCTGACATAGCTATAGTCTACTGGAGTGGACCTCTAGGAGCTCCATACACACCTGGGAGGAAACTGTTTTTTTGTTTGTGCTGACCTTTCAGTTTTTTTTTTACTATATTGAATGAGGAACTGAATGCTTATTTTGGGCCTTAATGAATGACCAGGCATTTTTTTATTTTCTACTCTGTTAGGTTAAAGGGTCACAGAATTTTCAGAAAACTTTTGATATGTCATAGAGAAACAAAAGTTTTGATTGGTGGGGAACTTACATTAGGGACTCCTACCAGTCGCTGGAACGAGGAGTGCTAATTTTATCTTGGGTGCATCTAAATAAATTGGAATATAATTGAAAAGTTAATGTATTTCAGTAATTCAATTCAAAAAGCAAAACTTCTATATTATAGAACCAAAAAAGAAAAGCCTCAATGTAAAACCGTAAGTTAGGGCAGGGAATGAATAACCATATAAACCTGTAGTGTTTTTGAACAAGCAACAAGATAATGCCCAGTGTATTAAAAAAAATATATACTTTTATTTAATTATAATAAACATATCATGATTACTAAAATATTAAAGGTAGCAAGAAAAGGGTATGAAGAGTCAGCAGAAAAGATGGATGCCGCAATCCACTGGCCGGTGTCGCTGCTACCCGCCAGAAGATGGAAAACATGTCAAGTATACCAGTAGTATGCCCTGGGGTGATTCACAACACAATAGCCCATAAAATATGACTCTTCCAATTGTAGTTCATGTGATCATCACCCTGGTGCATAACCACCAGTTGAGGCTCAGCCCAAAATGTAAGGAAAGACAAATAATCAAACATCCGCTAGAGTCTAGCAATAAAGGGGGAAAAAAATGTAAATATATATAGAGCCCTCACATAAGTGAGACCACACACACCAAGCCTTATTGTAAAGGATATGAAGGAGCTCATCTGTGGGTAACAGAGTTAAAGCATACCATGAGACTTGATGGAGGGTAAAAGCAGCAGGCACGGGACTGGCTAAGAACCTCGACGCGCGTGTCGCCTCAGCTTCCTCAGAAGGTAAATGAGTGTGGCCATATCCACCATATAGCTCCAGGGCATGTGATCATAATGGACAGTTACAACAGCTGATACTTACTACCGAGCGCTCCATGTCTGATGATGCACGCAGAGTACCCAATGACGGCGATGTGCATTCCAGCCCGCCTCCCAAGGAGACGTAGCTGCGTCACCACGTGACCCGGCGCGCAGCGCATCAATGCATAGCGCTGTATCAGCTGATCCGATCAGCAGGATGTCCAAAGTATATCTAATATATTAACCCCGCAATGGGGAGCCCTGTATAGAGTCTACATACGGAGCGGAATACATCTAGGCATAAATACCATCAAGAGAAAGTTGATACATAATATCACGGTTATTACATGACATACCATTTAGTACTATGTATATGCCATAATTTGGCCAAAAACATGATGTCCCATTGATGTACTCATGATACAAAAGTTGCTATAGACAAATATCATACGTGATCATGGGAATGTAAATGGCATAATAGAATACATAATATAGGAATACATAATATAATATACACTTTATAATCCCATATATCATGATTGTACCCTACTGTCCTCAATCCCCAGTACATAGAGGTAAAAAATACATGGCAAACAAAATAGTTGATTAATTAATGCATGAGAACCCGATACATAGAATTTATAATATAAACGTGTAAATATCATAATTAAATTGCATAGTTTGATCCTAGTGCAAAGCAAAACAGTACTGACAAGAACGAGATGGTCATACTGCCATCCCACAACATGGATCGGAAGCACAGGCCATCTCGTATAAAGTGCTACGTGAATAAAGATAATAAACAACAAAAATACGAGGGTGATCCTACTAAATCATTCAAGTGGAAAAAAATAAATTGTATCGCTAGTGTGATTGGGGCTATAAAGCCAATTATGAGTGAATACGCAAAACAAGAAAAGAAATGAGAATTAAAAAAATAAAATAAAAAAATGACAGTGTTGTGTATAGCCACATAGTGATTGCGATGGCTAGCATCACAAATCACATTAGCGACACAATACACTTAGTGTGGTTAGAGTACTATATTATAACCAATAATTGTACAACCCAATATTAACATCAAAGGAGGCCTAATGATAAACAATAGATCCACGAGTACATAACAGTGACAACATGTATCAGGCACAAGTCATAAATATAGAGGTCCGTCATAGTATTTCCATGATAGTCTGTCGCCATGTTCACAATGTATACGAATCCTCTCCTCACACCTCTCCAGTCATCAGGTTATATGGCCACATAAGAAACTGTATAAATAAGAAAATAGTTAAAATCGCTAAAGAAGTCAACATAGAAACTAAACTAAAGAAAGGATTTGAAACGCAAAGCCTCATTCAGTCCGTGAGCAGTTACAGTATTGAGCAGAACCCCCCCCCCCCTGTCAATCCCTTTACAAGAGATACCTCTAGGATTACAGTTGTGGGCTTCCCTAATGTGCTTTGCCACTGGTTTTAGTTTTTTGAGTTTGTCACATTCAGTGATCTAAGCGGCCGCCTTAATATCACGAATATGCTCCAAAACTCTCGTCTTAAGTGTCCTTGTGGTCATCCCAATGTAGATCAGACCACAGGGGCATTCAGCATGATAATTCACTGCCTCTGTTTTGCAGGAGATGTGATGTACGATTTTATATTCCTTCTCCCTGCTTGTGTTAGTGAACTTATCCGTCCTCACCATATACTGACTGCAGTGCAGTCACCACATGGAAAGAATCCCCACTGGACCCTGATCACTAAAGAGACCACCTTTTTTCGGAGCCACATAATGGCCCCTAGTCACCATGTCCTTTAAGATTGTTTGCTCTCTTCCAGGTGACCAGTGGTCTCTCTGAAATGGCTTTCTTTAGGTCCCTGTCAGTTCGAAGGAGCTGCCAGTGTCTTTGGAGGATATCCTGCAATTGTCTCCATTGAGCATTGAAGTTGGTAATAAATCTGGGGAAGCCATGAGCTCTTCCTTTTTTATGGGGGGAATGATTTAGCAGGTTATCCCTGGAGGAGTTCTTAGCCCTAATGTATCCATTCCTGATCACTTTTTTTTTTTTTTTTTTCTTACTATAACCCCTCTCCAGGAATCTTCTCGATAGATCCTCTGCCTCTCACTCAAAACTGGCCTCATTGGAGCATATCCGCCTAGCCCTACAAAATTGACCAATGGGTATAGCATGAGAGACCTGTGGGTGATGTGGGGAAGAGGAGAGCAACAATGAGTTGGTGGCAGTGGGCTTCCTATGTACATCGAAAGCTAGGAAGCCCTCATTCTCCACAGTGTTTGCAAGGTCTAGGAAATCTACATGGTCCCTACTATAATTCCACATAAGTTTAATATTCTGATTTATTCAGGTTGAGATAAAAACCCCTCCAAGAGCCCTGCCAGATAAACAAAACATCATCATTATACCTCGACGAGACTACAGCGTTGTGACCCTCCAGATTCAGGACTATCTTTCCCACAGCCTCAGGAACAGATTAGCATATGAGGGCGCACAAGTCGCCCCCATAGCCGTTCCCCGGAGCTGTAGGAAGTAACTATCTTTGAACGTGAACACATTATGTGTCAATGCGAATTCTAGTACTGTCATAACCAAGTCAATTAGATCTCTATCCAAGTTGGTTGTTTCCAAAAAGAATCACGACGTCTGTAGTCCGTGGCAGATGGACGAATGCAGGGACTCGACGTCGCATGTGACAAGGAGCATGTTGCTGTCCAAATGCATCCCACTGAGTCTCTTCAGGACATCAGTGGTGTCACGGACAAAGGAGGGTAAAGTCTCCACACATCTCTGTAGGTAGAAGTCCACAAAGCGACAGATGGTCTCACACAGACCCCCAATTCCAGATACTATTGGTCTCCCTGGTGGTAATCTGGGGTCTTTGTGTACCTTGGGGAGTAAGTAAAATGTGGGACTCACTGGAAAATCTGTAACTAGGTCCTCCAACATCTTAGCACTGATTATACCACTCTCATAAGCACTCCTAAGTATTTCATCCAGTTCCAGTTTATATTGTACCATGGGATTGCAGTCCAGTTTCCGATAACAGGACCCATCACCTAATTGGCGGAACACCTCCTTTTCATAAATTCGCACCGGCCAGACCACAACATTGCCCCCCTTGTCCGCAGGTTTTATAATGACATCTTTCATATTCTTAAGTTCCTTGCTTAAATTGTCATGAGATCTAATATCGCATAATTTTTCTAGATCTTGTTTAACCAACTTAACAAATATGTCGACTGCTGGACATGATGTTGTGGGGGGGCCCAATGTTGTGAACGGCGGTGCAGATGTATGGGGAATCTGGACGTATCCAATTCTTGTTCGTCTAATAGCTATTGGAGATCATTAAGAGTTTGTACTTCTAGAGGGAAGAGGTCAGAATGATCATCTCCCCCACTAAAATACTTCTTAAAACACAGTTTTCTTGTGAAGAGTTCCAAGTCCTTCACCGACAGGAAAAAGTCTAATTTTCCCGTCTGTGAAAAAGTCAGACCCCTCCGCAAGACTGATAATTGGGGTTGTGACCTGTTTTACATCTTCTGGCGGGTAGCAGCGACACCGGCCAGTGGATTGCGGCATCCGGCTTTTCTGCTGACTCTTCTATATTAGAGAGAGGGTGACCTATTTCAAGCATTTATTTCTTTTAATGTTGATGATTATGACTTACAGCTAACGAAAACCCAAAAGTTGTTATCTCAGGAAATTAGAACATTCTGAAAGTTCAATATTTTAGACTCGTGGTGTCCCACTCCTCATGAGCTAATGGACACAAAACATCTGCAAAGATTTCCCAAGACTTTAAATGGTTCCTCCATCTGGTTCAGTAGGCTACACAATCATGTGAAAGATTGGTGACTTGACAGTTGTCCAGAAGACAGTCATTGATACCCTCCACAAAGAGGGTAAGCCACCAAAGGTCATTGGCTGTTAACAGAGAGCTGTATCCAAGCATACTAATGGAAATTTAAGTGGAAGGAAATAGTGGTAGAAAAAGGGGCACAAGCTACAGGGATAAATAACCCCAGCCTTGAAAGGATTGTCAAAAAAAGCCATTCAAGAATTTGGGGGGATATTCACAAGGAGTCTATGGCGGCTGGAGTCAGTGCTTCAAGAGAAACCACACGCACACATATCCAGAACATAGAAACATAAAATGTGTCAGCAGATAAGAACCATTTGGCCCATCTGGTCTGCCCAATATACTGAATACTATGAATAGCCCCTGGCCCTATCTTATATGAAGGATGGCCTTACGCCTATCACATGCATGCTTAAACTCCTTTACTGTATTTGAAGCTACCACTACATGGGCTTCAACTGTTCCATTCCTTGTATCAAGCCACTCATGATCCAGAGACAACTTCAGGAGCGTCTTACCTGGACCTAGGAGAGAAAGGACTGGACTGTTGCTAACTGGTCCTGTTTTAAGATTAAAGTACATTTTGCATTTAATTTGTAAATCAAGGTCCCAAAGTCTAGAGAAGGAGTGCAGAGGCACACAATCCAAGTTCCTTGAGGTGTTATGTGAAATTTTCAGTCAATGATGGTGTGAGGAGATATGTAATCTGCTGGTGTTGTTCCACTGTTTTATAGTCCAAAGTCAGCACCGTTGTCTACCAGGAATTTTTAGAACACTTCATGCTTCCCTCTGCTAACAAGCTTTATGGAGATTCTGTTTTCTTTTTCCAGCAGGACTTGGCACCTGCCCACGCTGTCAAAAAAATACCAATACCTGATTTAACCACTTCAGCCCCGCTAGGTGAAACCCCCTTCATGACCAGGCCACTTTTTACACTTCGGCACTACACTCCTTTCACCGTTTATCGCTCGGTCATGCAACTTACCACCCAAATGAATTTTACCTCCTTTTCTTCTCACTAATGGAGCTTTCATTTGGTGGTATTTTATTGCTGCTGACATTTTTACTTTTTTTGTTATTAATCAAAATATAACGATTTTTTTGCAAAAAAATGACATTTTTCACTTTCAGCTGTGAAATTTTGCAAAAAAAACGACATCCATATATAAATTTTTCGCTAAATTTATAGTTCTACATGTCTTTGATAAAAAAAAAATGTTTGGGCAAAAAAAAAAAATGGTTTGGGTAAAAGTTGTAGCATTTACAAACTATGGTACAAAAATGTGAATTTCCGCTTTTTGAAACGGCTCTGATTTTCTGAGCACCTGTCATGTTTCCTGAGGTTCTACAATGCCCAAACAGTAGAAACCCCCCACAAATGACCCCATTTCGGAAAGTAGACACCCTAAGGTATTCGCTGATGGGCATAGTGAGTTCATAGAACTTTTTATTTTTTGTCACAAGTTAGCGGAAAATGATGATGATTTTTTATTTTTATTTTTTTCTTACAAAGTCTCATATTCCACTAACTTGCGACAAAAAATAAAAAATTCTAGGAACTCGCCATGCCCCTCACGGAATACCTTGGGATGTCTTCTTTCCAAAATGGGGTCACTTGTGGCGTAGTTATACTGCCCTGGCAATTTAGGGGCCCATATGTGTGAGAAGTACTTTGCAATCAAAATCTGTAAAAAATGACCGGTGAAATACGAAAGGTGCACTTTGGAATATGCGCCCCTTTGCCCACCTTGGCATCAAAAAAGTGTCACACATCTGGTATCGCCGTACTCAGGAGAAGTTGGGGAATGTGTTTTGGGGTGTCATTTTACATATACCCATGCTGGGTGAGAGAAATATCTTGGCAAACGACAACTTTTCCCATTTTTTTATACAAAGTTGGCATTTGACAAAGATATTTTTCTCACCCAGCATGGGTATATGTAAAATGACACCCCAAAACACATTCCCCAACTTCTTCTGAGTACGGCGATACCAGATGTGTCACACTTTTTTGCAGCCTAGATGCGCAAAGGGGCCCAAATTCCTTTTAGGAGGGCATTTTTAGACATTTGGATCCCAGACTTCTTCTCACGCTTTAGGGCCCCTAAAAAGCCAGGGCAGTATAAATACCCCACATGTGACCCCACTTTGGAAAGAAGACACCCCAAGGTATCCAATGAGGGGCCTGGCAAGTTCATATTTTTTTATTTTTTTTCGCATAAGTTAGCGGAAATTTGATTTATTTTTTTTTGTTTTTTTCTCACAAAGTCTCACTTTCCGCTAACTTAGGACAAAAATTTCAATCTTTCATGGACTCAATGTGCCCCTCAGCAAATACCTTGGGGTGTCTTCTTTCCAAAATGGGGTCAGTTGTGGGGTGTTTGTACTGCCCTGGCATTTGAGGGTCTCCGCAATCATTACATGTATGGCCAGCATTAGGAGTTTCTGCTATTCTCCTTATATTGAGCATACAGGTAATGAGATTTTTTTTTTCCGTTCAGCCTCTGGGCTGAAAGAAAAAAATGAACGGCACAGATTTCTTCATTCGCATCGATCAATGTGGATGAAAAAATCTCTGCCAAAAAAAAAAAATGGAGGGGAAAGGCGTCTGCCAGGACATAGGAGCTCCGCCCTACATCCATACCCACTTAGCTCGTATGCCCTGGCAAACCAGATTTCTCCATTCGCATCAATCGATGTGGATGAATAAATCATTGCCGGGATTTTTTTTTTTATATATATATATATATATATACAAAGTGCTTGCCAAAGCATAGGAACGCCGCCTCCTCCTCAGCTCGTATGCCTCGGCAAACGTATCTGTCACTGCAGAGGAGAAAATCCCGTCTTGCAGCGCCGCATACACCGACTTGCGTGTAATCTGACAGCAGCGCAATGCTTCTGTCAGAATGCACATCGGTGCTGCAGCTAGTAGATTCGTTGGTCCACCTGGAAGGTAAAAAGACAAAAAAAAAAAAAAAAAAGAAAAAACCAGGCCACAACGCAATAATTTTATTAACTTTGGAACAGAACATGTAACTTTAACTTTTGGAACTAAACATTAACCTGTTTGCTTACCTGTTTTTTTTTTTATTTTTTTTTAATTTTATTTTTTAACCTTTATAGAACAAACCTCTCCTTCCCTATGGGTCAATGTGCAAAGCGCAAATCGCCCAAAGATGTGGCGAAGTGCGTTATGCACTTTGTCCCATGTTAAAGGAGACGTTTGCAGCAGCTGTGAGTGAATGGGCCCTAATAGCCCTGTGTGCCTATCCTGGTGAGATGTGATCCCTATGCTAGGTGTACCTGTGTGTGGTACTTTCGGAAACACTCCCCTAAGCATAGGGCAGGGTGGTCGGGACAGTCAGGACAGAAATAGCGGGTGTCACGCCTTATTCCACTCCTGCTACAGACACGACATTTTTTTTCGGGGTGGCGGTCGGTTTGAGGTACCAGCAACGACACTGGGGAAATGTCGCTCGTGTAGACGGCTAACTACACTGGTGGATGGGGCCACGGAACCTCCTGGATACAGGAGGTTCGCGATGATCTCTTCCTGAAATTTGAGGAAGGATCCAGTTCTCCCAGCCTTACTGTAGAGAACAAAACTATTGTACAGAGCCAATTGAATTAAATATACAGACACCTTCTTATACCAGCGTCTGGTGCGTCGGGAAACTAAATACGGAGCCAACATCTGGTCATTGAAGTCGACCCCTCCCATGTGGAGGTTATAGTCGTGGACTGAGAGGGGCTTTTCAATGACACGGGTTGCTCGCTCAATTTGTATTGTCGTGTCTGCGTGAATGGAGGAGAGCATGTAAACGTCACGCTTGTCTCTCCATTTCACCGCGAGCAGTTCTTCGTTACACAGTGCGGCCCTCTGCCCCCTTGCAAGACGGGTGCTAACGAGCCGTTGGGGGAAGCCCGCGCGACTAGTTCGCGCGGTACCACAGGCGCCAATCCGTTCTAGAAACAAATGCCTAAAGAGGGCCACACTTGTGTAGAAATTGTCCACATAAAGATGGTACCCCTTGCCGAATAAGGGTGACACCAAGTCCCAAACTGTTTTCCCACTGCTCCCCAGGTAGTCAGGGCAACCGACCGGCTCCAGGGTCTGATCTTTTCCCTCATAGACCCGAAATTTGTGGGTATAGCCTGTGGCCCTTTCACAGAGCTTATACAATTTGACCCCATACCGGGCGCGCTTGCTTGGGATGTATTGTTTGAAGCCAAGGCGCCCGGTAAAATGTATTAGGGACTCGTCTATGCAGATGTTTTGCTCAGGGGTATACAAATCTGCAAATTTCTGGTTGAAATGGTCTATGAGGGGCCGAATTTTGTGGAGCCGGTCAAAAGCAGGGTGGCCCCTGGGACGGGAGGCGGTGTTGTCGCTAAAGTGCAGGAAACGCAGGATGACCTCAAATCGTGTCCTGGACATAGCAGCAGAGAACATGGGCATGTGATGAATCGGGTTCGTGAACCAATATGACCTCAATTCATGCTTTTTTGTCAGGCCCATGTTGAGGAGGAGGCCCAGAAAAGTTTTAAATTCGGAAACTTGGACTGGTTTCCACCGGAAAGGCTGGGCATAAAAGCTTTCCGGGTTAGCGGTGATAAATTGTGTGGCATACCTGTTTGTCTCTGCCACGACTAAGTCTAAAAGCTCCGCAGTCAAGAACAGCTCAAAAAATCCCAGGGCCGAATCGATCTGAGCTGTCTCAACCCGAACTCCAGACTGGGCGGTGAAAGGGAAAACTACGGGTGCGGCTGAAGTTGGGGACTGCCAATCAGGGTTTGCCAGCACCTCTGGGATTCTAGGGGCTCTACGGGCACGTCTTTGCAGGTGGCTGCGACGGGGTCACTACTGCACGTGCCACCGTACCAGCTTCAACTGCCCTTCTGGTGCTCGCTACTTCACCAGGTTGTACGGCAGTGCTGGTACTAGGTCCAGGAAGGGCTGGGCTGCTGGTGTATGCCTCACCACGTAATCCGACAGCACCAGCCCCACTCTGCTGCTCTTGAAGCGGATCCTGCGCAACCTGCGGTCTAGCGACACGGGGCCGGGTACGCCTGGTGCTATCAGGGACCTCAGCCTCCTCGTCCGAACTTTGGGTCAGAGAGCCACTGCTTTCTACAGGTTCGTATTCTGACCCGCTGGATTCATCAGATGAGGGTTCCCACTCCTCATCCGACTGGGTCAGAAGCCTGTAGGCCTCTTCAGAAGAATACCCCCTGTTAGACATGTGGGCAACTAAATTTCGGGGTATTCCCTGAGACTACCCAAGAAAAAAAAAAGCAAGCCTGTCTTACAAATGGGAGGCTAGCGAAGTACCGGAGGCTGCTGCGGTTGATAAAAATTATCAAAACTGATTTTTTTTATCGCCGCAGTGCGTGTAAAGTGAATGTGCAGTGATCAAAAAAAAATAAATTTTTTGTCACTGCGGTGGGGCGGGCGTGGGCAAACGCACGTGTGGGCGACCGATCAGGCCTGATCGGGCAAACACTGCGTTTTGGGTGGAGGGCGAACTAAAGTGACACTAGTACTATTATAGATCTGACCGTGATCAGTTTTGATCACTTTCAGATACTATAAAAGTACAAATGCTGATTAGCGATACGCTAATCAGCGAATAACGGACTGCGGTGCGGTGGGCTGGGCGCTAACTGATCGCTAACTACCTAACCAAGGGACCTAAACTATACCTAAAACCTAACGGTCAATAACAGTGAAAAAAAAAAGTGACAGTTTGCACTGATCACTTTTTTCCTTTCACTAGTGATTGACGGGGGGGGATAAAAGGGGTGATCAAAGGGTTAATTGGGGTGATCTGGGGGCTAAATGTGGTGTGGTGGGTACTCACAGTAATGATGTGCTCCTCTGCTGGAACCAACCGACCAAAAGAAGGAGCAGAGGAGCACAGCAGCCATATAACCCCATCATATTTACTAATATGTGGGGTTATATGGCTGCTGATTGGTTTTTTTAAAAATCAGCAGCCTGCCAGCCAATGATCGTGGCCGGCAGGCTGCTGACGAAATACTCTTCTGCGAAATGCCGGCCCGCGATGCGCATGCGCGGGCCGGCTGTGACGTAATCTCGCGTCTCGCGAGAGGACGCGCCGATGCGTCCAGGAGGAACTAAACAACCACCTCCCGGACGCATCGGTGCGTACAGCGGTCGGGAGGTGGTTAAAGGGAACATGTCATCAACTTTCTGCTGACTTCACTGAGGAAGCATAAAATAGTGACAGAAATGCTGATTTCATCAGTTTGTCCCTCATGATCTAAAAGTAAGCAGTTGCCGAGAACCAGCATCATAATCATTGCAGCACAGGCCTGGAAAAGAGTCAAATCTACTTGAGAAGAGTCCTGGTTATTCCTAATCTCCTGCACTCTCACCCATCTGCTGATGATTGTCAGTTCTCTCCTAGAGAGAAAGGGATAAAACTAGGTAGAAGACGGTCAGTCATCTGCAGGTGGGCAGAAGAGCAGGAATTCATGAATAGCCAGGACTCTTCTCAGATGGCTATGACTCTTTTCCAGGCCCAGTCTGTAGTGATTGTGATGTTAGTTCTCGGTAACCACTTACTTTTAACTTTTAAATGACAGACCGCTGAAATCAACTCACCTGTCTCTACTTTATAGTGCCGTTAGTATGGGCAGCATAAAGTTGATGACTCACAGGTTTCCTTTAATAACCACAGTATCCCTGTGCTCGATTAGCCAGCAAACTCACCTCCTGAGAATCTGAGGTATTGTCAAGAGTAAGATAAGACAACAGACCAAACAAAGCAGACAAAAGTAACTTGGGCTTCATTAACACCTTTTCAGTGCCCCAGGCTGACCGCGTCCATGCCACGCTGCATTGATGCAGTTATTTATTCAAAAGGAGCTTCAAGCAAGTATGGAGTGCATACACTGTACATACTTTTCAGTGACTGTGCATATGATGGGAGTGAGATGGGCCCGTTGACTTTCTATTGAGTATGCCTCGTAGGGGTCGTCGATTTAGACAATATGCGATATAAACTATATAAATTTGGCCAACGATAGAGATTTATTTTATAATGCGGTAGAACATGGAATGCGCTGCTCTCGGCACGCACCATGTTCTCCTGACCCGATAGTGGAGAAGGAGGGAGTCCCTCCCTACCCACTGTGTGCAGCTGCCGCTGACCACAAAGGAGAACAGAGTAGGAGGAGGGGAGGGACTGTGGCAACTCTACCACCAATGAATATAGTTAATATGCCTGAATACAAACATAGCCTGCATGTGCCGACCATATCCCATTCCCGGCCTCTATGACTGCAAGCTGTGGTCCACCGTAATTAACCCCTCGGGTCCTGGGGGGTTAATTGCGACGGATCACGGCGTGCAGTAATAGAGGCCCGGTATTGGATATGGCCTCCACATGCAGGCTATGTTTGTATTCAGGCATATTAACTATATTCATTGGTGGCGCAGTGGCCACAACCCCCCGCTCCCTTCACACAATTAAATCATTGGTGGCAGTGGCACCCAGGGTGGCAGCTTCTGATCGGAGCCCCAGCAGTGTAATCGTGGGGCTCCAATCGGTTACCATGGCAGCCAGGACGCTACTAAGCCCACAGCAGCAGGGAGAGTGTGAAGTCCTATTCACCCTAATAGAGCTTTATTATGGTGACTAGGACAAGGGTTCTAGCCCCTAAGGAGGCTAATAGTTAAATAAAAAGTTAAAAAAAAAAATGTAACACCCCCCCCCCCCCCCCCAAACATAGAATATATCGCGATATATATCGCATCTCGCACATGCTTAAAATTATATCGCAATATAGATTTTAGGCCATATCGCCCACCCCTAAATTGCCTCGCTTCCTGTACTGCATCGAGGAGGGAGAAAATGCAAAATGACCAATTCTCTTACCTTGTTATTGAGATTGGTGGGTTTCTCAGTGCTCGGACCCCCACCAGTGTAAACATTTGATGTCCCTATGACATATCAAAAGATTACTGAAAGTACAGTGTCTGACACATTTATTATGATTTACCTGATAAAACTGACATAAATATACATTAGCTGTGTGCTAGGAACTGGCACAGGGCTAAACTTCCCAATATACTGCACACTTAAGAGGTGTTCACCTAACCCCAGTGGAACACAGATTTTGATATATAATATGGCTGTTTAAAGCATTATTATATAAATGTAATGAAATTTGAGTGTCGCCATGGAGAACAGAGTCTCTGCATTCTTAGCAAACTCCTCGCATAATCTAGATTTATATGCTTAAGAGTTAAATGGCGTTTGGCACGGCTGCTGAGTGGTGAGCAAAGAAATGAGTGTCTCCTGTTTGAGGCCTCAGGAATGTACTTGCTGATAGCTGTACCAGGCTTCCACCAGACTCCTGGCCCAAGTTGGAGGAGGGGATTCCTGTGTTGCGGAGCATAATTCATATTTGCCTGTAGGAGGCAGAGGCTGTAGATGGCATTGCTGACGTGACCGCTCCTGCCAGATCTTCCAGTCCCTCGCCACCTTCTTCTCCCTCTCATTATCACTGCCTCCTGCTGGCCTGCCGGCTATCTATTCTTTGTGAAGCCTGTACTAACTCATGCACAGTGCTTACATTACACTGTGCTGTCGCAATGCTGTAGATGGCACTGTTATTGGGGCTCACTAGGAGTGATGGGGTTCATGCAAATGACTGTGATCGGCCCTGCAATCCATGTCCCGATCCATGTGTTGGCCACATTTTCCAAGCCAACTGCGGCTTCCCTGACCTGCACTGACTGTATAATAGCAATTTATCATACCACCAGTCTTTATCTGACCGCGGGACCATTGTACTGTACTTGCCTCATCATGTCTACATACCCCACCATCATAGACTGGCTGTATCATACATTTTCATATCTGGTTCTGCTCAGTAGAGTGCAGTTGGCCTGTGAGATGTCCTGCAAACGGACCGTGTTTCCCAGGCTGATCATGGTCGGATCACATGTGTATCACACATGATGGGCCAAGATAAACACTGCAGCAGGACCAAGAAACATAGGATTAGGCCACATGCACACAACCGTACAGATGTGGAAAGTACACTGATGACGTCCATGTTTTCCACATCTGTATGTCACTTCCACATAGGATAAAACATGTCCTATTCTGGTCCTCAAAATGCAGACCTCGAACCCATAGAATTCAATGGGTCTGCCAAAAAATACGGATCACACGTGGACAGGATCCTTATTTAGTGGATCGGCTACTTACAGACTGCAAAACGGATGCGGTCATGTGCATGAAGTTTTAGATACACACTTCAGCAGGGCGTATCATCCAAGTTGGGATTAGATACACACTTCAGCAGGGCGTATCAGATATGAGAATCTTTCACAGTAGACTGTGTCACAGATGATATATTTAGATACTGTCTGCTTTTCCTGTGTATCTGACATAAGCTTAGACACCAGACCAGATAGTATCAGATGCACAACAGGCCGTATCGTACATAGCACGCTATTTCGTTTGTGATGGGATTAGATACACCAGTGATTTGATGGTTTTTTCTGATTTCATGTTTGATCACACTCTGGGTGAGGGAAGAGCCTCTGGACGGTCAGTGATGGGATTTAGGAACAGAGTAATACTTTTTCACACGAACGTGACGGATTGGCTCCGGATTCGTTCAGTAAAGTTTTGTCTGCGATTGCGCTCAGTTATTCCGTTTTTTACTTGCGGATACAATACGTTTTTGATACGTTTTTCACGCGCGTGATAAAAAAACTGAAGGTTTACAAACAACATCTCCTAGCAACCATCTGTGAAAAACACATTGCATCCGCAACTGCTTGCGGATACAATGCGTTTTTCACTGAAGCCCTATTCACTTCTATGGGGCCAGGGATGCGTGAAAAACACAGAATATAGAACATGCTGCGTTTTTCACTTAATGCAGAACTGATGCATGAAAAAAAACTCATACAGAGATCCATTGAAATGAATGGGTCAGGATTCAGTGCACGTGCTATGTGTTCACATCACGCATTTGCACCCGCGCTGAAAACTCTGTCGCGTGAAAGGGGCCTAAGAATTATGTGTGGGTGTAGTAACATGGCCACAGGAGGTGTAGTGGATGTAGCTCCTGCAAACTGAACAGTGTGGGTATGGGACCAGCCAGGCTGGTTTATCAATAAAGTTATGTATTCAACAAAAATAATTTTTCCGTTCACGTATCCATATGAGCGCTTGTTTGCGGGACAAGTTGTACTTTCTAATGCCACCATTTAATATGGCATACAGTGCAGTGGGAAACGGGGAAAAAAATTACAAATGGGGTGGAATTGGAAAAAAATGTAATTCCTTCACTATTTTCAGGTTTTGTTTCTTTTGTGGCAAAACTAACCTGTGCCCTTTATTCTCTGGGTCAGTAGGATTACAATGTATTTTTTTAAATCACTGTATTCTGACCCCCATAACTTTTCTATAGTTATGTCTACTGAGCTGTGTGGGGGCTCATTTTTTGCGGGACGACCTGTCGTTTTTAATGATACCATTTTGGTGTGTGTTTGTTTGATTTTTATTTTTTTTTATTACATTTTATTAACATTGTTTTGGGTAAGAGAAGTGATGAAAAAAATGGCAAATATTTTAATAGAACAGGCGTTTTCAGACGCGGTAATACCCATGATGTTTATATTTTTTATTTACCATATTTTTCGCCCCATAAGAGGCCTTCTCCCCCCTCCCCCATCAAAAAAAAATAAAGTGGGAGGTGTCTTATAGGGCGAATGCTGAAATTCTTACATCGCTAACACTGATACATCGCCGGCTGCGATGCTGCACAGCACGGCGATGTATCAGGGGTAGAGAGGAGGGGCTGGACGCCGGCAACTGCTGGAATCGTGGCGGAGTAGTAGTACATGGGATAGCGCTACTTTAACTAAAATCAAGAGAGAGGTTAAGAAGGCTTTAATGACCTTTAGGGTCATTAGCCACGGGTCTCTGCTGTTTGAAACCGCAAATACCCACTGGCCACGGTGCCTGCTGCACACACAGGTAGCTGCCATGTTTATCCATCGCTCCAGCGCCGTACATGTACGCCGCTGGTAGCGAAAAGGTGAATGTGTTCTTGATGTACAAGGGATTTCATGGTAGGCTATGCATTGTATATTTAGGATTTCCGCTCACTGGCAGATCACTGCTCAGTGGTCCATAGTCCTGTTTTCAGCTGAAAGTACATTCCTCATTTCATTTGGAAATCGGGGTCCCAGGTTCTGGAGGAAGAGTGGAGAGGCACACAATCCAAGTTGCTTGAGGTCCAGTGTGAAGTTTCCAGTCTGTGGTAATCAAGTCCAAAGTCAGTGCCGCTGTCCACCAGGAATTATTGGGGCACTTCATGCTTCCCTCTGCTGACAAGTACTACAGGCTGGTCGCCTCGACACATTGTTGCAGTAAATCACACAGCCCCGTCCAAGCATTGAGCGTATATATGTACATACAGTAGGCCAACATTTCGGTATTAAAAATAATTAGTCGTATATCATCTAATCTTCGGGTGCTGACTTTTGGGTTTTCATTAAAGGGAACCTGTCGTCCACTTTTTGCTGACCTCACGGAGGGCAGTATAAGTTAGTGACAGAAATGCTGATTTCAGCAGTGTTTCACACATCAGCTATAATGCGGATCAGTTTTTTTGCGGATTAGATGTTGACCCATTCACTTCTATTGGGCCCTTTTCTATTACACGGTTCCACAAAACAAATGAAACATGTCCTATACTTGTCCGTAAAAATCAGCACATGGCCCCATTGAGGTCTATGGGTCCGCAAAAATACTGAATGTTGTCATTTTTTTTGCGGATCCGGAAAAAAAACTGATAGCATTCAGTATTTTTGCAGACAGCATACGGCCGTCTGAATGAGCCCTAAGTGGTTGCTGAGAACCAGCATCATAAGCATTGCAGCACAAGCCTTGAAAAGAGTCAAATCTACTTGAGTCCTGGTTATTCCTAATCTCCTGCTCTCCTCGCCCATCTGCTGATGATTGTCAGTTCTCTCCTAGAGAAAGGGAGAAAACTAGGTAGAAGACGGTCAGTCATCAGCAGATGGGCAGGAGAGAAGGAATTCATGAATAGCCAGGACTCTTCTCAGGTGGCTATGACTCTTTTCCAGGCCCAGTCTGTAGTGATTGTGATGTTGGTTCTCGGCAACCACCTACTTTTAACTTTTAAATGGCAGACCGGTGAAATCAACTCACCTGTCTCTACTTTATAGTGCCGTTAGTATGGGCAGCATAAAGGTGATGACAGGTTCCCTTTTAAATGTAAGCCATAAATAAATTAAAGTTTTCGATGATATTCTAGTTTATTAAGATGCGCCTGTATAGAACACCAAGTAAAGGGAAGAAAAGGTGGTGAAGAAAACAAATGTCTTAATTGAATTGCACCCATAAGCGATATTACATACACCAGCAGTTTCTAATATAACGTTGCCACGTAAAACTATACATCAGGGCTGGCCAACTACAACTCCCACCATGCCCTGCTGTAAGCAGACTGGTCATGCTGGGAGTTGTAGTTTTGCAACAGCTGGAGAGCCGCAGGTTGGCTATGCCCGCTATACATACCTAGCCGTAATGACCGTTTAAGATTGGCCACATAGTGGGCATGGACATTATGCACGGTTAGTGCTCACACATTTTCTCTCCTCATAGTCATACTGTGATTGTTGTTCTTACCACAGAGTACTGGTGTACTTTGCCATGTTCACTTTTGGCTCTTAATTATACAAAATGTTTAAAATCTTAAATGAAGATGTTTGTAAAAATAAAACACCCCAAAAACTTTTAGACATGCAATTAGCATATGGTAAATAAAAAACATCTGAATTTAAAGGGAACCTATCGGCTAAAAAAACACACCATAAACCACCAGCATTGCCTTAGATGTTCTCATCTTGTTTCTAAATTTGGTTTTCTCTTTGCTCTCTGAAAAAGTTAGATTCCCTGCATGCCGTATGTAAACAAACTTTTTGAAGTCAAGCTCACCAGGCCCCTTCACATTTGATTGATGGCCTCCGTTCTAATTTCATATATAAATCCAGCTGCACAATCGCACCACAACACAATGCCGTGTGTATACGACCCTATCAGGAGCCTTGCCTTGTATTCACTTTCTCTACATAATAAATGCGACCAGTGTATGGCCCTTCAGGTGGTTGTCACAGTATCCAGTGGCTTCCTAGACGGATAATCGCGCTCCTGTAGTTGATTTATCAATCGACATATCCAGGAGAAATAGAGAACATTATCAAATGTTTGCTGACTGCATTACCTAATCATGTACAATCTTTTATCTTTAGATCAGTGTACGTGTGACCACAATGGATGCAGAGCTGGAGTTTGCCATCCAGCCAAACACCACCGGAAAACAACTCTTTGATCAGGTGAGCAGCTCCTCTTATCACAAATGGAAAAGGGACACTTACGAGCACAGTGAATGAGATCCAGAAAAACATTTGTATTGTACATGAATAAGTGAACTATCGGCGCTGCAGCCTTCACATTTGTGCCCCTAAACTATGTTGTCCTCCCCGTTGACACCAAGCAGAGTGGCATGGACAACAGACATGATTTCTGCTGCTAATGTACCCTACTACCTGACATTACTACTGTGGTCAGTGACTGGCTAGAAATGAAGACAACTGAAGCAGGGCTGCAGTAAACAAATATTTTTGTAATCGAGTATTCTATCGATTATATTTCTCGATTCATCGAGTAATCTAATAAGAAAAAGCTACTTAAAATAACGTACGTAATTAGGCATGTATAAAGTTATTGGTTTGAAGGGGTTAATGGAAACACCTTGGCATTAGGTATGTATAAAGTTATTGGTTTGGAGGGGTTAATGGAAGCACCTTGGCATTAGGCATGTATAAAGTTATTGGTTTGAAGGGGTTAATAACTTTATACATGCCTAATGCCAAGGTGCTTCCATTAACCCCTCCAAACCCAATGGGCATGTATAAAGTTATTGGTTTGAAGAGGTTAATGAAAGCACCTTGGAGGTGCCTTCATTAACCCCTCTCTAAACCAATAACTTTATACATGCCAAGGTGGTGCCTGCAGCCTCCATTAACCACTCTCTCTCCATCTGCCTCCCCCCAGCCTCTGATCTGCCTCCCCCCAGCCTCTGATCTGCCTGCCCCCAGCCTCTGATCTGCCTGCCCCCAGCCTCTGATCTGCCCCCTCTGGTAACGCAACCCCCCCCCCCCCCCCCCACAGTAATCATCATTGGTGGCAGTGGCCACAGGGTCCCCCTCCTCCCCCCCATCATTGGTGGCAGTTTGCAGTTCCGATCGGAGCCCCAGCAGTGTAATGCTGGGGCTCCGATCGGTTACCATGGCAGCCAGGAGTCACGCTACTGAAGTCCTGGCTGCCATGGTATGTTAGTGAGCAGAGAGCAGCGCATTATACTCACGTGCGCTGTGGCCGCCGGTCGCTCCTTCTCATAGGTCTGTGCGGCACATTGCTAATGCTGTAAGCATTAGCAATCCGCCGCACAGACAGAAGAAGGAGCAACCGGCGGCCACAGCGCACGTGAGTATAATGCGCTGCTCTCTGCTCACCAACATACCATGGCAGCCAGGACTTCAGTAGCGTCCTGGATGCCATGGTAACCGATCGGAGCCCCAGCATTACACTGTCCCTCCCCTCCTCCTCCTACTCTGTCCTCATTGGTGTTCAGCGGCAGCCGCGCACAGTGGGGAGGGAGGGACTCCCTCCTCCTCCCCCCTCCGCTGTGCCGGCCGGCTCAGTCCTGCCTCTCTGGCCTCCGGAGGACACGGAGTGGTGAGTGAGACGCTTAATTTCACTCCCGCTCTGTGATCATGTGATGCAACGATTACTCGATGCAGGGAAACTGCAGGGATTTAATCGAGTTATTCGAATAATCGTTTCAGCCCTAAACTGAAGCAACACCACTGGATCAGCAGGCCAGTTTTCGCCCTCCTGCCCAGGCCTTTTTTTTTTTTTTTTGCAAATCTGATGTCGCTTTATGTGGTAATAGCTTTGGAACCCTTTGTATTCATCCAGGCCATTCTGAGATTGTTTTCTCATGATGCATTGTACTTCATAATAGTCATACATTTGAGTCAATTTAGTTATAAAAAAATCAAAAATTTAGAAAAATTTGCAATTTTTAAAATGTATATTTCTCTGCTTTTAAAACAAAGTGCTACCTCATGAAATATGTATTACTTAAAGGGGTATTATCATCTTAATGATCACTGTTAAATCTGTTAATGATTTAAGTGATAATTTTTCTAAATATATTTTATTAACAAATCCCCACCCCTTAGAAAAAAATAAACCTATACTTACCTGACTGTTGTCTTCCGTCTCCCCTGGTTACGGCCACCGCTCTTCTCAGGAATCGCGGTGGCCGTGCGCAGACGACTTTTCTTTTCTTCTCCCGGACGGCCGCGCACTGTACTGAACGCGCACGCCGAGTCCGCACATGCGCCCTGGTGACTTTTTCCTGGCAAGTATACTATACTGGCCAGGAAGAAGTCACCAGGGCGCATGCGCGCACTCGGCATGCGTGTTCAGTACAGCGCGCAGCCCGGCCGGGAGAAGACCTCAATAAAGATGGAGCCCGCCCCCTACCGAGTGCCGAAACCAGGAAGTGGACGGCGCGCCGGGACCAGGTAAGTATCAAATAGCGTGTTGAGAAAACCCCTTTAACCCCTCGAGTTACTCAAAACTCTTTTTACAAACTTTGTTAACCCTTTAGGTGTTCCATAATAATTAAAGGAAAATGGGGATGACATTTCAAAATTTCACTTTTCTGCCAGACTTTTCATTTTAATCCATTTTTTTTCTTTAACACATCAAGGTTTAACAACCAAACAAAACTCAATATTTATTACCCTGATTCTGCGGTTTACTGAAACACCTCACATGTGGTTGTAAATTGATGTAAGGCTGGGTTCACACCTGAGCATATTCGATAAGCGCTGTTTACAGGCGTTTTTATTGGGCATTTTTGAGGCGTATTTTGGGACGTTTTTGTATTTTTGGAAACGCGCATCGTACGCGCGTTCTTGCTATTGACCACAGAGGCGTACAATGAAAAACAGAGGTGTTAAGCGCGACAATACGCCCCAAAGAAGCTCCTGTACTTCTTGGGGCGTAGGGTGTTTTTACAGCGCGTTCGGCAGGGGTATACAGTGGGTAGAATATGATGTGGAGGATGATGAGGTACTAGACCCCACATGGAATCAAGGTCATGCGAGTGACATGTGCAGTTTGGAGGGAGAGGCGGTGGTCGCACAGAGGCACCAGCACAGCAAAAGAGGGAGCAGGGTGCAATAGCGTTACATTCTTGGGTGACATTTTACAATTTTTGCCGTGAATAAACTCCTCTGCATAGGTGACGGGGAACTAATTTTTGAAAAATCACCTGTTTAATTGGTGGGTGACATGAACCCAGTTTTGCTGTGAATAAACCCTTGCTCTGCATAGTTGACAGGGACCGAAATATTTCAAAATCGTCTGTTCCATTGGTGTGTGACATTAACCCATGTTAGGCGATAAAAACCCCTGTTCTGCATAGGTGACAGGCAGGGGAGGGCTGGAAGCCTTAGTCCTGGGGGGCAAATCCAGTCAAGTTGCCCATTTTAGCCCCGCCCATTATTAAAGCCCCTCCTACATATAATAGGCCACTCCCAACAAACACTGTACAGCTGACATTCTATAGCTGTGGCCTGTCTCTACACATCATACAGAGAGGGGGGGCCTGTCCTGCTTCACATTATACAGTAAACAGCAGGCTACAGCCAGGAAGCTCCTCCGCTCTCCTCCCTCCCCTGATCCTGCTCAGGGCTTGTGATTCCCCCCACCATCTGTCACCCGCCCGTGGCCTGCTGCCCCCTTTCATAGTCCTCACCCAGCTTTGAATCCTCCTTCTGCAAATGGCAGGGGAAGGAGCCGGAGCATCTCCTCTCCTACATAGCACCTCATACCTCTTACATCCAGTGATGTCACCTTTGTTGTAGATGTTCTCTTTCTTTATCTTCTCCATTCAGCCCAGACCGCCATGATGATTTTTCTGCCATCTCCCGTCTCTGCAGAGATTGACAAACAGACATTAGTTTCCAACATTTCCATCATCTTCACATCTTCTGAACACCCTTTCCTGCCACCCCCAATACTATACAAGTACCACACAGATAGTGCCCCCAATACTATACTGCAGAAACAGTACCCCTGGGAATACTACTACCACACAGATAGTGCCCCCTTAAACAATTATTGGCACACAGTGCTCTAAAAAATAACTGCGCCCAGACACTAATAGTATAAAGATAATGTCCCCCAAAAATAATTTTGCTAAGCTGATACTATGCCAGGGTGCCCCCCAAAGTAACAGTGCTCCCCAAAATCCCACCAATAGAAATAATTCTCTGCCAGAGCACACTTAGTAGTAATAATGCCCCTTTAGTGCCCATACTAGTAATCATGTTCCTCATAGCCCCCCAGTAGTAGTAAAGCTCCCCATAATACCCCCTAGTAGTACTAATTCTCCCTATAATATGACAGTACATGAAATACCCCCGCTTAGTGCCCGCAGTTGAGCTAATGTCTCCATAATGTATGCCAGTATAAAATACCCCTATATAGTGCCCCAGTAAATGCCGTCATAGTGCTCCTCTCCCCCTTCCCCATAGTGTCCCCATAATATGCCAGTAAAAAAATGCCCCTTCTTAGTGCCACCATATGCCCCAATAGTGCTCCACTCCCCCATAGTGCCCCCAAATAATGCCCCATATTGCTGCTCTCCCCTATAGTGCCTCCCATAATGTGCCAGTAAAAAATGCCCCCTTAGTGCCACCAAATGCCATAGTGCCCCCCATAATGTTCCAATACAAAAGGCCCCTTTAGAGCCCCCACTTCCCCATAGTGCCCCCAAATAATGCCCCTATAGTAACACCAGATGCCCCATAGTGCTGCTCTCCCCTATAGTGCCCCCCAGAATGTGCCAATAATAAAAAAAAGCCACGTTAGAGCCCCAAGATACCCCCATAGTGCTCCTCTCCCCCATGGTGCCCCTCCATAATGTGCCAGTAAGAAATGCCCCCATAGTGCCAGCTCTTCCAATAGTGCCAGCTCCCCTCATAGTGTAAGGCCCCCCATAGTGCCAGATCCCCCCCCCCCCCCCAATAGTGCCAGCTCCCCTCATAGTGTAAGGCCCCCCATAGTGCCAGCTCCCCCCCCCAATAGTGCCAGATCCCCCCACATAGTGCCAGCCCAGCTCCCCCCGCAAAAAAAAAATAAAAAAACACTAATACTTACCTGTCTCCATCATCAGCGATGCAGGCCTCTTCTGGCCCGTGTCCCTGCTGTGTGCCGCCCGACTCAGGCGGCGCGATGATAATGACGTCATCGCGCTGCCTGAGCCGGCCTCTGATAGGCTGCAGGCATTAGTGCCTGCGGCCTATCAGAAGAACAGGGGAGGGACACGCCTCTCCCTGAGTCCCTCCCCTGCCCCACAGCACCACCCCGCCGCCGCAATTATATCCAGGGCCGCGCCGCCTGTGGTGATCGGCGGTGCGGCCCTGAAGAATAAAAAATATAAATATTTTTGTTAAAGGGGCGGCCCAGCGGCCGTTTTTTTTTAGGCGGCCTGGGGTGCATTTGCCTGCCTGCCTGCCCCCCGGCCCAGCCCGCCCCTGGTGACAGGGACTTAAATTCATAAAATTTGTCTTTAATTGACACGCGTCACCTCCTTTAATTCGATCCTTCTGCTTTAACAACTTCTCCCACATTTCCGCTCGATCACATTTCAACCATTGACCTCCCTTGGATGTGGTATCCCTTTCTCGCACTCCCTCTCCGGCATGGAATCCTGATTCCCCGTTACCCGTGATCACCATGGTAGGCGCATAAAAGAACATCGAAAGTTGATAGAGAAGATATCCAATTGGTTCAAGGCCGTCACGATGACTTGCGATATGTTTGAGCAGTATGTGTGCACATGCCTACACGTACTGACTGATTGGTCTTTTCCCTTCAACTTCTGGGTCTCCAAATTGGGCACATGGCCTGAGCTTGCCCTTTACGCCTTGGAGGTGCTGGCCTGCTCTGCAGCAAGTGTATTGTCTGAACATTTGTTTAGCACGGCAGGAGGGGGTTATCAAAGGAAAGCGCAGCTGTCTGTCCACAGCCAATGTGGACAAGCTCACATTCATTCACCACCTCCCGATCGCTGTACGCACGGATGCGTCCGGGAGGTGGTTGATTTACTCCTCCTGGACGCATCGGCACGTCATCTCGCAATAGCCGAGATTTCCTGTGAACGCGCGCACTCACAGGAACGGAAGGTAAGCGAGTGGATCTCCAGCCTGCCAGCGGCGATCGCTCGCTGGCAGGCTGGAGATGTGATTTTTTTTTTTTTACCCCCTAACAGGTATATTAGACGCTGTTTTGATAACAGCGTCTAATATACCTGCTACCTGGTCCTCTGGTGGTCCCTTCTGTTAGGATCGACCACCAGAGGACACAGGTAGCCGTGTAAAGTAGCACCAAACACTACACTACACTACACCCCCCCTGTCACTTATTAACCCTTTATGAACCACTGATCACCCCATATAGACTTCCTAATCACCCCCCTGTCATTGATCACCCCCCTGTAAGGCTCCATTCAGAGGTCCGTATGATTTTTACGGATACATGGATCGGATCCGCAAAACGCATACGGACGTCTGAATGGAGCCTTACAGGGGGGTGATCAATGACAAGGGGGTGATCACGCATATAGACTTCCTGATCACTTCCCTGTCATTGATCACCCCCCTGTCATTGATCACCCCCCTGTAAGGCTCCATTCAGACGTCCGTATGATTTCTACGGATCCACTGATACATGGATCGGATCCGCAAAACACATACGGACGTCTGAATGGAGCCTTACAGGGGGGTGATCAATGACAGGGAGGTGATCACCCATATAGATTCCCTGATCACCCCCCTGTAAGGCTCCATTCAGACGTCCGTATGATTTTTACGGATCCACTGATACATGGATCGGATCCGCAAAACGCATACGGACGTCTGAATGGAGCCTTACAGGGGGGTGATCAATGACAAGGGGCCGATCACGCATATAGACTTCCTGATCACTTCCCGGTCATTGATCACCCCTCCTGTAAGGCTCCATTCAGACGTCCGTATGTGTTCTGCGGATCCGATCCATGTATCAGTGGATCCGTAAAAATCATACGGACGTCTGAATGGAGCCTTACAGGGGGGTGATCAATGACAGGGGGGTGATCAGGGAGTCTATATGGGTCATCACCCCCCTGTCATTGATCACCAATTTTTTTTTTTTTTTTTTTTTCTTACAAAGTCTCATATTCCACTAACTTGTGTCAAAAAATAAAATCTCACATGAACTCACCATACCCCTCACAGGATCCAAATGCGTAACATTTTTTAGACATTTATATTCCAGACTTCTTCTCACGCTTTAAGGCCCCTAAAATGCCAGGGCAGTATAAATACCCCACATGTGACCCCATTTCGGAAAGAAGACACCCCAAGGTATTCCGTGAGGGGCATATTGAGTCCATAAAAGATTTACATTTTTGTCCCAAGTTAGCGGAAAGGGAGACTTTGTGAGAAAAAATAAAACAAAATCAATTTCCGCTAACTTGTGCCCCAAAAAAATTTCTATGAACTCGCCATGCCCCTCATTGAATACCTTGGGGTGTCTTCTTTCCAAAATGGGGTCACATGTGGGGTATTTATACTGCCCTGGCTTTTTAGGGGCCCTAAAGCGTGAGAAGAAGTCTGGGATCCAAATGTCTAAAAATGCCCTCCTAAAAGGAATTTGGGCCCCTTTGCGCATCTAGGCTGCAAAAAAGTGTCACACATGTGGTATCGCCTTACTCAGGAGAAGTTGGGGAATGTGTTTTGGGGTGTCATTTTACATATACCCATGCTGGGTGAGAAAAATATCTTGGTCAAATGCCAACTTTGTATGAAAAAATTGGAAAAGTTGTCAAGATTATTTTTACGTATTTTGTTATTTGAAGTAATTTCCCTATCCACATTTGTTTGCAGAGGACTTGCCATGCTCTTAACCACATTTTGCTCCCTTTTGCAGCCCTCTAGCCCTTTCCATGACTCTTAGAGCCATTTTAGTGCTCCAAAGTTCGGGTCCCCATTGACTTCAATGGGGTTCGGGTCCCAAACTCAAACTTTTTTGTGAAGTTTGGCCGAACCCAAACATGCAGGTGTCTGCTCAACTCTAATTACATTACACCTGTATTGTAATGCATTGCCTGTTAGTGTATTACACTGAGTAATACACTAACAGTATGCCTAGGCAACTCAGCCTGGGGCTGGATTTCCCTGGCCCCCGTAGAAGGTAAGTCCTGATGCCGTGCAAGGCATTGTGCAGCCTTTGTATGACATCGGTCTGCCTTGTCACCCATCGTGTCCCCACCACAGCAGCTCCCTAACCCGCTGCATGCACCTTCTATGCCGCGGTCAGTGCTGATACAGCAGGGGCCCGGCTATCGGGACTGCCGGGCCCTTGCAGTGATCGGGCAGGCACTGCTCCGGTGACTGCCCGATCACCATGACGTAATAGTACGTCAAAATGCATCAAGTGACTAGCCGCCATAACGTACTATTACGTCATGTGGTATGTCGGGAAGGGGTTAAACGGGAATAAGGTGTATTATTTTATTTACTGCTTTGTTTCATCTTCTTCTGATGTGTTTGTAGAAGTTGAGGGATGCAGGACATTTAATTGCATTTCTGTCTTTAAATTTCAGAAAAAAACATTAGCAATTTTGCTTTTACAGTTTTTAATGATCTGAAACCAGTAACCTTTCATAGGCCTCATAATAAAATGTCTGGAAAAAAAAGTGCAAACCAAAAGACTCGGGCCTCATCCTACCATAATCACAATGTGGGTAGCAGCACCAGCCATCCGTCCAGTAGTAGTAGGCTACAGTTCTCCCTGGCTCCCGAAAGGCGCAACCTTTGTTGTTGAGGACAAAGGATGAGATTGTGGACTGGATGGCTCTCTCCTCTTCTCAGTCACAGCAGGATGACATGGAGGTGACTTCTGAGTCTAACACCATGCTTTGGAGCCAGGGTTGACAACATTCCTGCTGTTCCTCCTTGTGTATTGGACAGGTCCAGGGAGCCAGATCGGGGTGCTGAGGAGGTGGCATCAGAGGAGGATGTCGGTGGTAATAAAGATCAGAGGCAATGTATGACAATAGCTTCCCAAAAAACAAGCGTGGCCAAATCTGCTTCTATTTTGGTGATGCCACTAATACTGTTGAGGCAGGCTCAAAACGTCCCAGACCTAGCTTGCCTGCCTCTAGCTCTGTGCAAGCAACTCCAGTATGGTGTTTTTTTTTTCTCCACAAGGCCGGCACACAAAACCTCAGCTGTGTGTAAGATCTGCAGGATTAAAATAAGCACTGGATGTTCAAACATTCCTTTTGTATTTTAAAGAAGTTATCCAAGACTAACAAATGCTCCTCCATATGCCTCACCCCTCGCACTCAATCTACTTACTTGGCTCCCTAGCATCGCAGGTGACTATCAGTGTCCCTGTCACTGCCTTTCATTGGCTGCTCCTCCCGACACCGGATGTTTTAATTTGAGCATTGGGAGAAGCAGCTGTGGCGGCGTGGGGAGCCAGGTAAGTAGATTCAGCATGAGGAGCCTGGCATATGGGGGAGCATTTGTTATTCTCAGATAACCCCTTTTAAGCAAAAACCATTTTTTTCTTTTCATCTTTTACATTTTCAAAAGAAAATGTAAAAGTACCAGAAGAAAAACGTGCTGTAAACGCTTTTTATGGCTAGCCAAGAGTCATTGAATTCTTGCATGCACTGCTCTTTTAAGGTCTATCCAAAAATTTTCAATAATGTTCAGATCAGGGGACTGTGAGTGCCATGGTGTAAAACCTTCAGCTGGCACCTTTTAGGGTAGTCTGTTATGGATTTTGAGGTGTGTCTAGGATCATTATGCATTTGTAGAAGCCATCCTTTTGTGACTGTCAGCTTTTTTACAATTGATGTTATGTTTGCTTCCAGAATTTGCTGGAATTTCATTGGATCCATTCCCACTTCCTGTGAAATGTTCCCTATGCCATTGGCTGTAACACAACCCCAAAGCATGATTGATCTACCCCATGGCTTAATGGTTGGAAAAGTATTCTTTTCATGAAATTCTCTGCCCTTTTTTATCCAAACATACCTTTGTGGCCGAAGAATTGTATTGTAACTTCATTAGTCCACAGGACTTATTTCCAAAATGCATCAGGCTTTTTTAGATGACCTTTTGCAAACTTCTGACTCTGAGTTTCGTGGTGAGAACGCAGAAGAGGTTTTCTTCTGATGACTCTTCCATGAAGGCTATATTTGTGCAGATGTGACCAGTAGGACAATGCACCACAACTCCAGAGTCTGCTGAATCTTTTTTAAGGTCTTTTGCAGTGAAGTAGGGGTCCTGATTTCCCTTTCTAGCAATCCTATGAGTAGCAGTCTCTGAAATTTTACTTGGTCTTCCAGGCCTTCTCTTGACCTCTGCTGTTCCTGTTAACGGCCATTTCTTAATTACATTTCGAATTGGCAACCTGAAACTGTTTTGCTATGTTTTTATAGCCTTCTCCTGCTTTGTGAGACTCAACCATTTTCATTTTCAGAGTGTTAGGCATTCGGTTAATGCATTGGAGTGTATGAGAGATTGCTTGTTATACAGGTAGTGCCCTATGGGAACTATAAAATAGTGTAAAAAAAAAAATGTTTAAAAAAATATATATAGAAATTTAAAACACGCCCCTTTCCTTAAAATTTTAATAAAAAAATGCAAACAAGTCAGTTTTACTGTATATGAAGCGCCGTAAAAACTAAACCCATAAAGCATTTTTTTCAAATTTCACTGCATATAGAATTTTTTTCCAGCTCCCATCTACATCGTATGCAATATTAATCTGCTTCTTAATTAGAAACTGCAATTTTTCCCACAAAAAAACAAGCCCTCATATAGCTATTTAAATGGAAAAGTAAAAAAGTTATGGCCCCAGAAATGCAGGTAGTGAGAAATGAAAACAGAAAAACCCCTATAAGGCTAAAGGGTTAGTCTGAGGTCTTGGTAAAGGTTATAAGTGTGCTAATCTCCTTGGGTTCCAATACTTTTGCAAGGTATTCATTTTTTATTTTTCTTAAACTTGCTTAACTTAACAGTAGTTTTGACCAGGCGTGAACACTGTAGGTACCAGGGCTGTATTAAAGCACATGAGGTGGCATCACCGAGCCTGTGGGAAAATATAACTTGCCTGCATTCCCAATGGAAACAAGTCTATCCTCCTGTGTTTTTTTGTTTGTGGCAGCCAGCCTGCATTCCCAAGAGAACAGTGTCCTTGTTAACATCATCAGCTGCTTCTTCTCCTGCTCAGACTTCTACTCCTCCTCGTCCTCCACTCCATCGTGAGAGCTCTGTAACAGAGCGTGTGGTCCTGAGAAAACTATTCGCGTCCAGCAATTAGCATATGTGCAAGTTGAACTTCCACCTGGCCAAGTTGCTAGCAGTTCAGTTACTGTCATACCACTTAGGCATCTTTCACATGGGCGAGATTTCCGAACAGGTGCGATGCGTGAGGTGAACGCATTGCATCCGCGCTGAATCCGGACCCATTCATTTCTATGGGGTTGTGCACATGAGCGGTGATTTTCACGCATCACTTGTGTGTTGTGTGAAAATCGCAGCATGCTCTACTTTGTGCGTTTTTCACGCAACGCAGGCCCCATAGAAGTGAATGGGGCTGCGTGAAAATCGCAAGCCTCCGCTAGCAAGTGCGGATGCGGTGGAATTTTTCACACACGGTTGCTAGGAGACAATCGGGGTGGGGACCCGATTCCCTTATGACATGGTTATATTATGGCTTAATACAGAATACTTAGTAAAATAGGGCTGGAGGGGTTAAAGAAAATTAAAAATAATTTAACTCGCCTTAATCCACTTGTTCGTGCAGCCTGGCTTCTCTTCTGTCTTCATATTTGCTGTGCAGTAGGAAAAGGACCTGTGGTGATGTCACTGCACTCATCACATGGTCCGTCACATGATCCATCACCATGGTGGTGGACCATGTGATGAGCACAGGGATATCATCAAAGGTCCTTTACCCAGGTCCTGAAGAAATAAGAGAAGCCGGGCTGCGCGAACAAGTGGATTAAGGTGTTAAATTTTTTTTTTTAACCCCCTCCATCACTAAGCATTCTGTATTAAAAGGTATGCAAGTGCGCTACATTAACCACAATTAAGGCCTCTTTTACACGGGCGTCATGGTTTTGGGCCGGATAAGATGCATGTGTCGCGGGAAAATGCACGATTTTTCAGCTCGAGGAAAAAAAATACAATCTACACAACACCTAACCCAAACCCGAACTTCTGTGAAGAAGTTCGGGTTTGGGTACCAAACATGCCGATTTTTCTCACGCGTGTGCAAAACGCATTAAAATGTTTTGCACTCGCGCTGAAAAATCGTGCATTTTCCCGCGACGCACCCGCATCTTATCCGGCCCAAAACCATGACGCCCGTGTGAAAGAGGCCTTGGTTGTGGATAATGTAGCGCACTTGTATACCCTTTTCCCAAATTAAATTTTTCTTGCCTGTGCAGTCTGTTGGGACTCCTGGCCAGGCAAGCTAGAGTGCCACGAAATTCTCTGATAAGTGTCTTGGTCTCATCGATCAGCAAATGTGGCGCTCTTCTATGCCTTCACCAAAATGTAATTCTGCTGTATGATGGTCATACTTCTGGACAGCTCTGTATTTCTGTAATGTTTAAAATGTTCTTGTTCACTAAATGACTGGCCCTTCCCTGGCACATACCGTGTTCCCTGACCCCATGGACTTCTGGGCAGGCAGAATAGAACAGTGTCCGACTTCCAGTGTCCTCTTGGAGAGGGTTTTCAGCGCGACACCCAAACAGACTAAGTTGTCCTCCGCCAAATAATCACTGAACGAGACATGGATCCATGAGGATTTTCACACTGCTCTGCCTCAGGTCGATTCATAGATCTAGCCTTGCTGACGGTTGCCCATCATGCCACTGTTCTGTCCGCCTGCCTACCATTATGTTTAATACTGTGTGGCTGCCACTGCAGCTGCTATTTCCTGCTGCTAATCCCCTACTGCCACTTCCATTATCCTTACACAGCCACCAGTGCTACAACTATACAAATCCCAAATCTACTCCCTTGTGTGTTGCATGCTGTGCTGCTCCTGCTGCCACTACTATTGCAGCAGGAAGCCGCAATTACCCTTTCCACATCCACACTGTTCTGCTGTTGCTCCCGATTTAAGAGGAGCATTTTTTCCAGTTTTGTTTAGAACAAGCCACTCTTCCTGACAGTTAATACCTCTGCGTTTTTTGAGAATTTGCATGTATAAATATGGCAAGTATTCTGACCCCATTGAGGGTTAATATTTGGACACTTGTGAAGAATGAGTCATTCTTTTTTCTGGCAATTAACATTTGAGTGTGTCTAACTACACGCAGGCATTTTGCCCCCATTGAGGCATTATATTTGGATACTTGGTCCCAACGAGCCATTGTTTTTCCCCCATAATACCATGTTTGTTTAAACCGATCATCACTATCTTAGGCTAGTTTCACACTAGCGTTCGTCGGTCCGCTCGTGAGCTCCGTTTGAAGGAGCTCACGAGCGGACCCGAACGCCTCCGTCCAGCTCTGATGCAGTCTGAATGGAGCGGATCCACTCAGACTGCATCAGTCTGGCGGCGTTCAGCCTCCGCTCCGCTCGTCTCCGCACGGACAGGCGGACAGCTGAACGCTGCTTGCAGCGTTCAGCTGTCCGCCTGGCCGTGCGGAGGCGAGCGGATCCGTTCAGACTTACAATGTAAGTCAATGGGAACGGATCCGCTTGAAGATGTCACCCTATGGCTCAATCTTCAAGCGGATCCGTCCCCCATTGACTTTACATTGAAAGTCTGAACGGATCCGCTCAGGCATCTTGCGCACTTAGAAAATTTTCTAAGTTATTAATGCAGACGGATCCGTACTGAACGGAGCCTTCGTCTGCATTAATATGATCGGATCCGTTCAGAACGGATCCGATCAAGCGCTAGTGTGAAAGTAGCCTTATCGGTGGTGGTCCGACACCCGGGATCCCCACCGACACTCCTGTGAACGCCTCGCCCTTATCTCAGCTTTTCCTAGGCAAGTGACGAAACATTCATCTGCTTTTCACACAAGCCCCATTCGCTTCTCTGAACCAGGGATGCATGAACAATGCACAACATAGAACGTGCTGCTATTTGTCCTGATGGGTGAAAAGACGACGCTCATGTACACACAGACCCATTGAAATGAATTGGCCAGGATTCAGTCTGGATGCACAGAAAATGAACGGAAAACTTGCGCATGTGAAAGAGCCCAACGGTGTTGCCACGCATAGTTTTTTGTCATAGCGGGTTGTTTTGGCGGGTTGTGTTTCTTTCCAAATAGTGTTTGAGCACAGGCCTTTTTAATGGCATGTTCCGCTGCAGAACACTGTGCAGAAAATACATTGGTAAAAAAGCACCTTTAACCAATGGATGTGTATTGGACGGACAAAACGTCAGAAAAGGAGGGAAAATGCAATACCCAGAGCATACTGCGGCTAAAAAAACTCCGGTATCAGAAAATGCCACAGCAAAAAATGCCCGTTTTTCTTCTGTGTTTAATATTTATTTATTTTTTGCCTGAATAAAGCAGCAAAAACTGCTGGTAAAAATAAAATAGTAGAGTTTCTAGAAAACTCTGCCCAAACAGAAGCAGATTATATGGATTGAGAAAGTTCGGCCTCTTTGGGAAGCAGCTGTTGGAGAGCTCTGTCACAGCTGCACAGGCTCCAGCGGCCAGAGGAATGGATTGGGCGTTGTCTCCTGGTAGACATGATGAAGAATGAGACTTGTTAACTGTTCCCTCAGCAGGAATTCCCCTTGTGCTGCTTAGTCTGGGTGGGGTTTCTAATTCTGTCTGTCTGGCCTCCTTCTTAAAATAAATGTCATTGCGCCCTTTCTAAAACTGTATTAATATTGGTCACTTCTTCCAACCATAGATGTTGGCATTTATAAATGTCAGCATATGTTATGGTTATGTGTCAGTGTCCAGGAAGCTGAGGCGTTGCTGTCCTGACTAGGGCTGCAACGTTTAATCGATGTAATCGATTATATTCGATAACTGGATTCGTTGTCGACGAATCCAGTTATCGAATAATCGCCGATTCGTTGCTATTCGGGCGGGCGGTCGCTGCATCTTTATTTTACCTTTTGACAATGACGCTCCCGCTCCTGTAACAGCCAGGCAGAGCGGACGGCGGCGTAACGTCACTCAATCACGTGACACGCCTGCTCCGCCTCCTTCATTCATGAAGTGGGCGGAGCAGGCGCGTCACGTGATTGAGTGACGTTACGCCGCCGTCCGCTCTGCCTGGCTGTTACAGGAGCGGGAGCGTCATTGTCAAAAGGTAAAATAAAGATGCAAGCGCCGGGGCTGTTAGGGGGAAGGGGGGTCTGTGTATAGCACTGCTATGGGGAGGGGGGGGAGGATCTGTCTATAGCACTGCTATGGGGAGGAGGGGGGGATCTGTCTATAGCACTGCTATGGGAAGGGGGGTCTGTGCACTGTTATGAGGAAAGGGATCTGTGCACTGTTATGCCCATAACACTGCACATATCCCCCTCTCCATAACTACGCCGTCCACAGATCCCCCATAATAGTGTCGTCCACAGATCCCCCATAATAGTGTCGTCCACAGATCCCCCATAAGTGTCGTCCACAGATCCCCCATAAGTGTCGTCCACAGATCCCCCATAAGTGTCGTCCACAGATCCCCCATAAGTGTCGTCCACAGATCCCCCATAAGTGTCGTCCACAGATCCCCCATAAGTGTCGTCCACAGATCCCCCATAAGTGTCGTCCACAGATCCCCCATAAGTGTCGTCCACAGATCCCCCATAAGTGTCGTCCACAGATCCCCCATAAGTGTCGTCCACAGATCCCCCATAAGTGTCGTCCACAGATCCCCCATAAGTGTCGTCCACAGATCCCCCATAAGTGTCGTCCACAGATCCCCCATAAGTGTCGTCCACAGATCCCCCATAAGTGTCGTCCACAATTTGTTTTAATATGGCCTTTGAACATAATTTTTCAAGTAAGATCATATAAACCTCTGTTTTGTAATTTTGTCGTTTTTCCCGATTAATCGATTAATCGTAGAAATTAATCGGCAACTAATCGATTATTCAAATAATCGTTAGCTGCAGCCCTAGTCCTGACATATATGAGCATATTTCTACAGTCTCGCAGAAGCACCAGAGAGCGGAGACATGAGCAGCTTAATGGGATGCATCTGTTGTGTGCACATAATCCACAAGTGCACATGCAGCATACGTTCACTGCCAATATTGTGTCCCCTTTCTCAGTCTGCTGGATCACCTATAACCTGTGCCCTGGATTCCTACTCCAGATGGCTGCACGCAGTTCTCCCTACATACCCTGTTGGGGCAGATGTAATGCTGTCTAATATTTAGACAACGGTCCAAGGCTTGGCTTACTTTTAACTGTTATTTTGCACCTAAAACAACTGGTGCATGCGATATTAAAGGTTGTCTGACGTCAGCAGCAGTCAGTAATGGCACTGAAAGTGCTCCTCCTAAAGAAACGTAGCCTCTTGCCTATTCACGTTCTTTCTGTTTTAGCACTGTGGGTCCTGTCCCCACTGCTTCCAGCCCGCTGTCGTCTGGAATTGTGACATTCTTTACTGTAACATCCATCACTGCAAGCAATCACTGGCCTTAGTGGCGACGTGTAGGGATGAGCCAACCGGAACTGCAAAGTTCGGGTTCGTACTGAACATTGCGGGTTAGAGCACCCAAACAAGCATTTTGCCGTGAAAATTCAGGTTCAGTATTTGGATACAGAATAAAGGTTGTTGTAAAGCTGCAGCACAGCCAGTCAACAAGCTTTTAAGCTGTGGGCCCTTGGAAACCACCACAGTCATGCCTAGTATTGGCATGGCTGTGATCGGCCAAGCGCAGCACGTGTATAAATTCCGGATCACATGTGGCACTGCCATTCTGCTCTAACTAGTGTAGGGACAAGACGCTGCTGCAGTGAGGGGACAGTGTTTGATCTGGATTTTAATTCTGTAGGTAACCTATAGCCATGCCATTTGTGGGGTGCAATACACCTCCTTTGCAATTGGGGCATACAAATACAATAGTTTATCTGGCTGTTAATTCTGTTGGTGACATAAACCCATTTTTTGAGGTGCAATGACCTCCTTTGCACCCGTGACATGGAAATGCAATAATCTGTCTGTTAATTGTGTGGGCGATATAAACCCATTTTTATGGGGGGGATGAAATACACCTCCTTTGCATCTGTGACATGGGAATACAATTGTTCATCTGTATGCCAATTTTGAGGGTGCCCTCAAAGAATGAGGAGAGCATCAGATAAGGGATATGGCCCTGGTCGTGAAGCTGCTGGTGTTGGTGGAACTTCTGCTGCAGGTAGAGGACATTGTCCATCTGAGCCAGCTACGCGTCCAAATGTAACACCTTCCTGTGGTGCACGTCTGAGACAAGACAGTCTGCGTCACGTTGTAGGCCCAAATACCGCTGTCCAAATGTTAAGGCCAGAACAAGTAGAGGCGGTAGTAGATTGGATGGTTGAGAGCTCCTTCACATTGTCTTCCACCCAGTCCCCTTCTGAAAGCGCGGAATTGGCATCGGTGGCTCATGGGCATCTGTGTTCCACCTCACCTCCTTGCACATCAGCCAAGCAGTCTGAGCCTCAAGTCATGCAGCAGTCACTTATGCTTTTTGATGACTCTGCTGGCGGGGGTTCTGTGGGGCACCCACCTAGCCCTGCCCCAGAAGTGTAAGAGATTGAGTGCACCGATGCCTAACCACTTATGTTTGAGGATGAGTACATGGCAAGACCACTGCAGCATGTCCCTGATGATGATGATGATGATGATGAAACACAGGTGTCAGTTGCTGCAGCTTTCTGCAGTGTGCAGACCAGCAAAGAAGGGCAGGGGTCAGGCGTGGCTGGAAGATGATGTGGAGGATGAGTTCCTAAACCCCATATGGAATAAAGGTCATCTGAGTGATGTGTGCAGTTTGGACGAAGAGGTGGTGGTCTTGCAGTGCCAGCCACACAGCAAAAGAGGGAGCAGGGTGCAAAAGCACAGTGGCTGGCCGTTAGCCAGTACGCCTACTACTGCCCACTGCGCCAAGGTACTGAGCACACCAAAGCCAGCACAAAGGAGTTCCCTCACGTGGCAGTTCATCAGGCAATGTGCTGATGGGCTGTTCGGGCATGCTGGCAGTTGTAGTTTTGCAACAGCTGGAGGGGCGCAGGTTGAGCATGCCTGGTCTATGGTGTCGCACTGTGACATACTGCGACACGACAATAGCAAAAAAATCCATCCAAGATGGACACTGTGACACCATAGACTATCATTATAAAAATTGTCACGCAACACATGTTGCAGTGTAGTTTTGCATATGCTGGAAAGACTGTGAGCAGCAGCAGGCGATAGTGGAGTTTCAGCTGCAGCATGCACGGGTGAGTCACTGCAGAACAGCACCACTTCATCATTAATGAGTGGGCCTTCATGTGGGACGTGTGTCGAGCTGTTTCGAGTACTCCACCAACATGGCCAGCGCTGATGACTCCGCCGTCAGCCTTAGGCCAAATGCACACGGCCGTTTTTCAACCACAGCCTGGATTCCTGCTGAGAGCAGGAGCGCACGGCGTCATTGGTTGCTATGATGCCGTGCGCTCCCTGCTGCCGCCACAGTACAGTAATACACTGGTATGATCTCCTTGGAAAAAAAGCTTCAGGTGATGATGGATGAGGTGGTTGCACAGGAGGAGGAGGAACATGGATCATTCACATGGGTTTTCAGGCCAGTTGTTCACGAGTGGCTCGGAGGGTGGGTTTCTGCACCAACATTCCAGCCAGGGCACAGTTTTGGAGGAGTTGGAGAAGGAAGTGTGTTCACAGCAGGGTGGCACCCAAAGGAGTTCACAGGCATCACTGGAGCATGGCTGGGGGATGCAGAGAACACAGACAATACTCCTTCCACTGAGGACAGCTTGTTGTTGCCTCTGGGCAGCCTGGCACACATGAGCAACTACATGCTGCAATACCTGCACAACGACCACGGAGTTGCCCTGTTTGTTTCTGATTATCATTACTGGTTGGCCACCCCGCTGGATCCCTGCTACAATGACAGCGTGCCCTCCTTACTTCCGTCACTGGAGCATGATCGGAAGATGCATGAATGCAAGCACATGCTGGTAGGCGCACTACTGACTGCGTTGCCACCTGACAGCGGGGGTGGAAGCACCTCAGAAGGGAGGGTTAGCATGGCCGAAATGTGGAAACCCTTCGCCAGCACGCCACAACATCCAGCACCACCATCTGATACGGACAGTCTTGGGCTACTTTCACACTTGCATTTTTGCCTGATCTGGCAGGGATCAGCAAAAATGCTTCTGTTACTGATAATACAACCATCTGCATCCACTTGTATTATTTTTAACATTGCGAGGATGGATCCATCATAAACACCATGGGGGACGGATCCATTTTCTATTGTATGTGGTTTGCTCTCCGGTATGAGAGAGAAACCAAATGGAAAGGAATGCATTTTGGAGCATTCCGTTTAGTTCAGTTACGTTTTGTCCCCATTGACAAAGAACGGGGACAAAATGGAAGCGTTTTTCTCCGGTATTGAGATCCTATGACTGACCTCAGTACCAGAAAGAGAAACACTAGTGTGAGAATGGCCTTAGCAGGAGGCAGTGCCCTGGCCTGCCCTGCGGCAAGTATATTGTCCGAACGCATGTTTAGCACAGCAGGGGGCATGATCACGGACAGGCTCATCCACCTGTCCACAGCCAACCTGGACAAGCTCTCACGTTCATTAAGATGAACCAGGCATGGATTCATCCCCACGTATGTGTGAATGCGGCCTATAGGGCTGCAGCTAACGATTATTTGAATAATCGATTAGTTGCCGATTAATTTCTACGATTAATCGGAAAAAACGACAAAATTACCAAACAGAGAGGTTTATATGATCTTACTTGAAAAATTATGTTCAAAGGCCATATTAAAACAAATTGTGGACGACACTATTATGGGGGATCTGTGGACGACACTATTATGGGGGATCTGTGGACGACACTATTATGGGGGATCTGTGGACGACACTATTATGGGGGATCTGTGGACGACACTATTATGGGGGATCTGTGGACGACACTATTATGGGGGATCTGTGGACGACACTATTATGGGGGATCTGTGGACGACACTATTATGGGGGATCTGTGGACGACACTATTATGGGGGATCTGTGGACGACACTATTATGGGGGATCTGTGGACGACACTATTATGGGGGATCTGTGGACGGCGTAGTTATGGAGAGGGGGATATGTGCACTGTTATGGGCATAACAGTGCACAGATCCCTTTCCTCATAACAGTGCACAGACCCCCCTCCCCATAGCAGTGCCATAGACAGATCCCCCCTCCCCCTAACAGCCCCGGCCCCGATGCTTGCATCTTTATTTTACCTTTTTACAATGACGCTCCCGCTCCTGTAACAGCCAGGCAGAGCGGACGGCGGCGTAACGTCACTCAATCACGTGACGCGCCTGCTCCGCCCACTTCATGAATGAAGGAGGCGGAGCAGGCGTGTCACGTGAGTGAGTGACGTTACGCCGCCGTCCGCTCTGCCTGGCTGTTACAGGAGCGGGAGCGTCATTGTAAAAAGGTAAAATAAAGATGCAGCGACCGCCCACCCGCCCGCCCGAATAGCAACGAATCGGCGATTATTCGATAACTGGATTCGTCGACAACGAATCCAGTTATCGAATATAATCGATTACATCGATTAATCGTTGCAGCCCTAGCGGCCTAATACTCTAGTATGTTAACTGAACCAAATTTACAGCATCATTGGTATCTGTTAGTCCCATGGTTGTGCTGTAACGCATGTAAGTAATACAGACCCATTATACAGTACACTTGGAATACACTGGTGTGAATACCATGAAATGGCTCCATGTTGTACTTATTCAGAATACGTTGCCTCAAATTCAGGCTACTTTCACACTTGCGTTCAGAGCGGATCCGACTGGGCTCTGCCCAGACGGATCCGCTCATATAATGCAGACTATGGGATCCGTTCAGAACGGATCCGTCTGCATTATATTGTAGAAAAAATTCTAAGTGTGAAAGTAGCTTCAGACGGATCCGTCCAGACTTTACATTGAAAGTCAATGGGGGACGGATCCGTTTGAAAATTGAGCCATATTGTGTCAACTTCAAACGCTCCGTCCCCATTGACTTACATTGTAAGTCCGGACGGATCCGTTTGCCTCCGCACGGCCACCGTTCGGGTGTCCGCCTGCTGAGCGGAGGCCAAACGCTGCCAGACTGATGCATTCTGAGCCGATCCGCGTCCACTCAGAATGCATTAGGGCAGTACGGATGCGTTCGGGGCCGCTTGTGAGAGCCTTCAAACGGAAATCACAAGCGGAGCCCCGAACGCTAGTGTGAAAGTAGCCTCATTCTGATTCACAAAGATTAGCCGCCTCTTGACCCATTTATAAACACTGTATGTGCCGTTCCCCGACCTGCAGAATGTCATTTTACAGGTTTTTTTAAAGGGGTTGTCCCACTTCATTAAATAGGGTTACATTAAATCATTGCCCCCCCACTGAACATTTCTTCTAATACATGTCATTAAAAAAAACATAGCATTCAGCCTAAAAACGCTGCTTTCACTCCCCTTTGTTTGTGCTGGTATCCCATGGATACGGCCGCACCTGCGCACTGGTAACTATTGCGATCCTACAGCCGGCCTCTCACTCACACTGTGAGCGCGCACGTCGCATAGTTCTGCGCATGCGCGGGGGCGCCCGATCATATCAATGTATTACTGTTTTCTTGTAGCAGGAGGGAGCGCACGGCGTCATAGCAACCGAGGACGCCGTGCGCTCCCTCCTGCCGCCGGAATACAGTGATACACTGCTATGATCTATAAGAGATGATGACATGATGTGCTGCTAATAAACATTGAGTGCGCCCCCCCCCCCCCAGTATAATATTCATTGAGTGCGGCCCCCCAGTATAATAAACATTGAGTGCGGCCCCACCCCCAGTATAATATACATTGAGTGCGGCCCCACCCCCAGTATAATATACATTGAGTGCGGCCCCACCCCCAGTATAATATACATTGAGTGCGGCCCCCCCCAGTATAATATACATTGAGTGCGGCCCCCCCCCCCCCAGTATAATATACATTGAGTGCGGCCCCCCCCCCAGTATAATAAACATTGAGTGCGGCCCCCCCAGTATAATAAACATTGGTGGCGCAATGGGAAGTGCCAATGAGGGTTAAAAAAATAAATAAAAAATTAACTCACCTCCACCAATTGATCGCGCAGCTGCCGGTCTCCTGTTCTTGCTTCAGGACCTGTGGTGACATCACTGAGCTAATCACATGGTCCATTACCATGGTGATGGATCATATGATGTACCATGTGATGACCACAATGATGTCACCACAGGTCCTTTGACAGGTCCTAAAGAAAGAACAGGAGACCGGCAGCTGCGCGATCAATTGGTGGAGGTGAGTTAATTTATTTTTTATTTTTTTTTAACCCTCATTGGCACTTCCCACTGCGCCACCAATGTTTATTATACTTGGGGGGGGGGGGGGCGCACTCAATGTTTATTATACTGGGGGGGGGGGCGCACTCAATGTTTATTATACTGGGGGGGCCTCACTCAATGTTTATTATACTGGGGGGGGGGGCTCACATACATTGTCGGCTCCAGAAGGATGACTCATCCACATGAACGAGCACGCAAGGACTGAGCTCTCAGGGTGAGTCATGAGGAGGCGTGGCCGGCCTTCACTCAACTGCCGGAGCCAAACCAGGAAGTTATCAGGACATCTACTGCTGGTAAGATTGAAAAAGCAAAGTGGGACAACCCCTTTAATGAAATTCAGTTGTGTGTTATATAGGTACAAGGAAAATCACAGATTGCGCCAAATGATAGTTAGTTTAGATACATCTTTGTGCTCTCTTGATTTTGGGACCTAGGAGTATAGTATGTTGTAGGCAGAATGTGCTGCTTGTATTTACAGTGGCAGTTTTGCACGCGCGTGAGAAAAATCGGCATGTTTGGTACCCGAACTTCTTCACAGAAGTTCGGGCTTGTGATCGGTGTTCTGTAGATTGTATTATTTTCTTTTATACCATGGTTATAAGGGAAAATAATAGCATTCTGAATACAGAATGCATAGTACAATAGCGCTGGAGGGGTTAAAAAATAATAATAATTTAACTCGCCTTACTCCACTTGCTCGCGAAGCCCGGCTTCTTTTCTGTGCTGTGTACAGGAAAAGGACCTGTGGTGACTCCAGCGCTATTGTACTATGCATTCTGTATTCAGAATGCTATTATTTTCCTTTTTATAACCATGTTATAAGGTAAAATAATAAAGATCGGGTCCCCATCCCGATCGTCTCCTAGCAACCGTGCGTGAAAATCGCACCACATCCGCACATGCTTACGATTTTCACACAACCCCATTCACTTCTATGGGGCCTGCGTTGCGTGAAAAATGCACAAAATAGAGCTTCCTGCGATTTTCACGCAACGCACAAGTGATGCGTGAAAATCACTGCTCATGTGAATAGCCCCATAGAAATGAATGGGTCCTGATTCAGTGCGGGTGCAATGCGTTCAACTCACGCATTGCACCCGCACGGAAAACTTGCCCGTGTGAAAGGGGCCTAAGTGTTTGTTCTTTCGGAGCCTAACATAAAACACATTTTGTTGAGACCAAACAAATCCACTGGAACATTTCCTCCATTACCAATAGTAATTTATTTAGACTGCACAGTGCATCCGAAGGTCCAGATTAGGAGTCCAAACTAAAAAGTAGAAGCCCTGGAACTATAGGATACAAAAAAAATCCAAATGGGGTGGAATTGGGGGAAAAAAATGCAATTTCCCTTTGCGGCAAAGCTGACCTGTGCCCTTCATTATCTGGGTCAGTATGATTACAATGATATCATAGATGTGTGTTTTATATGTCTGAATACTGTAAAAAGAAATTACAACTTTTTTTATATCACCATATTCTGACCTCCATAACCTTTTTTATAGTTATATCTACTGAGCTGTGTGAGGGCTATTTTTTTTTTTTTTTTTTTTTTTTTTTGTGGGACGATCTGTAGTTTTTATTGATACCATTTTGGATTGTGTATTACTTTTTGATCACATTTTATTAAAAAAATTTTGGGGGGAGGGGGGTGTAAGAGAAGCGATGAAAAAAATGGCGAATAGGACATTTTGATACTTTTTTCCATTACGCTATTTGCAGTATTGGGAAAAATATTTTAATAGTACAGGTGTTTTGGCCACGGTGATGCCCATGATTTTTATATAATTTTTTAGTTTTTTTATTATTATTATTCTAAGGAAAGGGGGATTAATTTTTTATTTTATTTATGTAGGTAGGAGGCTACAACACTCACTTTTTATTTTTATATATATTTAATATTGTCACACTCCATATAGGAGCATGGTAATACTTGAATTGCTCATTTCTTATGTTGGCCTGCCACCTGATGGCTAACATAAGAATGGCACCTTTAATATGCTAGGTCTCTTCAGAGAGACCCAGAGTATTAAACTCAATTGCAGGCATCCCTATTGGAGCGCTCTTCCAGGTTTTTCAAGGTTTCGATGCCGTAATCGCACTTGATCACAGCATCTAAACAGCATGATACGGCAGAGACCCACCGGCCATGACGCCCGCTGCATGCATGAGTGAGCGCCATGTTTACCCACCGTTCCAACACCGTGCATGTACGGCACTGGTAGCAAAGGTGTTAATGTACTTGTGCTACTTTTTCTGTGTCTCTCCGGAGAGCGAAAGAGTGGTCACTTGACTCTGCCCTCTGTGATTACGCCATTTCCTCTGACATTACAAAAAGGCCTTCCATGATTCCCTTTGTCAGAATCCCCAGCTGAATGGTCGTCAGCCCTATGTGATCTTGGAATGGGCTGTTAGGTGAAATGACCACTGCTTGTCATATGGAAGCTGAGGGAGGAGACAGCAAGCTGATGATGGAGGGTGTAGTGGGCCTTTATATTCCTGGCTGATCTTGCAGCACTATAGGAAGTGTTGTGGCTGCAGCTCATCTACGCCCACAACCTGGAAGTTTGGGTTGTAAGGTTGACAGATACACTATTGTGCTTTGTAGCACACTAGATGACAATTACAGAGTTAGGGTCTATTCACACGTCCGTAGAATGGGTCCGCATCTGTTCCGCAAACTGCGGAATGGGTGTTGACCCATTCATTCTCTATGGGGCAGGAATGGATGCGGACAGCACGCAGAGTGCTATCCACATTTCCGGAGCGCGCCACCCCCTGATCTTCCGATCTGTAGCTCCGGAAAAAATAAATAAATAGAACATGTCCTATTCTTGTCCGCAATTGCAAGAATATGCAGTTCTATGCGGGTGCCGGCCGCGTGTATTGCAGGTCCGCAATACACTACGCACGTGTGAATGGACCCTTAAAGGACTTTAAGAGCCTGCCTGACCCCTTTAAACCACATGTCTGTGGATAACAGATGTGTAGTGCGTGTTCTACAACTACATCACACGGATCCATTGCATTCAGTGTGTATATGCAGACTTTGATTCTATTCTGTGAATCTCAGTCTACAGAAAAAAAGGATATATCACTACTTCAGTCCATTTTCCAGGCCAAATATGACTTGAAAACTATGGGTCCATGAAAGCCACAGACAGTATATGGATACCTTCTGTGCTTGGTCCGTTTTTCAGACCATTTCTAGGACACGGTCTGGAAATCCCTTTTTCGGCTCTTCTGGCTAATCTGTAAATCCGTTTTTTTCTATGAATTGCTAACACTGTCTACCAGTTGCTGTGAAACAATTCCCAGCATGTACACTAAGGCTACTTTTACACTTGCGTTTTTGCCTGATATGGCAGGGATCCACAAAAGCACTTCCATTTGGCATAATACAACCGTTTGCATCCGTTGTGAAAGGATCCAGTTGTATTATCTTTAAAATAGCCATGACGGGTCCGGCATTAAAGAGGACCTTTCACCGATTATGACACTGTGAACTAAGTATACAGACATGGAGAGCGGCGCCCAGGGATCTCACTGCACTTACTATTATCCCTGGGCACCGCTCCGTTCTCCCGCTATTCCCTCCGGTATCTCCGGCCACTAAGTTATAGTAGGCAGAGATTTCAGTCACTAAGTTATGGTAGGCGGAGTCTGCCCTTGTTCTGCTCTAGCGCTGGCCAATCGCAGCGCAGAGCTCACATCCTGGGAGGTTATTTTCTCCCAGGCTGTAAGCTCTGCAATGCGATTGGTCAGCGCTACAGCAGAACAAGGGCAGACTCCGCCTACTATAACTTTGTGACCAGAGATACCGGAGGGCATAGCGGGAGAACGGAGCGGCGCCCAGGGATAATAGGTGCAGTGAGATCCCCAGGCGCCGCTCTCCATGTCTGTATACTTAGTTCAGTGTCATAATCTGTGAAGGGGTCCTCTTTAAAGCCATTGTAAATCAATGGCTGCCAGAGCAATTTTCTATTCTGTCCGAGAAAACTTGCAGCGGTTTCCTGTCCGGTATGGGAACATTCTGGTGCACTCCATTCTGTTTAGTTACATATTGTCCCTATTGACAATGAATAGGGACAAAACAGAAGCGTTTTTCTCTGATAATGAGAACCCCTTACTGGATCTCAATACCGGAAAAGTTAAACACCGGCTATTACCCGGCTGTTCTCGAAACTCCCATAGAAGTGACTGAAACATGCTGGGAATTGAAGTTTTCCAACGGCTGGAATGCTGGAAGATGTAGACACCTGGTGTAGTAACACGACCTATTGACCAGCAGTAAGGACGCCTTCACACACTACAGATTTTGTTGCAGATATTTCTGCGACTGAAAAAACATTCTGTTCTCAAGAATGGGACTTGCCGAAATCCATATGGAATGAGTAGAACTGATTTTCAGTCGCAGAAATGTCTACAACATAATCTGCAGTGTGTGAAGGCTCCCTAAGGCTTCTGCTTAACTGTTCCTAATTTCACTATTAAGTGACAAAGTTTCCTGGAATGCAATAATTTTCCATTGGATTGCTAGATAGTAAAAAGTTTAAAACATTACTACAAAACATCAATAATTGTCTATTAGTAATATGAGAATAACGCATATGTTTGTGGCTCAACCTCCATTTGTACAATACCAAACACAAACCCTGATCTTGTTGATTTAGAATTTTTGTCTTCTCCTAAGGTTGTGAAAACAATTGGACTTCGAGAAGTCTGGTTCTTTGGACTACAGTACCAAGATACAAAGGGTTTCTCAACATGGCTAAAACTCAACAAAAAGGTAACACCTTGTTCTGGTTTTTTTGTTATGACTTTCAAGAGTTATTTGGGTCTTCTGATAACGATGACATATCCTGAGGATACTGTAGGTCATCAGTATCTGATCGGCAGGGGTCCAGCACCCCCATCAGTCAACAGTTTGCAGGAGCTCCGGCATCGAAATCAGGCACCAGCAGTACACGGTTTCATCCACTATGTAATGGTGCGCCGGGTTACTCCAGCGCTGCTCCCAGTCACTTGCCTATTCGTAATGAAAGGGGTTTTCTACCTTTTTACATACCGATGACCTACTGTATCCTCTGGGAGATGAACTTCAGTAAGCTGGCACTCCCACTACACAGTGGACTGAGCCAACCAATAGTGGGGGTGTCGGATCCCCACCAATCTGATATTGATGACCTCCTCAGAGAAAGCAGTGATTGCTTGTGATGTAGTTTCATCTGCTGCAGCATTGACAGTTGCTTTTGTATAGATGTCTACAGCTTCTTTATATCATACACAGTACTATTGATGTTCTTTAATCAGGTCACTGCTCAGGATGTACGGAAAGATTCTCCATTACTTTTTAAGTTTCGTGCCAAATTCTATCCGGAGGATGTTTCTGAGGAACTAATCCAAGATATCACCCAGCGACTGTTCTTTCTCCAAGTGAAGGAAGGCATTCTGAATGATGACATTTACTGTCCACCAGAAACTGCAGTTCTCCTGGCTTCATATGCCGTGCAGGCCAAATATGGGGACTTTAACAAAGACGTGCAAAAAACAGGCTATTTGTCACAAGACAAGCTGCTTCCTCAGAGGTATGCATATACAGAATTTTCATTCTACTTTAGATTTTGTCAATTATTCAAATATTTTCAAATCAATGTTCTGGTCTATTTGTTACTTTTGTAGTAATCCCCAAAAATTCTTCACTAGAAATTTCAAAAAGCTATGGTGATGCTCTATGGCATCACTGGATATACTAAATGAACACTACACACACAATAGAATATCACAAGTGTACCCAAGCATTTCGGACTTGTCATAGATACATTGCATTGTGATTGGTTGTGTTCAGGGTCCTGAGACTCCATAAGAATGAAGAGGGACAGGTGTCATGCCCTGTTGGCTCCTGGTGCCTTTCTGCTAAAGTGCACAGGCTATATACAAAAAAATTGGAAATTGTGTAATAGTTTTATTTTGGAGTAAGGCTGTTGTCACACTCTAGACCTGTGCACCTGTTAAGGGTTTGTGACATGTTGAGGATTTGATACTGATTTTTTGGAGTCAACAATCCGCATCCCATGCGTATGAAAATCTGTAACAAATTAAGTGGCTTTTGTCATTTTTGTGCATGCAGGACTTCTTTTTGTCCGGCCAAAAGCCATTATATACAATGGGGATCCACTGCGCGAATGTGTCCGGCTATGCCGGGGTAGTCTGTTCCAGCAGGGAAACAGACTAGCGGAGTTCAATGACAGGGATGTGAACTTATCATAAGAGGTTGTAATGTTCTGCTTTCTCTGTCTAGAGTTCTGGAACAGCACAAACTTACTAAAGAGCAGTGGGAGGAAAGAATCCATGTCTGGCATGAAGAACACAGGGGCATGCTAAGGTAACGGACGACTGGGATGGCAAATAAGAGGTGGTAACATTTGTTATGTTTGCAAGACTCCGTTTCTGCTGCACCAAAAGTATCACAGTAGGGTTCTATGGTGGCCGCAGTTTGTTTCAGTAGAATTGCAGGGGCCCTGGATGTTGTGGGCTTTAACCCCTTAGTGACCACCCATATACCTTTTTACGGCGCAAAACCAAGAAGAAGTATAAGTATGTAAGTGCCAAACTGCTTTCATAATGAGACCAGACACACAAGTTGGTTTCTTGAAAGCATCTTCTCATCCCTCCTAGAGCCAGAGTAGAATAGAGCCTTTATTCAAGCTACATTCACTTAAATACCAAACATGACATCGCAAAAAGGGTGTTCCTTCAGAAGAGACTATTGGCTCCTTAACTTAATAGGAGTTGTTTCAGCAACTTCAACTCTGAGTTCAGATTTGAAAACTGCAACTTAATTTTCCCCCAGTGATCTTAAGTGCTGATGTGTGTGAAGGCTGGCTGGGGTCTCGTGTAGGTCGTCAGGGCAGCCAGGTGCCTCTCTGGCGCAGCCTGCTGTTCAATGTCGGAATAGCACTGATATTAAAATGCAGTGCACTATAGAGATAAGGCTACTTTCACACTTGCGTTTGAGGTTCCGCTTGTGAGATCCGTTTGAAGGCTCTCACAAGCGGCCCCAAACGGATCCGTACATCCCCAATGCATTCTGAATGGATGCGGATCCATTCAGAATGCATCAGTTTGGCTCCGTTCCGCCTCCATTCCGCTCAGGAGACTGACACCCAAACGCTGCTTGCAGCGTTTTGGTGTCCACCTGGCCGTGCAGAGCCAAACAGATCCGTCCTGACTTACAATGCAAGTCATTGGGGACGGATCCATTGCAAACTGATCCGTCCCCCATTGACTTTCAATGTAAAGTCAGGAGTCCCTATTAATATACCATCGGATCGGAGTTTTCTCCAATCCGATGGTATATTTTAACTTGAAGCGTCCCCATCATCATGGGAACGCCTCTATGTTAGAATATACCATCGGATTTGAGTTAGATCGTGAAAACTCAGATCAGACAGTATAGTCTAACACAGAGTGGGGTTTTATTGCAAAAAAGTAGTAAAACGGAAAAAAAAAAATACAGTATATGTATTTGGTATCTCTGTAATCGTAGTGACCCAGAGAATAAAGATATATTATGTTATTTATACCGAAAAATGAACGCCATAAAATGTATTCCCATCGCCCTCCCATAAAGAGTTAATAAAAGTTAATCAAAAAGTTATGTGTACCCCAAAATTAAAAACTACAACTTGTCCCACAAAAAACAAGCCCTCATAAAGCTATATAGATGGGGGAAAAAAAGGGAAGAAAAACTTTTGGTCAGTAAGGCCCAAAACAGGCTGTTCAAGGGGTTAAAACATGTTGGAATTGTTAAGCAATTGGATAGAAAATTAAAATAGTAAACCTACTGGGGGAGATTTGTGCCATAGCCACGGGTGGCCTGCTGTTTCTTATAGCAGACACCTGCAGCTAATGTCCACAACCGGCAGTAATGCAGATCGGGGACATTTAACCCCTCAGATGCTGTGGTCAATCCTGACCATGGCATCTGAGCGCATGAAAAACTGGAAGTGCACGCTTCCGGTGATGCTCCGGCTCCCCCGTGCGGCGATCAGAGGAGCCGGAGCTTGTGTGCAGCAGCCCCTGTCTTTGTGAATGACAGGAGGCTGCTGCATAGTATTTTCTATGGAGCTCTTGCCTGTAATAGGGCGCCATAGGAAACTACCGTAGCAATTTTCTCATAGACTCCGATGCTAGTGCATTGGGGTCTATGAGAATAGAAATCTAATGATTGCTTGTTATAATTCCCTATGGGAACTATAAAAAAGTGTAAAAAAAATAAAAACATAAAAATTCAAATCGCCCCCCTTTTCCCAAAATAAGAATAAAAGAACGTAAACATTTTTAAAAATACACATCATGGGTGTCACGATGTGCGAAAACGCCCATAGTTTAAAAATATATTCCCCATACGGCAAACGGGAAAAAAGTGTTTCATTTTCTACAAAAATAAATAAAAAGTGATCAAAAAGTTATACACACCCCAGATCGCACTTGAAAAACATGAACCCCCACACAGCTCCGTACACATAATTACAATAAAAGTTAAAGGGCTCAAAATATGGCGATCAAAAAATTAAACTGATTTATTTTTATTTATTTTTTTCACATTTTTATTATTTTATCACAACGCAAGAAAAACTATACATATAAGGTATCGCCGGATTCGTGAGGTTTATCGCACATCAAACGTTGTAAATTAAAAACCCATAACCTGCTTTTTTTTTTTTTTCTCTCCACTAGGATCACTGATGCTTCTTATCCGTTTTTTAAATAAAGCTGTCTTAAACTGTTTTTTAGGGAGGATGCCATTCTGGAGTACCTGAAGATTGCTCAAGATCTGGAGATGTATGGCGTTAACTACTTCAGCATTAAGAATAAGAAGGGCTCTGAACTTTGGCTAGGAGTGGATGCCTTGGGACTGAATATTTATGAACAAAATGACAGGTAACACAAATATCTAGTTAATAGAAGTAGTTAGTGTTTTTATTAGATTCATTATCTTATGAAGATCATGAAAATTTAGTATAAAAGCAGCCAATGCTTGGTGATGTCCACAGCCGCTGACTCTATGTGCAATAGTTTTAAATAGAAATCCACCTGATTGTTTGAGAAACTGTTGGGATTGCCTCTTTAAAGAGACTATAACCTGGTTCCAGCATACCCTAATAGTCATATAGCCTGGTAGGGCTCTTAACACTGATGAAAAAAACATACCTTTCATTCCCTTCTCTGAGGTCCGTTTTAGCTGTAAAAGTAACTTTTATAAATATTTAAATGAGCAACTGGAGCACTCGGAGGCTGGGTTATGCCTTCCAAGCACCGCTTCTGCCACGCCCCAGGAATATCATCGCTGCCCTGCATGTTCTGATAACGCCAACCAATGCATTTGACTGGCAGCGCTAGACTCGCGTAACTGCACCCGGAAGTGGCGGCACGTGCGCACTAGAAGACAAGGACTTGCCCAGAAGAACGGGAATAGTTGAGTGCGCATGCACTGTCATGCATCTCATCACTAGACCATTGAGTCTAGCTTCCAGTCAAATGCATTGGGGGCATTATCAGAACATGCACGGCAGCGATATCATTCCTGGGGCGTGGCAGAAGCGGTACTTGGGAAGGCATAACCCAACCTCCGAGTGCTCCAGTTGCTCTTTTAAATATTTATAAAAGTTGCTTTTACAGCTAAATTGGACCTCAGCATTTCAAAAATCGCGCGCCTGTGTTCACTCGGCGCAGGAGCTCTGAGATGAGGAGGCTCGCCTCCTCAGAACTCCCTCAGTGCGCCTGCGCTGATGACATCACCGAAGAAGACTTCATTGGCGCAGGCACACTGAGGGAGTGCTGAGGAGGCGAGCCTCCTCATCTCAGATCGCCTGCGCCGAATGAACACAGGAGCGCGATTTTTGAAATGCTGACAGGGCCGGCCGGAGGAGGAGATCGCGGCTGTCCCTGTCAATCAACACGACGAGGGGGCGGTTTTTTGCGGCTGCTACCAGCAAGTAAACGCCCTACTTGCTGGTAGAGACCTAATTTGCATATTATAAAAGTTTGTTTTTATAAGAAACTGCTGAAGGAAAGTAAGTAACACCATTATATTTTCATATATCGCAGTATAAGGAATTTAACTAGCCTAAAAAAAATGACTTTAGTGGGGTGACAGAAGCCCTTTAAGGACTCCTATTTCACCTTAAGGACTTGCCCATTTTTTGCAAATCTGACCAGTGTCACTTTAAGTGCTGATAACTTTAAAACGCTTTGACTTATCCAGGCCGTTCTGAGATTGTTTTTTTTCGTCGCATATTGTACTTCATGACACTGGGAAAATGAAGTAAAAAAAAATGCATTTCTATTTATAAAAAAAATACAAAATGTATACATTTTTTTTTTTTTTATTGCAAATTTCCAGGTTTCAATTTCTCTACTTCTATAATACATAGTAATACCTCAAAAAATGGTTATTACTTTACATTCCCCATATGTCTACTTCATGTGTGGATCATTTTGGGAATGATATTTTATTTTTTGGGGATGTTACAAGGCTTAGAAGTTTAGAAGCAAATCTTGAAATTTTTCAGAAATTTTCAAAAACCCAGTTTTTAGGGACCAGTTCAGGTCTGAAGTTACTTTGCGAGGCTTACATAATAGTAACCACCCAAAAATGACCCAATTCTATAAACTACACCCCTCAAGGTATTCAAAACTGATTTTACAAACGTCGTCAACACTTACAATTTCAAAATTTCACTTTTTTGGCAGATTTTCCATTTTAATAATTTTTTCCAGTTACAAAGCAAGGGTTAACAGCCAAACCAAACTCAATATTTATGGCCCTGATTCTGTAGTTTACAGAAACACCCCATATGTGGTTGTAAACCGCTGTACGGGTACACGGCAGGGCACAGGAGGAAATTAATGCCATACGGTTTTTGGAAGGCAGGTTTTACTGGACAGTTTTTTTTTTTTTTTTACAACATGTCCCATTTGAAGCCCCCTGATGCACCCCTAGAGCAGAAACTCCATAAAAGTGGCCCCATCTAAGAAACTACACCCCTCAAGGTATTAAAAACGGATTTTACAAACGTCGTTAACCCTTTAGGTGTTCCACAAGAGTTATTGGCAAATGGAGATGGAATTTCAGAATGTAAATTCTTTGGAAAATTTTTCATTTTTCCCGGTAACAAAGCAAGGGTTAACAACCAAACTCAATATTTATGGCCCTGATTCTGTAGTTTACAGAAACGCCCCATATGTGGTCGTAAACAGCTGTACGGGCACACGGCAGGGCACATGAGGAAAGGAATGCCATACGGTTTTTGGAAGGCAGATTTTGCTGGACTGTTTTTTTTGACACCATGTCCCATTTGAAGCCCCCCCTGATGCCCCCCTAGAGTAGAAACTCCAAAAAATGTGGCCCCATTTTAGAAACTACGGGATAGGGTGGCAGTTTTGTTGGTACTAGTTTAGGGTACATATGATTTTTGGTTGCTCTATATTACACAATTTGTGAGGCAAGATAACAAGACGCCGTTTTTATTTTTTGTTATTTACAAAATTCTTCTGACAGGTTAGATCATGTGATATTTTTATAGACCTGGTTGTCACGGAAGTGGCGATACCTAATATGTATACTTTTTATTTATTTATGTAAATTTTACACAACGATTACACAATTATTTATGTAAGTTTTAAGCAAAAAAAAAAATCATGTTTTAGTATTTCCATAGTCTGAGAGACATAATTTTTTCAGTTTTTGGGCGATTACCTTGGGTAGGGTATGATTTTTCCGGGGTGAGATGACTATTTTATTGGCATTTAAGCGTGACTTTTTGATCGCTTGCTATGACACTTTTTGTGATGTAAGGTGACAAAAAATGGTTTATTTAGCACAGTTTTTATTTTACATTTTGTACGTTGTTCATCTGAGGGGTTAGGTCATGTGATATTTTTATAGAGCCGGTCGATACGGACGTGGCGATACCTAAAATGTATACTTTTTTTTTTTTTTTTTATGTAAATTTTACACTAATATAATTTTTTAAACAAAAAAATGATGTTTTAGTGTCTCCATATTCTGAGCCATAGGTTTTTTATTTTTTGGGCGATTGTCTCAGGAAGGGGCTAATTTTTTGCAGGATGAGGTGACTGTTAGATTGGTACTATTTTGGTGGGCAAACGCCTTTTTGATCGCTTGCTGTTGTACTTTTTGTAATGTAAGGTGACAAAAAAATGGTTTATTTAGCACAGTTTTTATTTTTTACGGTGTTCATCTGAGGGGTTAGGTCATGTCATATGTTTATAGAGCCGGTCGATACGGAGGCCCCCCCCCCCTATTTTTTTATCAATTTTTTTTTACTTTATTACGTTTTTGTTTATTTTTACTTGAAACATTTAAATCTTTTTTGGGGGGGGGGGGGACTTAATATATTTTTTTTTTTTTTTAATGTTTCTTTATTTTTTGTCCCACTTTGGGACTTCAACTTTGGGGGGTATATACTGTGTATTACTCATACAGCTTCCGGGGCCTGTGAGATCAAGGGGGCTAAGGGGGCTGGATCTCACAGGCTCCTCACCGGAAGGCAGCGTGATGCCTTCCTTAGACATCGCGCTGCCCTACATGCCATCGGGTCCCCCCTCACAGCCGCAACTGCAGGTAAAGCCACAAACTGCAGGTCTGAATTGACCTGCGGTTTGCGGCGATCGCCGATGGGGGGGCGGGGGTCGTTGTGACAGGATGCCCGCTGAATGATTTCAGCGGGCATCCTGGTCCGATTAACCCCCGCCGCGCCGCAATTGCGGTTTAAATCCATGACGTACCGGTAAGTCATGGGTCCTTAAGGACTCTGGAAACATGCCGAACTGGTACGTCATGCATCCCTTAGGGTTTAAGGCCTCTTGCACACAATGTTGTGTGCCTGTGGCCGTATTGCATGGGTCTGAAATAACGGAGATGCAGAACTTGTTCTATTTTTATTTATTTTTTGCGATGTGGATTGAACTTGAATGGGTCAGTGATCCATGTGTCTCAATCCGTCCTGGCCGACGCACGGATGTTGCCTGTGCATTGCGGTCCCCAATGCACAGAACGGATGCACGTGTGCAAGAGGCCTAAGTCAGCATTTTACTGTGGAATAAGTTGTAACTTGTCTGCTTGCCCAGAAGAGGGCACAATAGTGCTGTGACATCTCCAGACTATTGCATAATGAAGGCTTGTTTCCTCCAGTTTTTTATTATGAGCACTTTCATGTTTCTCTTTTATATTTTGTGCAGACAAGAAGGCTATATACCTATGATAGCTGTTCTTGTATAAGATGCTTACTTAGGTTACATTCACACGGCAGTGAAAAAAAAATGGCCCTTAAAAACTGTCAGCTTTTCATGGTCATTCTGCATCCGTGTGTGCATTCATTCTCTGGCAGTTTGGCCATTTTTAATGTCTGTTCTACGGCCCTTTTTCAACAGTTGAATTTTGGTTTTTTCTGACATCAAACCCCGGCAGTGCCCTCAGTACACCCCATCGGTGCCCCCAGTATGTATAATATCCTCCACCCTATAGTGTCCCCAGTGTCTATAATGCCCTCTATAGTAGCCCCAATATAAATAAGGGCTCGACATTCCCACTGTGTATATAAAATTCCTTTCAATAGTGCTCCCCTGTAACTCCTCTTTAACAGCCTTTGAACAGGTGCACTCCTATCTATAGGTCTGTTAAAAATTGACCCATTGATTTTAATGGGGTCTGTCTGGCCGTGAAAACAGCCAATTAAAAAAACAGCCGTGTGAATAACCCAATAGAACCCCATTGGTTCTAAAAATGGGGCGGCTCCTTCCTATAAAAGTGTATAAGAACAAGCCGTCCTATTGGAGTAAATGGGATGGGTTGTAGCTACAACTGCTCCTGCTCGCCATCGACGGTACACCAGTGTAAACAATGAAGGGAAGGCTGTGCTCACATGGAGCTGATCGTCAGGTTAAAATCCTGGAAAACCCCTTTTTTTTTCCTTGCTGCACAACGTTTGAAAGGTAAAAATCGACTCCTAAATGGATGGTTTTTTTTGTTGTTTTTTTTCTCTTCCAGATTGACACCCAAGATTGGGTTTCCATGGAGTGAGATCAGGAACATCTCATTCAATGACAAGAAATTTGTTATCAAACCTATTGACAAGAAAGCTCCAGTGAGTATACAAAAATGAATGTCGGATCCTATTTGCTCCATACGGAACTGGAAGTCCTTACACAAGTTGACACAAACTGTTCTCCCTGCTTTAACAAATGAATATATTGTCCTTGATTTATCAAAACTGACATGGGCTCCACTGGCCTTGATAATAATTGTTAATTCCAAGGTGCAAGCCGTCCATGTGCCAAACTGAAATCTACTCCAGCTCGTAGCGGCCATAGATTCCAGTCATCATTTCTGCCAGTTTCTGGTGTAAATGATAAATGTTCCACGGCTGATGGCTCGTCCTCGCCAGACACCCTTTTGGAAACTGGTAAAGAAAGTGTAAAAATGTCAGTTGTGACTAAATCTAGTCGCAGAACCAGTTGTAGTGGAATAATACATTTCTCTCATCGTCCTATAATCCACACAATACATGCCTACTATTACCTCTCTCACTATACATAGTCTGCAAGGCTCATCTGTCATCCTACTACCAGCCCAAATTCATCTCTTTGTTAATCAAGATGAAGGAAAAAACCTCCATCAGACATATAAGGGCCTATTTACACGACCATATATTTCAATCCACATCTGTTCCACAATTTTGTGGAGCGGATGCATACCCATTCATTTCAATGAGGCCACAAAAGATGCTGACAGCACACTGTCTGCTGTCTGCATCCGTACTTCCGTTCCGTCGCCCCACAAAAACGATAGAATATGTCCTATTCTTGCCCGCAATTGTGGACAAGAATAGGCATTTCTATAATAGGCAGACCGCAAAAACGGACCCTTTAACTAAGCCTTGAGACATGACTATGCCCTGAGGGGCAATCACGCAGAGACAGCTGTCTGCAGATGAGGTGCTGGCTTATTTATTATCCAAGTCATGTCTCAAGGCCTAGTTAAAGAGTCTCCAAAGGGCTCTCCTGTCTTGTTACATGTCAAGTTGTAAAAAGATTGCAAGATTTCTGTACTGTCATAGATACTTTTTAGACCTGGCGCGAGCGGGTAAAGCCTCATTCACACGTCAGTGTTTCACGGACGTATGCTGTACGTTTTCCGCAGACAGCACACGTCCCCATTCATTTGAATATGTATATTCACACATCAGTGTTTTAGCACGGTCCGTGGTTTCAGCACGCATGCATGCCCCATCTTGGTCCATGTTCCCGGATCCCTCACGCTCATTATAGCCTATGGGTCCGTGAAAACCACGGATGCCATCCGTGTTGCATCCATGGTTCACGGATCATTAAATAGGATGCAGCGCTCACACAAGTGCCAAGGCCCATTCAAACAGCTGATCTAATATTGATGACTTAGCCGCTTTTCCACCCATTTTAAAGGTCGAGTGAGTGGTGTAAAAATACAAGTTGCAAAGTTTTTTTTGTGACTTTTTGAAGCCAGAATTCTGGAGTGCAAGTTTTGTGTATGGTACGGGCGCTAATTGTGCAATAGCATGTTAAGAATAGTTGCAGGTGAACTTAAAATGCTTTTTTTTATGTTTCAGGACTTTGTATTCTATGCACCCCGATTACGAATCAACAAGCGAATTTTGGCACTCTGCATGGGCAACCATGAATTGTACATGCGTCGTAGGAAGCCAGACACTATTGAAGTCCAGCAGATGAAGGCTCAAGCAAGAGAAGAGAAGCATCAGAAGCAGATGGAGAGGTTTGGCTGATATTCCCACTCTACCAGCTGCCTTTTTTCATTTTACCCTCAGGATTTTTACTAATTCTTATTTCTCCCACATAGAGCCCTCCTGGAGAATGAGAAGAAGAAGAGAGAGCTGGCTGAGAAAGAGAAAGAAAAGATTGAGCATGAGAAGGAAGAACTGATGGAACGGCTAAGACAGATAGAGGAGCAGACTAGAAAAGCCCAAGAAGGTAAGATTGTTGGGCGGTAGGCTTCCAGTCATTTTATGGCCATGTATTAAGCCCTTCCAGACACAGCCATTTTTCACCATCCTAACACAGTGTCATTTTACAAATCTAGCATAACTGTTAAAAGCTTTTACTTATCCAAGTGATTCTAAAAAAATATATGTTTTCGTAACACATTTTGCCTGTTTACTCATGTTGGAGGTAAATTTAGGTCAGTATGTTTTACCTTTTATTTCTGAAAAAAATCTAAAATTTATGGAACATTTGAAAAATGTGCAATGTTTTAAATTTCAATTTCTCTGCTTTTAAAGGGGTATTTACATCTTGGATTGACATGGATTCACATGTTGGCATCATTTTGTAAATGCCATTATATATCTTTAGGATGTTACAGGTAGGGGTGAGCGAATCGAATTCTGATGAAACATCCGAAGTTGATTTGCACAAAACTTCATTAGAATACCATACGGAGTGAGCGCTCCGTACAGTATTAGAATGTATTGGCTCCTATGAGACAAAGTTATTACTTTGTGAAGTCTCGCAATACTTTGGGTAATAACTTCAGAAATTGATTTATACTGTAAAAAAAACTTTTGCCGAACTCTGGTTCGGTTCCAAGGTACCGCTTGGAACCGGACACAGGTCATTTATCAAACTTGTGTAAAGCAATCAGATTCCACCTTTCATTTTTGACAGCTCCTTTGAAAAATTAAAGGTGACATCTGATTTGTTGCTATCGGCTACTAAGCCAGTTCTACTTTACACCAGTTAAATGACCTCAATAGTTTAGTTTATTAGCCTGAAAAAAGACATCTGTCCACCCAGTTCAGCCGGTTATCTTGCAAGTTAATCCAGAGGGAGGAAAAAAGATAATAATAATATTATTATTAATATTACACTCCAGAAATACATCCAGGCCCCTCTTGAATTCCTTTATTGTACTCACCATCACCACCTCCTCAGGCAGAGAGTTCCATAGTCTCACTGCTCTTACCGTAAAGAATCCTCTTCTATGTTTGTGTACAAACCTTCTTTCCTCCAGACGCAGAGGATGTCCCCTCGTCACAGTCCTGGGGATAAACAGATGATGGGATAGATCTCTGTACTGACCCCTGATATATTTATACATAGTTATTAGATCTCCCCTCAGTCGTCTTTTTTTCTAAACTGAATAGCCCTAATTTTAATAAGCTTTCTGGGTACTGTAGTCCACCCATTGCTTTAGTTGCCCTCCTCCCTCTCCAGCTCTATGTCTGCCTTGCTCACAGAAGCCCAGAACTGTACACCGTACTCCATGTGTGGTCTGACTAGCGATTTGTAAAGTGGTAGGACTATGTTCTCATCACGGGCATCTATGCCCCTTTTGATGCAACCCATTATCTTATTGGCATTGGCAGCAGCTGACACTGGTTTCTACAGCTTAGTTTGCTGTCCACTAAAACTCCTAAGTCCTTTCCATGAAGGTGACATCACTGCAGAAGTTCACAAACAGTAGATTTTGTTTACTGTGGTGCTGCACAAATCCCTCTCTACACACTATTCCAGATTCGAATGGCAGCGTGCAGAGAGGACTTTGCTATTCTACATGCCCCTAGTGTGCTGTGTTTGGCTGGTATCGCATGCATAGCTATTTTCACCCTGTAACCTTGAAGGTGATTGGTGCTGTCCTGTAGTCGCCTCCGTTTTTCAGCCTCCTGCAGCCCCCTCTCTTTTACGGTGAGGAATATGTGATTGGCCAGTCAGCATTGACCAGCAAATCGCAGTGATCGGGGCTGAAGAGTGAAGTTACAACCCCCTATGCCCTTAGCTAAGATGGCTGACTGTAAGGGACAGCCACCAACTTAGCCCAGTCACCGTGCGATTACATGCGCTAACCGGTATTTGTTGCACTGTGTTGGTCATTCTGCAGTTTGTTTGTTTTTTGCATAATCTGGAAACAAACTGTAGAAATCTTCTAAAGAAGATAGATGTTGATTTCATCCTTATATCTTTATAGTGACATTACTGAGGGGATGGGGCTTATTGTATCTGGCTCTCCATTGCAGCGAGAGTAGTAGGGAAGGTTCCTTATCCCCTTCTACAGCCCTCTGCCGTAGTGTCGGGCACAGTTTTATGAGAAGGATGGGAAAATGGTTTGTTTTTTGAGGCACTTATAGACATGTACGGCTTTTGTCAGTCTGTATTTTAAGAATTAAATTGAGCAATGCTCTTCATCTGCCTAAGTTTTTCTTGATCCCACAGAACTGGAGGAGCAGACAAGAAAAGCCTTGGAATTGGAGGAGGAGCGTAGAAAGTCTCAGGAAGAGGCTGAAAAACTTGCTAAAGACCGCCAGGCTGCTGAGGATGCCAAAGAAGCCCTATTGAAACAATCACAGGACCAAATGAAAAATCAGGAGCATCTGGTGCGTACTGTAGCATAAAGCGGGGACTACATGGTCATCTTGGCCGAAGCACTTGTTGCACAAACAGGATTGCTGTGTAGCAATGGAGCCATAGAATGGATGGGGTTGCTGCACAACTCTAATTACCATGTCCGGGATAAAATTCTATATATATATATTTTTTTTTAAGTGTACTCACTAGTAACAGCTGAATCAAGGTCCCCCCATATGTTTTTAGGTATTTTCGCTATTTCTACATGGCTCTGACGGTCCCCCACACATTGTTTACATCTATGTTTATTTTTGCCTACCTTCCTGCCACCACTGCACTGTGGTTCCCAGTGCAGCGTGGCATCACGTGGTTTCATATTACTATCATCTCCACCGTCCCCTCATTAATATTCTGTGCTCTGCCTCTCCTTCCTTCATAATAAAGCGGCCTGCCCAATGAGGTCACAGGACCAGGGGGCGTGGCTTAGCGCAGTTGGTTGCTGCCTTGTTACCGCCCATCCAGGCACGTTGAATAATTCATGTGGCTGAGAGTGAAGTCACCGGGCTCCCTACAAAGCGGAAGAGGAGGCTTTGCTCGGCAGAAAGGGACCCGGTACGTTACTGAGTCTTGGAAACACAGCACTTCTGGCTGAGAGTTGGAGACTTGAAAACTGGGCATTAGAAATGTCGGGTAAATGTAGGACAGGCACGATTATAACATTTAGGGCATTGTTGTACTCGTACTCCAATCTTCCCAATCCCGGACAACCCCTTAAATACGGTTGAAAAAAGTCCATCAAGTTTCACCAAGGGATAGGTGAGGGCGCGAATCCCAGAAGGAAGTTAGACTCGGATTGCTACACATTTTCATAAGCATTAATATAATTTGCTTTCTTTTTAAGAATTCATCTAAACCCTTTTTAAAACTCTCATTGTTCCTGATGTGACTACATCCTGAGGAAGTCTATTCCACAGATTCACAGTTCTTACAGTAAAGAAGTTTTGACGCTCCTGGAGACTGAACTTTTTCTTCTCCAGTCGGAGTCAGTGCCCCCTTGTCTTTTGAGGTGGAACATGGAACAGTTTCTCACTGAATCTTTTGTATGGCCCATTTATATATTTGTATAGGTTAATCATGTCGTCCCCGTCCCCCCCCCCCCCCCCCCCCTCTTAGATGTCTCTTCTCAAGACTAAATACATTTATTTTTTTAATCTTTCTTCATAACTAAGACCCTCCATGCCCCTTATCAATTTAGTCGCTCTCCTCTGTACTTTTTCCAGCGTCTTTTCTATGGACTGGTGCCCAGAACTGAGCTGCATATTCCAGATGAGGCTGCAGCTGCACCAACACCTTGTAAAGTGGTAATGTTACATCCCTGCCCCTTGAGCCCATGCCTTGTTTATTGCATGACAATTTCCTGTTAGCCTTAGAAGCAGCTGATTGACATATGCTGTTATTTAATCTACTATTTACAATTGGGGGGAGGGCCTCCGGCCTGTTGACGGCATTTGGCCCCCGGGGTCAATTCATGTGGCCCCTGGTTCCCTGCCAGAACATATAGTGAAAATGCTAATGCTGGGGGAGTCTGATCTGAAGCTGGGGAAGGGGGGGGGGGGGGGGGTCTGATCTGAAGCTATGGGGGTCTGATCTGAGGCTGGGGAGCGTCTGATGGGAGTCTGATCTGATGCTGGGAAGGGTCTGATCTGAGGCTAGGGAGGGTCTGATGGGGGTGTGATCTGAGGCTAGGGAGGGTCTGATGGGGGTGTGATCTCAGGCTGGGGGTTCTGATCTGAAGATGGGGGGAGTCTGATCTACCATCTACACCAGAGGTAGGGAACCTCTGGCCCTCGGGCCACATATGGCCCCTGGGAGCAGTTGACCCCCCCACGGTGCCCGCCCCTTTAACGTTGACCCCCCCACGGTGCCCGCCCCTTTAACATTGACCCCCGCCACGCTGGCCGCCCCTTTAACGTTGACCCCCGCCACGCTGGCCGCCCCTTTAACGTTGACCCCCGCCACGCTGGCCGCCCCTTTAACGTTGACCCCCCACGCTGGCCGCCCCTTTAACGTTGACCCCCCCCCACGCTGGCCGCCCCTTTCAGCCCTATTTCACCTTAAGGACTCAGCCCTATTTCACCTTAAGGACTCAGCCCTATTTCACCTTAAGGACTCAGCCCTATTTCACCTTAAGGACTCAGCCCTATTTCACCTTAAGGACTCAGCCCTATTTCACCTTAAGGACTCAGCCCTATTTCACCTTAAGGACTCAGCCCTATTTCACCTTAAGGACTCAGCCCTATTTCACCTTAAGGACTCAGCCCTATTTCACCTTAAGGACTCAGCCCTATTTCACCTTAAGGACTCAGCCCTATTTCACCTTAAGGGGAACCTGTCACCAGGATTTTGTGTATAGAGCTGAGGACATGGGTTGCTAGATGGCCGCTAGCACATCCGCAATACCCAGTCCCCATAGCTCTGTGTGCTTTTATTGTGTCAAAAAAACGACTTGATACATATGCAAATTAACCTGAGATGAGTCCTGTCCCTGACTCATCTCACTTACAGGACTCATCTCAGGTTAATTTGCATATGTATCAAATCGGTTTTTTGACACAATAAAAGCACACAGAGCTATAGGGACTGGGTTTTGCGGATGTGCTAGCGGCCATCTAGCAACCCATGTCCTCAGCTCTATACACAAAATCCCGGTGACAGGTTCCCTTTAAGGACTCAGCCCTATTTCACCTTAAGGACTCAGCCCTATTTCACCTTAAGGACTTGGCCATTTTTTGCAAATCTGACCAGTGTCACTTTAAGTGCTCATAACTTTAAAACGCTTTGACTTATCCAGGCCATTCTGAGATTGTTTTTCGTCACATATTATACTTCATGGCTTTGCATAAAAAAATACCAAATTTACCAAAAATTAGCAAATTTCAAAGTTTCAGTTTCTCTACGTCTGTAATACATAGTAATACCCCCCAAAATTGTGATGACTTTACATTCCCCATATGTCTACTTCATGTTTGAATTATTTTGGGAATGATATTTTATTTTTGGGGAATGTTACAAGGCTTAGAAGTTTAGAAGCAAATCTTGAAATTTTTCAGAAATTTACAAAAACCCAATTTTTAGGGACCACTACAGGTCTGAAGTCACTTTGCGAGGCTTGCATAATAGAAACTGCCCAAAAAAGACCCCATTCTATAAACTACTCCCCTCAAGTTATTCAAAACTGATTTTACCAACTTTGTTAACCCTTTAGGTGTTGCACAAGAGTTATTGGCAAATGGGGATGAAATTTGAGAATTTTTTTTGTTGTCAAATTTTCCATTTTAACCCATTTTTTCCACTAACAAAGCAAGGGTTAACAGCCAAACAAGACTGTATCTTTATTGCCCTGTCTCTGCCGTTTACAGAAACACCCCATATGTGGCCGTAAACTACTGTACGGGCACACAATAGGGCGTAGAGGGAAAGGTGCGCCGTATGGTTTTTGGAAGCGAGATTTTGCTGGACAATTTTTTGACACCATGTCCCATTTTAAGCCCCCCTGAAACACCCCTAGAGTAGAAACTCCCAAAAAGTGACCCCATCTAAGAAACTACACCCCTCAAGGTATTCAAAACTGATTTTACAAACTTTGTTAACCCTTTAGGTGTTGCACAAGATTTAATGGAAAATAGAGATACAATTTCAAAATTTCACTTTTTTGGCAGATTTTCCATTTTTTTTTATAATTTTTTTTTCCAGTTACAAAGCAAGGGTTAACAGCCAAACAAAGCTGATTATTTATGGCCCTAATTCTGTAGTTTACAGAAACACCCCATATGTGGTCGTAAACAGCTGTACGGGCACACGGCAGGGCGCAGAAGGAAAGGAATGCCATACGGTTTTTGGAAGGCAGATTTTGCTGGACTGTTTTTTTTTGACACTATGTCCCATTTGAAGCCCCCCTGATGCACCCCTAGAGTAGAAACCCCCAAAAAAGTGACCCCATTTTAGAAACTATGGGATAGGGTGGCAGTATTGTTGGTACTAGTTTAGGGAACATATGATTGGATGCTCTATATTACAATTTTTGTGCGGCAAGGTAATAAGAAATAGCTTTTTTGGCACGTTTTTTTTTTTTTTGTTATTTACAACATTCATATGACAGGTTAGATCAGGCATAGCCTACCTGAGGCTCTCCAGCTGTTGCAAAACTACAACTCCCAGCATGCTCAGACTGCCTACAGCTATCAGCCTGCAGCAGGGCATCTCACTGAGGGAAGAGCAAGCATCGGACGTCACTGGGCTCGGCGCATGCCCAGTGACGAGGATGAAGCTCCTGCCCTCAGTCTCCTGCAGATCGCACTGGCGCAGCCCTCAGTGGGTACTGCGCCTGTGCGAGAGTTTGTTTAGCCGTGAGGGAGGGGGAGGAGAGGGATGAGGGGCTGTGGGAGGTTAGGCAGTCGGAAGGAAGGCGGGCCGGGCACTGTAAGAGGGGCTTTACTGGGCTCACTAAGGGGAACAAAACGCCCCTCTGGGCACCTTCAGGGCTAATTTGCATAATCATAAAAGTCGATTTTCTCATAAACTATTGGACGGATTACAAAATAGAAGAGCACAGCCTATTCAAGGTAAGCTGTGCTGCATGACTGCTTTAAAATCCGATTTTGGGTTAGGGGAGGTGACAGAATTACTTTAAGAACTCATGGGTGTAATCCATCTGGATCCGGAGCCTTGTTCACATTTACCTTATTTAACTTAGCTTGGACCATATCTACAGTTAGTACATCCAGTAGTATACTCAATTGGCTAACAGCTTCAGCACCACATAAGAGCTCCTTTCTCTTCTTTTGTATATACAGAGCTAAAAAAAAAAAAACACTGAGTAAGGCCTCATGCACATTGCCGTTTTTGGTCCACATCTGAGCCGCAGTTTTTGCGGCTTGGATGCGGACCCATTCACTTCAATGGGGCCGCAAAAGATGCGGACAGCACTCGGTGTGCTGTCTGCATCCGTTGCTCCATTCCGTGGCCCCGCAAAAAAAAAAAATATGTCCTATTCTTGTCCGTGCTTTGTGGACAAGAATACAGTTATATTAAAGGCTGTCCATGCCGTTCCGCAAATTGCAGAATGCGCACAGACGCCATCCGCGTTTTGCGAATCTGCGATTTGCGGTCTGCAAAACACACCATGGTCGTGTGCATGTAGCCCAAGTCTGACTTTTCCTTATCTTCAGTGACTATCCCCCTTTTGCCATTCTTTAGGGGACCTACCTGCTCAGACCTTGGTTTTTATATATTTAAATCATTTTTTGGGATTTGTTTTGCTCTCTTGCCACCAGCTGTTCATTTTTGTATTTTTGCAACTTTTATCTCCTTTTTACAGATTTTGTTAAGCCCTTTGTAAACTTCAAATGTTACATCTGACCCCTCAGATTTGTATTTTTTAAATGCCCTTTCATAATAATTTCATTTATTGCCCTTTACAGTAGCTGTAAGCCATGGGGGATTTAATTTAAACATGCCCCCAGTGTCTGAGATGGGAATAACCCTTTAAGGCCTCATGCACACAACAGTGTCCATTTTGCGATGCGCAAAACACAGATGCTGTCTGTGTGCATTATTTTTTTTTTGCGGACTCGTTGATTTGAGTAGGACTGTGGTCCATGTTTTATCGATATGTTTTATCTTTTTGCAGGATGGACATATGGATGCAGAAAGCGCATGGATGATCAGTGTGCTTTCCGCATCCGTATGTCCATTCCGCAAAGGGATGAAACATGTCCTATACTTGGTCACCATTGGAGCCGCAAAAAATACTGATGCACCACGGACGGCATCCATATTTTGCGTATACCAAATTTGCAGGCCGCAAAATACAGAAGGTTGTGTGCATGATGCATCATTATGGATAGTATTGTGTTATTGATCCATTAAAGGAGCAGAACAATGAAAATCAGACGTGCTGGTTCTAGTGCTTGACACAAACGGCATCTGTTCGGTTTCTGTCATAGGGCCCAGCATTTTACTGCAAAATAGAAACTGTAACAGAGGCTCCTACTGGTGCCTACAACAGAGGTGAATGAAGCCTTAGGAGCTGTCCTCGTTCTTTTAATGATAGATGTGTAGACATAGAGTGGTTGAATTTTTCTGCAAAACATAGGCATCATAAATCTCCATTCAGCACGTCCATCTCACTGCTAATATTTTCGTAATTTGAAATCCTTTATTTTTTTTGTAGTCTGCAGAGCTTGCTGATCTGACCAGTAAAATCAGCCAATTGGAACTTGCCCGTAAGAAGAAGGAAAGTGAAGCAGAAGAATGGCAGCAAAAGGTAACCACTGTACACGATGGGCCACATGCCATTTTTCTTTGTTTTTCCTTCACAGTTCGCATGTGTCCACTTCTATTACAGTGTGGATGTTATACACATGGAGGTGCACATAATGGCAAGGGCTTTGTTTTTTAAAAGAATATGTTGTTCCAAACTATTCTACAGAATTTAGCTTTTCAAAAGATTCAATGTGTCATAACGATATTCATATCTTTCCCAACAGGCATCTGTCATTTGCTGCTTGCACAGATCATTAATTTAAAAATAAAACGTGATATAAATTTAAAAGTTCCAGACCAGTTTCCAGATCGTTACATATTGATATGAGCCCTTCTTTAAGATGACTTGAACAACTCCGATCCATTGAGCTTATAGGTGCATGTTTAGTTTCTGCTTGTATTTCATTAGAGGATGCCAGTATTGTTGTCACCCAGACCTGCTGCTTTGAGATATGACTGCCGCTGTCACAGATCTGAGATGATGGTGGCCAAACCATGATTTTATCACCTGTTATACCCATAGCTACCAAAAAGTCAATGGTGCTTTTTGCTGCATGGGATGTTGTACAATTTTGCATGAAAATGATTTTATTTCAGAAGGCACCATTCTTTTCATGCCGTGGCAGAAAATGCTCAGTTAAGAACTTTGCATATCGTTGAGAGTTCATTTTACACCCAAAGAGACCCTAAAGGGATTGTATAAATTCCCAACATTCTAGCTAAAACAATCACTCCGCGACCTCCTTGCTTACGTCGCAGTTATAGTGGCTATTCACCAGCCATCCAGAGCTTCATCCATCAGGACCATCCAGTGTAGTATTCATCCATCAAGAAACCTGTTTGAAAATGAGCCTTCATATGTTTCTGAGCCCACTGCAAACACTTTGGTTAGGTGTGGCTGAACTACAGGGTCAAGCACAACTGGTAGCCTGTGGAGGTTGGCAGCCTGCATCAAGAGGCCACGACCGTGTCAGATCCCTGTTTGCTGCTCCTGTGCCATTTTTACAGCTGCCCTTTTAAGAAGAGGAATTTGTCTGAAAGAAACGTAATAAGCCTTTATTAGATCATATTCGCCTGTGCTGTAAATCACTTGCATATCTTTTCACAGTTTGTTGATCTCTCCTCAGTTTTCGTGAAAATATTAAGTTCAATGTCTTGCAAAAAGCATGACCGCATTTCCATTTATGTGGATAACCCCATAATTCCCGGCATACAAAAACAGCAGCACCATGTGTATAAATATTACTACATACACCTTTACGTTATTTGTTGTTTTTTATTTGCTTCCTAAATGCAACTTTGTAAACAGTCGTCAAATTAAAAATTTCCTGACGTGGCTTTTGCAGAGATTATGCAAGTCCTTCACCTAGCTGCTGGTACTGCTGAATCTGACATGAATCATTGCCTCTGATGGCTCACTCTGCTTTCCCGCTCCCCTCTTTTATTGTCAGAGATAGTAACAGAAGGTCGGACACATGATATGTGAAGAGGGTAGAAAGGATACAAGGAAGACCGCTCACACAGGCTGTAGATAGGGAAGAAAGCACCCAGCATGTGTTACTGGGAGGGACAAAATATCATGAGAAAAATCTGAAACTAGGTAGACTATATAAGGGGTCCTGAAAATGAATGAAGGTTTGCGTGCTACAACCTGGGTAACCACTTGTAAAAATAATGGGAGACATTTATCCAATCTGGTATGCCAGTTTTTTGCATGGAAATGTTGCACAATTAATCGGGATTAGTGTAAATCACTTTTATGAAGTGCAGCTTTCTAAAAAGTCACAAGGCCCCATGGCAGGTATCTCCCCCACCCCCACTCCCAGGCATACCCTTAACTGAAATACGTGCAATTATTATGGTCATGCACCACCTTCATAAATTTGGGGCAGGTGCCCATAGCAACTCCAGACAAAAAAATCACTTCAAATACACCTCCAGTGATAAATTCCTCTTAATGTTGTTCCATGCCAAAGGTGTACATAGCCTTTAATAAACTGGTTGGAGGGAATTGTTAGATGGAAGAGTGTAACATTTGTGTTTTGTTTAAATATTCAGTAGAATAATGATTATTCAACCTTTCTCCAGGCCCAGGCAGTGCAAGTCGATTTAGAGAAGACGAAGGATGAACTGAAGCATGTGATGACCACTCCTCATGTGCAGGAGCCAATACACGCAGAGAATGAACATGACGATGAGCAAGATGAGAATGGTGCAGAGGCCAGTGCCGAACTGAAAGCAGATGCTACAGTGAAGGACCGGAGTGAAGAAGACCGAACCACAGAGGCAGAGAAGAATGAAAGGGTCCAAAAACACCTTCAGGTAATCGTTATATTTAATGCGACACTCTGTTGGTCATAATAACGTGACTATTTTTATGATTGCATTTTGGGCTAAAAATAATTTTTTTCAATTGGTCTTTATAAAAAATATTGAACCATTCTGTCACAAAGGTTTAACAGTTTTTCGAGATTTGTGAATCTCACTTTCACATTGTGCCAGTCATTTAATAACTTAAAGAGAACCTGTCACCAGTTTTATGGTGTCCTAACTAAGGCCCCATGCACACGGCCGTTGTTCACGGCCGTGTGCGGGCCGTGGAACCACGGCCTGGATCCCTTCCTGTGAGCTGGAGCGCACGGCGTCACTGGTTGCTATGACGCCGTGCGCCCCTTGCTGCCGGCACAGTACAGTAATACACTGGTATAGATCATACCAGTGTAGTACTGTATTGCGGCGGCAGCAGGGAGCGCACGGCGTCATAGCAACCAGTGACGCCGTGCGCTCCAGCTCACAGGAAGGGATCCAGGCCGCGGTTCCACGGCCCGCACACGGCCGTGAACAACGGCCGTGTGCATGGGGCCTTAGGGCGACATAAATAAGTGACTGATTCGCTTAGTAAAATGCTGGGTCACTTTCTTTAATTGACCCAGTCAATCTGCCAACATCTTGTATTGAAAAGCTCCAGCTGATAATGATGAGTCCTGAATATTCATGAGCTCCTGACTCTCCCCGACCACCTGCTGCTGAATGACAGTTTTTTTCCCATATGAATCAGCAGCAGATGGGCAGGGGAGTGGCTATAGCTCTGAATTAAATATACGCTGGATTCAATGACATCACGCCGGACTCGAATCAGTTCATTAGCATGTGGCATCTTTGTGTGTATATTATGAGGTAACCATCTGTCACACCAGTAAGTGAATACATCTAAGGTACTTTTTAGTAGTTAATGATTGTATATAATTAGTTAGATTATAATGAAATATCCACATGACAGGTTCCCTTTAAGATGTTATAAATACTTATTTAACCCCTGGGGACACAGCCTTACTTCACCTTAAGGACCATGCCATTTTTTGCAAATCTGACCAGTGTCATTTTAAGTGCTGATAACTTTAAAACACTTTGACTTATCCAGGCCATTCTGAGATTGTTTTTTTCGTCACATATTGTACTTCATGACACTGGTAAAATGAATTTTAAAAAAAAATGTAATATTTAATTTACCAAAAATTTGGAAAAATTAGCAAATTTCAAAGTTTGTTTCTCTACTTCTGTAATGCATAGTAATACCCCCCAAAATTGTGATGACTTTACATGTCTACTTCATGTTTGAATTATTTTGAGAATGATATTTAATTTTTTGGGGATGTTACAAGGTTTAGAAGCAAATCTTGAAATTTTTCAGAAATTTACAAAAACTCAATTTTTAGGGACCAGTTCAGGTCTGAAGTCACTTTGCGAGGCTTACATAATAGTAACCACCCAAAAATGACCCCATTCTATAAACTACACCCCTCAAGGTATTCAAAACTGATGTTACATACGTTGTTAACCCTTTAGGTGTTGCACAAGAGTTATTGGCAAATTGGGATGAAATTTGAGAATTTAATTTTTTTTTTTGTCTAATTTTCCATACAAAGCAAGGGTTAACAGCCAAACAAGACTGTATCTTTATTGCCCTGACTCTGCTGTTTACAGAAACACCCAGTATGTGGCCGTACACTACTGTACGGCCACACAGCGGGCCGTAGAGTGAAAGGTGCGCCGTTTGGTTTTTGGAGGGCTGATTTTTATGGAACGGTTTATTTACACAGGAATGTCCCTGTGCTACCTCGCAGAGGGACAGGGGTGATGCCGTTACCATGAATTGTGGACAGCATAAGGACATCCCTCTTGTCCTTATACCTGACCAGCAACAGGTTTCCAGTGGTAAGGGCACGGGTCTCACCCCTGGGGATAGGTACCTGGAGGGGGTGGGCAGGGAGGCCGCGTTGATTTTTCCACACGGTCCCACAAGCGGACGTGGATCTGGCGGCAAGGGACTGGAACAAGGGGATACTGGTATAAAAGTTATCCACATAAAGGTGGTAACCCTTATCCAGCAGTGGTTACATAAGGTCCCAGACAAGTTTCCCAGAGTGGGGGGACATTCTGGGGGGTTGAATTCGGGAATCTCACAAATTTTGTATAGCTTCACGCCATACCTCGCCCGCTTGGAGGGCACATACTGGCGGAAAATTAGTCTCCCCTTGAACGCAATGAGAGACTCCTCAACGGCGACCTCCCTTCCAGGTACATGGGCCTCCATGAATTTGGCCCCAAAGTGATCGATGACCGGCCGTATCATAGTCAGGATCCCCTCGGGGGGGACATGCTGCATTATCGGAATAATGCAGACATTTCCGGATGGCCTCAAACCGGGAGCGTGTCATGGCCGTACTGTAAAGTGGGGTCTGGTATAGGACGTCCCCTCCAGTACAGCCTGACACTGGGTTTCTTGACCAGGCCCATATGCAGCACAAGGTCCCAAAATGTCCTCATTTCGGCTGCACTGACCGGCGTCCAGCCACCGGGCCTGGCCAAAAAGGAGCCCGGGTGTTGAGCGACGAACTGTTGGGCGTACAGGTTTGTCTGCTCCACCATCAGATTTACCAGTGGGTCACTGAAAAAATGACAAAAAAAGTCATATTCAGTGTAGCCCACTGTGGAAATCTGGATTCCTGATTGGCCTACAAAATCAGGAATCACGGGGCTCGTATCGCTCTGGGCTACACCAGACAAGTTCACTGGCAGGGTGCTCCGGTGGATTTAACTGGTGGTCCAGGAAACCAGTACGAACCCCGGAGCTGCTCGTACTAGTGTGGGCCACAGGGTCCCTAACATGGTGGTCCCCTTGCTCCGCCTGGCGGCGTCTCCGCCGCCTTGGGGGCTCATCATCATCGCTAGATGATGAGGAGGACGCGGATGACAACAGGAATGTGGGGTCATCCTCGTCCTCACTGGGACTCTCGGAGTCGATGGCAAGCTGGGCGTATGCCTCCTCGGCCGAGAACGTCCGGCAGGCCATAGGTGAGTGTGTCTCTGTGTGTATATGTACGTGTGTGTAAATCTTTATTTAGTGTGCGTGTGTGTGGGGGCACGGGTGTTCACGAACTCACCCTAAAACTAACAGATAAAAAAATAACAAAAAAAAATCAAAACCGCTGATCAACCGTCCGAAATTGATCAGCGGTGGGGTGTGCGATGCGCTAACAGTGGCCGGATGCTAAGTGTGCCGGCCACAGTCAGCGTACACAAAGAAAAAACTGCACCCCAAAAAAGTGTGGGGGGGGCAAGCGGCAGCACCCCTGGGGGGTCTAGGGTCACACAGCTGTGCTGTGGACCCCAGACACCCTAACTTAGGGGGATGCAATAAAAGTTCACAAACTAACTTTCCCTTTTTTTTTCCCCTGCCTAACCCAAACTTTCCCTATGTACCTGATGGGGGGTGCTGGGGTACAGATCGGGTCCTGGGGGCACAGATGGGGTGATGCTGGCACCGACTGACGACACGTGCAGGCAGCTCCTCTCTCCTCCGGCTCCGGAACACAAAAGGAGGAGGAGAGGAGCGCCTGCATCTTTTGAATCTGCCGCCGGCCCGCCCAGTGACCAATCAGAAGCGATCCTGAGTGGTGATGTCACTATCGCCACTCAGGATCGCTGGATGGTGATTGGTGGGGTGAAATCACACCACCATTACCATCCTGTTCCGGATTATCGGGTCTTCAGAGTCCCGAATAACCCGGAAACCCAGAAAACCGCAGGTCTGAATTGACCTGCGGTTTTCTGTGATCGCATACATGGGGGGGGGGGGTCACAGGACCACCTGGCGCATTTGCCCCAAGTGCCTGCTCAATCATTTGAGCAGGCACAGGGTTCCGATCGCCGCCCACCGCGCGGCGGAGATCGAAAATACACAGGGAGTACCTGTACGCCCGATGTCCTTGAGGTTAAGCCAAGGGGGGTAATTTAGAATTTTTATTCTTTTGTCTTTTTTTTTTATTTATAATTTTTATTTTTTTTTATTTTAATTTTTTACACTTTTAGGGTGCTTAGATGCATGAGTTTAAATGCCGCGATTGGCATTACTGCCAGTCAGACATTAGCTGCGGTTAAAGAAAAAAAGGGGGTCAGTCGGCACATCCCAATGCGCAGGTGCACGTTGCTCTGGATGAAAATACAAAGTAAAAAATACAATGCAACAGCTCTCTGCAAACCAAGTACAAAAAAGCATGCTAATGCTATGCATATTATGTAAATTAGAGATGCTTGGCAAATACATTTTGTACAAAATTATTTGTGCCTGTCTGCCACACGTCAAGGCGATCTCTGTAAGACGGAGGAGTGTAGGTTCCACATGCATGCTGGGCCCACCTTAATTTTGGTCATCTTTGCTGCCAAAATGGCCTCCATTAAATCCAGGGAATGCAGGTACCAACATGCATGCTGAGCCCATTCCACACCTTTCCTGGTGCCAAATGGCCACCAACCTACACTCCCTGAATTGTATGGTAGCCGTCATGGCACATAACGGGTAGAATTTAGTGTTAGGTTCCCATCTTACAGAGATCACCTTGATGTGTGGCAGACAGGTCCAAATAATTTTGTACAAAATGTATTTTCCAAGCATCTCTAATTTACATAATAAGCATGGCATTGACATAATGCTTTTTTGTACTTTATTTGGTTTGCAGAGAGCTGTTGCATTGTATTTTTTACTTTGTATTAGCCACGGGTGCTGTTGCTATGGCTCCCGCTTCGCTCAGGAGCGGTCGCCATCTTTAAAGACCTGACATGTGTCGTAATAGTATGTAGATCTTGATAATAGAGCATCTCGGCTCTGTACAGGGAAAAGGGCTTTATATTTATAATAAAGATCAATTGAATTTTTTTTTTTTTTTACCTCATAATGAGTTCAATGTAGTAATAAAATAAAAGTTATGATTGTTTTGATGAAATCTCACTTACGCTCATGTAACATCTTGCAGCTGAAGTATCTAAACAGATCTGTCACTATCTAGACATGGTTGCTGTAATTCTTTTCTCTCATCCTTGCAGCTGCTAAGCTCAGAGCTGGAAAAGGCCAGAGATGAAACGAAGAAGACGGCAAATGACCTTCTGCATGCTCAAAATGTGCTTGCTGGAAGAGACAAGTACAAGACACTTCGCCAGATCCGCCAAGGCAATACCAAGCAACGTATAGATGAATTTGAATCTATGTAACACCCCTATAATATTCTTCTCCATTTGACTCATTGGTCTCCTTCCTTTCAATGGCTCAGCTGGAACTGTTTGACCACTTTGAGTCAGGGTTTGATGCAGTACAATCATAGGCCTGTAGTATTTCACATCTTCCTCTTATACAGGAAGAGTGTCTTCATAAACTTGGTCGTTCCAAGGTTAGTAAGCAGCCGGCCACAGAAAGGTCTTTCCGTTTCTCCTATATTTTTGAAATATATTACCCCAAGTATCTCCTCCTAACAAGCTTCTGCCATAGTTAACAATGGAGCTTTGTGTTCCTGGTATGTTTTCAGTTTATCAAGACCAAACTTTAAACATGCTGTTGTCATTGCCCTGGTATTAGGTGCAGTCACATCGCTTGGTATTGGGTGCAGAAAAAAACTTTGAGCTAGGACAGCACCACTCACTGACGTATATTAGTCCATATTTGGCTGCGGTGCTTGCGGTGTCAGGCCCCGGCCCTAGGGACCCCTCAATAGCCGAAAAAACGGTAGCACTCGAATCTTCAATCCAATAGTCTGTTTATTTACACTGAACAAAAGCAATGTTTAGACCCAAAAAGTATTTTTCAAGCTAGCTTGAAAAATACTTTTTGGGTCAAAACGTTGCTCTTGTTAAGTGTCCATAAACACACGATTGGATTGAAGGTCCATAAACACACGATTGGATTGAAGATTAGAGTGCTACGGTTTCTTTCTCACCTTTTTTGGGTATTGGGTGCAGTACATTCCATTGTTCTTCCATTGTATATTAGGAATTAGAACAATTTGTAACAGCCTTCATGGGATCATTTAAAGTTATTTATGGTGGAAAATCAATAACTAATCTATTAAGCAGTTACATAGACAGATTGTTACATGTTGAGAATGGAGACATCTGCCTTAGGTCTCATGCACACAAATGTATTTTCTTTCCGTGTCCCTTCCATGTTTTTTGTGGACCGTATGCGGAACCAATTATTTCAATAGATCCGCAAAAAAAAATGAAGTTACTCCGTGTGCATTCCATTTCCGTTCCGCAAAAAAACAGAACATGTCCTATTATTGTCCGCATTACGGACAAGGATAGTACTGTTCTATTAGGGACCAGCTGTTCCGTTCCGCGAAATACGAAATGCACGCGGACGTCATCTGTATTTTTTGCAGATCCGTTTTTTTTTTGCGGACAACAAAATACTTACGGTTGTGTGCATGAGGCCTTAGATATTAAATTACCAATTGTGCCTCAAAGTATGTGTAATACCTACTACACATTGGACTTATCTCTGCCCTCTGTTGCCAAGGTATAAACCATATATTTGCTTTGTTGTTTGCAGATTGCAATGAACCTGTGGGATTTAGGCCTCATGCACACGACCGAACCCATGTTACAGTTCACAGTTTGCAGATCTGCAAAATACAGATGCGGTCCATGTGCTGTTTGCATTTTTTTATTTTTTTCCTTGCTGACCGAATGTCTTCAGTAGGTCCATGGTCTGCATTTTGCATTTATTTTTTGTAGAACTGGTATACAGATACAGAAAGCACACGGACGATCCATGTGTTTTCCGCATCCATATGTCTATGCAGAAAGTTTCTTATATTTGACCATCTTATATTTGGGTCTATAGAAAAGGCAGATGCAGCCAGGACAGTAGCTGTATCTTGCAGAACTGCAAAATACATACGTGCATGAGGCTTTACAATAGTTATCATCTAACATTACCGTTCCTTGCTGCTGGATAGTCTTTGCCTAGTCTTTTTTTACCCTGATGGTTACTGTTCCATGCTGGTGTGTCCCTCCCGGCCCCCCCCCCCTATTCCCCTCTACCAGTATTATATATATTATTTTTTTTTGATATATTAGAAGTATTTTTCTAGGTATGCACAGTTTAGTGAATTTCAGAGAAGGCAAGCAGTCTCTGGGAAACACAATTGTATACTGTATTATTTAAAGAAGTTATTTTGAGACAACTTACCGCTCACAGAGCCCTCAGTATTAAAGACAGATTTCTAGGGTTTCTATTTGGCAGATATTTGCTTGTTAACCCTGTCATTCTTGGCTGTATGGGGATTTACCCATAAGAAGTGTTAATATTTTTTTCTAATGGTCTATCGCTGTAATTTATATTGATGGGGTTTATAACAGCATAAGGAGCATTTGTTCTGTAGTCCCTTTCTTTACTAAAGTGGTGCAAATTCTTTGTAATTTTGTTTTGTTTTTCCATTTGTGATCTGAACTTGTTCTGTTCTTCCAGTGCTAATAAAGAATAGTTAATTTGAATCTAACATGACTCTTGGCATATTATTACAACTAATCAGACAAAAATGTAGATGTTGGGCTGAAACAATATATTTTCACTTCACCACCATGACTGCCCAGAGAGATTGACCCCTGACCTCTGTAGGGGCAGGAACAGAGATAGGTTAAAAGGAACCCTCCCACCACCATTCACCAGTGTGTTCCTGCACCTACAGTGTCCAGAACAGAGGAAAGCCCTCTTTGTCTTTCAGGGAGGTGAAGTGGATAAGGACCTCTTTTTATTATTTTCTGTACCTGGGTGACCGCATCGGTGGTGAATATTGCCTCCCTTGCGGGCCTCTCATCCAGGACTGCTCTCCGGCGGACTCCGTTCCAAAGCTGACAGGGAGAGGCCGGGGTCATGCTCCCTGTTGTGGGAAGCCTTCTCTGAGCTGCCGCTGGGTCGCCTACCTCCCTGTGTTAAGTAGCTGACCGTAAGGACATTTTGCGCAGGCGCGTGCGTCTGATGTCACTTCCGGGCCGCCGGACGAAACCCGGAAGTGGATGTCTTTTACAAAAAGCTCACAAGCACTTTCCCGCTGTGCTCTCTGCATCACCGGACGACGTATCGGACCAGGAGAAGGAGCCGCAGCAGAAGGAGCAGACCGCTCCAGAGTGCCCCTGCGTGAGTAGCCCACCTGGGCATGCCGGCAGCTTGACAAATGTGGGGAGGGTGCCTTAGTATGAGTATGAGCCCCCCTCCCCTAGGGTCTTCTGGTATACTGCATCTAAAGTTTATGCACCTATACTGGATCGACACAAAATTGATGGGCTGCTCTCTCACTTTAGGCCAAACTTGCTTTAAAAAAGCCCAGGAAGACCACCAGATGCATCCAGTGCTCAGTCGGGCTTCCTGATGATTACGCTAAGAAACTTTGCAAGGATTGTATTGCCAAGTTGGTGAGAGAAGAACAACCCTCAATTATGCAGGAATTTAGAACTATGATTCAGGAGGAAGTTAGATCTTCTCTAGCCTCCCTCCGTGAGGATAACCAAACGGACCAGAATGGCGGACATCTCCTCCAAGGATTTGGAGGGCGAGGCCTCATCCTCCAAATAGGAGGACGACGAGTACCCCCTATCGGAGGGCGCGATCATCGAGGACTCAAAAAAATTCTTACTCCTAGCGATATGAGTGACCTTCTAAAGGCGGTCAGGGATACAATGGGGGTGGAAGACATCAAGCGACCGCACACAGTTCATGAAGAGATGTTTGGGGGATTGAAGGTCAGGTGCTCCCGTGTATTCCCCATAAATGAAAACCTTAAGGAGATGGTGATGGTTCACTTACATTTACGCCTCTTTGGCACAATTTGTATTTAAAAAGGCTGGATGAAATTGCAGCTGACACATTTTGGCAGAAGAATAAAATTTTATATATTTCACAGGTAGCTAAAGATAGAGAAATTAAATCCTATATGGAAATGACACAAAATTTAAAAAATCTTTCATGGTTTAGGTATTTCCAATTGCGTTCTGTGTTATCCAGCTTGGATGATAAGCGGCTGTTGGATATAGATAATGTTTCCTTTCTGAATGATTGGGTAGGAGGTACACATTCTAGAATAAAAATCTCAAATATATATAAGTTATTAATTAAAGCACGGTTTAGTGATATACACTCTCCAGGACAAAAAGCGTGGGAGGCGGACTGTCCGAATGTACAAATAGAAGGGTGGGATAATATTTTTGGGAATCTATCTTCACTATCCCAGAACTTTAACCATGTCCTGATACAATTTTATATCTGCCACAGATTATATATTACTCCACTGTGGATGAACAAATGTGGGTTAAGAGACACGTCCAATTGTCCCAAATGTGACACTGTAGGAGCAGACTTTCTCCATATAATATGGACCTGTCCAGAACTTATAAACTACTGGAACGGTATCAATAACTATATTATGTGTAAATTAAAAATTCTAATCCCTTTTGAACCACAAGTATTTATTCTCAATGATCTCTCCAAATTAAAAATTCATAGTTATCAAAAGATTTTCTTGAGTAGAGTATTCATGTTGGCTAGAGTTTTGATCAGCCGCACCTGGTTTGCCCGATCCACTCCAAATAAAAACACATGGATAAATTTAATCGATAAGGTAAAGAACTACGAAAATTTTTATATAGACGGAGGGAAAATGAATACCAATGGACCAGGATATGGGGTGGTTGGAGGTCTGGTTAGCTGAGATCAAGTTGTTTTATTTATAAGGGGTCCTACTTTGACGCACCACAAACTGGGAGGGAGGGAGGGGAGGGTTTTTCTAAATATTTTGAAAAGATGAGTGGAATATACGCACATATAATTACTTGGGTTACTAAGAATTGAGAGATTGTAATAAATTTTTTATTGTAAACGTTATGTAGTTTTCCCAATAAAAAATAAAAAAAAAATAAAAAAAAAAAAAAAGGAGATGGTGATGGATGAATGGGCCCATCCAGAAAGGAAACTGGGTATTTCCAAAGAATTCAGGAACCGCCTTGTATTTGACCCGTCAGACTCTAGGATCTTTGACGGGGTTCCCAGAATTGACATCCAGGTGGCCAAAGTTAATTTAAAAAAAAAATTGCTACCATTCGAGGACTCCTATCAGTTAAGACACCATGGAAAGGAAGGGAGACAGTCTATTTAAAAAATCCTGGGAGCAGGCTATGTTCAGTGTTAAGACCAACATAGCCACTACTTCAGTCGCCAGGTCTAAGTACCTGTGGCTGGATGAGTTAGAAAATCATCTAATTAACAAGACGTCCAGGGAACAAATACTAGACCCTATTCCCTTGTTAAAATCCGCCATGGGGTTCCTAGCGGACGCCTCCGCCGAGACAATTAGATTCTCGGCCAAAGACACGGCTTTGTCCAATGCTGCCCAGAGGGCACTTTGGATGAAATCTTGATCAGACGACATCTCTTCCAAAATGAAGCTGTGCTCTATAGCCTTCTCGGGCGAATACGTGTTCGGTCCTGTATTGGACAAGATCCTCGAGAAGGCTACTGATAAAAAGAAAGGGTTTTCTGAAGAGAAAATCCCTAAAAAGAAACCCTTGTTTCATAATCAGTACTCCCAAAATAGCTCCTTTCGTGGTAAAGGTAAATCCGGACGTTGGAGTTACCAAAGAGGGGGAAAGGTAGAGGGTACCTCCTTAATCCCCAGAACAAGAGTGGTGAGAAACAGTGACGCCAGGATAGGGGGAAGACTATCCCAATTTTTGCCCAGTGGCAGCAGACTTCTCAAAACCCCTGGGCTCAAAAACCTATCAAGAATGGCTACAGGATAGAGTTATCTTAGTAAAAAAGCCAGGGGGTTCCTTCCGCATGATTATAAACCTCAAGAGGTTAAACAAATTCGTAGTTTACAAAAGGTTCAAGATGGAATCCCTAAACTCTACCATTCCTTGAATTCAAAAAGACGCGTTCCTTTGTACGCGTTCCTTTGTTCCTTTGTACAACGCCTATTATCATGTTCCTATTCACATCCAGTCTCAGAGGCTCCTGCGTTTTGCATTAAAGGATCACAGGGGCTCTGTTCACCATTTCCAGTTCGCTCCCCTTCGGGCTGGCCTCAGCCCCAAGGATTTTCACAAAACTGCTGGTAGAGATGGTCACCTCCCTGAGGTCTCAAGGGGTGACTGTCGTTCCTTACCTAGACTACTTTTTGCTGATTTCAGACACGGTGGAGCAGTCTATAGCAGATCGAGAGAACTTCTGTGCCCTTCTGACAGCCCTAGGTTGGGTGATAAACCTAAAAAAAAGTCATCCCTAGTTCCAGATACCAGGGTAAAATTCCTTAGGGGTATTGCTGGATTCGGTAAAACAAACAACCTTTCTTCCAGCAGAAAGAATTCAGAACCTTCAGACATCAATCAGGTCCTTCCTAGGACTCCGCTCCTTCTCTTTCAGAGATACAATGAGCCTTTTAGGTCAAATGACAGCCTGTATGGTAGCAGTCCCTTGGTGCCAGGTCCATTACAGGGCCCTTCAGTCCTGGCTTCTAAGAAGATGGGGCAAACATCTATCCTCTCTCGACAAAAAGATCCTGATCCCGGACAGCAAAAAATCTAAAAAAGGGCATGGTCTGGCTCAAGACCCCAGCAGTGCATGTTCAGACAGATGCCAGCGTAAAAGGATGGGGCGCAACAATATTCTCCGACCTCTACCAAGAGAGACTGTTCTCTGAAAATTGCAGCTCAGTCCTCAAATTACAGGGAGCTCAGGGCAGTTTGGGAGACAATACGAGCAGCTGCTCCAAAACTAAAGAACCAACATATAAAAATCTATTCAGACAATATAACGACCGTGTCCTACCTCAAACATCAGAGGGGCACACTGTCTCAAAAACTAGAAAGTCTGTCCAGAAGAATCTTCCTTTGGGGGGAAAAAAAATGTTAAATCAATATCTGCAATTCATTTAAAAGGAAGCCTAAACAGCCATACGGACTTCCTCAGCAGGACCACTATAGACCAGGGGGAATGGTCGCTAAACATCGACTTCTTCAATCTAATTGTCCAAAGATGGGGCCTCCCACTGGTAGATCTATTTGCTTCAAGGAAAAACGCAAAGGTATCAACCTTTTGCTCCCTAAACCCGCGGGACAGGCCTCTAGCGATCGACGTCTTCTCCCTGCACTGGAACTGGGATCTTGCATATGCCTTCCCTCCGTTCCCGTTAATCCCAAGGGTTCTCCAGAAAATCATCAGGGACAAGGCCAGAATAATTCTGGTCACCCTGTACTGGCCCAAGAGGAGCTGGTTCTCGATCCTAACCAACCTCTCCCCACAGGAAGCATTCATTCTCCCAATGAGGAAAGATATCCTTATCCAGGGGCCGGTTCTCCATCCACATCCAGAAATCTTCAACCTCTCGGCTTGGATCCTGAGGTCTCTCAGAGGGTGTGATATCTACCTTGAAGGCCAGCAGAAAGAAAGTGACTCCATCTATTTAAAAATCTGGAGAAGCTTCTGCACCTGGTCAGGTGAAGAAGCCCCAGACCAGGCTAAACCAAATATACAGAGGATCCTGGACTTCCTGCAAAAAGGACTAGAGTCAGGGTTAAGTCCATCTACCCTTAGAGTCCAGGTCTCTGCGCTTATCACTTTTTTTCGATTCTGAATTAGCCAGCCATAGATGAATCCAAAGATTCCGGAGGTCTGCAGCCAGACTAAGACCATCTCTCAAATCAAGGGTGCCCACCTGGGACTTAAACATTGTCCCTAGGGGACTCACAGGTCCGCCTTACGAAACCTTGGACTCGAGTTCCCTAAAGCATCTTTCTCAGAAGGTGGCTTTTCTTGTAGCTATAACATCAGCAAAAAGACTGTGCGAGATCCAGGCATTGTCAATAAGACAACCATACCTCACAATCCACGAAGATCGAATTACCTTGAGGCTAGACCCGGCGTTTTTGCCAAAAGTAGTAACAGACTTCCATAGAAACCAGGAGATCGTTCTTCCCTCTTTTTGTGAGAATCCTAAAAATTCTGGGGAGCAACGATTCCATACCCTGGACATCAAACGAACAGTACTAAAATACCTAGAGGTCACTAGGGACCTAAGAAAGGTGGACAATTTACTAGTACTCTTCTGTGGTAAAAATAAAGGGAAGGCAGCTTCCCGATCTAACATTGCCCGAAGGGTAAAACAGGCTATTACAGACTGCTACAAGATTGAACGCATAAGTTGTCCAAACGTCATTCGGGCTCACTCAACGAGAGCTATATCTGCCTCATTCACTGAAAAGGCAGGAGCTTCCCTAGACCAGATATGCCAGGCCGCAACCTGGTCCAGTATAAACACTTTCACTAAACATTATAGACTCGAATTATCCAGGTCTTTATACCTGGCCTTTGGTCGCAAGGTCCTGCAGGCCGTTGCCCCACCTAAGGCTTTATTCACAGTCAGTGTTTGATCAGTGATTTCCATCAGTGATTGTGAGCCAAAACCAGGAGTGGATCCTACACAAACATAAGGTAGAAGGGAAAGATCTGCACCTGTTCTGTGTTTTGGACCCGCACTTGGTTTTGGCTCAAAATCACTGATGGAAATCACTGACCAAACACTGACTGCGAATAAGCCCCTAAGACGTATATAATCTATTATGTCTCTCTGGGCCATCATGGTGGTGAAGTGGAAAGCCGGAATTAGACTTACCGGTGATTCATTTTCCACAAATCCACCATGACGGCATGATATCTCACCCAGAAAATTATTATAATGACTTGGTATGAGGTAATAAAAAAAATTATAATAATACTTTTGAGTTGTTTCACTTCTTAACCGGTGGTTGTGGCACTATAATCTGGAACTTACTGGTGAATGGTGGTGGGAGGGGTCCTTTTAACCTATCTCTGTTCCTGCCCCTACAGAGGTCAGGGGTCAATCTCTCTGGGCCGTCATGGTGGATTCGTGGAAAATGAATTACCGGTAAGTCTAATTCTGTCTTTTTTTGGATCCTGTCTAAGGGTACCCATCCTGCCATGTAAAAACAATTATCGGCCTATCCCACACTGCCGCAAAAAAAGCCACCTCTCCAACCATGCTGTATCCCTGTGGCACTCTGTCCAGACAGCCTTCAGTGTGCATGTCAGTTCAGTTTGCGCTGGATTTTTTGGGCTTTCTGACTATCTAGCAGAATTAAATCTGAAGTCAGTAAGATGAATAAGCTGGGAGCCCAACACTAATGTGATTACCCCTTTAGTACCACCGAGCCACATTTAGTCTTAAATCCCAGGCAAATCTGACATGTCACTTAGTGGTAATAACTTTGGAACGCTTTTACTTACCTAAGCCATTCTGAGATGGCTTACAGGGTTTTGAATCCTGCATTTGAAATACAGCCATTTGGTGCAAATAAATCTTTAATTCAGGCCTACACCGATTCAGGGCGTGTGTGATACATACAGGGGTTTGATTCAACCATTTGAAATACAGCCATTCTGCGCAAAAAAAAAATTAATTGAGGCCTAGTCTGGTTCAGGCCGTGTGAGATACACCCTTTACATACTGTCGGTTTTTTTTTTACTATTAATTAAAGGATAACTGTCGTATATATATTTTTGGGAGTATTGGATTGTGGTGATTAATATCACCTTGGTGGCCCTATTTCAACTTTTCACTGTGTATTCAATTACCCCTTAATTCGACAGTTTTGTTCCCTGTGCTTAAAATAGGGTTGCTAGTCATGGTCCGTCTGTTAAAGGAACGTGCAGGCTGGTGCAAGGTCACATTACTGTCAGGGACTGTAGGCAAATGATTAAAGCAAGGTCCTCCCCAGCAGCTGATAACAGTGCCTGGGCTGTGTGCACTTCTCCCTGTCCCTGCGCTTGGCATACGCTCCCTCACTCAGCAGACTTGGACAATGCAGAGTGGAAGCAGCGCAGACCAGGGAAGGGAGATCTGCCATCTGCTCAGTGTATAAATGAAAGCAACATGTGGTAAGAGGACCCCTTTGTGCTGCTGGCCAGACTGTGCGAGCAGCAGCAGGCGATAGTGGAGTTTCAGCTGCAGCACGCACGGGTGAGTCGCAGCACCACTTCACCGCCAATGACTAGGCCTCCTTGCGAGACCTGTGTTCCTTGTTGCGCTGTTTCGAGTACTCCACCAACATGGCCAGTGCCGATAACGCCATTCTCAGCGTTACTATCCCACTTCTGTGCCTCCTTGAATAAAACGCTCCTGGCGATGATGGAAGAGGATGTGGCACAGTTGGAGGAGGAAGAGGGATCATTTTGTAGGGTTTCCGGCCAGTCATTCCCAAGTGGCTCCGAGGGTGGGTTCCTGCACCCACAAACCCAAGGTACACAATTGTCCAGCCAGGACACAGTTCTGGAGGAGGAGATGGAGGAGGAGGAACCATGTTCACAGCAGGGTGGCACCCAGACCAGCTCATGGCTATCACTGGTGCATGGATGGGGGGGATACAAAGGACACAGACGATACACCTTCCACAGAGGACAGCTTTTCGTTGCCTCTGGGCAGCCTTTCATACATGAGCGATTACATGTTGCAGTGTCTCCGCAACGACCGCAGAGTTGCCCACATTCTAACTTGTGCTGATTACTGGGTGGCCACGCTGCTGGATCCCCGTTACAAGGACAACGTACCGTCCTTAATTCCGTCACTGGAGCGTGATCGTAAGATGCGCGAGTACAAGAGCACGCTGGTAGACTGGTGGCATTCCCACCTGACAGCGGGGGCACAGTGGAAGCACAAGGCGAAGGCAGAGGAGGAGGTCACCAACGCAGCTGGGGCACCGCCAGCACCTCAGAAGGCAGGGTTAGCATGGCCGACATGTGGAAAAGCTTTGTCAGCACGCCACAACATCCAGCACCACCAGCTGATATGGAACATCTTAGCAGGAGGCAGCATTTCACCAATATGGTGGAGCAGTATGTGTGCACACGCCTACACGTACTGAATGACGGGTCTGCCCCCTTCAACTTCTGGGTCTCCAAATTGGGCACATGGCCTGAGTTTGCCCTTTACGCCTTGAAGGTGCTGGCCTTCCCTGCAGCCAGTATATTGTCTGAACGTGTGTTTAGCACAGCAGGGGGCGTCATCACAGACAAGTGCAGCCGCCTGTCCACAGCCAACATGGACAAGCTCACGTTCATTAAAATGAACCAGGCTTTGATCCCACAAGACTTGTCTGTACCTTGTGCAGAATAGACATTTATACCACCATCAAACATACAGTCTTGTATTTAAGTCAAGTGCAATGATTCTTAGTTTTATTTTTATTTTTTATTTGTCACAATATTTTGGGAGCTACCTACTCCAATAAAAAAATAAAAATACACATTGTTGACTACTTCCTCCTCCATTGCTGCCTCAACCTACAACACCACATTCACCGCCTCCTCAACCCCCGACTCCATATCCACCTCCTTCTGTGAGTTGCAGGTTAATAATTTGTAATTTTTAGTTATTTTATTTTAAGTTATTTCCCTATCCACATTTGTTTGCAGAGCAGTTGCCATGCTCTTAAGCACATTTTACTGCCCTTTTACATCCCTCTAGCCTTTTCAAGGACTATTTTAGAGCCATTTTAATGCAAGAAAGTGAAATTTTTTGTGCCCTAAATTGAAAAAAAATCTTATTTTCAATTGTCGGGTGCCATTTTACCATTTTTGGCGTATACAAACCCCCTGCTGTGCCTGGGTGACAGGGGCCTAAATCTCTCGAAATCCTCTGTTCTATTGCTAGATGACAAGATCCCCCTTTTGCCGTGAATGAACCCCTGCTGTGCCTGGGTGACAGGGGCCTAAATCTCACAAAATGCTCTGTTGTATTGCTGGGTGACATGAACCCCATTTTGCCGTGAATGAAGCCCTGCTGTGCCTGGGTGACAGGGGCCTAAATCTCTCAAAATCCTCTTTTGTATTGCTGGGTGACATGAACCCCCTTTTGCTGTGAATAAACCCCTGCTGTGCCTGGGTGACAGGGGCCGAAATCTCTCAGAATCCTCTGCTGTATTTCTGGGTGACATGAACCCCCTTTTGCCGTGAATTAACCCCTGCTCTGTTTTGTGAAAACATCTGTTACTGATCGGAAGATGCGCGACTACAAGCACACACTGATGATAGCATTCCCTCCTGACAGCGGGGGCACAGTGGAAGCACAAGGCAGAGGAGGAGGAAGAGGTCGCCAACGCAGCTGGGGCACCACCAGCACCTGAGAAGACAGGGTTAGCATGGCCAAAATGTGGAAAAGCTTTGTCAGCCTTGGAGGTGCTGACCTGCCCTGCAGCCAGTGTATAGTGTGAACGTGTGTTTAGCACGGCAGAGAGCATTATCACAGGCCGCAGCCAATGTGGACAAGCTTACGTTTATTAAAATGAACCAGGCATGGATCCCACAGGACTTGTCCGTACCTTGTGCAGAATAGCCATTTATACCAGCCTCAACCATCCATTCTTGTACTCAAGTGCACTTATTCTTTCTTTTATTTTGTTATATAATATTTTGGGGGATACCCCAATTAATAAAATAAAAAATAACACAAATCAGTGTTGGCTACCTATTCCTAATTCACCGCTGCTTCCACCTACACCGCCATGTCAGCCTACACCGCCACATCCACCCATCCACCGCCTCCTCAACCTCCTACACCTAGATCCAGATTGTTATTTTTAATTTTTCTGTATTTTATGTTATTTTAAGTCATTTCACTATGCACATTTGTTTGCAGAACAGTTGCCATGCTCTTTAGCACATTTTGATGCCTTTTGCAGCCCTTTCCAGGACTATTTTAGAGCAATTTTAGTGCCCAAAAGTTTGGGTCCCCATTGACTTCAATGGGGTTCGGGGTCAAGTTCGGGTCCCGAACCCGATCTTTTTTTTTCAAGTTCGGCTGAACTCGTCAAACCCGAACATCCAGGTGTCCGCTCAACTCTACATATAACCTCTCAACTCCTGCCTAAGGCGTCTAAGCTCGTCCGCTAACAGAGAAGTAGGATTTGCTTTGTTTTTCGTCTCTACCTGTTGTAACTGGGCCAGGATGTTTAAAACTTTGCTTCCAGTCGCTTTTTTCGTATCACACCCTGCTGTATAAAAGACCCCCGGATACAGGCCTTGTGAGCGTTCCACAGAGTCACTGGATCTGTGTGAGAGGAATCATAAAATTTGACAAAGTCTTTGAGATCTGTTTTTATGCGGGAGCCATACTGAGGGTCTGAGAGCAAAAAGGGGCTACTCCGCAACAAGTATACTTGAGGGGATTTAATAGATTCAGAAACCACCAAGGTAATAGCTGCAGGGTCGGACCATTTCTAAGGAGGAGTTTTGAGCATAAGGGAGAAGTGCTCTATCCACAAGAAACATGTACATTTTGGAATACACCTTATGAACCCCAGAAGGAAATGATTAATCTCTAGCAGACGCATGGTGGATACGCCAAACGTCATAAAGCTCCTCCTTCCAGAAAGTAGTAGCGAGGGAAGGGGCGGCCCGCAGTGGGGAGGAGGAAGTATCCACAGACGGATCTGATGTCAGATTAAAATCACCACAGATCACCAGTTTTCCCTGTCTTTTCTTATTGACCAGTTTCATTAACTTGTGAAAGAAGTGCATTTGGCCATGGTTAGGAGCATACAGAGACACTATGGTAAATAATACATTATTGAGAGTGCATATCAGTATAACAAATCGACCATGAGGATCTATGTGGTCAGCTACATGGGAAAATGCTACCGTATTTTTAATAGCTAACATGACCCCCCTAGATTTGGTGTCAAAGTGCAATTGAAAAATATGCAGAAACTGTATATGCCTCAGCCTGAAAGCATCACGCTGAAGCAGATGCGTCTCCTGTGCCCATAGAACATCACACTGTAATACCTTAGATTCTTTCCACAGGTGCGCTCTGCGCATTGGGCTGTTTAAGCCATTGGCATTTATGCTAGCAAATGTAATTACCATGATAGGTTAAAATAAACAGCATTCTATTACTAGCAGGTAATAAGAGAGATACCAGACACAGAACGTCTCCCAGCGAGGACGTCTGCATCACCAGGCATTATATGAGCACCTAGAGAATTTAACCCCCAAGAACACAGGAGGTAAGACAGCAAACTTAAACATAGGTAGAACATAGTAAGCCTAAAAGACGCTCAATACAAGGAGTAGGGCAAATGTCCCATCTGCAACCTAAGGATAAAGCAGGTTAGGGTGACAGAACCCGTACAACGTAAAGCACCTAAAGGCGAGGCATAATTGCCGTGAAACTCTGTTCAGCGTACTCTTGACCAGTCTTTACAGACTTTGGCTGGAGCGTGGCGTTGAGCTTCATCCGTGGAGGAAACGGGGATGTTCCAACTTGTAAAAGTGCAAGTCCCTCTTCCAGGGTCTTGATCGTGTGGAAGGCTCCGTTGTGGTGTATCAGCAGGCGGACTGGAAAACCCTAGTGGTACGGTACATTGGCACTTCTAAGGTCCGACGTGATAGGTGAGAGGGCCCTCCGCATACGCAGTGTAGCTGCGGATAAGTCGGCAAATAAGAGTACCTTATGGAAGGGTGCAGGGAGTCCCCCATTTTTCCTCGCTGAGGACAGTAGCTGTTATTTGACGCTGAAGAAATTAACTCTGGCTAACACATCCCGCGGCACTGAGTCCTCCAGATGCCACGGTCGAGGTACGCGGTGCGCCCGATCAATTTCCAAGTCCCAGTCAGGACAATCTGGCAGAACTGCTTTAAGAAGAGACCCCACATAGTCAAGGATTTCTTTGGGAGACACTGATTCCGGAATCCCTCTCAACTTAATATTGTTGCGTCTATCTTCCAGGTTGGCCATTTTGGCCTTAATAATTTCCACCTCTGCCTCTAGCTCTGTGTGAGCGTCAATTAGGGTATTGTGCGAGGATGCAAAGTCACCAAATTAATTTTCCAGATGGTCTGTCCTGACCCTGAGCTCATCAATGTCATAGCGCAAAGGTGCTATAATGGACTTTATGTGCAGCAGCAAGGATTGACGCTGCAGGATCAGCATGTCACACATGGCGGTGTCCGTGAGGGCTGTATTGGACACTGGTAACGCTAGTAGCGTCATTTCCCCGTACTCTTCTGGGGCTGCAGGGGAGCTCTGTGTGACCCTGCAGGAGGGTAAAATAGCAGCCGCATGGCGGGCATTGAGTTGTGAGGATTCCCGCGGAGGGGAGGGAGAAGCAGAAGGCAGCTCCCATGGTGTAGGGTGGGGGGAGCTGCGGTCGGTGTGCTCCTTCCAGACCCAGAGGCCTCTTTGTCCCGCTGGCTGATGAACGATTATTCTCCCAGCTCCGGCGGGGTGGGTAGCGCTGGGTCAGAAAGCGATCTCCGCAGAGCTGAAGCTGGAGAGCTATGCGGGAGGTCCGGTGTCGTCGTGCGCTCAGGAGGAGAGAGCGCTTCACCTCCAGCGCCATCTTGGATGTCTCCTGCGTCTCTGGAAAATTAAAACTTTGTGAGTGTTGGCTGCTTTACCGACTTTTTCTTGCACCCGGTCATGTCCTGAGAAGGTCCCCTCGGGTTTTAGGCAGAATAGAGTAACACTGGGCATTGTATAGTCGCTTAAATCGGTACTAACACGGGAGCTCAGGCTCTATGCACCCATCCACCTAGGCAGCCAGACCACGCCCCCCTGCAGCACAGATTTTGATGGATTGGTTTACGGGTGCCATTGCTTTTTTTTTTTTTTAAGTGATTGTCTTATGTGGGGGCTCATTTTTCACGGGATGAGGTGACGTTTCCATTGGTACCATTTTGGGGTACATAAGACTTTTTGATCACTTGGTATTACACTTTTTGTGAGGCAAGGTAAAAAAAAAATGGCTGTTTTGTCATATTATTTATTTACAGCATTCACCTGAGGGGGCATATAATGTGATATTTTTATAGAGAATTTTTACAAAGTAAAAGTCTTTTTGAACAGAATAAAATCTTGTTTTTGTGTTGCCATTTTCTGAGAACCATATTTTATTTATTTTTTTGGCCCATTCTCCTAGGCAGGATCTCATTTTTTGCGTGATGAAATGACTGTTTGATTGGTACCATTTTGGGCTGAATACGCCTTTTTGATCGCTTGGAATTACCGTACACGTTTTGTGAGGTAAGGTGACCAGAAAATGGCTGTTTTGGCTCATTTTTATTTTTATTTTTTTTGTGGCGCCATTGAAATGAATGCAGAATGACAACGGAATGGTGACCGTGTATTGCAGATCCGCAAATGCGGTCCGCAATACCGGAACGGGACACCAACGGTCATGTGAACGAGCCCTAAGGATCAAACTGAGCGCATCATGAAATTGATGAGTGGGGCTCTAGGCCCTCGGTACCACACCTGCATTAAGGATAAGGCTATTCTGTGGTACTTCTGGTCTTTGCTTTATATGGGAACATGATAGTATGTATCAAATAGGTTCCTTGTTACCATGAAGCAATCCTGGGTTAATAGGTTCTTGGTGGATCTAATAGATTCCATCTTGAATTTCTTGTAGAGGATGAATCTGTTTAGATATTTCAGATTTATAATTAGCCTGAATCATTCATTACAGAAAAACTGCAGAATAAAACCCTTTGTTCCACTGGGCTTGCGGTTTTTGGAGCAGGACAGATATTAAGAAAGGCTTTAATGTCACTTTTACAGCACAGTGAACAATGCCACTATTTATATTTTTTTACAATTTCTTTACATTATAAGGAAATTAAACGGTGCGAAAAAATGCAACTAATTTAACATGGTCTTCTTGCTATGTTTACAGAAAAAGAAAGTTATGGCTGTTGAAAGACAGGGATGAAAAAATGCCCAAATTCACTGCCAAAAATTGGGAGGGAAATGGTAATGCATCTTATAAAGTGGGTACTAAAGATTGCTTCCATTATGGAAGCTCTAATCTGTATGCAGGAGCCACAGAGAGCCATGAGTATGGAGCTGGCTGTACTTACCACTTGTGGTCCTCTTATGGACTCCCACTGTGCTGTCTCCTGACTCCTGATGGCGCAAAGCATCAGGATGTAGCACATAGGCGCACACCGTGACTTTGGGGTGCAGAGTGGCGCCGGCAGACCAGGGAGCGGTGAGTGCAGAAAGATCACACCATCCGTAGCACGAGAGGTAAATTGTTCTATTTATTTAACTGTCTAATTAGGGGTATCTGATCTGAAGTCTAGAGAGAGTGGAGGGTCTGAAGAAGATTAGGTATCTGATCTGATGTCTGATAAAGATTGGGGGTCTAAACTGTGAAGAGAAGAGAGGAGTAGTCTTAACTGGGAGAGAGTCGTGCGTCCGCACTTCTCCCCGAGTACTGCTCAAAATCTAATAACTGAGAATCAATGGAGGGGCAGTAACGTATTTAAAACTTAAATTTTAATACCACTGGATAAAAGATCCAAAAGTCAGAGAACATGCCCCTACAGACAAAAGTACAGAAACACAAAACGGGGGATAAGACACAACTCACAGGACACCAAACCATACAAAACAGTAAATCAACAGGTTCGGATCCTTATGCCCAAGTCACAAGGACTCTCTTTGGGTCTGGTGGTGCGTCTTAAAGAATTAAAGGAGTGGTCTTACCAGGTTCGGTAGCCAGTCGAGACTGTTCACAGTTCATGACGAGGATGGTTCTGGTTAGCATATCGTCAAGATAAAATAAACGGTCATCAGGGAGGGGAGGCCTCAGAAAAGAGAAACTCACTCTCTTTTCTTAGGCCTCCCCTCCCTGATGACTGTTTATTTTATCTTGACGAGTCTACAGTGAAACCGGGTATCAAACCCCAAATCCACTAAATCGCGCAGGCCAAAGGCATTTTTTGGAGTTCCAGTGACGAACCGGGCTCTCCATGGGGCTGCCAGGTGGAGGCTCCCGCCCAGCAGTGAGCCTGGTGACATCACCAGCACTGATGGACGGGCTTTAGCTCTGCCCTAGCCTGTAAAACGGCTTGGGCAACGCTAAAGCCCGCCCATCAGAGCCAGTGATGTCACCGAACACCAGTGTGCGATCCAGCGCAGGGCAAAGGGGAACATCAGAGCATGAAATGCTCCGATGCCAACATCAGGGGGACTGCTTGCGTGAAATTATGGGTATGTCGGGGTTCAGCTCTGAACCCGGACAACCCCTTTAATAAACACTTAGTGGAAAGCATGAAAATGATATGCTAACCAGAACCTGCATGTAAAGCTTACCTGCTATGATTTTTTACTTCATTTCTCGTTATTTGGCTTAGCTTGATTAAGGCGGAGCTGTGACTAATGTTAACTTGTGAATGTCAGCAGATTTGTACCTATGAAACTGGCTGACCTGTTACATGTGCACCGGGCAGCTGAAGGCATCTGTATTGGTCCCATGTTCATATGTGCCCGCATTGCTGAGAAAAATGAAGTTTTAATATATGCACATGATCCTCTAGGAGCACCAGGGGTGTTACAGTTACACCTAGGGGATCTGCTGTCTCTGCAACTGCCGCATCCTTCGTACTTTGACAGTGCCAGACATAAAAAAACGGTTGGTTGCTGGAAAATGCTAAAAACGGATATGGAATTTCCCATCAAGGCATCGTAGATGCTGCATAGCAGAGAGCACAGAGGCCTGGAAGCTGCATAGCAGTCTACAGTACATAGACACTTGCTTCACGATGCTGCTGGTTATGGAGTTCAGACAACTCATTGAGTTGGAGTGCCCAACAAACTGACACAGCACCATAAATAAATACAATGACACCCTTACAAAGATACTACATGGGATGAATCCCCCCGGAAATGTTCCCAGTAGATTGGAACAAGGGAAGAACTGATTGAACCCCAACTTTTGACCTTTTTTTCATAGTATCATTTCCTACTCTTTACCCATATTCCTGTGCTACTATTAAGTTTTGGTCCTTTAAACTCATTTTTTTTATTTCTTGAATTGTTTATTTTTAATAGTTTTTTTTTCCCTAAAGTGAGCAATCTGGAGGCCATATAGGCATCCTATTGAGACCAATGTAAAAAAAAACATCTAATGGAGCACAACAAAGAAATTACCCTATATTGTGGGCTGTTGGAGTGGAGTTCCTGAATCACAAAATGGATATTTATCAGAATTTTTTATTTTATTTTTGGGAAGGGGAGCAAGATGCTTATTGGCATTCTGGTAGGACCAAAGATCCCTTTGGTCTTTACCATAGTGACAGTATCTTGAGAAGAGCTCTGAAGAGGCAATGGAGGAGGCCTTTTTAAGATTTCTGGCACCCCTCTTATGCAGGATCCCTGAGGTGGTACGTTGTCGGGCACAAATGGCAGTGACGACTGTATTGGAGGCATTTGTACCACCAAATGATCCATCCTGTATATTGCGGGCTGTAAATTTCTGGCAACAACAGCATGGTAAGGCACTCCCCTTCCGCCACCGCCTCCTTCCAACAATTACTTGACCTGTAATTAACAATTTTAATCATATATTTACTGGGCACAATGTTGGTGTTTTTTTATCTTTTATAGTGTTAAAGGGGTTATGCAGGCAATATATATTGATGACCTATCCTAGGTCATAAATATTTGATCGGCAGGGGTCTTATATCCAGCATTTTAATAAAGAGGAAGCAGTGCTAGCATAAAACTCCGCCTCCTTTTCATCCAGCTGATTGGCGGGGGTGCCTGGTGTCAGACGACCACCAATCAGATATTTGTAGGTCATCACTATAAACTGCCTGCACAAGTCATTTTTCATCTACTTATTATTCTGTAATAACCTTTGGAGGGAAGATGTTTTACATAGTACTTAGAAAATCAGATCCGCAATAAGTATGCTACAGAAGAGATTCTAGTTGTCCTACTATTAACAAAGTGGCATATTTTTTTGGGCCGATGCCTTAGCGGACTCTGTAAGGTTAACAGCCAGTTCTTCAGGCTTATCAAACTCCGCTCGTAGAGCCCTGTGGTTAAAGAATTGGCGGGGTGATCTCCCTTCTAAACAGAAATTATGCAGAGTCTCATGTGAGGGTAAATATTTGTTTGGACCGTCACTTGACAAATTGCTAGAAAAGGCAGCAGATAAAAAGAGAAGGTTTTCAAACATTTTCTTCTTTTCGTGGTCGATCTAATCGTTCTTTTCACTCCTCTAAAAGGAATGGAGAAGGGGACAAAAGAGATAAGGAATATAGATTTAGATCCCAGAGGAAAGGTAAATGGTTCTTCTTTAATCAGTCCTTTGGAGACAAAAAGAAATCAGAACAGCAATAAGGCCAGAAGTCAAGTGGGGGGGAACATTAAATAAATTCTTTCCTGCTCGTTCCCAAATCTCAGGCAGTTCTTGGGTTTTGGACACCATTTCGTTGGGTCTGAAACTGGAGTCATGGTCTCCTCCTCTAAACAGGTTCTTGATAACAAAAAATTCAGTCCTACAGTGTACACCCGTGAGCTGCCGGAAGTCTGCCAGGCCCCATTGACTATAATGGAGAACGTTGTAAATCCGGGCACAGCTTGCCGAACCAATTAAACGCCAGTGTAAAAGTAGCCTTAAAGTGTAACTGCCATTTCACTACCAAAAATGCAATTCCTAACATATATGATGCTGAAGGGAAGATATTCATGAAGCTGCATTTTTCAGCTAATTATACCTTTCTGATGTCTGTATTCAGCCCTTAGCAACCATATTTCTCTGTGCCTCTATTTCAGCAACTTCCTAAGATGGCCTCTGCTGCTCTTCCTGTGATGATCTTTGCCCTTCCTTGAGGCCATCCTGTATTTACCTCACTTCGCATAACCCCTTGCTCTCCTCACATGAACTAGCAGGACCAATCAGAACGCAGATAACTTCCCACAGTACCCAGAGCAGTGTGTATCCTCACATACAGCTAACCAGTGACAAGCCCTGCAATTATATTAAATAAGTAAGCATTTCTTTTAACCTCTTAATAGCCAGCTGTCCCTCATTCTCTTCCAGACTGACAGGGAAGGATGGGGGTCTGCTTTAGCTGCTTATATCTCTGGTTTGGTACCAGCTAGAAATATGCACTTTGTGTTGTCTGAAAACTGACATTCCAAGCTTTCAGACATAAATTTGTTCAGTACAGGGGAAGATATCAATGATAGAAATATGGATGCTGTGAATAAAGCTGAAAGTAAAATCAGATTTTACCCACGATTATTCTGGACTCTATTTCTAGTGATTTATCCTCTGCTTGGATTGAAAGCCTGGACTGTCAGCTTTCAAACAAAGACACGACCTCAGTGGATAGGTAAAAGGGTATTTTATTGATAGGTGACAACGCGTTTCGGAGTCAATATACTCCTTTTTCAAGTCTAAGAAATCACAAATTTAGAAGGGGGGTATTTCGGTACAGAAGAGACATAAAATGTATTCACACAGTCATTATATTAGTAATAAAAATAAAATGAATTGGAACATAAAAAATCAGTGTACATGTACAAGTCAAAAAAGCACGAAAGGCAAAACACTAAAATACGTGGTTGGGGAAGTTTAAAATTGTCCACAGTTTCAGAGATATATCACAACTTTAGAGATATACCACAAATGGGGACGGGTAAAAAATATATGTATATGATGGGATATATGAAAAAATACATACACGCCTGAGGTGTACAAACGTATACAAGGCCGCATGCGTAAACACGCATAAAAATGGAATCGCTGTTGGTAATATAAAATAAGCTAAAATGCCATAAATATGGTGATATATACCATACACAAATACCACAAGTATGGTGACATATACCACAACTAGTAGTCATCATTGACATTAGTGCCAATGCCTACGTATGCACAACACCACAAGGTGAGCACTACTTCTGATATCTTGATTTTATATACTTATTACTGAACCTATTACCCTATGAGCGCCTTCCTATCTTTTTTCGCCACAATTGCAGCTTTCAAACAAGACCAGTTTCATATTGCTAGCTGCTACCATTGAGAAGATATCACCATCTAAAGCAGCCCTCCCCCTCCACTTTCTGCCTCAGCCGAGTTCCAGGCTGTCAGGGCTGAGCTCCTCCTCCCAGAGCTCACCCGTCTCTTGTTATAATACTGAGAAGACGGACTGCACATGGCAACTCTGTGAGATGAGAGCTGCTGAATAGGAAAGTAGCGTTTGTGGGAGTTATTAACAGGTAAATCTGAAAATGATCAAATTTTAAATCACAAAAACACTTATACAGCAGGGTGTACTATACTATTAGGGAATACAAAATGAACCGGCAGTTACACTTTAAAGTTGATAGAAAAAGCTGTTTTGGTATCAGTTCCAAAAGGAGAAGAAGGCTTTTACTCTCCCCTATTCTTTGTCAAAAAGCCAGACGGTTCTTTCAAAACAATTATAAACTTAATAACAACTGAACCTTTATCTCTTAACAAAAAAGTTCTAAATGGAAACAATAAAGTCAGCAATAAATCTTTTTCCACTGTGTTTCATGGTAGGCTGTTACATCTTCAGTTTCATACACTTCTGTTTGGCCTCTCTTTGGCCCCCCAGGTCTTCACAAAGGTTATAGCAGAAATGGGGGCTCATATAAAAGAAAATAATATACTGTTTGTTCCCTATTTGGATGACTTCCTGATAGTCGCCAAGTCAGAAACTTCTTGCAAGGAGTCAGTGTTTGTGGTATCTCAGATTCTGGAACAGTTAGGTTGGATCTTGAACCTGGAATCTGAAATCTGATTACTTCACAGTTTCAAACCTTTTCCTCACATTCAGGAACTATCTCTTCAGGGTTGTTGGCATAATAAGAGATGGTTTCTCCAATCTGAAGGAGTTAACAGCAGTGAGATTCGCCATGTTGTCTGCTCTTCCAAGGTTGAAGGGAAGAAATGTAAGAATCATAATAGAAAACAGGACGGTAGTGTCTTATCTAAATAGGCATGGGAGGACAAGATGAAGCAGTCTGATGCAGGAAGCTAAAAGAATCTTGTTCTTAACAAAAAAAACAAAAAACTGTTTATCAATCTCTGATAAATAGAAATAGAATAGAAAATCATCAGGTGGATTTTCTCAGCTGGCATGCCATTTCTCAGGGGAAATGGAACTTAAACCAGTCAAATGTCAGGAAAATTTCACATATTTGGGGTCATCCTGTGATAGACCTATTAGCCACAGCTCAGAACAAAAAGACCCAAAAATGTTTCTCTCTAGATCAAAGGGGATTCCCTTGTGGAAAAGATACTTCCCTCCACAAGTGGAATTTTCCTCTGGCATATGCTTTTCCTCCCCTTCCATTAATTCTGAGGGTCCTGAAATGGATCAGAGAAGACCGGGGCGAGTGTTATACTAATTGCCCCTTTTTGTCCAAGGAGAGCTTGGTTCACTTGGCTTCGGGTGATGTCAGTCTCAGACCCTTTGGTTCTACCAGAAACCCAGGACCTTCTAAGTCAGGATCCAATTTTCCATCCCTGCATAAAGAACCTCCATCTGACTGCATGGAATTTGAGAGGAGTTTATTAGCTAGGAAAGGATTTTCTGAGGGTCTGATTTCCACACTACTTAAAGGTGAAAAACAGGATTACTGTAGCCATAAATAGATTTCAATAGTATCCCTCTCCTAGCCACATTAAATCTTATCCTAGAATTCCTACAAAAAGGTTTAGAATTAGGATTGACTGGGAGTACTCTGAAGGTCCATGTTTTGGCCCTCTCTGCTTTGTTTGACCAGTATATTGTGGGCAGCTCATGGGTCTCTAGATTCTTTAGAGCAGTTAGTAGACCTACCCCTTTTATATCCCCTAGAATTCCCCCCTTTGGTACTAAGGCAAGGGCTACACAGCGACACTGATCGCGGCCAGGATCGCTGAGTAGCGGTGATCCCATAGAAATGAATGCGATCGCCGTGGAAATCGCAAAAAATCCAGACGCGCTGGATTTCATGCCACTGTTGCAGCGATCCCATTCATTTCTATGGGATCACCGCTACTCAGGGTTCCTGGCCGCAACAGGTGTCACGCGACCAGTGTCGCCTTGTAGCCCTTGCTAACAAATTTTCCCTTTGAGCCCCTGGAGAAGGCTTTTTCATTAAATGTCTAATGTTTAAACTGTGCCTTTTGATTGCTTTAACCTCAGCACGTAGGGTTAATGAAATTCAGGCGATATTCATGAATCCTCCATACACTACGATTTTGGAAGATAGAGTACTAATTAGGCCAGACCCAGCTTTCCATCCGAAAGTAGCATCTAGTTTTCACAGGTCCCAGAATATAGTACTTCCCCAACTTTTTTTTTTTTTGCAAATTCAAAATCAGGCGAAGAAAGGTCCCTTCATTGTTTGGATGTCATGTTTTTTTCAGGGGTTGAATAAGGACAAGGCTGCCTTGAAAAGTCTGATAGCTAGATTACTTCAGCTATATCTCTGGCTTATACCTTCTCGGGTCTGTCTCCTTCTTTGGGTCTCAAAGCACAGTACCAGAACAATGGGAACCTCATAGACATTTGTAAGGCTGCAATTTGGTCTTCTCTTACTACCTTTTTCAAGCACTATAGGCTTCACCATAGCTCTCCTTTTGATCTTTCCTTTGGGAAGAAGGTTCTTTTGTCTGTTTCCCCACCCTAGTTGTCTCCTCTGTTAATTCACTCTCATGGTGCTGTCATGGGTGAAGGGAAAACTGAAGATAACTTACCATAATTGGATTTTCCAGAACCCAGGACAGCACCCTTATTTCCCTCCCTTTTTTTCTTGGTGTTTGTTGGATTGATTCACAGGTGTAGCAAAAAAACTAACAAAAAAAAACAAAAAAACGCTTTGCTATAGTATAAACTAAATGTTGTTATGTTGTTGGAGTTCCTCTCATGCTTGGAATATTACACTGCAGGGTAGTAGGGTCTCTGCCTTTTCTTCAGGTTTCCTGTCTGTGGGGGCAGATCCTCTCTCATGGTGCTGTCGTGGGTTCTAGAAAATCAAATTGCCGGAAGTAATCTTAATTTTTTGGATGTTGTAAAACACAATCAGAATACTTGTGCTTGCTTTTTTGCACTTCCAAAAAAAGATGACTTTAACATAATGTGGATGGACACAAATGGAACTATTCTTTTGTAGCTGTTATTCTGCAAATTAACTCCCATAACACTGAATGGAAGCAACATACCAAATCAAGGTATGCTGTTCCGTAGCTCCCATTCAGTGATGATGAAAACAGCAGAATGCAAAGTCGCTGGCCTTTTTCATTACCTCCGGCCTAGATGGCCATTGTAAACTGGTGTTTTGTCCAATATTAGCCTTCACTTGCCAAGATAGAAAAACCCCATTCCATTTCAAATTTGAACATTATTTGCATAAGTGAATTCAGTCTCCGTGTGACGTTTGTATTTTGTGGACTGAACACTGCTCCTGTGACATGAACTCTCAGAATCAGAATGTTTTATAATGCTGTATGTTCCTGATCAACTGCAGGTATACTGATCTGTACTAGTATAATGCTGAGAGGTACAGTTCAGCACACCTATGCTTGGGTAGGAGCTTTATGATACTATGAGTTCACATCAAAGGAGCAATGTTAAGTCTGGGAAATACAGCTTTCACAGGGAGCGTGTTTCGCAGACCAAATACGCTTATGTGAAACTGGCTTCAACCCCTTACGAACCCATGGCGTACCGGTACGGCATGGTTCGTGAGTCCTTAAGGACCCATGACGTACCGGTATGTCATGGGCTTAAAACGCCATTGCGGCGGGTGTTAATCGGAACAGAATGTCCGCTGAAATCATTCAGCGGGGATCCCGTCACAACGCCGGGGGGGGGGGGGGTCATGTGACCCGCCAGTATCGGCGATCGCAGCAAACCGCAGATCAATTCAGACCTGCGGTTTGCTGCATTTCTGGTCCATTTGGGTCTCCGGTGACCCAATGAACCGGAAAAGGACTGTGATCGGTGGTGTGATTACACACCACCAATCAAAGTCCAAGCATTTGGGAGAGGCGGTGCTGGCCGTGGTGCTGATGGCCGCTGTCCAGGGTGCTGATTGGTGCTGGAGAGAGGCGGGAGATTCAAACTCCTGGTGCTCCTCTCTCCCCTCCTCTTCCTGTTTCAGCACCTGCACCGTCCAGCACCGTCCTCACCAGGCTCCTGCGATCCCCCCCGTCGGCACCCATCACCCTCCAGCACCCCTCCAGGTAGGTTAGGGTCAGTGAGGGAGAGGCACCGTTAGGCAGGGATAGAAGGGAAAAGTTAGTTAGAAAAAAAAAACACCACTTTATCTACATTTATTCTTTTCTAGCTTTGAGACCCTAGACTCCCCCCTGCCCCCCCCCCCCCCAGCCGCCCTGAGCTCGTACTGGTTTCCCGGCCCACCAAATAAGCTCACCGGAGCCCCCTGCAGGTGAACTTAGCTGGTGTCCCCCAGTGAATCCAGATTCCCACAGTATGGTTCACTAAAATTGACTTTTTTAGTTTTTTTTTCAGTGACCCATTTGTGAATCTGATGGTGGAGCAGACGAACCTGTACGCCCAACAGATCGTTGCTCAGCACCCGGGTTCCTTTTTGGCTAGACCTGGTGGCTGGACGCCGGTCAGTGCAGCCGAGATGAGGACATTTTGGGACCTCGTGCTGCACTTGGGTCTAGTGCAAAAACCCAGTGTTAGGCAATACTGGAGTGGGGACATCCTCTACCGGACCTCACTCTACAGTATGGCCATGACACGTCCCCGGTTTGAGACCATCCGGAAATGTCTGCATTATTCAGATAATGCAGCATGTCCCCCCCCCAGGTGATCCTGCCTATGACTGTATGTATAAGATACTGCCGGTCATCGATCACTTCGGGGCCAAATTTGCGCAGGCCCACGTACCTGGAAGGGAGGTCGCGGTTGATGAGTCTCTCGTTCCGTTCAAGGGGAGACTCAGTTTCCGCCAATACATTCCCACTAAGCGGGCGAGGTATGGCGTGAAGCTGTACAAAATTTGTGAGAGTCCTCATGGTACACTTACAAATTTTGTGTGTACGAGGGGCGAGATTCCCGTATTCAACCCCCAGAATGTCCCCCCACTCTGGGTGTTAGCGGGAAACTCGTGTGGGTACATAAGTACCCACTGCTAGATAAGGGTTACCACTTGTACCTGGATAACTTTTATACTGTATACTTTTATACTATATACTTTTTATATTGTATAGCTTGGAAGAAAGAAGAGACCGAGGGGATATGATAGAAACTTTTAAATACATAAAGGGAATCAACTCGGTAAAGGAGGAGAGCATATTTAAAAGAAGAAAAACTACCACAAGAGGACACAGTTTTAAATTAGAGGGGCAAAGGTTTAAAAGTAATATAAGGAAGTATTACTTTACTGAGAGGGTAGTGGATGCATGGAATAGCCTTCCTGCAGAAGTGGTAGCTGCAAATACAGTGAAGGAGTTTAAGCATGCATGGGATAGGCATAAGGCCATCCTTCATATAAGATAGGGCCGGGGCTATTCATAGGATTCAGATATATTGGGCAGACTAGATGGGCCAAATGGTTCTTATCTGCCGACACATTCTATGTTTCTATGTTTCTATACTAGCATTCCCTTGTTCAGGTCCCTTGCCGCCAGATCCATGTTTGCTTGTGGGACCGTGGGGAAAAATCAGTGCGGCCTCCCTGCCCACCCGCTCCAGGTACCTATCCTCAGGGGTGAGACCCGTGCCCTTACCAGTGGAAACCTGTTGCTGGTCAGGTATAAGGACAAGAGGGATGTACTTGTACTGTCCACAATCCACGGTAATGGCATCTCCCCTGTCCCTGTGTGAGGTACCGCGGCAACGGTCCTCAAGCCCGATTGTATCGTCGGCTACAATCGGTATATGGGAAGAGTTTATCTCTCTGATCAAGTCCTCAAGCCATATAATGCCATGCGCAATACAAGGGGCATGGTACAAAAAAGTTGCGGTCTGCTTGGTACAGGTTGCCTTGTACAACGCTTTTGTACTATCCCGAAGCGCTGGCAGCACAGGGACATTCCTCCAATTCTATGAGGCAGTCCTCAAGCACCTGATTTTTTCAGACCGGGAAAGAGCAGGCCGGAGTACCTCGGGAATTGGAGGTGCCCGGATCGTCCCTGGCCAACATTTTCCAGGTGTGGTCCCTCATACTGGAAAGAAGGGACGAACCCAAAAAAGATGCAGAGTGTGTCACAAGAGGGGGATACGAAAGGACACCATCACTCAATGTGACACTTGCCCCGATCATCCGATCCTCTGCGTTATCGATTGCTTCAGGGAGTATCACACTTCCATTGAGTACAACATTTTTATAATCTCCAACAGTCCCCTAGAGAACATAAAAAACTATGGCTCTCAGACTTTTCCCAAAAATATTAGTTTTAGTGCAGGCATCCTCAAACTGCGGCTCTCCAGATGTTGTAAAACTATAACGTCCAGCATGCCCAGACAACCTACAGGGCATGGTGGGAATTGTAGTTTTACAACATCTGGAGGGCTGCAGTTTGAGGATGCCTGCTTAGTGTCTCCAAAGTCTGAGAGACATATATATTGGGCTTCGCCGCGTCTATAAAAATCTTCTCTATAAAAATAACATGTAACCCAACCCCCCCGAACAGCGTTAAAAAAAAGTGTAAAAAAGCAATTTTTTGTCACCTAACATCACAAAAAGTGTAATAGCGAGCGATCAAAATGTCATATGCATCCCCAATTAGTGCCAATAAAACCGCCATCTCATCCCGCAAAAAATGAGCCCCTACATTAGATAGTCGCCCCAACAAAAAAAAAAATAACTATAGCTCCCAGGCTATGGAGATACTAAAATAATTTTTGGGGGTTCCTAAAATTATAATATAGTGTAAAATCCAAATACATTTTAAAATGTAGACATATTAGGTATCGCCGTGTCCGTAAGAATCTGCCCTATAAAAATAACATTTGACCAAACCCCTCGGATGAACAGCGTTAAAAATATAAAATAAAAACGGTTTCAAAACACCCATTTTGTGGCAAAATTTCCATTTGAATCCTTTTTTACCGGTAATAAAGCAAGGGTTAACAGCCAAACAAAACTAAATATTTATTGCCCTGATTCTGTAGTTTGCAGGCCATATGTGGCCTTAAATGGCTATATAGCCACAAGGCAGGGCATAGAACGAAGGGAACGCCATATGGTTTCTGGACGGCAGATTTTGATGGACTGGTTTATTTACACGATGTCCCATTAGAAGCCCCCCCTGATGTAGCCTAGACTAGAAACTCCAAAAAAGTGACCCCATCTAAGAAACTTCACCCCTCAAGGTATTCAAAAGTTACTTTACAAACTTTTTTTTTTACTCTTTAGGTGTTCCACAAAACTAAATAGCGAATGTAGAAACAATTTTAGAATTACAATTTTTTGTTACCTTGACTCAAAAAAGTATAATATAGAGCAACTAAAAATCATATTTACCCTAAAATAGTCCCAAAACAACAACCACCTTATCCCGTAGTTTCCTAGATTTGGTCACTTTTATGGAGTTTCTACTCTAGGGGTGCATCAGGGGGCTTGAAAAGGTACATGGTGTAAATAAACCAGTCCAGCAAAATCTGCCTTCCAAAAACCATATGGCGTTCCCCTTCTTCTATATCCTGACGTTTAGCCAAATAGTAGTTTACGTCCACGTATGGGGTGTTTCTGCAAACTACAGAATCATGGCAACCCATATTGAGTTATGTTTGGCTGTTAACCCATGTTTTACAGTAATAAAAAAAGGGTTAAAATGGAAAAATTTTAAAAAGATTGAAATTCCAAAATAGTTTCTCCATCTGTCATTAACTCTTGTGGAACACCTAAAGGGTTAACAAAGTTTGTAAACCCAGTTTTGAATACCTTGAGGGGTGTACTTTCTTAGATGGAGTCACTTTTTTGAAATTTCTATTCATGGGGTGCAACGGGGGGGGGGGGGGGGGGCTTGAAATGGGACATGGTATAAACAAAACCAGTCCTGCAAAATCTGCCTTCCAAACCATATGGCGTTCCCCTCCTTTAATGTCCTCCCGTTTCGCGAAACAGTAGTTTAGGACCACATATGGGGTGTTTTTGAAAAGTACAGAATCAGGGCAACCCATATTGAGTTTTGTTTGGCAGTTAACCCTTACTTTATTACTGGAAAAAATGGGTTAAAATGGAAAAAAATAAATAAAATTAAATTCCTAAATTGTTTCTCCATCTGCCATTAACTCTTGTGGAACACCTAAAGGGTTAACAAAGCTTGTAAACCCAGTTTTGAATACCTTAAGGGGTGTACTTTCTTAGATGGAGTCACTTTTTTGAAATTTTTATTCTAGGGGTGCAACGGGGGGCTTGAAATGGGACATGGTATAAACAAAACCAGTCCTGCAAAATCTGCCTTGCAAAAACCATATGGCGTTTCCCTCCTTCTATGTCCTCCTGTTTGGCCAAACAGTAGTTTACGACCACATATGGGGTGTTTCTGAAAACTACAGAATCATGGCAACCCATATTGAGTTTTGTTTGGCAGTTAACCCTTGCTTTGTTCCTGGAAAAAAATTGATTATATTGGAAAATTTTCCCAAAAATCTAAATTCATAAATTTTATGTCCATTTGCAATGAAGTCTTGTGGAAGACCTAAAGGGTTAACAAAGTTTGTAAAATCAGTTTTGAATACCTTGAGGGGTGTAGTTTCTAAAATGGGGTCATTTTTGGATGGTTTCTATTAGGTAAGCCTTACAAAGTGACTTCAGACCTGAACTGGTCCATAAAAAGTGGGATTTGGCAAATTTCTGAAAAATTTCAAAATTTGCTTCTAAACTTCTAAGCTATGTAACATCCCCAAAAAATAAAATATCTTTCCCAAAATGATAGAAACATGAAGTAGACATATGGGGAATGGGGACATTTTGGGGGTATTACTATGTATTACAGAAGTAGAGAAACTGAAACTTTGAAATTTGCTAATTTTTCCAAATTTGGGGTAAATTTGGTATTTTTTTATTCAAAAAAATTAACTTTTTTGACCCAATTTTAGCAGTGTCATGAAGTACAATATGTGATGAAAAAACAATCTCAGAACGGCCTGGGTAAGTAAAAGCGTTTTAAAGTTATCAGCACTTAAAGTGACATAGGGCTGAGTCCTTAAGGGGTAAAAAAATTTTTTTATGAAACACACAGAGACCATTTCTTTATTAAGGTAAAATATTACCTTATCTTTGCCAACATTTTAGTAAATAATCATATTAAACACTGTTTACAAAAGAAAAAGCAGCTACGTTTTTCATTAACTTTAGAAATTTTTTTTTTAACATTTACATAAGCTTGCACCCTAAGAGTCCTCATTGTGTTGCGAGTTCCCACAGTAATTTTGAGTAACAACAACTAACTAGTTAAAGTTCAAAATTAGACGGTCAGAAAATTCTGTCCAGTGGTCCCTACAGTCAAGAACCCAATTAGATGTGTCCCGCTGCCATGGAACAGAATCGCATAAAAATTCTCGATCTCCATGCTTGTAGATCCTGGTTATCCATGCTGCGTAATGTCCAAAGGGACAGTTGAGGAAGGAAAACTTTGCTGAAGATCCCCATCAAAGGTGGCATCAAGGATCCTGATGTAATTATGGAGGATGCTAGCCTTAAAGTCCATGTTCTCTAGATCCATCTGAATGGCCACGAAGAACACTCTCCACTTGCTGGAAATTATCAATGTATCTGCAGACCTTGTTGAGCCTGTAAATATGTGCTTCTGAGTGTCCAATGCTCTTTTTAGGAAAGGGTGTATCAGATGCCTGGAGAGTTCAAGCCCCTTGCTAAAGGGGGTGGGGGTCAGGTAGAGACAACTGGTTGTTAAAAAGCTGTTTTCCTATTCTGGAAGCCCTAAAGATGCCAGCATCTGCAGTATTCCCATAGGCTCCAATATCCACATCCACAAACCAGTAATTGCGGTCAGCCAAGACCACCAGCACCACCAAGAAATCCGGTTTATAATTATAGAAAAGGAAGCCAGAGATGACAAACTTCTTAACACAGATGTGCTTTCTGTCCACCGCGCCTATGCTGTTGGAAAACTGTGCAACGTCCGTAAATTAGTCGACAATCGGCAGCAAGTTTTTGCCTTCCTGAAGGGCTGTCCGAGGCTGTCACACATAGGTTTCTATGGATACCCTCTATATGAACATAGTCTGTCTCATAGACTCCAGTGCTAATGCATTGGGGTCTAAGAGAGAAGCCATCTGATTAACTATAAAAAGTGTCAAATATATTTTTTTTTACATATAAAAAAGATAAACCTTCAAATCACCTCCCTCCCCAAAATCTAAATAGATAAACAATAAAAAAACATCAAGGCCATTAGCGCACACGAAAACACCCATACTATTAAAATTTTAAAGTATTTATCCTATGTGGCGAAAAAACTGTCCAACGCTTAATTTGCTGGTCACCTCACCTCCTACAAAGAAATTAATAAAAAGTGATCAAAAAGTCATACACACCCTAATAGTATCTAGAAAAGCACACAACGCCCCACAAAAAAATGAGCCCTCACACATCTCCGTACACATAACTTCAAAAGAGTTATAGGGATCAGAATATGGTGCTGAAAAGAAAAAAAAATGGTTTTTAGTATCGCAGTAATCGTACTGACCTGGAAAATTAAAATAACAAGTCAGTTTTGCCGCATAGGGAAACCCTACAAAACAAATCCCATAAAATTGTGGCGGAATTCCTTTTCCCCCCCTCCATTCTACCCCATTTGGATATTTTTTCCATCTCCTCACTACATCATATGCAATGTTAAATAGGGGGGGGGGGGGGATCACAGAAATAAGATAATAATGCACTTAGCAAAGTAGATGCAAGCATTATATATGGATAAAGTCCTCACTCTGATAAGATAAAATCTGAGACACTTACCCAACATAGTTTGATCAAAACACATCTGTGCCCGCCTACCAAGCGCCAAGGTAGTCTCAGGTCAGGCGGGTCCTACGCTAAACCTACCTAAGCCGCTGGGCTTCTATGTTCAGGAGCGCAGACGCCGAACATACAGTCACCTGTATCTGCATCAAGTGCTAGTATTGTCAGTTTTGTATCATTTTGGTGCATTTTTTGCAGTGATTTGTGTATGTATGATATATTTTTTTTTATCTGTACAATGTATCATTTTGTGTAAGATGTCCTTGTGGTGCATGTGGTCCGCCCCGGCATCCTCCATTGTACGCATTTTTTGCTGAGGATTGCCATTATCTGCAGACCGCATGCGGAGGAATTGCTCCCCCGGTTATAGACACGCTACAGTATCTGGGTTTGGAGCATTTCCACCCATTTAGGCCACTTTTTTCAGTGGGTTTTTGTCTTTATGTGTATGGAATGTGCCACTTCATTTTGCTGGTAACATTCTTTTGCACCTGGTAGCTTCTGTGTCACATGGTCCGTTGTGGGTGCGGCTCACAGCTTTATTCTACCCCACAGTGCATTGGTGATACCACTATGGAGGCATGTGAGAGTCTGGCTGTGAGTTGGTTTTTAGCACTGTTCAGACCCTGTTCACACACCACGGGTAGTTGAGTGGTAGGACCCCATGCGTGCTGAGACACTGTGACGTGGTGCATGAGGGGCTCCGATATGTTCCTGACTGGAAGATATTGGCAAAGTTCTCAGCTTTTAACATCGGCCTGAGGAATTAGCTAGTATTGTCAGTTGTGTATAATTTTGGTGCATTTTTTGCAGTGATTTGTGTTAGCGTAGGACCCGCCTGACCTAAGACCACCTTGGCGCTTGGTAGGCGGGCTTAGATGTGTTTTGATCAAAATATATTGGCTAAGTGTCTCAGATTTTATCATATCAGAGTGAGGACTTTGTCCATATATAACGCTTGCATCTACTTTACTAAGTGCTTTATTATCTTATTTCTGTGTTGTTGTTTTTTTATAATGTGGCCAGGGACATCCGTACATTTATATATCATACCGTGCAGGATGTTTTTATCTTTGTTTTTTCTTGATTTCTTTTGTCTATGTAGTTTATGCTTGAGGGAGTGGCACCTTCAAGTGTGAATGCGCTCCTATTTTATCTTGGGAGTAGAATTCCTTTGCACTTTTGCCCTTCCTATCTAACAGAGCGCCTTGATTAGGTGGTACATATAGGTGTGCTTGCTCCTCCTCCCATTGGTGGATTGATGCTCATGAAGGTGACTAGGAGCAGCACACCATGTGTGTGGCATCTACGCTCCTGAACATAGAAGCACAACGGCTTAGGTAGGTTTAGCATAGGACCCGCCTGACCTGAGACCACCTTGGCTCTTGGTAGACGGGCACAGATGTGTTTTGATCAAAATATATTGGCTCAGATGTTATCATATCAGAGTGAGGACTTTGTCCATATATAATGCTTGCATCTACTTTACTAAGTGCATTATTATCTTATTTCTGGAATTTTCTTCATTAATATGGCCAGGGACAGCCGCACATTTATATATCATACCGTGCAGTATGTTTATATCTTTGTTTTTTCAGTGATTTTTTTTTGTCAATGTTAAATGGGGCTATTAGAAAATACAAATTGTCCCGCAAAAAACAAGCCCTAAAACATCTATGTTAACAGAAAAATAAAAAAGTTATGGCCCCAGAAAAGCAGGGAGTGAAAAACAAAAACACAAAAATGAAACGTTCTCCAGGGGTAAAAGGGTTAAGGCCTGCCACATTCCATAACAACAACCATAGGTGTGGTGAGGTGTAACTAATGTTGGTGTCTGGTGCATGTAAAGTAGTCATCCTTGGTCACTAGGCAACTAATTAGCAATATACAGTATGTTGCAATGTGATAGTTTCATCTCTTCTGGTCCTACAGCGAGCCGTAAGAACAGTGTCATCAGAAGTCGGTCCCACATAGATAAATACTGAGTCTAAAAGAGGGAAGACACAAGAGAATACGACCAAAGAAAAGCTACAGAAACAGTATTGTTACCAACAAAAAAGATCAGCAACAACATTAAGCAAAGAGCAAGCAATGCAAACAGTGCTATCACTGAGAAATACATTCCATTAAGGAAATTGCAATGTTCTTATAATAAATTATAAGGTAAATAGCATGTCATATGGATCATCCCTCTGCAGCATCTCCATCAGGGCGATATGTCCTCCCAGCTGCATTGGGATTCTTGTCGATGGTCGTATGTTCACCATACTGTATTTTTAGTCTGATTGGGTAGAGAAGTTGGAACCTAATTTTCCTCTCAACAAGCAGACAACAGATGGGCACAAAGCCTTTCTGTGCACTCGCTCTATCATTGGGTCAATACCAAGGTCCATATGAAGAGCAGCATGGGGATTTTTTGTAAGGTTATTCCAGGAGGCACTTGCCGACAGCTGATTCTGGGATGCCCACAAAATGCAAAGTACTGCGACAATCTCTATTTTCCAGTTTATCTCTCAGTTCTTACTCTGCAGCTAGACTTTTTCACCGAGAGGCTGAACTCTATTTTTAAGTTCAGTTATCTTAGATAAGTGAAGCATGTCAAACAGTTTATCAAATAACTGCATCAGTAATTTAGCTACCTCTTGGGCCACCAAGGTCGCTTGCAAAGAGTCCTTTTCAGAAGGCTCGGAACAGCTTGGAATCAGAGAGAGTTGTGGCTTGGTAATATCATAATTCTTTAGCAGCTCAGATGAACCCCCCCATTTATGGAGAAGACGGTTGTTGATATCGAACTTTGGCGAGTTGTTTAGGTGGTTTCAGAGTGTTATTTATATTTTTGTGTATATCAGAATGCTGAGGTGAGAAGTTGTAAGAGCACTTGTGAGCAAGTAGATCTCCCTGCTAAAATTTTTATAAGATATTTGTTCATATCAGGTCCTTGACACCGGAAAAGGAGAGGAGATTAGCAGATGATAAATTCCAGTAGAATGGTGTGTAGGAGGCTGTCATAAGCTGCTTATAGTGTCATGGCTTCAGCATGTAGGGCATTCGATAACAGAATGCAGTGCCCAAGTGCAGTGTATGACCCCAATCAGCAGGCTCAAGGAGGTCTTGAGATATATTTGGTTTTAACAGCACTGTCTTCTGAAGTCTATTAAACTAAAATATCCCAGTACTAGGATCCAATACTAGAAATTGCCACAGGAGGGCAGTGCTGCCTCTGCAGCAAAACCAAAGACAGAACATGTGGCGATGGTTGTATAAAGTAAATATGACTCTCCAGGGCCTAAGCCCTAGTGCCAGTAGAAACAACTTCAGCCCATTGTGACAAACACAGACCCTGAGACCCAAAAATTAAGGTCTTTCCCTACTTCCCTATACTCAAAAGCACAAGAGGCACATTGTCACCACCAAGATGGCTGCCGGGAGCATGAGGCTGGAACTCCATAAAGCTAAGCACCAGCGGGATATCAAGAGGTCCAGGAGTCTCCAGCAGGTCTTCAGCATGCAGCTGCCATATAGCCACCCCAATCTTTTCCCACTACTTCCTCTGGCTGCCTAAGTCATCAGTATTAAAGTCTCAGAAAAACTCCTTTTAGTACATCTGCAGAGGGTTGTTTTTGCAGCATGTGAGTTGATTACCTTCATTCTCCTTCATGGTAAGTTATACAGTATATGTAAGAGTGTGTTCTTTATCTATATACTTCCACCCCACGCTTACACGATTTAATTGTAATTGAATGATTTCATAAAGGGAAAACATTTACCAGTAAATATTATGGGAGATTTTAGTAATGTAATAAATATGGAGATTGACAGAGAAATAATAGAGAGTAATAAATGAGCAGTGAATCACTAGAAACTTAATTGGCTAAATAACATAGTAACATAGTATATAAGGCGAAAAAAGACATTTGTCCATCCAGTTCAGCCTGTTATCCTGCAAGTTGATCCAGAGGAAGGCAAAAAAAAAAACTGTGAGGTAGAAGCCAATTTTCCCCACTTAAGCCTCATGCACATGGCCGTTGTTTTGGTCCGCATACGAACCGCAGTTTTTGCAGCTTGGATGCTGACCCATTTATTTCAATGGGGCAGACAAAAGATCTCTGCATCCGTTGCTCTATTCCGTGGTCCGCAAAAAAAAATATTACCTGTCCTATTCATGTCCGTGTTTTGCGGACAAGAATAGGCAGTTATATTAATGGCTGTCCGTGCGGTTACATAAATTCCGGAATGCACACGGACGCCATGTGTGTTTTGCGGATCCGCAATTTGCAGACCGCAAAACACACAATGGTCGTGTGCATGAGGCCTTAAGGGGAAAAAAATTCCTTCCCGACTCCAATCAGGCAATCAGAATAACTCCCTGGATCAACGACCCCTCTCTAGTAGCTATAGCCTGTAATATTATTACGCTCCAGAAATACATCCAGGCCCCTCTTGAATTCCTTTATTGTACTAACCATCACCACCTCCTCAGTTCCAGAGTCTCACTGCTCTTACCGTAAAGAATCCTCTTCTATGTTTGTGCACAAACCTTCTTTCCTCCAGACGCAGAGGATGTCCCCTCGTCACAGTCACAGTCCTGGGGATAAATAGCTGATGGGATAGATCTCTGTACTGACCCCTGATATATTTATACATATTAATTAGATCTCCCCTCAGTCGTCTTTTTTCTAAAGTGAATAACCCTAATTTTGATGATCTTGTTAAAGGAAATGCAGTGGATTAATATATGGACGGTTCGGAATCCAGATAAATAGGAATTGTCATGTTATAATGTATTTTGTAGTGTAATGTCATGTATTGATTTAATTTTGCTGAATGGTCTTGCCGTCCTCTGGGTCACAAAAGTTAAATATGGCTCCAGGGAGTTGTCAGATCATGTGTAGTACCCCAGACCTGGCGGTATCTGCAATTGTTTAATGTTAGTGATGAGCAAACCAGTGGATGTCCAGGTTTGGGATGTTCAACTGAACTTTGTTTCAAAGTTTGGTTCAGGTCCCGAACTTGACCCTAAACAACGAATAAACGTTTAAAATGAAAAAGGGCTGTAAAAGTCATAGAGAGAGCTAGGGCGCTGAAAATTGGTCCAAAATGGGGGTAAGAGCAGTACAATTGCCCTGCAAACAAATGTGGATAGCCAGGGGGTGGTGCAGGATGGAGATCTGTAGGTGTAGGTGGAAGAGGCAGAGGAGGACGTCAACACAATTTCTGTATTTTTTTTTTTCATGTGTCCATCAATTCTATGTCGGGTTACTATGGGCCATGGGGTGACACTTTGTTGCTTGTATGTCCTGACTAAAAACTGGGTAAAATTTTTAGTCTCAGTTTAAGATCTCATACGTCCCCTATCTGGGGACTATATATTAAAATAATTTTTCTTCCACTACAGTTAGATGGATGCCAAAGGGGTGTTCTAAATGTAAAAAAAAATGCCAGAGTGTCTCAGACACACTTAGAAGAACAGATGCAAAAGGGGTGTTCTTACTTAAAAATGTATATTTTTATTTTAGGTTTTTGTTGTTTTGTTTTTTCGTTACTGTAGGCCCCAAAACATTGGGAAATGACAAGAGAACACACAAATGACAATGGCTGAGGAGGGGGTAGAGAGGCTGCCACAGATGGGCCAGGACAGACGGCGCACTTCGGCAACTGGACGTACATGTGAGGAAAAGGTGTGACAAAAAGTGGGCATGCACCAAGCGGGTGGTGTAATGCAGATTGGGAACCTGAAGAGGAGCATTTTGGTGAGGAGAGAGTAGCTCCTGAGGCTTAGGCCTGGAGGCTGTCGCTTTCAGAAGTGTTCTGCTTTGGCGAGCGGCGGCCTTGGCAGCGAACCCTTTATGGTGTGATCTCAGAGGACTATATCGCTGAGATCGCTTCTTGGCCTTTTAGCTCAGATCTTGTGTCTGGAAAGAGAGGCTTAAAGCTGTTGTGCCCTTGGCTTTGCAGTTTACTGCTTGCTGCTATTGGGGGTGAACTGCTGCTGGAATGCAATGGAGATTGGCGATGGAGAGCCGAATTAACTTTATTCAACCTGGAGAAATCAGAATTAAGAATGGAATTCGCATTGAAGTGAAGGCGGAATTGTGGGAGAAATTTACTCTGGAAAGCATGGTGAAGACCGTACTCTACAAGATCCTGAAAGTTTCAAAAGGAGAGCATCTTATACCTGGGAAAGGCGTTTTTGTGCTAGTGCTGGAATCTAGTGGAGCTTGCCAGAATTTCTATGAACATTAGGGATGAGCAAATCAACTTTGGATGAAACATCCAAAGTCGATTTTGCATAAAACTTTGTTAGAATACTGTACGGAGCGAGTGTGTTAAATCCAGGGGCTGACACAGACAGCAGAGGGCCCCTGTGCAAAGAATGTGCCTGGGCCACCCGACCCCCCCGTGCCAAATTATCAACCTAACCTATTCCATCCTATCATTACATACAGCAATACAAAACATACAGGGTAAGGCTACATTCACACCTGTCGCAGTATGATCCAGCCAGAAAATGCAAGGAATCGGCCAGACACAAACTACAGCATGCAGCGGTTTGTGTCCCTCTGATTCTCTGCATTTTGCTAGATCTCTGCCATACCCCATTGTAGTTAATGGAAACAGAGGGCATTCCGTCTGCATCCAGCAGTGCTGGATCCAGTGAATTCCAGCAGTCTGTTCTCAGCTGGAACAGCCTGCCAGAATCACTAACGCAGATGTGAAGGTAGCCTAATACAGCACCACATACCTCGAACATCCAGTGACATCTCCTTTGTTGTATATGTTCTCTTTCTTCATCTTCTCCATTCAGACCAGAACACCATGATGATTTCTTTCAGCCATCTCTTGAGTTTGACAAACGGACATCTTAGATTTCTACTTTTCCATCATCCTCCCATCATGCACCCAATACTGAGACGCTGTGCTCCCCAAGACTATACTGCAGAAAGAGATAAACCACCTGAAATACTAGTTACACACAGATAGTGCCCTCTGCAATAAAAATTGGAACACAATGCACCCAGCAAATAGTGTCCCTGACACTAATATGTCAATAATAATAATAATAATAATATAAAGTCCCTCAAAAAGAACTGTGCTAAGCTGCTACTGTGCCATGGTACCCCCACAGTAATAGTGTTCCCCAAAATCCCAACAATAGTAATAATTCCCTGCCAGTGTGCCCTTAGTAGTAAAAGTGCCCCTATAGCAGTGATGGCTAACCTTGGCACTCCAGCTGTGGTGAAACTCTGACTATCAGCATGCTCCATTTATTTCTATAGAGTTCTGAGAGCAGCCAAGCAAGCGGGGCATCTTGTGAGTTGTAGTTTTACCACAGCTGGAGTGCCAAGGTTAGCCATAACTGCCCTATAGTGTCCCAAACAGTAATTGTGTCCCAGAAGTAATAATACTCCCATAGTCCCCCTGTTGTAATAAAGCCCACCATAATGTCTCTGGTAGTAATAATTCTCTTTATAATGTGTGACAGTAGAAAAACGCCCCATTATCATGTGTGCCAGTACAAAAAATACCCCATTGTGTGGCAGTAAAAAAAAAAAAATACTTCCTCTTAGTGCCCCTAGTAGAGCCAATGTCCCCAGAGAGCCATCATGTGTTCTAATGACCCCTACTGTGTGCCACTACAAAAAACACTTTTAGTGCCCATAGTGCCCCTATAATTTTTGCCAGTATAAAATACTCCTATAAAATGCCCCCAGAAGATTCCCATAGTGCCTTCCATAATGTGCCTGTATAAAATGCCCCTATAGACTGCCCCACATAGATGCCCCCATAATGCTCCTCTCCCCCTTCCCCATAGTGGCACCAAAATGGGTGCCAGTATTAAATGCCACTATATAATGCCCCCATAGTGCTCTTCTCCCCCACATCTCCATATTACCCCCCATAATGTGCCCCAGTATATATGGCCCCGAGTAGATTCCCCCATAGTGCCCCCCCACTTCTCCATAGTTCCCCTCATAATGCATGCCAGTATATCAGGCCCCCAGTAGATGCCCCCATAGTACACCGCCCCACTTCTCCATAGTTCCCCAATAATGTGTGCCAGTATATAGGGCCACCAGTAGATGCCCCCATAGTGCACCTTTCCCCCCACTTCTCCATAATGCCCCCATAATGTGTGCCAGTATAAAGTGCCCCCAGTAGATGCCCCCCATAATATGTGCCAGTATATAGGGCTCCTAGTAGATGCCCCCCATAATATGTGCCAGTATTTAGAGCCCCCAGTAGATACCCCCATAGTGCTCCTTACCCTCCTTCTCCATAGTGTCCCCCCATAATGTGCCTGTATATAGGTCCCCCCACCCCACTTCTTGCCATACTATACTAAAAATAATGAAAACAATAAACTTACATACAGCCTGTGTCCCGCGCTGTAAGGCTCAGGTGCCCCGATGACGTCACTAGGCATGCAGCCTATCAGAGGACCGGGCAAGGGAGACACCACTCCCCTGCCGCACCATTCATCTGTATCGCTGTCCTGAGGACGACGATACAGATAAATATAGAGATGAGTGCTTCACAATGGAAGTGCTCATCTCCACTTCTACTGCCCTGCCGCCGGTCAGAAAAGACCTCCCTCCCACACTGGGCCCCTGAGCAGCCAAACCAGCTGCACAGGCGGTATGTCCACCCCTGGTTGAATCATCCACCTTCTTCCTTTTTGATTGGGAGAGATAGAGGCTATTTATACTACAATGGAATGCCTCAATACTGCAGAAAATGTAGATCCACCGAGTGGACTGTGTTAATAATGTCATGTGTAATGTCTGTGTTCAGCAATTGCCCTGAGACGAAAAAAGCTGGGCAGACATTGTGGCTATGATGGAAACTTCTCAATCAGAGCCCATTCCAACACCTGAGACTAGCTTCACAGCCCTGCCTGGTCCTGGGAAATATGCAGATGACTTGACTAAAGCAGAAATTGTGAGGAAAGTTAAATTTGCTCCAGTGCTTAACCCCTTCCCGACATGTGACGTACTATTACATCATGGAATTCAGTGACTCATGGTGATCGGGCTGTCACCAGAGCGGTGCGTGCCCGATCACTGAAGGGGTCCGGCAGTCCCTGGTATCTGGGTCCCTGCTGTATCCGCCGGCATCGCTGTTTACAGCAATGCCGGTGGTTTAACCCCTTCTATGCTGTGGTCAGCGCTGACTGCGAAATAGTAGTGGTTTGCGGTGGGTGAAGGAGCGCATCAACTCCCCACACTGCTTTGGAAGGGACCCGATGCGTGACAAGCACGACATCGATACCTGCTTTCTATGGGTGCCCAGGAGATCCAGCCTCAGGCTAGGTCTCCTAGGCAACCTGTTAGTGTATGACTCGGTGGCATGCACTAACAGGCACACACATATTAGGTATCACCGCGTCCGTAACGACCGGCTCTATGAATATATCACATGATCTACCCCGTCCGATAAACACCATATAAAAAAACAAAAACATGTTACCTTACATCACAAAAAGTGCAACACTAAGCGATGAAAATGGTGTATGTTGAACAAAATGGTACCAATAAAACCGTCACCTCATCCTGCAAAAAATGAGACCCTATATAAGAAAATCGTTTAAAAAATTAAAAAATATATAACTCTCAGAACATGGAGACACCAAAACATAATTATTTTCTTTCAAATATGCTATTATTGTGTTAAAGTGAAATAAATAAATAAAGTATGCATATTAGGTGTAGCCGCGTCCGTAACAACCATCTCTATAAAAATATCACATAAATTGACCCCTGAGGTGAACACCGTAAAAAAAATAAAAACTGTAAAAAAAAAGCTTTTTTGTCACTTTACATCACAAAAGTGATCAAAAAGGCGTATGCCCCCCAAAATAGTACAAATCAAACCGTCCCCTCATCCCACAAAAAATTATATCCTACCTAAGACAATCGGTCAAAAAAGAAAAAAGCTATGGCTCTCAGACTATGAGACTATGGAGACACTAAAACATCATTTTTTGGTTTCAAAAATGCTATTATTGTGTAAAACTTAAATAAGAAAAAGTATACATATGAGGTATTTCTATGTCTATGTCTGTAATGATCTGCTCTATACAAATATCACATGACCTAACCCATCAGATGAACGCTGTAAAAATGAATAAATAAAAACTGTGCCAAAATTTTTAAAAATTTGGTCACCTTGCCCCATAAAGTTTCATAATGAATAATCAAAAAATCATATGTACTCAAAAATGGTACCAATAAAACTGGAACCTTATCCCATAGTTTCTAAAATGGGGTCACTTTTTGGGAGTTTCTACTTTAAGACTGGGTTCACACGAGCGTGGCGGATTTGTTCAGGATGCGTCCCGGGTGTATTGCGGCAAACCCGCGCGAGTAGGTACCCAATTGCAGTCAGTTTTGACTGCGATTGTGTTCCGTTGTTCAGTTTTATTGCGTGGGTGCAATGCGTTTTGCACATGCGTGATAAAAAACTGACTGTGGTACCCAGACCCGAACTTCTTCACTGAAGTTCACGTTTGGGTTCGGTGTGTGTTATAACATGGTTGTAAGGGAAAATAATAGCATTCTTTAATACAGAATGCTTAGTAGAAGGCCAATTGAGGGTTACATTTTTTTTACAAATTAACTCACCTCCTCCAATTGATAGCGTAGCTGCTGGTCTCCTGTTCTTTCTTCAGGACCTGTGGTGACGTCACTGAGCTCATCACATGGTCCAAATAAAGGATTTTAAAGCACACATTTGTGAATATGAAAAATTACTAGCAGACCCCAATTTTTCACTTTCACAAGGGGTTAAAGGAGAAAATGCACCCCGGTATGAGGTCCCCATTTTATCCCCATTCAGGAAACATCCCATATGTGCTTGTAGCCTACTGTATGGGTGCACAGCAGGGCTGTAGAGGCAAACTGCAAAATATGGATTTGGCAGGCCTGCACAGCAGGGCTGTAGAGGCAAACTGCAAAATATGGATTTTGCAAGCTTGAATAAACAGACATGGATTTTAGGTGCCATGTAACATGTTAAAACATTCCTGAGGTCCCCAGAAATTAAAAACCCTAAGAAGTTACCCCATTTTGGAAGGAGCACTTGGGCAGGGTAACTTACAGAAGTACTGGGACCCTCCATTGCTTGGTTTTAAAAAATTAGGGCCTTTATCACCACCTCTTGAAATTGTAGGTATGTTCTTGGATGGCCTCTAGATCTAAATAGCACAAACCCATTGTATAGCTCCATCTGTACAATGTGTACGGCCAGCTTTTTATACCACACTTTTGTTTTTCATGTGGCATTGTAGGGCTTCAGAACTTGATCTGAACGATGAACCCCCACCATGTGTTTATTGTAGTCCAGGATGCAGTCTGGCTTGGGGACAGTGGTTGTGGTACCTCGTACAGCGGCAGGGGAGCTGGTGTTACTGTAAATTGTGGTCAGTAAAAGGACATACCTCTTGTCCTTGTGGTTAACTGCCAACGTGTTCTGATTGAAGAGAGCATGGCTTTCTCCTTTTCTGTTGTTGCCCTACCAGGGATCTACGGAGGCCTCCCTGATTTTTGCGTACTGTGCCGCACACCACAGTACCTCTGGAAGCTAGGGACTGGAACAGTGGTAGACTGGTGTAGTAATTATCCATGTAGAGATGGTAACGCTTATCCAGCAGTGGGTGCAGTAAGTCCCACACTATCCTCCCACTAACTCCTAGGACAGGGGGGCATTCCGGGGGTTTAATCCGAGTGTCCCTCCCTTCGTAAACCCGGAAGTTGTTAGTGTACCCAGAGCTATTCTCACAGATTTTATACATTTTTATGCCATACCTTGCCCGCTTGCTGGGCACTGTAGTAACCTAGAGGGGAGAATCATGGATGGTCGTTACGTCTCAGTGAGGATGTATTCCTCAGTGATATAATACCCGGGAAGTGGTACGCCAGTAACATTAGGTTGTTGGGAGGTTTTGATTAAAGTGGATTTTGGGTCCAGGTTTTAGGCGTGACCAGAAAGTTTGGGTAGGACAGGTCACTCTCGTACTCCATCCAGGGTTTTTCCCTAAAGGTGTGGTTAAAAAGGCTAGGAAGATTTTACCCAAGCTCGGAAAGAACCCCAGGTGTGTCAAGTGAACGTGAACGATGTCATGGTGACTGCCCTTCTGGACTCCGGCAGTTTGGTCACTTTGATGATGTCCATGGTGCCTCACGTATTAAACCCTGAAAAGCATGTGGGAGTGTTGTGTATCCATGGAGACACCAGGGATTATCCGGTTGCTCAAGTATCCATAAACACTGCGTGTGGTATTATACAACATGAGGTGGGAGTCGTGAAAGACTTACTGCACCCGATGATACTGAGAAGAGACTTTCCACTGTTCTGGGACCTATGGGCTAAAGCTGAGGTCCCGATGAGACTGACAAGTACTGAGTTTTCTAGTAGTGATGTGTTGGGAAAGATAATGGTGTGTCCTGGGGCAATATCGGAGTCTCCGCTAGCTGTAATGTTAGGAGATGAGGATGAGAAATTAACCCCTGCGACCAATGTTCTTGATCTTGAGGTCTCTCGGGATAATTTTTGAGAGGCACAGCTCAGGGATCTTATCTCATAAGGTGCCCGGGAAAATGTCTCAGTACTGAATGGGGTTGTACAAAGTCCCGGGTAATCAGTTTCCCCACTTCGCCATAAATAATGATCTGTTACATAGCGTGACCAAAAGTAGGGATGAAGTAGTGGAACAACTGCTGGTACCTGGTCCCTATCAATGCTTAGTATTTAGGTATGGCCCACTCTCATGAGGGTACACTTGGGGGCAGGTAAAACCCAAGAACGCATCCTGCAGAGATTCTATTGACTGGGGTTGTTACAAGGAAATAGTAGACTATTGCCAGTCGTGTCCCACCTGCCAGTTGACAGCCAGATCTCGTAGGTCCCCTAGTAAAATCAGCTAGAGGTCAGCAGTAGAGTTGAGCGGACACCTGGATGTTCGGGTTCGACGGGTTCTGCCAAACTTCACAAAAAAGGTCGAGTTGGGGTCCCGAACTTGACCCAAACTTGACCTCGAACCCGAACCCCATTGAAGTCAATGAGGACCCAAACTTTTGAGCACTAAAATGGCTTTAAAAATGTAATGGAAAGGGCTAGAGGGCTGCAAATAGCATCAAAATGTCGTTAAGAGCATGGCAAGTGCTCTGCAAGCAAATGTGGATAGGGAAATTACTTTAAATAACATAAAATACGTTAAAAAAAAATAATTATAATCTTGATTTAGGAGGACGAGGTCCATATGGAGTAGGAGGTTGAGGAGGCAGTGGATGTGGCGGTGTAGGTGGAAGAGGCAGTGGAGGAGGAGGAGGTAGCCTACATTTCTTTTTGGATTTAAATTTATTTATATTTTTTTAAATTGGGGTACCCCCCAAAACTTTGGGAAATATAACCTGGTATAAACCCCTACAGTAGTGCTAAACACACGTTCAGACAATACACTGGCTGCAGGGCAGGCCTGCACCTCCAAAGAGTAAAGGGTAAGCTCAGACCATGTGCCCAATTTGGAGACCCAGCAGTTGAAGGGGGCAGACCCATCAGTCAGTTTGTGTAGGTGTGTGCACACATACTGCCACACCATGTCGCACGTCCCTGTGATGTTCACGATCCTATTGGATATCTGATCTATCAACTTTCAATGTTCTTTTCTGTGTCTACCATGTTGATCACTGTTAGCAGTGAATCAGGGTTCCACGCCAAAGAGTGAGCGTGAGAAAGAGATACCACATCCAACGGAGATCAATGGATGAAATTTTGTTGTGATCGAGCGGAAATGTGGGAGAAGCTATTAAAAAGGAAGACTCGCGAGGCAATTACCCACTCCCGACTCGGGGAGGTAGTGATGAAAAATAACAATACAGGACTCTTAAGATGCCCTGTTATTGGAATGATTTAAAAAAACTATAGGGAATGTCACTGGGGTATTTAGGATTTGGAAACGTTAGACAGGAGAGGCCCTGCTGCCGCTTTGTTGACTCTAGATAACTTTCGCCTGATCGCACTTCCCCGTGACATCCACGATCCATTTGGATATCTTCTCTATCAACTTTCGATGTTCTTTTCTGAGCCTACCATGTTGATCACGGTTATTGGCGAATCAGGGTTCCACATCGGAGAGTGAGCGTGAGAAAGGGATACCACATCCAAGGGAGGTCGATGGCTGCAATGTGATTGAGCTGAAATGTGGGACAAGTTATTAAAATTGAAGGATCGAATGAAAGGGCCAATTAAAGACGAATTTTTACAAATTTTATTCCCTGTCACCTATGCAGAGCAGGGGTTTTTCATCGCCAGAAATGGGTTAATGTCTCCCACCAATGGAACATATGATTTTATCAAAATTTCGGTCACTGTCACCTACGCAGAGCAGGGGTTTATTCACGGCAAAAATGGTAAAATGTCACCCAAGAATGTAACAGAAAAATTAGTGAAATGTATTAACCTGTCTACTAGGTAGAGCAGGGGTATATCACAGCCAAAAATTGGTGAATTTCACCAGAGAATGTAACAGACAAATTAGTGAAATTTGTTTACCTGTCTACTAGGTACAGCAGAGTTATATCACACTCAAAAATTGGTGAATTTCACCCGAATATGTAACAGACAAATTAGTGAAATGTTACCTGTCTACTAGGTAGAGCAGTGGTATCTCACAGCCAAAAATTCATGAATTTCACTCCGAAAATGTAATAGACAAATTAGTGAAATTTGTTTACCTGGTAGAGCCGGGTTTATCACACCAAAAAAGTGGTGAATTTCACCCGAATATGTAACAGACAAATTAGTGAAATGTTACCTGTCTATTAGGTAGAGCAGGGGTATATCACACCTAAAAATTGGTGAATTTCACAAGAAAATGTAACAGACAAATTAGGGAAATGAGATAAAATGAAATACGTACAAAAACCCCCCCAAAAACTTGATTTATGAGGTGGAGGTCCATATGGAGTAGGAGTTTGAGGAGGCGGTGGATGTAGCAGTGTAGGTGGAAGCGGCGATGGAGGAGGACGAGGTAGCCAACACTGGTTTTTGGTTTAATTATTATTTTTTTAATTAGGGTACACTCTGAAAGAGTGTGAAATATCCAAAATACAACAATGAGCAATTGCGCTGTAGTATAGCAATGGCTGGTTAAGGCCATTGTCTGCACTTGTCTGTGATAACGCACCTCCAAGGCATAAAGGGCAAGCTCAGGCCATGTGCCCAATTTGGAGAACCAGAATTTGAAAGGGGCAGACCCGTCATTCAGTACGTGTAGGCATATGCACACATACTGCTCCACAATGTTGCTGAAATGCTGCCTCCTGCTAAGATGTTCCATATCAGCTGGTGGTGCTGGTTGTTGTGGGGTGCTGACAAAGCTTTTCCACATTTCGGCTATGCTAACCCTGCCTTCTGAGGTGCTGGTGGTGCCCCAGCTGCGTTTGCAATCTTCTTCGCCTTGTGCTTCCACTGTGCCCCCGCTGTCCGGTGGGAATGCCACCAGCAGCGCGTCTACCAGTGTGCGCTTGTACAGCTTCCAGTGATGGAATTAAGGACAGTACGTTGTTCTTGTAACGGGCATTCAGCAGCGTGGCCCTCCAGTAGTCAGCACAAGTTAGAATGTGGGCAACTCGGTGGTCGTTGCGGAGACACTGCAGCATGTAATCGCTCATGTGTGTCAGGCTGCCCAGAGGCAACGAAAAAGCTGTTCTCTGTGGGAGGTGTATCGTCTGTGTCCTCTGTATTCCCCCAGCCACACAGCAGTGATGGCCATGAGCTGGTTTGGGTGCCACCCTGCTGTGAAGACAGTTCCTCCTCCTCCATCTCCTCCTCCTCATCCTCCACCTCGTCATCCTTCAGAACTGTGCCCTGGCTGGACAATTTTGTACCTGGTGCTTGTGGGTGCAGGAACCCACCCTCGGAGCAACTTGTGAATGACTGGCCAGAAACCCTATGAAATGATCCTTCTTCCTCCTCCTCATCCTGTGCCACATCCTCTTCCATCATTGCCAGAAGCGTTTTTTCAAGGAGGCATAGAAGTGGGATAGTAACGCTGAGAACGGCGTTATCAGCACTGGTCATGTTGGTGAAGTACTCAAAACAGCGCAACAAGGAACACAGGTCTCGCATGGAGGCTCAGTCATTGGTGCTGAAGTGGTGCTGTGCCGCAGAGCGACTAACCCGTGCTGCAGCTGAAACTCCACTATCGCCTGCTGCTGCTCACACAGTCTGGCCTTTATGTGCAAGGTGGAGTTCCACCTTATGGGCACGTTGAATATGAGGCAGTGAGCGGGAAGGCCGAAGTTAAGCTGCAGCACTGACAGGCAAGCAGCAGGGTGAGAACGCCCGAAAGCGCGCACAGATGGCCCGCACTTTATGACATATCGGGGTAATTTTTAAGGAACCTCTGCACCATCAAATTTAGCACATGTGCCAGGCAAGGAATGTGTGTCAAACCGGCTAGTCCCAGAGCTGCTACGAGATGCTGCCCATTATCGCACACCACCAGGCCGGGCTTGAGGCTCACTGGCACCAACCACTCATCGGTCTGTTGTTCAAGGCCCGTTCATAGCTCCTGCGCAGTGTGGGGTTTGTCCCCCAAACAGATACGCTTTAAAACTGCCTGCTGTCGTTTACCCCTGGCTGTGCTGAAATTGGTGGTGAAGGTGTTACGCTGACCGGATGAGGAGCCGGTAAAGGGTGAGGAAGCGGAGTAGGAGGAGGAAGCAACAGGAGGCAAACTGAAGCACCCTGCAATCCTCGGTAGTGGAAGGACATTCGCCAAACTGCTATCCGCCTCAGGCCTAGCCGCCACTGCATTTACCCAGTGTGCTATTATGGAGATATAACGTCCCTGACCGTGCTTAATGGTCCACGTATCGGTAGTTAGGTGGACCTTGCCACACATGGTGTTGCGCAGTGCACACCTGATTTTGTCCCCCACTTGGTTGTACAGAGAAGGGATGGCACGCCTGGTAAAGTAGTGGCGGCTGGGCACGACGTACTGTGGGACAGCCACCGCCATAAGGCTTTTTAAACTCTCTGTCTCCACCAGACGGAATGACAGCATTTCAAAGGACAGTAATTTTGAAATGCTGGCATTCAGGGCCAGGGATCGTGGGTGGGTAGGGGGTACTTCCTCTTCCGCTCCAGTGTTTGGGAGATGGAGAGCTGAATGCTTCTGTGGGACATTGTGGAGATGCTTGGTGACCCAGGTGGTAGTGTTGCTGGCAGATCCTCTGTTTGCGAGTGGCAGGTGGCACTGTCACTCCAGAGGTGGATGAAGAGACTGAGACTGCAGTAGAAGAGGAAGCAGGAGGAGCCAGAGACCTTTCTTGGTTTTTGAGGTGTCTACTCCACTGCAGCTCGTGCTTTGCACTTAGATGCCTGGTCATGCAGGTTGTGCTCAGGTTGAGAACGTTTATGCCTCGCTTCAGGCTCTGATTGCACAGTGCGCAAACCACTCGTGTCTTGTCAACAGCACATTGTCTGAAGAACTGCCACGCCAGGGAACTCCTGTGAGCTGGCTTTGGTGTGCTGTCCCTTGCTGCGGTGGGCAGTAGCAGGCGTACTGTCTAGGGGACGGCCGCTCCGCTTTTGTACCCTGCTCCCTCTTCTGCTGTGCTGGTGGCTCTGTGCGACCACCGCCTCTTCCTCCAAACTACACAGGTCACTCGCATGACCTTGATTCCATGTGGGGTCGAGGACCTCATCGTTCTCCACATCATCTTCCACCCAGTGTTTACCCCTGCCCTCCTTGTCGGTCTGCACACTTTTGAAAGCCACAGCAGTTGGCACCTGTGTTCCGTCATCATCTGAGACGTGCTGCGGTGGTCCTCCCATGTACTCATCTTGAAACATAAGTGGTTGGGCATCAGTGCACTCAATCTCTTCCACTTCTGGGGCAGGGCTAGGTTGATAGCACTAGGAAACCCTGCTAGCAGAGTCATCAAAAAGTAGAATAGACTGCTGCATGCAGGGGCGTAGCTATAGGGGGTGCAGAGGTAGCAGTCGCTACTGGGCCCAGGAGCCTGAGGGGGCCCAAAGACCCTTGTGCCACATAAGACACTGGCATTATAGAAAGTGTATACTGGCCAGCTTACACCTCTGGCTGGAAGGAAGGGGTTAGGTTAAGAATATGGCATGAGGGGGTGCCCTTTTAACCCTTTAGTGACCAAGCACATTTTTAAAAAAATTGCATTCCAAGAGCTAGAACTTTTTAGTTTTTTCATAAATGTACTTGTATGAGGTCTTATTTTTTTCAGGACAAGTTATAGTTTTTAATGCACCATTTTAAGTACATGTAATGATTGATTAAAGCCAGCTGTTTAGCTAAAACACCCTTTTTTTACATCAGTAAAAACACGTATGGGTGGTCACTAAGGGGTTAATGTTTGCCCCTGGCAGCAAGAAGGATATGTGCTCCCCTGCCCCTTGCCAACAAGCACTGAGGGACGGGGGCCCAAGCAGTACTCTTTCACCAGGGCCCATGAGCTTTTAGCTACGCCCCTGGCTGCATGACTTGGGGCTCAGACTGCTTGGCTGATTTGCAGGTGCCAACTCTGATCTTTCAGCGGGAGACTGGGTGGGAGACAATGTAAAGGAACTGGAGGCACTGTCAGCAACCCAATCAACTATCGCCTGTACTTGTTCTGGCCTCACCATTCATAGAGCCGCATTAGGCCCGACCAAATACCGCTGAAGGTTCTGTCGCCTACTCGCACCTGAGGAAGGTGTTTCACCTGTGCATGTAGCTGGCACAGATCGACCATGTCCTCTCCCTGCAACAGGAGCTCCACCAGCAGCACCACCACCGGGGCCACGCCCCTTATTTGACGCTCTCCTCATATTTCTCAAATTTAGGATCTTGCTCAAAATGGGTGTTTTTTTTAATAACAGAATATGACAGCAGTATATAACTCTTGAATTTTACACTGACAGATTCAGACAAGGCCGCAAATTAAGTATTTTGCCCAAAAGGGTGTTTTTTTTATAACAGAATATGACAGCAGTATATAATGCTGGAATTTCACACTGACAGATTCAGACAAGGTCGCAAATTAAGTATATTGCCCAAAATGGGTGGGTTTATTTTACACCAGAATAGCACAGCAGTATCTAAAGAGTGTATCTCACAATGACAGATGCAGACAAGGCACCAAATTAAGTTTTTTGCCGAAAATGGGTGTTTTTTTTAATAACAGACAGAATGAATTTCACATGTACAGATGCAGCAAGGACTGTAAAATTTAGTATTTTGCCCAAAAAGGGTGTTTTTTAAAACCCTGAAAATTATTGCTGTATTTCTAGCTTAAATTGCACACTGACACATTCTGCAAAGGCACCAGATGTAGGATATTGTCAAAAATGGGTGTTTTTTTTAACCCAGAAAATTATTACATTATTTTAAGCTTTTTTTTAACAATCACAGATGCAGCAAAAACTGCAATATTAAGTACTTTGCCCAAAATGGGTGTTTTTTTGAATAACAGAATGTGACAGCAGTATAAAACGCTTGAATTTCACAGTGACAGATGCAGCAAGGGCTGTAAAATTTAGTATTTTGCCCAAAAAGGGTGTTTTTTAAAACCCAGAAAGTTATTGCTTATTTCTAGCTTAAATTGCACTCTGACACATGCTGCAAACACACCAGATTTACCGGATATTACCCAAAATTTTTGTTTTTTTTACTCAGAATTTTATTGCAGTATTTCAAGTTTGGATTTGAATGTCACAAAAGCACATATACTGTGCTGGTGCACTGAGCTTGCATAAAATGGCCGCCACCACCCACCTAACTAACAGACGGATAAAAGTTCTTCTTCTGTGTCACAGGGCTCAGGGCAGGGTAAAAAGATCGTGCACTGCACCCACAAAACTAAATCTAGGTAGATCGCTGAGTTAACAAGCACTTCTGATTAACCTCCTTGGCGGTATTCCCGAGCGTGACTCGGGGTTAATTTTCGCTGCCAGGAGCAGTAACCCCGAGTCACACTCGGGGTAACATTGCAGAATCCCCCCTCACCTTCTGCCGGCGATCCGGCGATGTCCTCTGCTGTGAGCGCCGGTCGGCATCTGACTTCCTGGTTCCGTTCCCTGCGAGCAGCAGCTGCGCATGGGGGCAGAACTGGGCGGGAAATTCAAAAAAATATAAACACTGAAAGTGACACACACACATAAAATAGGTTATACATTGTAATCTGAGAGGATTACACTGTATAACCTCAGATCTGAAATTTTATTACTGTACAGTGCCCCTTGCCTGCCATTTTACTGTAATTTGTGCCCATAAAATAAATTTATAACATGGCATCAAAAAAGCGCAACTTTACTTCAAAAGCGGTTTTGGACCAGTTGAGTGACAGCGACAGTGACACGGAGGTGCTCGCAGAACTGAGCGATAGTGAGTTGTGGGGAGATTTGTCGTCTGACACTGATCTGGCAAGTGACAACGGCGATTATCCTGCACCTGACCTCAGCCATGTGCACACTTGGTGCCCTATTGACTGCGATATGGACCAGGTAGCGCCCCCAAGATTCCCGTTCACTGGATCACCTGGGATGAAGGTAGATGTTGAGTGTGACAACCCTCTGGCATACCTGCAATTATTCCTCACTGAGGAAGTAATTTAAAAAATTGTCACAGAGACAAATCGCTACCAAGAGCAGTAATCCGCTGCGCTGCATGCCACCTTTTCCAGAAGCAGAAAGTGGGAACCGGTGACCAAAGAGGACATGTGGCAGTTTCTGGAACTCCTCATTCTTCAGGGGGTGATGGAAAAACCGCTGCAGAAATGGTACTGGACCACCAATAAGTTACTGGCCACTCCATTTTTTGGCACTGTGATGTCAGAATACCGGTTTTCCCTCATCATGAAGTATTTCCACTTCACGAAAAATGAAGAATTTGATGAGGCCACGCATCCTGCGCCCAAACTAAAAAAAATCTGGGAGGTATGGCAAATTATTGTGAACAATTTCCAGCGGACCTATGTGCCAGAAAGGGACGTCAGCGTAAATGAAAGTTTGATGGCCTACAAGGGACGCCTAAGCTGGATACAGTACATTGGATCCAAAAGAGCGCGGTTTGGCATCAAATCCTACATGCTGTGCGAGTCATCCACTGGGTACATCTGGAATTCGGTAATTTACACCGGTAAAGGCACAAAGTTCAACCCCAGGTACAGCGGTTATGGGATGGCCACATCATCTGTCCTTACACTGCTGGAGCCATTGCTGAACCAGGGATATTGTGTGACCACAGACAATTTCTACACGTCTCCGGAACTGTATGAGGTTTTGCTACAAAACAAGACTGATGCATATGGTACCGTTAGGCCTAACCGACGTGACATGCCATCTATGTTTGCCAAGAAAAAACTCAAAACCGGAGAATTGGTTGCCTGGCAGAAGGGTAAGATGATGGCAATGCGATGGCGAGACAAGAAGGACGTGTGTCTCATGAGTACTGTGCACAATACTTCTACTGCCATTGTCCACACAAAAGGTGGGAAAGATGTGCTGAAGCCGCAAGTCGTGATAGACTATAATAACACCATGGGAGGTGTCGACAGAGCCGATCAGGCAATGACATTTTATCCGGCTATGCGCAAACAGCTAAAAAAAATATTATAAGAAGATATTCCGGCATCTTCTGGAGCAATGCCTTTGGAATGCATATATCCTGCACAGAGTAAAGAGTGACAAGCCTCTTGTTCATTCTGACTTTATATGGAAGGTGGTTGAGCGGATTTTTGTCAACCACCAGACGCCATCAGTAGCTGTGAACAGACCTGGACGTCGTGCTGTTGACAGTCAACCCAGAAAGCCTGACTGGTCGTCACTTTATCGACTTCATCCCGCCAACCGCAAAAAAGGCAGCACCTACCAGGATGTGCGTGGTTTGCTGCTCAAAGAAAGATGGCAATAGAAAGAAAGTCCGAAAAGAAACCAGATTCCATTGTCCTGATTGTGACGTCGGACTTTGTGCAGTCCCATGTTTCAAAATTTATCACACTCAGGATGTTTATTGAATTTTCTGTGTTTGACAAATTTCATTATTTTTATTACATTATTAAATAAAATGATATAATTTATTAGATTATAATTCATGATTTTGTGTTTGAAACTTTATCACATCTGGGATGTCTACTAAAGTATTGTTTGGTCAGGTTAAGTAAGTAATTACTAAGAATTGCAAGCCTACAATACATAGCACCAAATTTCATGCAAAAAATTGTACCACTTTTGGTACAAAATTCCTGACATAATCATACCGCCAGGGAGGTTAAAGATTCTGTCCTATTCTCTCCCTCACAGCAGCAGCATCCTCTCCCTACACTAGTAACAGAAGAGTGACGCGCAGCGCTACGTGACTCCAGCTTATATAGAGGCTGGGTCACATAATGCACTGGCCAATAACAGCCATACCATTAGTAGCCTTTCAAAAAGCGCCATAAAATAGCTAAACACTGAACCCGAACCTAAACTTTAACTGAAATGTTCGAGTTCGGGTCTGGGGTCCAAAAATCCTAAAGTTCAGTATGAACCCATTTGGATTCGCTCAACCCTAGTCAGCAGTATATTCTGGTGGTAGCAGACTATGCTTTCGGATACCCGGAAGCAATCCCTTTAAGGAATACCTTGTTGGAAAATATAGCCATAGAGTTGTTCCAGATGTTTGTCAGAACGGGTATACCTAAAGAGATATTACCTGATCAGGGAACACCGTTTATGTCTGAGGTCATGAAAGAGTTGTGTCGGATGTTGAAAATTAAACAACTGCGAACATCAGTATATCCGCAGACAGATGGTCTAGTACAGTGATGGTGAAGCTTTTACAGACCGAGTGCCAAAATTGTAACCCAAAATCCCGCAATTTTATCGCAAAGTGCCAACGCGGCAAAGTGCCAATTTAACTTGGATACTACAGTCCAGTATAGTATTTTCCATGTACTTTATAATTTAGCTATAATCACCTGCCTACATTCATTGCACTGCCTGTGCCATTCATAGTGCGTCCTGCGCTGATGAATGGCATATTGGTACACCGTAAACTTTTTCCAGGGTGCGGGTGCCCACAGAGAGGCCTCTGAGTGCTGCCTCTGGCACCAGTTCCATAGGTTCGCCACCACTGGTCTAGTAGAACGATTCAATAAAATGCTTAAGAATATGTTAAAAAAAGGTGGTAGAGAAGGATGGTCGTGATTGGGACTGTCTGCTACCGTACCTACTTTTTTCTATTAGAGAGGTTCCTCAAACCTCCACTGGGTTTTCACCTTTTAAACTATTATATGCTCAGCACCCTCGGGGGTTGCTGGATGTGGCAAAGGAAACCTGGGAAAATTAGACTACCCCTTATAAAAGTGTGATTGAACACATTGAGAGGATATCTAAGGTCATGCCCATGGTAAAAGAGCATCTCCTGAGGGCTCAAGATAACCAAGCTTGAGTGTATAACAGGGCAGCGAAGGTCAGGCAGTTCAGTCCAGGGGACTGAGTGCTAGTTTTAGTACCCACGGGGGAAAGCAAATTCCAGCTAAGTGGCAGAGGACTTGTGAGGTTGTTGAGAAAATTGGGGAAGTTAACTACAGGGTTCACCAACCAGGGAAAAGTAACCCTATCCAGCTGTATCATGTGAACTTGTTAAAAACATAGAAAGATAGAAACTCCCTTGAAACAACCTGTTTGGTGGTAGAGGCAAAAAGTCACAGTCAGGATGTCACAATTGCAGAGACCCTGTCCAAATCACAAAAAGAGCAATGCAAGGAACTGCTGCAACAGAATAGGGACATGTTCTCAGATTTGCCAGGCCTCACTAATATTATTGAGCATGAGGTTGGAACAAAACCACATGTTCGGGTAAACATAAAACCCTATAGCATTCCTGAGGCCCATAAGGAAGTTATGTCACAAGAGATCAAAAGGATGCTAGAGCTAGGAGTGATTGAGGAGTCCCAGAACCATCTGGAAAATGGTGGTTCTGTAATGATTACAGAAAACTCAATGAGGTTTTGGAGTTCGATGCCTACCCTATGCCAAGAGTGGAGAGGTTAGGTCTCTGCTTGGACCTCACGAAAGGGTATTGGCAAATCCCTCAAATCCCTCTATCAAGGGACGCTAAAGAAAAAAAGCTTTTTCCACGCCTGAGGGATGTTTCCAATATGTGAGGATGCCCTTTGGTTTACAAGGTGCTCCAGCTACATTCCAAATAGCAAATAAATGAGCACACTAGTTATCGGTGTTCTGCAGCACGCAAACACCCACACAGATCACTACAGCGCTTGGTGGTTTCAAAATGCACGCAGGCAGATGGTGCGTTTGTGCAAAATGCTAAACTGACACTAACTGAAATTGATAGATATATATACAGTACAGACCAAAAGTTTGGACACACCTTCTCATTCAAAGAGTTTCTTTATTATCATGACTATGAAAATTGTAGATTCACACTGAAGGCATCAAAACTATGAATTGTAAATGCTGAGAAAATAGGGAGGCTCAACACTCTAGATGAACAGATAACAGTGGGTTCGCTGCTGATTGGGTCACTCACCCAAATGTAAAATGCAAAATTGTAACAAGAAAGAGCAGGCACACCACCTTCTGGAAAATTAGTGGACTACTGGAGATACTCTAATGAGATAGTTAAAATTTTATTCTGAGATATTACACATAAAAATGGCCAATGAATTACTCTAAATAATACACAATAAAATACATTAAAATAAAATTGATAAAAAATTGATATAAAAAGGAAATATCACATAAAAGTCAAGATAAGTATGTAGTCTCCTGAAATTATATCTTCTGAGTTGAAGAGAAAGTTACTTGTCAGTATTGGTCTGTCTCCATGAGACTCTTACCACTCAGTAGTGCCGATGTTCTTGGCGTGTGGTATACATACACGGAGCAGTGTAGTCTCCAAGATGCGGGACTCCGTGTGTTGAACGCCAAATATTGGATCAATTATGACAGGCACACAGCCCAAAAGACGCGCTCAAAGTGACTGATGCACAGTAATGAAGAAACTGCAATCACACGAGCGCAGGACACAGGACGCTGGACGCTGGATTCACAGGGCGTGCTCTCGATCAGGTGATGATATGCAAATGAGTCAGATGTTCTGATCAGCTGGTACGAATCGCCCAATCCCGTAGTTCACAGGTCCTTGTACCAAAGGTGATATGTTCTGATCAGCTGGTATGAATCGTCCAGTCCTGTAGTTCACAGGTCCTTGTATCAAGGATAAGTCCAGGTCCTATATTACGTAAATGGCTGTGTTCAAATGAAAGTGATTACAGGATAATACTTATGATCCACAAAGTCTTCTGTACTTGGGGTCCGGACCAGTACTGGGTGTAGGAATTGCGTAGTCGGCTAGACGCGTTTCGAGGCTACCTGCCTCTTCCTCAGTAGATTTAGAGTAATTCATTGGCCATTTTTATGTGTAATATCTCAGAATAAAATTTTAAAATTTTAAAATTTTAACTATCTCATAAAAATTTTAAAAATTTTAACTATCTCATTAAAATTTTAACTATCTCATTAAAATTTTAACTATCTCATTAGAGTATCTCCAGTAGTCCACTCATTTTCCAGAAGGTGGTGTGCCTGCTCTTTCTTGTTAAAACTATGAATTAACACATGTAGAATTATATACTTATCAAAAAAGTATGAAACAACTGAAAATATGTCATATTCTAGGTTCTTCAAAGTAGCCACCTTTTGCTTTGATTACTGCTTTGCACACTCTTGGCATTCTCTTGATGAGCTTCAAGAGGTAGTCACCTGAAATGCTCTTCCAACAGTCTTGAAGGAGTTCCCAGAGATGCTTAGCACTTGTTGGCCCTTTTGCCTTCACTCTGCGGTCCAGCTCACCCCAAAACATCTCGATTGGGTTCAGGTCCGGTGTCTGTGGAGGCCAGGTCATCTGGCGCAGCACCCCATCACTCTTCTTCATGGTCAAATAGCCCTTACACAGCTTGGAGGTGTGTTTGGGGTCATTGTCCTGTTGAAAAATAAATGATGGTCCAACTAAACGCAAACCGGATGGAATAGCATGCCGCTGCAAGATGCTGTGGTAGCCATGCTGGTTCAGTATGCCTTTAATTTGGAATAAATCCCCAACAGTGTCACCGGCATAGCACCCCCACACCATCACACCTCCTCCTCCATGTTTCATGGTGGGAACCAGGCATGTAGAGTCCATCCGTTCACCTTTTCTGCGTCGCACAAAGACACGGTGGTTGGAACCAAAGATCTCAAATTTGGACTCATCAGACCAAAGCACAGATTTCCACTGATCTAATGTCCATTCCTTGTGTTCTTTAGCCCAAACAAGTCTCTTCTGCTTGTTGCCTGCCCTTAGCAGTGGTTTCCTAGCAGATATTCTACCATGAAGGCCTGATTCACACAGTCTCCTCTTAACAGTTGTTCTAGAGATGTGTCTGCTGCTAGAACTCTGTGTGGCATCGACCTGGTCTCTAATATGAGCTGCTGTTAACCTGCAATTTCTGAGGCTGGTGACTCGGATGAACTTCTTCTCCGCAGCAGAGGTGACTCTTGGTCTTCCTTTCCTGGGGCCGTCCGCATGTGAGCCAGTTTCTTTGTAGCGCTTGATGGTTTTTGTGACTGCACTTGGGGACACTTTCAAAGTTTTCCCAATTTTTTAGACTGACTGACCTTCATTTCTTAAAGTAATGATGGCCACTCGTTTTTCTTTACTTAGCTGCTTTTTTCTTGCCATAATACAAATTCTAACAGTCTATTCAGTAGGACTATCTGCTGTGTATCCACCTGACTTCTCCACAACGCAACTGATGGTCCCAACCCCATTTATAAGGCAAGAAATCCCACTTATTAAACCTGACATGGCACACCTGTGAAGTGAAAACCATTTCAGGTGACTACCTCTTGAAGCTCATCAAGAGAATGCCAAGAGTGTGCAAAGCAGTAATCAAAGCAAAAGGTGGCTACTTTGAAGAACCTAGAATATGACATATTTTCAGTTGTTTCATACTTTTTTGATAAGTATATAATTCCACATGTGTTAATTCATAGTTTTGATGCCTTCAGTGTGAATCTACAATTTTCATAGTCATGATAATAAAGAAACTCTTTGAATGAGAAGGTGTGTCCAAACTTTTGGTCTGTACTATATATATATATACATATATATATATAAAACTAACTACCTACCACCAACTGCAGGTCTTTTTTCACAGAATAAAAAAAAAAAAAAATAATACAAAAATGTGCAGATGTAAATGAGCACACTAGTTATCAGTGCTCTGCAGAACGCACGCACGCACACAGATCGTGTGTGTGTGCAAAAACTGTAGTATAAAAACTCACTACAGTGGTTATACAGTGAACACTGGCTAAAAATTTAACTTGAATCTATGTATAGAGAAATATAGAGCTCTATATATATTTACATAAACCCCTAACTACACTTTATTCTTTTTTAACACAAAAAAATGCAAAACACATAATCCCCCAACACTGATCAGGAAGGTATGTACTGAACAGCACTTGGCGGTCATAGCTTGTACGCAGAAAAAGTTGTGCAGAGCTGGAAAATTGTAAAAAAGAAAAGAAAAAAGCGCATGGACCAAATGGCATCCGTTAAAAAAGGATGGGGGGATGGTGTCACGGCTGTAATTGAGCAACACACAGTGAATAGCGACTGACCGGACCCAAACTAGGGAGGATAAAGGGTGACCCCTGTCAGACCCTAAAAGCTCTCCCTAAGCTGCTATGCACATGTCCGGATCCATATGGTGGATCGAGACATGCCCGTGTACCTTAGGCTGATGACCACTGAAACCCCTACAATAGTGGAAGGGGCACGGCCACCGGTGCCCTGCTCAGTATATGGATGGAACCGGGGTCGCCTCGGATCCAGTCAGCAAAGAAACAGAAACACACAATGTCTGAACACTTAACTGAAGGAGTTGTGGCTGCAGTGAAAACAGATCCGAAGTCAGCAGACAATATCCAAAGTACTTGCTTCAGCAGAACACAGATCCAGTGAAAAGATATCACACAGGTGAAGTTACTCAAGCGAGAGATACAGCTCAAATGAAAAGTATAGTCCGCACCTCTACAAAGGAGGAGGGGTGATTTAAAGGCAGCGAAATCAAACAAAGGAGAGACAGCTGGGAGGAAGGAAACAGAAAATAAAGACGTCATCACAGGGGTGGAGAAACAGGGCAGAGGGAACTCCTCCAAGCTCTAGTAGTGACATCATCACAGGGGTGGAGAAACAGAGCTGTGAGAACGTCTCAAAGCTCTGGTAGTGACAGATGGGGGTGGGAAGTGACAGGGACGGAGGGTGGTTTAGGGATCTGGTGCAAATGGAGAAAAAAATCACTGTAGCAGTTCCAGATGTTCTTATTTTCTTCATTTTTCTTTCTTCTTCTTTCAGCAGGTAGAATTGCAGGAAAAGCGCAGTGGTGTGGAACCACAAATCCCTGCAGGTCAGATACAGCATAGAGGGGCACAGGTCCACTCTGCATGCAGTCACCAGCTAGAATGGCTGCATGCAGGGAGAATCTGCCCTTTCCTGTGCAGCTGTAGCACTGCCATTGGCTGGAGCCTTGTTCCAGCCAATAGCAGCGCTGGCAGTGGACGCCAAACACTGGTGTCCCCTGCCTGACCCAGGGGAGACTGGTGCTGACCAGTTCAGCACCAGTCACCATTGTACAAACTGTGTTCAACCCCCCCTGCAGCTTCCTGGATGAATTTCTGCGATTGGCCAGTCTGCAGAAATCGTCCAATTGCGGTGATCCATGTTGCAGGGGGGCGGAAAAAACTCAAAGTTCCCTCCGCCCTTTGGGAAGATGGCTGCCTGCTGTCCTGGGCAGCCATCATCACCCGGTCACTGAGCGATTTCGCTCAGTGACCATGTGAACACAGCACCGGCGCTGGTATTTTAATCCCAGTTCCCAGCGCCAGGTAAGGCACTGGTATCCATCGGGTTAATGAGAAGTAAATAAACCCTTCCTTTCAGGATAATGCCCTAAATGCCCTGGAAACTTTGGATGAATCCGACCTACAGAACCTCTTGTTAAGTAAGCTGACAATGGGAGAGCTTCTGAGTGCAATTTAGAGCTTCGCCAGGGGTAGACTCCAGGGTCCAATGGACTCCCTGTTGAATTCTACCTAACTTTCCTGTTCCTAGTGTTTGAAGAAGCTTTTAAGAGTGAATTACTGCTAGCTTCCTGGAGGAGTGGTATTGTCACGCTCTTATACAAAAAAAGGAGACAGAAGTCACCTGGAAAATTGGAGGCCTATCACCTTGCTGAACCTCGATTATAAAATCATATTGAAAATGTCAGGAGTAGGGATGAGCGAACTCGAACTGTATAGTTCGGGTTCGTACCGAATTTTGGGGTGTCCGTGACACGGACCCGAACCCGGACATTTTCGTAAAAGTCTGGGTTCGGGTTCGGTGTTCGTCGCTTTCTTGGCGCTTTTGTGACGCTTTCTTGGCGCTTTTTGAAAGGCTGCAAAGCAGCCAATCAACAAGCGTCATACTACTTGCCCCAAGAGGCCGTCACAGCCATGCCTACTATTGGCATGGCTGTGATTGGCCAGAGCACCATGTGACCCAGCCTCTATTTAAGCTGGAGTCACATAGCGCCGCCCGTCACTCTGCTCTGATTAGCGTAGGGAGAGGTTGCGGCTGCGACAGTAGGGCGAGATTAGGCAGATTAACTCCTCCAAAGGACTTGATTAATTGATCGATCTGCAGCTGTGGATCATTGAGCTGCTGATACTCAATTGCTCACTGTTTTTAGGCTGCCCAGACCGTTTGTCAGTCACTTTTTTCTGGGGTGATCGGCGGCCATTTTGTGTCTCGTGCGGTGCTGCGACCAAGTGCATCCAAGCTGCGACCAAGTGCATTTAACCCTCAATGGTGTGGTTGTTTTTTGGCTAAAGCCTACATCAGGGTGAAGCTGTCACACCAAGTGCATTTAACCAGCAATAGTCTGTTTATTTTTTGGCCATATACTACATCAGGGGCAAGCTGCGCCCGTCACCAAGTGCATTTAACCCTCAGTAGTGTGGTTGGTCAAGCTATCACACCAAGTGCATTTAACCAGCAATAGTCTGTTCATTTTTTGGCCATATACTAAATCAGGGGCAAGCTGCGCCCGTCACCAAGTGCATTTAACCAGCAATAGTCTGTTCATTTTTTGGCCATATACTACATCAGGGGCAAGCTGCGCCCGTCACCAAGTGCATTTAACCCTCAGTAGTGTGGTTGGTCAAGCTGTGACACCAAGTGCATTTAACCAGCAATAGTCTGTTCATTTTTTGGCCATATACTACATCAGGGGCAAGCTGCGCCCGTCACCAAGTGCATTTAACCCTCAGTAGTGTGGTTGGTCAAGCTGTCACACCAAGTGCATTTAACCAGCAATAGTCTGTTCATTTTTTGGCCATATACTACATCAGGGGCAAGCTGCGCCTGTCACCAAGTGCATTTAACCCACAATGGTGTGGTTGTTTTTTGGCTAAAGCCTACATCAGGGTGAAGCTGTCACACCAAGTGCATTTAACCAGCAATAGTCTGTTCATTTTTTGGCCATATACTAAATCAGGGGCAAGCTGCGCCCGTCACCAAGTGCATTTAACCAGCAATAGTCTGTTCATTTTTTGGCCATATACTACATCAGGGGCAAGCTGCGCCTGTCACCAAGTGCATTTAACCCTCAATGGTGTGGTTGTTTTTTGGCTAAAGCCTACATCAGGGTGAAGCTGTCACACCAAGTGCATTTAACCAGCAATTGTCTGTTCATTTTTTGGCCATAAATATACTACATCAGGGGCAAGCTGCGCCCGTCACCAAGTGCATTTAACCCTCAGTAGTGTGGTTGGTCAAGCTGTCACACCAAGTGCATTTAACCAGCAATAGTGTGGTTATTTTTTGGCCATATCCCAGTCTAATTCTGTCACTAAATCCATACCGGTCACCCAGCGCCTAAATACTAGGCCTCAAATTTATATCCCGCTAAATCTGTCGTTACCGCTGTACTGTTGTGGCTGGGCAAGATATTTAGTGTCCGTCAAAGCACATTTTTTGTTCAGGGTTGAAATACAATTCCCAATTTAGCAATTTCATAATTTAGTGGTTTCTGCTATATCAGAGCTATTTGAAATCTATCCCTAAAAGGGTATATAATATTCAAGGTGCACATAGGGTCATTCAGAATAACTTCACACACACGCTAATGTGCATTTCCAAGTCTAATTCTGTCACAAAATCCATACCGGTCACCCAGCGCCTAAATACTAGGCCTCAAATTTATATCCCGCTGAATTTGAATACAATACATTGGGCCAAATAATATTTTTGTTGTTGTGGTGAACCATAACAATGAGGAAAACATCTAGTAAGGGACGCGGACGTGGATATGGTCGTGGTGGTGTTAGTGGACCCTCTGGTGCTGGGAGAGGACGTGGCCGTTCTGCCACATCCACACGTCCTAGTGTACCAACTACCTCAGGTCCCAGTAGCCGCCAGAATTTACAGCGATATATGGTGGGGCCCAATGCCGTTCTAAGGATGGTAAGGCCTGAGCAGGTACAGGCATTAGTCAATTGGGTGGCCGACAGTGGATCCAGCACGTTCACATTATCTCCCACCCAGTCTTCTGCAGAAAGCGCACAGATGGCGCCTGACAACCAACCCCATCAGTCTGTCACATCACCCCCATGCATACCAGGGAAACTGTCTCAGCCTCAAGTTATGCAGCAGTCTCTTATGCTGTTTGAAGACTCCGCTGGCAGGGTTTCCCAAGGGCATCCACCTAGCCCTTCCCCAGCGGTGAAAGACATAGAATGCACTGACGCACAACCACTTATGTTTCCTGATGATGAGGACATGGGAATACCACCTCAGCATGTCTCTGATGATGACGAAACACAGGTGCCAACTGCTGCTTCTTTCTGCAGTGTGCAGACTGAACAGGAGGTCAGGGATCAAGACTGGGTGGAAGACGATGCAGGGGACGATGAGGTCCTAGACCCCACATGGAATGAAGGTCGTGCCACTGACTTTCACAGTTCGGAGGAAGAGGCAGTGGTGAGACCGAGCCAACAGCGTAGCAAAAGTGGGAGCAGTGGGCAAAAGCAGAACACCCGCCGCCAAGAGACTCCGCCTGCTACTGACCGCCGCCATCTGGGACCGAGCACCCCAAAGGCAGCTTCAAGGAGTTCCCTGGCATGGCACTTCTTCAAACAATGTGCTGACGACAAGACCCGAGTGGTTTGCACGCTGTGCCATCAGAGCCTGAAGCGAGGCATTAACGTTCTGAACCTGAGCACAACCTGCATGACCAGGCACCTGCATGCAAAGCATGAACTGCAGTGGAGTAAACACCTTAAAACCAAGAAAGTCACTCAGGCTCCCCCTGCTACCTCTTCTGCTACTGCCGCCTCGGCCTCTTCTGCTGCTGCCGCCTCGGCCTCTTCCTCCGCCTCTGGAGGAACGTTGGCACCTGCCGCCCAGCAAACAGGGGATGTACCACCAACACCACCACCACCTCCGTCACCAAGCGTCTCAACCATGTCACACGCCAGCGTTCAGCTCTCCATCTCACAAACATTTGAGAGAAAGCGTAAATTCCCACCTAGCCACCCTCGATCCCTGGCCCTGAATGCCAGCATTTCTAAACTACTGGCCTATGAAATGCTGTCATTTAGGCTGGTGGACACAGACAGCTTCAAACAGCTCATGTCGCTTGCTGTCCCACAGTATGTTGTTCCCTGCACAACCAAGTATCCGATAAAATCAAGTGTGCACTGCGCAACGCCATCTGTAGCAAGGTCCACCTAACCACAGATACGTGGACCAGTAAGCACGGCCAGGGACGCTATAGCTCCCTAACTGCACACTGGGTAAATGTAGTGGCAGCTGGGCCCCAGGCGGAGAGCTGTTTGGCGCACGTCCTTCCGCCGCCAAGGATCGCAGGGCAACATTCTTTGCCTCCTGTTGCCACCTCCTCCTTCTCGGCTTCCTCCTCCTCTTCTTCCACCTGCTCATCCAGTCAGCCACACACCTTCACCACCAACTTCAGCACAGCCCGGGGTAAACGTCAGCAGGCCATTCTGAAACTCATATGTTTGGGGGACAGGCCCCACACCGCACAGGAGTTGTGGCGGGGTATAGAACAACAGACTGACGAGTGGTTGCTGCCGGTGAGCCTCAAGCCCGGCCTGGTGGTGTGTGATAATGGGCGAAATCTCGTTGCAGCTCTGGGACTAGCCAATTTGACGCACATCCCTTGCTTGGCGCATGTGCTGAATTTGGTGGTGCAGAAGTTCATTCACAACTACCCCGACATGTCAGAGCTGCTGCATAAAGTGCGGGCCGTCTGTTCGCGCTTCCGGCGTTCACATCCTGCCGCTGCTCGCCTGTCTGCGCTACAGCGTAACTTCGGCCTTCCCGCTCACCGCCTCATATGCGAAGTGCCCACCAGGTGGAACTCCACCTTGCACATGCTGGACAGACTGTGCGAGCAGCAGCAGGCCATAGTGGAGTTTCAGCTGCAGCACGCACGGGTCAGTCGCACTACAGAACAGCACCACTTCACCACCAATGACTGGGCCTCCATGCGAGACCTGTGTGCCCTGTTGCGCTGTTTCGAGTACTCCACCAACATGGCCAGTGGCGATGACGCCGTTATCAGCGTTACAATACCACTTCTATGTCTCTTTGAGAAAACACTTAGGGCGATGATGGAAGAGGAGCTGGCCCAGGAGGAGGAGGAGGAGGAGGAGGAAGAGGGGTCATTTTTAGCACTTTCAGGCCAGTCTCTTCGAAGTGACTCAGAGGGAGGTTTTTGGCAACAGCAGAGGCCAGGTACAAATGTGGCCAGCCAGGGCCCACTACTGGAGGACGAGGAGGACGAGGATGAGGAGGAGGTGGAGGAGGATGAGGATGAAGCATGGTCACAGCGGGGTGGCACCCAACGCAGCTCGGGTCCATCACTGGTGCGTGGCTGGGGGGAAAGGCAGGACGATGACGATACGCCTCCCACAGAGGACAGCTTGTCCTTACCCCTGGGCAGCCTGGCACACATGAGCGACTACATGCTGCAGTGCCTGCGCAACGACAGCAGAGTTGCCCACATTTTAACCTGTGCGGACTACTGGGTTGCCACCCTGCTGGATCCACGCTACAAAGACAATGTGCCCACCTTACTTCCTGCACTGGAGCGTGATAGGAAGATGCGCGAGTACAAGCGCACGTTGGTAGACGCGCTACTGAGAGCATTCCCAAATGTCACAGGGGAACAAGTGGAAGCCCAAGGCCAAGGCAGAGGAGGAGCAAGAGGTCGCCAAGGCAGCTGTGTCACGGCCAGCTCCTCTGAGGGCAGGGTTAGCATGGCAGAGATGTGGAAAACTTTTGTCAACACGCCACAGCTAACTGCACCACCACCTGATACGCAACGTGTTAGCAGGAGGCAACATTTCACTAACATGGTGGAACAGTACGTGTGCACACCCCTCCACGTACTGACTGATGGTTCGGCCCCATTCAACTTCTGGGTCTCTAAATTGTCCACGTGGCCAGAGCTAGCCTTTTATGCCTTGGAGGTGCTGGCCTGCCCGGCGGCCAGCGTTTTGTCTGAACGTGTATTCAGCACGGCAGGGGGCGTCATTACAGACAAACGCAGCCGCCTGTCTACAGCCAATGTGGACAAGCTGACGTTCATAAAAATGAACCAGGCATGGATCCCACAGGACCTGTCCGTCTCTTGTCCAGATTAGACATTAACTACCTCCCCTTAACCATATATTATTGGACTCCAGGGCACTTCCTCATTCAATCCTATTGTTATTTTCATTTTACCATTATATTGCGAGGCTACTCAAAGTTGAATGAACCTCTCCTCTGTCTGGGTGCCGGGGCCTAAATATATGCCAATGGACTGTTCCAATGTTGGGTGACGTGAAGCCTGATTCTCTGCTATGACATGCAGACTGATTCTCTGCTGACATGAAGCCAGATCCTCTGTTACGGGACCTCTCTCCTCTGCCTGGGTGCTGGGCCCAAATTTATGACAATGGACTGTTGCAGTGGTGGGTGACGTGAAGCCTGATTCTCTGCTATGACATGAAGACTGATTCTCTGCTGACATGAAGCCAGATTGTCTGTTACGGGACCTCTCTCCTCTGCCTGGGTGCTGGGCCTAAATATATGCCAATGGACTGTTGCAGTGGTGGCTGACGTGAAGCCTCATTCTCTGCTATGACATGCAGACTAATTCTCTGCTGACATGAAGCCAGATTGTCTGTTACGGGACCTCTCTCCTCTGCCTGGGTGCTGGGCCTAAATATATGCCAATGGACTGTTGCAGTGGTGGCTGACGTGAAGCCTGATTCTCTGCTATGACATGCAGACTGATTCTCTGCTGACATGAAGCCAGATCCTCTGTTACGGGACCTCTCTCCTCTGCCTGGGTGCTGGGCCTAAATTTATGACAATGGACTGTTGCAGTGGTGGGTGACGTGAAGCCTGATTCTCTGCTATGACATGCAGACTGATTCTCTGCTGACATGAAGCCAGATCCTCTGTTATGGGACCTCTCTCCTCTGCCTGGGTGCTGGGCCTAAATTTATGAAAATGGACTCTTACAGTGGTGGGTGACGTGAAGCCTGATTCTCTGCTATGACATGAAGACTGATTCTCTGCTGACATGAAGCCAGATTGTCTGTTACGGGACCTCTCTCCTCTGCCTGGGTGCTGGGCCTAAATATATGCCAATGGACTGTTGCAGTGGTGGCTGACGTGAAGCCTCATTCTCTGCTATGACATGCAGACTAATTCTCTGCTGACATGAAGCCAGATCCTCTGTTACGGGACCTCTCTCCTCTGCCTGTGTGCTGGGCCTAAATATATGCCAATGGACTGTTGCACTGGTGGCTGACGTGAAGCCTGATTCTCTGCTATGATATGAAGACTGATTCTCTGCTGACATGAAGCCAGTTTGTCTGTTACGGGACCTCTCTCCTCTGCCTGGGTGCTGGGCCTAAATATATGCCAATGGACTGTTGCAGTGGTGGCTGACGTGAAGCCTCATTCTCTGCTATGACATGCAGACTAATTCTCTGCTGATATGAAGCCAGATTGTCTGTTACGGGACCTCTCTCCTCTGCCTGGGTGCTGGGCCTAAATTTATGACAATGGACTGTTGCAGTGGTGGGTGACGTGAAGCCTGATTCTCTGCTATGACATGAAGACTGATTCTCTGCTGACATGAAGCCAGATTGTCTGTTACGGGACCTCTCTCCTCTGCCTGGGTGCTGGGCCTAAATATATGCCAATGGACTGTTGCAGTGGTGGCTGACGTGAAGCCTCATTCTCTGCTATGACATGCAGACTAATTCTCTGCTGACATGAAGCCAGATTGTCTGTTACGGAACCTCTCTCCTCTGCCTGGGTGCTGGGCCTAAATTTATGACAATGGACTGTTGCAGTGGTGGGTGACGTGAAGCCTGATTCTCTGCTATGACATGCAGACTGATTCTCTGCTGACATGAAGCCAGATCCTCTGTTACGGGACCTCTCTCCTCTGCCTGGGTGCTGGGCCTAAATTTATGAAAATGGACTTTTACAGTGGTGGGTGACGTGAAGCCTGATTCTCTGCTATGACATGAAGACTGATTCTCTGCTGACATGAAGCCAGATTGTCTGTTACGGGACCTCTCTCCTCTGCCTGGGTGCTGGGCCTAAATATATGCCAATGGACTGTTGCAGTGGTGGCTGACGTGAAGCCTCATTCTCTGCTATGACATGCAGACTAATTCTCTGCTGACATGAAGCCAGATTGTCTGTTACGGGACCTCTCTCCTCTGCCTGGGTGCTGGGCCTAAATATATGCCAATGGACTGTTGCAGTGGTGGCTGACGTGAAGCCTCATTCTCTGCTATGACATGCAGACTAATTCTCTGCTGACATGAAGCCAGATCCTCTGTTACGGGACCTCTCTCCTCTGCCTGTGTGCTGGGCCTAAATATATGCCAATGGACTCTTACAGTGGTGGGTGACGTGAAGCCTGATTCTCTGCTATGACATGAAGACTGATTCTCTGCTGACATGAAGCCAGATTGTCTGTTACGGGACCTCTCTCCTCTGCCTGGGTGCTGGGCCTAAATATATGCCAATGGACTGTTGCAGTGGTGGCTGACGTGAAGCCTGATTCTCTGCTATGACATGCAGACTGATTCTCTGCTGACATGAAGCCAGATCCTCTGTTACGGGACCTCTCTCCTCTGCCTGGGTGCTGGGCCTAAATTTATGACAATGGACTGTTGCAGTGGTGGGTGACGTGAAGCCTGATTCTCTGCTATGACATGCAGACTGATTCTCTGCTGACATGAAGCCAGATCCTCTGTTACGGGACCTCTCTCCTCTGCCTGGGTGCTGGGCCTAAATTTATGAAAATGGACTCTTACAGTGGTGGGTGACGTGAAGCCTGATTCTCTGCTATGACATGAAGACTGATTCTCTGCTGACATGAAGCCAGATTGTCTGTTACGGGACCTCTCTCCTCTGCCTGGGTGCTGGGCCTAAATATATGCCAATGGACTGTTGCAGTGGTGGCTGACGTGAAGCCTCATTCTCTGCTATGACATGCAGACTAATTCTCTGCTGACATGAAGCCAGATCCTCTGTTACGGGACCTCTCTCCTCTGCCTGTGTGCTGGGCCTAAATATATGCCAATGGACTGTTGCAGTGGTGGCTGACGTGAAGCCTCATTCTCTGCTATGACATGCAGACTAATTCTCTGCTGACATGAAGCCAGATTGTCTGTTACGGAACCTCTCTCCTCTGCCTGGGTGCTGGGCCTAAATTTATGACAATGGACTGTTGCAGTGGTGGGTGACGTGAAGCCTGATTCTCTGCTATGACATGCAGACTGATTCTCTGCTGACATGAAGCCAGATCCTCTGTTACGGGACCTCTCTCCTCTGCCTGGGTGCTGGGCCTAAATTTATGAAAATGGACTCTTACAGTGGTGGGTGACGTGAAGCCTGATTCTCTGCTATGACATGAAGACTGATTCTCTGCTGACATGAAGCCAGATTGTCTGTTACGGGACCTCTCTCCTCTGCCTGGGTGCTGGGCCTAAATATATGCCAATGGACTGTTGCAGTGGTGGCTGACGTGAAGCCTCATTCTCTGCTATGACATGCAGACTAATTCTCTGCTGACATGAAGCCAGATTGTCTGTTACGGGACCTCTCTCCTCTGCCTGGGTGCTGGGCCTAAATATATGCCAATGGACTGTTGCAGTGGTGGCTGACGTGAAGCCTCATTCTCTGCTATGACATGCAGACTAATTCTCTGCTGACATGAAGCCAGATCCTCTGTTACGGGACCTCTCTCCTCTGCCTGTGTGCTGGGCCTAAATATATGCCAATGGACTCTTACAGTGGTGGGTGACGTGAAGCCTGATTCTCTGCTATGACATGAAGACTGATTCTCTGCTGACATGAAGCCAGATTGTCTGTTACGGGACCTCTCTCCTCTGCCTGGGTGCTGGGCCTAAATATATGCCAATGGACTGTTGCAGTGGTGGCTGACGTGAAGCCTCATTCTCTGCTATGACATGCAGACTAATTCTCTGCTGACATGAAGCCAGATTGTCTGTTACGGGACCTCTCTCCTCTGCCTGGGTGCTGGGCCTAAATATATGCCAATGGACTGTTGCAGTGGTGGCTGACGTGAAGCCTGATTCTCTGCTATGATATGAAGACTGATTCTCTGCTGACATGAAGCCAGATTCTCTATTACGGGACCTCTCTCCTCTGCCTGGGTGCCGGGGCCTAAATATCTGAGAATGGACTGTTCCAGTGGTGGGTGACGGGAAGCCAGATTCTCTGCTATGGGACCTCTCTCCAATTGATTTTGGTTAATTTTTATTTATTAAATTTTTATTTTAATTCATTTCCCTATCCACATTTGTTTGCAGGGGATTTACCTACATGTTGCTGCCTTTTGCAGCCCTCTAGCCCATTCCTGGGCTGTTTTACAGCCGTTTTAGTGCCGAAACGTTCGTGTCCCCATTGACTTCAATGGGGTTCGGGTTCGGGACGAAGTTCGGATCGGGTTCGGATCCCGAACCCGAACATTTCCGGGAAGTTCGGCCGAACTTCTCGAACCCGAACATCCAGGTGTTCGCTCAACTCTAGTCAGGAGTATTTCTTTTAGATATATCATGGACTTATTTTTTTAAAGTATGCTGCTGGTCACATTTTTAGGAAAAACAAGTGGCTTAGTTTATCTTTGTCTTCTCCGGTCTTAATTACCATACCAAAACACTACGTCACTTTAGAAAAAGCTGTTCGACTGTTTAATTAGGTACTGTGGACACTAACCAGTTGAAATGTGTGAAACTCAAATTCAGTAAGAGTTTCGACTTAGCAGGAGTTCCCAATGTCCAAGGCAAAGGTGTCAAGGAGAAGAAAGCATCCTCCATCTCTTTTGGAACTGTTTTTATTCTCAGCAGACATGGAAAATGGTAGGAGAACTTTTGAAATTCTTGACTGGACTAAAGAGACTTGATCATAAAGTGGTTCTGTACTGTATGGTTAATGATCTGTCAAAATAAAAAGAGAGAGTGCTTTGGACTTTTGTAAACTGTATAAAGAATTAATTATGGAAGGTGAGGAATATTTTGATTTTCAAAAAGGACTTGATCGGAGAAAGGGACTGTATAAAGATGGCACTGAGTGAGATGCATAGTTATTATTTGCTAGATATATAGAAACTTGGTCCTAGAAAAGCAGCTACTTTATGGAACTTTGCATTATGGAATATGATGGTTTGATTTGAAAATTATGAAATAATATTGTTTGCTTTTGCATTTTAATAAACATGTAAAAAAATATTTTCTTCTCAGTTTAATAGACAGGATACAAGATACACAGGAAATAAACAAGTGTCTAGGCAAGAAGCCTGGGATAGAGGACACCTCCTGACAAATCCCTACCAGCTCTCCCTAGACTTCTTTGCCCACGTTCAGACCCTGAAGGTGGGAATAACGTGTACTCGTGCCTAGGCTGAAGATTCCCTAGAATCCCTAAGATGGTGAAAGGGGGAAAAAGGCAGTCTGCTCCCTCAGGACCTGGAGGGGGCAGGCGTCTCTATAACAGCCTAGACAGACAAACACAAAAAAACAAAACCAACTTATCTTTTACTGAGCAGGAAAAGCTAATCCTTCCTTCCGTCCTCTGAGCCAGGCAGAAGCTATAACCCAGACAGGACACTGGGAGTGGGCGTAATTTAACCTCAAACCAACGACCCCACCCAGTGTACCTGAAGGGAGGCGGGTATAGTTCAATTCCAAAACAAAAACAAAAAGGCTACACACGCACTGCTAACCTGGCAGACCTCTGCACATAGCCTGAGCAGGGCATGACACCTTTTAACTATTGTATTTCCAATTTACAACTGAAAAAAATGGTTTTGGCAGACCCAAATATAGGTGTGCGGCAGCAACACGATTAACAGACAGATTAACTATTGTATTTCCATGTCACTGGTGCAAAAGTGTTGTATTGCACCGACCAAAAATGCCTACAGGTTACCCTCAGAGTTCTTAAAATCAATAACAGCCTAACACTGTCCTTTTATGCAGCAGTGTCCTGTCCCTACACTAGTCAGAACAGAATGGCGGCACACCATGTGATCCAGCATTTATGCATGCAAGGTCACATGGTGCCATGCCATGGTGCAGCCATGCCAATACTAGGTGTGACTGTCATGGCTTCTAAGTGCCCACAGCTTAAACGCTTGCTTATTGGCTGTGCTGCAGCCTTTCAACAAGCTTTATTTAAACTACGAAAGGACACAGACTTTTGCGCCAAAGTTTGGGTTCGGTACTCGGCCACCATAGTTTTCGGTACAATCCCAAAAAAGTGGCGGGCCGGGTTTGCTCATCATTATTTAATGCCTCATATGCAATGTAATGTGATGTTATGCTCCTTATTTCAGCAGGGGAGGTGATGGCTGGCTTGAGGTGGAGTTCCTGTTCTGATGTAAGTGTGGAAGCATATGCAGATCTCCCACTCCAAGGAACTGTATCTTATTTCCCTATGCGAGAAACTCAGGAACCAGATATTTTTCTCCTTAGAGAGTAAAGAGATCCATAAGCAGATACCAGACAGCAGTGTGACCAGTTAAGAACTGCATTCAAGGTACTGCTGTTAGGTGAGAGACTACGGCTAAGACACCCATCGCCCAGACTAATACTAGGCCAGAACGAGACACAAGCTAAATTGAAGCCATCCACCTTGCCTCCATAATCCTTACTGGTGCTGGAAATTTGCACTTGGAATCAGTTGCTATTGAATGTAGTTGAGGTCATACTTTGCACTAAAATGACTGTTCTATGTCAACTTCTGGACTCATTTTTCAAAACCACCTTTCCACTGCACCAACTCCAAGGAAAAATTCCCAAGGGACAATAGACAATGCAGTGTGCTAGAAAGCTGCCATAAGTTTCTATAATATTAATTATCAAGCAATAACTCTACAGTGTAACTTCAGGCTAACGGAAACCTTATATTTGCTAACCAGCCACCTCTGCCCCTTTAACCTCCTACTAGCCCTGTAGTCTTGCATACATTCCACTGTTCAGTTGGAGGTCACTAAGATATGACACTGACCAGTGTGCACCCTCCTGCTTGAGAAACTGACATCAGAAAACAGTCTGTCCTCAAAGAGCTAGTTAATCCATATCTTTCTTGTCACTCTCAAGGCTCACTGCTTGAATCATTGTATATGCAGTGGATTGTGCTGTTGTAATCATCCTTGTTTGCATAAACTTGATCCAAAGCTGTAGATAAAAGTCGTTTGCTTAGATATGCTTTTTTATTCGCTTGTAAATGCTGAATATTAAAGACAATTTTTTATATAGCCCCAACATATTCCATAGCACTTAGAGAAAGATATAAAACCAAAGAAAAATGACAAGTACACAAATCACGAGGCAAAATTAGAAGGCTCCTGGCTATATTCATTTATTTTATTTACTTTTATAGCGCTGACATATTCATATATTAAACACAGAGAGAGAATGCACCAAACAGATATAACACTGACTATGCTGGCAAGACATAAATACAGGTATTAAAAGCTGAGACTTTTGCCAATATATTCCAGTCAGGAAGATATCGGAGCCCATCATGCACCACGTCACGGTTCTCAGCATGGCAAGGGGTCCTACCACTAAGCTACTTATGGTGTGAACAAGGTCTGAAGGTGATGTAATCCAGCTCACAGCCAAGCTTCCACACAAATGCCCAGCATGGATACTGCGGTATTCATATAATATTTACAGACATTTGTAGTGTCCCACTCCTGTGTGTATGGTCCACTCCAAATTGTTGTGTAATATGATGTTATTTTACACTATTTCTTTGTCTATGCTGCTAAATCCATATTTCAGGCTGGAAACCCTCACTACATACTTTTCACTACTAGAGGTCTCTAACACACTACTTATATAGTGCAGATACAGGAAGTGAAAGGGGGAGTACAGAATAGGATTGAATGAGTTAGGAGGCAGGAGAGGAGACAGTCTTGTCTCTGTCCTCCTGGGCCTAGCCCAGGAGAACTAACTGGTTTCAACCATTGAGTCGAAAGATCAGGACTATAGGATCCTACGCTGTAGAGTACCCTTTCCGGGGTATCAAGTGGAAGATTACACAACCTTCCGGCAGCTCCACCTTAATCAAGGACAGAAAGGCCATCTGTCAGAATACTCATTCACAGAGGATCTAAACTAATAGTGAAAGGGTGAGGGATCAGAGCAAGACCAGGAACCAAGCACAAGTAAGAACATCACCTTCACTCAGGTGGGCTGGAGGTAACTTATGCACTTCACCATAAGTATCCTGCTAATTTGTATTTTGCAGCTTTGCCCTTTTTGCCATGTGTTTGAAAGACAAAGTGATGTTATTGGAAGCCATACTACAGTATATCTGACAAATAAAGTTTGTCTGGTTCTCTCATCATTCCACTTCTCCTCCTCATTGCACCTTACGGTGCTGGTGTCATGAACACAGGGGCCCAGCCACCAAAGCACCCTCAGCAGACCCAATACCATCAAGGGCACCTCAACTTCCATCTGGCTGGGGACACAGAAAGTCTGTGTGTGTGTGTGAGCCAAACATGAGTAAAAGGTTGCTGAAATTCTTGTTTTGTGAGCTGCAAGGTAGACAGGGATGTTTTATGTATAGTGAGTGCCGGACAGGCTAGGTTTTCTTTTGCTGTTTTGTTATTTTATCTGCAACCTTATCAATTAACCTGGCTACAAGTTAGCTTCAGACTTATTTCTCAGTGTTTGCTATGAATTGGATTGAACAGACAAGTGTCCTTTCACCCCATCAAAGGCGATCCCTAGCATAACCTCTAACAAGTGGTGGAGGATGCGTGCAACACGCTAAATGCCTGAAAATGGATGATATGGTAAAGGCCCTGATACAGGAAAAGAGCAGAAATCTATGTGTGTCATTTAAAAAAAAGATGAATGCAGAAGATGATGTGGAAACTTACCTGGCTACATTTGAGAGGACAGCAGTGCCAGAAGCATGGTCAATTGCACCGTGGGCAGGACTGCCCGACCTGTTTCTTGCAGTTGAAGCGCAAAAGTCTTAGTTTGACCTGCAACCAGGCTGCTCAGGATTTTGACAAACTTAAGTCGGAGATTCTGGCTTGGCTAGGTGGTAGAGCAGTCAGAGCCCAGAGAGTACATCAGTGGACATATAAAGTGGATAAACCGCCACATTCTCAGATGTTTGATCTCATCCATTTGACAAGTAAATGGCTACAACTCAGCGCCTAACGTGGTGTAGCGGGTGGTCCTTGACTAATTCCCGAGATCGCTACCCCCATCACTGAGGAAGTTGGTGAGCCATGGGGAACCCAAGAGAGCAGATGGGCTTGTTGACCTAGTGGAACGATATTCTGCCGCTGAGGATCTTCTAAATAACCCTCAGCCCTCAACCCCATAGATGCCAAGAGTTCTTGGTAAGTCTGTTCTGGGTTTAAGGGAGCTGGAAGAAATGTGAAGGCTTTAAGTGAAGAAGATAATGAGACTGTGGGCTCAGGGAAGCCTAAGGTGTATAATTATTGACAAAACAAAAGGTGTTTAATGAGTTGGGACACATTGCAGTGAACTGTCCTATGACTATTGAACCTATGTGATTTAATGTGATGTTGCCTTTATGAAAACATGCCTGTCTATGTTTGTGCAAGTGGTGTGTACTGCTTCAGGTTCAGACAGCGCGGAAAAACATTTGTGTGAATTGAAAGTGAATTATAAAAGTGTGACTGCACTGCTGGACTTAGGGACTGTAGTAACTCTAGTGAAAGAAGGCCTTATGGGTCTCCATGACAGTCAATCAGACACGTTTTCTGTAATATATATATATATATATATATATATATTCACAAAGCCAGGTCCGTAAATATTGGGACATCAATACAATTCTAAATTTTTTGGCTCTATACATCACCACAATGGATTTGAAATAAAACGAACAAGATGTGCTTTAACTGCAGACTGTCAGCTTTAATTTGAGGGTATTTACATCCAAATCAGGTAAACAGTGTAGGAATTACAACAGTTTGCATATGTGCCTCCAACTTGTTAAGGGACCAAAAGTAATGGGACAGAAAAATGATCATAAATCAAACTTTCACTTTTTAATACTTGGTTGAAAATCCTTTGCAGTCAATTACAACCTGAAGACTGGAATGCATAGACATTACCAGACGCTGGGTTTCATCCCTGGTGATGTTTTTGCCAGACCTCTACTGCAACTGTCCTCAGTTCCTGCTTGTTCTTGTGGCATTTTCCCTTCAGTTTTGTCTTCAACAAGTGAAATGCATGCTCAATCGGATGCAGGTCAGGTGATTGACTTTGCCATTGCATAACATTCCACTTCTTTCCCTTAAAAAACTCTTTGGTTGCTTTTTCAGTGTGCTTTGGGTCATTGTCCATCATCACTGTGAAGTGCCGTCCAATGAGTTCTGAAGCATTTGGCTGAATATGAGCAGATAATATTGCCCAAAACACTTCAGAATTCATCCTGCTGCTTTTGTCAGCAGTCACATCATCAATAAATACAAGAGAACCAGTTCCATTGACAGCCATACATGCTCACGCCATGACACTACCACCACCATGCTTCACTGATGAGGTGGTATGCTTAGGATCATGAGCAGTTCCTTTCCTTCTCCATACTCTTCTCTTCCAATCACTCTGGTACAAGTTGATATTGGTCTCATCTGTCCATAGGATGTTGTTCCAGAACTGTGAAGGCTTTTTTAGATGTCGTTTGGCAAACTCTAATCTGGCCTTGTTTTTGAGGCTCACCAATGGTTTACATCTTGTGGTGAACCCTCTGTATTCACTCTGGTAAAGTCTTCTCTTGATTGTTGACTTTGACACACATAAACCTACCTCCTGGAGAGTGTTCTTGATCTAGCCAATTGTTGTGAAGGGTGTTTTCTTCACCAGGGAAATAATTATTCGGTCATCCACCACAGTTGTTTTTCGTGGACTTCCGGGTCTTTTAGTGTTGCTGAGCTCACCGATGCGTTCCTTCTTTTTTAGAATGTTGTTTTTTCAGCCTAATGATGGCTTGCTTCACTGATAGTGACAGCTCTTTGGATCTCATCTTGAGAGTTGACAGCAACAGATTCCAAATGCAAATAGCACACTTGAAATAAACTCTGGACCTTTTATCTGCTCATTGTAATTGGGATAATGAGGGAATAACACACACCTGGCCATGGAACAGCTAAGAAGCCAGTTGTCCCATTACTTTTGGTCCCTTAACAAGTGAGAGGCACATATGAAAAATGTTGTAATTTCTACACCGTTCACCTGATTTGGATGAAAATACCCTCAATTTAAAGCTGACAGTCTGCAGTTAAAGCACATCTTGTTCGTTTCATTTTAAATCCATTGTGGTGGTGTATAGAGCCCAAAATGTTGGAATTGCGTCAATGTCCGAATATTTATCGACCCTACTGTATATGTAGTGCGTTTTGGAACTACTTTTTGTTTGTTTTTTCCTACTGCCCACCTTCTCTTTCTCTTAAAGGGGTTGTCTAAGTTTTTTTTTTGTACTTTGTATGTATCTAAGAAACAAAGGAACTAAGAAAATGTAAGGGATTTTCAATTCACTTCCTCTACAGTGGCCCTGTTCTCACAGTTAGCTGAGCATCACATGACCTGTGATGTCAGTCTCTTGTTCTGCTCTGATTACGTTCCGTGCACAAATCTGAGGGAGCAGGTCTGCCTCTGTGCGCAGAACGTCACTGTGAAGACTTTGCTGGTTTGAGTGACAAGCAACACCCGATTGTCTGGCTTAGCTGTCTGTGTGTCCCCTCCTAATGGATTCTTCAGGAAAGTTTAACCCCTTCTACAGGCTTGGACTGGCCTACTGGGGAGCCAGTGAATTCCTCGGTGGACCCCTGAGCTAATCAGTAAGGGGTCTTTCGATCCTCTTCTCTGCACAAGCAAGCACTGTCACTGCATTTCTGTGCCCCGCACCTTCTTGCTGCAGATTCTATAACCAGTAGGGCCCCCTGAGAGGCGGATAAGACAGGATTTCAGGTTTTCTCACATCAAATATTTGCAGTGACAAATAGGATGAGGAGGCAAAAAATGCAGATTTGCCACTTAAAAATCGTACACTTAGTATCACAGGTGCGTTCAAGCAGCTCACCAAGACTTACAAAGACCATGTTAGGGGCTGCTGGGAAATACAAATCCTAGAGATCTACGTTAAGAATTAGATGCGCGTTGCCTTCCTTCCATCTTTTAGGGTTCGATCACCTGAATTTCTCAAAAAGTGGGAAACAGATGCTATTGAGAGTTCACTTAAATGTATGGTTTTACTCCTGGAAGAGGAAAAGGTGCTTTATAATAAAAGCACGTTAGTACTCCAGGAACAGATCATGGTCACTAGGAAATTCTCAAATAGCTCTGATTTTGCACGGAAGGAGGGTATTTTGCAGCAGACCATTGAGCATTTCATGTCCCCACTGAAAGAGCGCAAGCACTCCCAATTTCTGAGAGACACTGCGGACTTCAGAGAAGGGCGCATATTAGAATTTGGGACGAAAACCGATAGAACCCTTGAGGTTGAGACTGAACCCTTCTCTTCTGAGGGGGAGACGGAATCTGAGGAAACATCTTATCCCAATACCCAATACTCCATCTTTCAATCCTCTGGGAACCCACCGACCACGTCATACATGTTGAGGGACAGAAAAAAACAATAAAGGATCAAACTGGGGGGTTTATGTAAGTCCATCAGATGCAAAAATTACACAATCGGGTAAATCTACGGACGCATTACAGATCATTAATTTATCCGATAGGACCCTTACGGAAATGGAGATGGAATTGCTCAGTAAGGGCCTTACCTTTGTTCACACATGTTCCTTGTGCCATTAGTTCCTTTTGAATGGGTAAAAGACCTGACCATTTTCATCAGGAAACTAAAGTGGAAAAAGTTTTTTGCCACACATAATAGGCCACAAAGTGGGGAACTTGGGATCGATATCCAAGATTTACCTGGCATACAATTAATGGCTGGCTTATTGGAGGAAGGGGAGAGGGAACTTGGGGAAGGTTCATTCAATTACCTTAAACTCTCCTCCACAAAGAACCCACCCCTAGGAGATGGTACACCTCCTGACATTTTTCTAAAGGTTGTGACTGACCAACTTAGGCTACTTTCACACTAGCGTTCGGGCGGATCCGTTCTGAACGGATCCGCCCATAATAATGCAGACGGAGGCTCCGTTCAGAACGGATCCGTCTGCATTATATTAGCTAAAAAAAGCTAAGTGTGAAAATAGCCTGGGACGGATCCGTCCAGACTTTCAATGTAAAGTCAATGGGGGACGGATCCGCTTGAAGATTGAGCCACATTGTGGCATCTTCAAACGGATCCGTCCCCATTGACTTACATTGTAAGTCTGGACGGATCCGCACGCCTCCGCACGGCCAGGCGGACACCCGAACGCTGCAAGCAGCGTTCAGCTGTCCGCCTGTCCGTGCGGAGGCGAGCGGAGCGGAGGCTGAACGCCGCCAGACTGATGCAGTCTGAGCGGATCCGCCTCCATTCAGACTGCATCAGGGCTGGACGGCTGCGTTCGGGTCCGCTCGTGAGCTCCTTCAAACGGAGCTCACGAACGGAAACCCGAACGCTAGTGTGAAAGCACACTTAGGATGTTAGATGGCTTTAGAGGCACTAAGTCGAATCTGACTAGGGGAGAGACGGATGCATTACTCTCTCTTGAGCTAGACCCCTCCATTGTCATCAAACCATCGGACAAGGGGGGGACATTGTTGCCATGAATTGCGAACAATACCAAACAATGTGCCTCAATATTCTGAAAGACAATCTGTGTTACCGTGCATTAGATACCAATCCAATGGAGTTATTTCGGAAAAAAACATTCTGGACATAGCACAGGAGCGCAGATTTGTCAGTCGGACAGAGTTTGGTTTTCTGTTCCCCAAACACCACTAGGTACCCTGTTTTTATGGGTTACCAAAAGTGCATAAGGGTCTGTCCCCATTGAAAGAATGACCTATTGTCTCGGGAACAGGCAGCCTTACACACGCCATCAGCACGTACGTAGATCGGATTTTACGACCATTTGTGTTGGCTTTGCCTTCCTACGTGCGTGACTTGATGGACGTTATAAAAAGACTGAAGGGAGTTCAGATTGATGACCATACCATGCTGAGAAGTCTCGATGTGGAGGAGCTATACAGCTTCATACCCCATGACAAGGGGTGTGGAGTTGTTGCGTCCTTTCTAAACCAACGGGGTACTCACCTTTGGCAGCACAAGTTTGTTCTTGAACTCTTGAGTTTTATCCTGAAGCACAATGTGTTTGTTTTCAATCACCGTGGGAGGTTGTGTTGGCCGAGGATAATAACAAATGACTGACCATATCAGCATGTGGATACGTTTTATTGACAATGTTTTTATTTTATGGTCAGGAAGTATATCTGACTTTAACCAGTTTGTTGAGGACCTAAATAAGAACACATTGGGTTTCTTCATTACATCAAAAATCCAAGAGCATCAGATCACTTTTTCGGATCTCACCATCTTCAGGGACCGGGATGGCAATGTTGGTTTCCGTCTATTTCGGAAAGAGACGGTGACCAATCCCCTGAAGAAAGGAATTCCCAAAGGACAATACCTCAGGTTGCGCCAGAATTGTTCCAGGATTTCCGATTTCTGGGTAGCCTCTTATGATCTTCAGGACAGGTTTAGGAATAGAGGGTATCCGCAACACATGCTAGCCAAGGCCTATCAACAATCCATGGCCTTGGATCGTGACACGCTATTATTACCAAAATCGGGTCCATCAGCTCATGAACAAATGCCTATTATTGCTACATATGATGAGGCACATGAAACTGTAAGAGAGCTCCTCACTTATTATTGGGACATCTTAAAATTGGACCCGGACATAGGTCATTTAGTTGGGGATTCTCCTCTAATAACGTATCGCCGGGGTTGCAACCTGAAGGATCAATTGGTCCATAGTTTTTTTCAAACCCCCACCACTACCATATGGCTGAATACTAACCTGAAACACACATTTCGTTGTGGGGGATGTGTGGTATGTGATGTTATCCAATTGGGTAATGAATTTACCTGCATCGTCACACAGAAAACCTTCATTATTAGATTCTTCATTAACTGTAGAACGAAGGGGATTGTGTACTTGACCACATGCACATCCGGTAAGCAATACATGGGGAAAACGTTTTGGGAATTCCGTAGGAGGATTGGAAAACATCTCAATGATATTCGTAAGAGTGCGGATACCCCAATTGCGAGACACGTTTTTTCCTGTCAGAATGGCAAGGCGGATTTGATTGAAGTGGTCAGAAGGTCCCACAGAGGAGGAGACTTTGATAAGAGGTTACTGCAAAAAGAGACGCAGTGGGTATATAGACTGCGTTCAGTTCAACCACAGGGCCTCAATGAATATAACTCTTTTGTCTGCTTCCTCTAACCTGACCCCCTGACCCTATGTTTTGACATCTATACTTTGCGCATTATTCTACATATGGATTTTGAGGCCCCATTTTTGGGTGGCCTTTATATACTGGGGTCCGCAGCATATGTCACATATATGGGTAACAAGTTTGCCCAGGATACCTTGCTATGCTGCTAGATTGCATAACGTCTATGCCACCAGATGTATAATTTCTATTTGATACTAATGGTAGTTATATTTTATCCAGTAGCTACCAGTTTGTAACATCTATGTTCAGCAGCATATGTCATATATATGGGTAAATACGTTTGCCCAGGGTACCTTGCTATGCTGCTAGCTTGCACAACATCTGGGACATTGCCTATGCCACCCGATGTATAATCTTTATCTGATACTATTGGTAGCTATAGTTTGCACAATAGTTGCCAGTTTCTAATATCTAGGATGTACGATGTTTCTATTGCTACCAAAGGCCATTATAGCCTATCCGGTAGCCAGCATTTAAATATATTTGAAACATGTAATTAACTAAACCCTGCCATTGGGGCACCTTGTCGCTGCAAATTGTTGTAAACATACACCGCCATTTGGTCCCTCGTTGTCAGGAAGCAGGGGATGTTACCCCTACTCTGGGACCACGGGCACGGCGCAGGGCACGGGTTCCCCTTCAGCTCGGTAGAACACCTGGTGCCCGAGGTGCGGGTGCACGGCGTGTGCGCAGTACACAGGCTGCTCGCACATTTCCGGGTGCATAGAGTTCCTGCATTATCCGGCTGTCAGGTGTGAGCCTTGCTGAGGGAGATTCCCAGTACACACCTTCCACCTTCCACCTTCCTCGCCTGCCATTGGTTCCTGGGGAGGGTGGTTCCTACCTTCCCTGGCTATAAAGACCTGGCCTGAGCTCTGGTTCATTGCTGAGTTATTCCACCTTATGGTGAACACCTAGCCTCCCTGCAGATCCTTCTATTGCCTGTTGTTTCTTTGTATCCTTCCCGGCTACTGACCCCTGGACTGTCTTCCGCCTTGAACCTTCGCTGCCTGCCTCGACCCGGATTGGACATTGACTACCCCTCTTGGATTATCCCTAAACTTGTACCGCATTCTGGGCTGTCAGCTGCTTACTGCCAGTGGGTTCCTCATCCCACTACTGGCTCCCTGGGAGGTTCGTGACATAATAACTCAGCCTTCACCATGGAACCCGCAAAAGCAGTGGATCCCATGACGGCCATGACCCAGCAACTTAACCTCATGACGCAGGCCTTTCAGGAGATGCAAGCGAGTCATGAGCACCTGCTGCAGAGGGTTGCCACACAGGAGCAGCGCATCGCAGAGCGCACCGCGCTACCACCCTCGCCTCCCCCTACGCCGGCGCGCACCCTGGAAGTGGTCTCTAGCGAGCCGTCAGTCAGCCTCCCTGAGCGGTTTTCAGGAGATCGGAGGAAGTACCGCTCCTTCATCATCTCCTGCGAGCTGTTGTTTTCCCTGAAGCCACGTACATATGCCACGGACTTCGTCAAGGTACGCACGGCAATTTCCTTGCTCTCAGGGCCTCCCCAGACCTGGGCGCACCAACTCCTACTAGCCGATGACCCAGTGCTGGCATCTTGGAAGTCCTTTGCCGCAGCTATGCAAAGACTTTATGATGACCCCCTGCGTTCTTCAACCGCCAGGGGTACCTTGCGCACCCTCCGCCAGGGCAGACGTCCAGTGGAGGATCACATCATGGAATTCCGTGAGGTAGCCCCGGATACGGGCTTGAACGAGGTGGCCTTGATTGACCAATTCCGCATCGGTTTGTCCGAGCAGCTCAAGGATGAGCTCGCCCGCATTGGGGTGCCGGGCTCCTTGGGGGGCCTGATGGACTCAGTAACCCACCTGGATCGCCGCTTTCGGGAAAGACGACAGGAGCGACAACAGACCCCGCCTCTAACGGAGCGCCGGTCGGAACCCTTAAGGCTTCCTGTTCCTGTGGCAGCAGACGGTAACCAGGAGGAGCCGATGCAGATCGGGGCTGTTCGGGATCCCCTGTCCACGGTGGAGAGAACCAGGAGAAGAACCTTGCATCTGTGTTTATATTGCGCAAAACCGGGCCATTTCCTGAAGGACTGTCCCATCAAACCTCCCGAAGGTAGGCCGGAGACACCCACGGTATGCATTAACCTACCTATGTATAACAACTCGTCTCATCTCACCATCCCTGTTTCCCTGCAGCTGGGCAACAACAATATTGATCTCTCTGCCATCATTGATTCGGGCGCAAGCAGCTGTTTTATGGACAAGGATCTGGCTTCCCAACTAGGCATCCCGTTGCGCCCTAAGAAGAACCCATCCCAGCTGCATCTGGTGGATGGCAGCACCCTAAAGACGGGACCTATCGCCATGGAATCACATCCCTTGTTCCTCCGCATCGGCCTTTACCATTCCGAGAAGATCGTGTGGGACATCGTGCCTTCCCCCTTGTTTCCAGTCATTTTAGGCATCCCCTGGCTTAGGAGACACAACCCCACGATTAACTGGACCTCTGGCTCCATCACCTTCACGCCCCCCTCCGGTTCTCCTGTTCACGCGTCTCCGGCTCCAAGCCCTCCTGCGGTTCTGGGCACCGTTGAACACAGACTACCTGACAAATATCGGGACTATGCAGACGTTTTTGAAAAAAAAGGAGCAGACGCCTTGCCGCCACACAGGCCTTATGATTGCCCCATTGACCTGCTCCCTGGAGCCCCACTGCCGTACGGGCGCTTGTACAATCTGTCCGAACCCGAGACCAGGGCCCTGAAGGACTACATAGAGGAGAGCCTAGCGAAGGGGTTCATCCGTCCCTCGACCTCTCCAGTTGGGGCCGGCATCTTCTTTGTGGGGAAAAAAGATGGGGGTCTCCGGCCCTGTGTCGATTACCGGGCCCTGAACGACATCACCAAGAAAAACCGGTACCCACTCCCTCTCATTCCCGACTTGCTGGACAGAGTCAAGGATGCCCGTTTCTTCACCAAGATCGACCTCCGTGGGGCCTACAATCTGATTCGTGTCAGGGAGGGGGATGAGTGGAAGACAGCATTCCGCTCACGGTTTGGGCACTACGAGTACCTTGTCATGCCCTTCGGGCTCTGTAACGCCCCTGCCACATTTCAGTGCTTCATCAATGACGTCTTCCGTGACCTGTTGGATACCCATGTTGTGGTATATCTGGACGATATCCTTGTCTTCTCCAGATCACTGCCACAACACGAACGGCATGTCAAATCGGTGCTCCAGCGTCTGCGGACCCACAGTCTCTATGGCAAGCTTGAAAAAAGCACCTTCGAAGTCTCGTCCATTGAGTTCCTGGGCTACATCCTATCCCCAGGTCGAGTGGAGATGGACCCCAGGAAGATCCAGGCCGTCCAGAATTGGCCTGTCCCCCGCAATCGGCGGATGGTGCAGCAGTTCATTGGTTTTGCCAATTTTTACCGCCGATTCATTCGGAACTTTTCAGCGATCTGCGCTCCCATCACTGCTCTGACCAGGAGCAACACCCTGTTTGAATGGACCCCGAAGGTCCAACAGGCATTCCAGCACCTTAAGAGGCTGTTCACACAGGCACCTATACTGGTACAACCGGACGCCTCTTGCCCGTTTTTTCTGGAGACCGATGCCTCCGAGGGGGCTATCGGGGCTGTTCTCTCCCAGGTCCAAGGGGAGAAGCAGCTTCTCCATCCCGTTGCCTTTTATTCCCGCAAACTCACCGGGGCCGAACGCAACTATGATGTGGGTGAGAGGGAGCTGCTCGCTATCAAGGACGCCCTGGAGGAATGGAGACATTTGCTGGAAGGAGCCGAAAACCCTGTGGTGGTGTACACAGACCATCGCAACCTCGAATATCTCCGCAGTGCCAAGCGACTGCGTCCTCGACAAGCCAGGTGGGCTCTCTTTTTCTCCCGTTTTCGCCTCCAGATTACCTATCGACCGGGATCCAAGAACGGCAAGGCTGATGCCTTGTCCCGTATGTGCTCCTCCGAGGCCGATCCTGCACCTCCGGAACCGATCCTGCCAGCCGCATACTTTCTAGCCACCCAACACTCCTTGATCGAGAGGATCCGACGGGCCAGCATGCCAGCTCCAGAGGAGGCAGCCCATCTGCCAATGAAGCAGGGGCTTTGTTACCACCAACAGTGGATCTACGTCCCAGTCTCCCAGCGACTGCCTGTACTACAGCATCACCATGACCACCCCACAGCAGGCCACCGAGGTAGGCGCAACACCATGGAATGCATCCTACGTCAGTTTTGGTGGCCCTCTTTGGCAGCCGACGTACGCTCCTTCATAGAGTCTTGTTCCGTGTGTGCACTCTACAAACGTCCCACCTCAAAACCTGTTGGGTTATTACAGCCTCTGCCAGTGCCAACCCTTCCATGGCGCAACATAGCCATGGATTTCATTGTGGACTTACCGCCTTCACAAGCCTGTACCACCATCATGGTGGTGGTGGACAGATGTACCAAGATGTCCCACTTCATTCCGACCTCCGGTCTCCCGACGGCCCAAAAAACCTCAGAGTTGTTCCTCCAACACGTGTTCCGGTTGCACGGGCTCCCTGATTCCATCGTCTCAGACCGGGGCTCACAATTCACCTCCCGCTTTTGGACCCAGTTTTGCCGTAGCCTTCATATCACTTGCAGCCTGTCTTCTGCCTATCACCCCCAGTCCAATGGGCAGACCGAAAGGACCAACCAAACTCTCGAACAGTTCCTTCGCTGTTACACATCCCATCTACAAGACGACTGGGTGAGCCATCTCCCCTTCGCGGAATTTTCCTTCAACAATCAGCTTCATTCCTCCACCGGGCTCTCACCATTCTATGCCAACTATGGCTATCATCCCGCAACTCTCCCGGATCTCCCCCTTGATGTCCCAGTGCCTGAAGTGGCTCAACGGCTCCGGCTCCTACGAGAACTGAGGCGGACCCTAACGCAACAACTCCAGGCCGCTCAGCAGCGGCACAAGATGCAGGCAGACCGTAGACGCACAGAATTCCCCAGGTACAAAGACGGGGACAAGGTGTGGCTTTCCACACAGCACCTCAAGCTGTCCTGTCCCTCCCGAAAACTGGGACCCCGTTACCTTGGTCCTTTTGAGATCGTGAGTATGGTCAACAACGTTGCAGCCAAGCTCCAGTTGCCTACTTCCCTGGGAATCCACCCGGTATTCCACGTGTCCTTGTTGAAACCACACTGTGCCAACCCATTCCCGGACCGGGCACCTGCTCCACCACCTCCCATCCAGGTGAATAACGATGATGAGTATGAAGTCCAGGAGATCCTGGACTCCCGCCGCCGGCGTGGGGTCCTGGAGTATCTCATCCACTGGAAGGGGTACGGTCCCGAGGAGCGTTCCTGGGAGCCCTTGGGGAATGTCCATGCGGCCGCCAAGGTGCGGGCGTTCCATCGGGCTCACCCCGAGAGGCCTTCCCAGGGTCGCGTCCGGAGGCCGCTCCTTGGTGGGGGGCTCTGTCAGGAAGCAGGGGATGTTACCCCTACTCTGGGACCACGGGCACGGCGCAGGGCACGGGTTCCCCTTCAGCTCGGTAGAACACCTGGTGCCCGAGGTGCGGGTGCACGGCGTGTGCGCAGTACACAGGCTGCTCGCACATTTCCGGGTGCATAGAGTTCCTGCATTATCCGGCTGTCAGGTGTGAGCCTTGCTGAGGGAGATTCCCAGTACACACCTTCCACCTTCCTCGCCTGCCATTGGTTCCTGGGGAGGGTGGTTCCTACCTTCCCTGGCTATAAAGACCTGGCCTGAGCTCTGGTTCATTGCTGAGTTATTCCACCTTATGGTGAACACCTAGCCTCCCTGCAGATCCTTCTATTGCCTGTTGTTTCTTTGTATCCTTCCCGGCTACTGACCCCTGGACTGTCTTCCGCCTTGAACCTTCGCTGCCTGCCTCGACCCGGATTGGACATTGACTACCCCTCTTGGATTATCCCTAAACTTGTACCGCATTCTGGGCTGTCAGCTGCTTACTGCCAGTGGGTTCCTCATCCCACTACTGGCTCCCTGGGAGGTTCGTGACACTCGTTCTTTAAGTAAGAGTGTTTTGACACCTCACACGTGATCACTCCAAGTAGGGGGCGGACGGGATGGGTGGGGTTCAACTGCGGCATAGCCGCGCCCCTTGCTCCTCCATTGGCTGTCCCAGTGGCTCGATCCGGCTAAAGGCAGGGGCTTTCTCCTTAACAGCTGTGTGTCCTTGCTGCCATGTACGGCCATTATAGCGCTGTTGTCGCTGCCTCTGGACCGAGGCTGGCGGCTTTCTTGTTGTTTGTCTACTCCCACATCTAAACTGCTCCTGATGAGCCCAAAATGGCAAAACGCGTAGAGCTGTTAGTGGGGACAAACTGATGATATACACAGCCAGGTTCAGTCTGTTTGATTCGTGTTCACACTGCAGTAGTGGTCTGTGTGTGGGCAGATGTCTATCAAACAGTATGTTCACATCCAGGCATCATTAGTGTCATAGGGCTGCCTATTTCCCTTTATTCGTGCTCATGCAGCAGTGGATGACAGCACTTGCACCACATGTCACAGTGGGCATGTGCGTTTAATCACAGGTTGCAACTTCTTTGCATGGGCAGATGTTTACCAAGGGGTTAATACATTTCTAGGGCAAGTTAATCAGTGGCACAGTCCGACAGTGGAGCATTGCCATTCTTTGCCATCTATACCACGGCGAATACACCCGGCTTGTATGCACAGGAGTGGTTTAATACTGCTCAGGATCATAGAGCGGTGTTTACTGCCTTGTGTCATACTGTTGTAGGATGTATTTCTGGACCAATACACGGTTGTAGTTGGTTCCACTTATCTGGTTCCCAAATTGATTTGTGTTTACACCTGAGCGACAGGGCAGGCGAGGTCTTGCACAACCGCATGAGACTAGCTGGTGCTGTGTTATCTGCCGCCTGTATCGGTGTGGATATATGTTTGTCAATTTTGAGGTTTTTATATTAGGTAAGAGTTCTCCCTCTTGTTCACATTTTAATCAAGTTTAAATAAAGACGTAGTTTTACTATTTCCTTCACAGCGTTCCTTTGGCCAGTGATTTATATGCAGATAAGATGTGCAGAACTTTAAACTATATCTTCATCCTAAGGACACAGTTTCAGATGTGGAAAGACAGGGAACCACCACAGGAAAAGCTATTTCCAGCTATGGTCACTTTAAAGAATAGTGCAGCACCAGCAGCATGCACACGGCGTATGACATCACAAGGCAGAGACAGCAGGAGCAGAGCAAGGGAGTTGCCTGCAAGTTAAGTACTGATTCTGCTCTCCCATAAACAATGCTGGGCTGGTCGGGACGCTATGTAAAAAACACGGAATGGGCTTAGTAGAGAGCCTCACTATTCACAAGATATGGACTGACAGTAGAGAAGATGGTCACTCCCTGCGGGCTTCTGGGTACCGGATGTCCAAACAGTAGTGCAGGCATCAGGTTCTTAGGTCATCAATCTTAGCGGTGGGGAGACCTCCAGAAAGAGAGACTGTCCCTACTTGACCTATTTATCCCTAGTGACCTAACATGGGGTCCGTGCCAATGGGTGGCCCCGTCCGGAACCTCACCCTGATCAAGTATCCCTATAAAGCCCTCCACGGAGTGTACAGAGGCTAAACAGGATGCCCGATGAGGGTAATAGATTAGTACGTGAAATAAGATTGGCCACAATATGTTCGCGTGTCCCAACGCGTTTCATCAAATGAACATATCAAAAGACTGCTGTATATATATACTAAAAGGGCCCCATGAATAATCAGGGGAGACAGGGCTTAGTATTAACCAAATCCTAACTGTCTAGCCACTGAAAAAATGGGGGGGGGGGGGGGGGGGAGTTTGCATATGGCACAGCCCCACAAAGTAAGGCAAGACAGGAAGGTACTGTAGTGAGGCGTATGGCGTAGTTCCACAGTATCACAATGCTCCCGGAAAGGCGTTTGGCAGTTGTCCAGGGTCGTGGGCACTGAGATTCAAAATGTCCTACTATCAGGCGTAGGTCTCTACCGTAATTCCATATCTTGTGAATAGTGCGGCTCTTTACTAAACCGGTAAGACCATTCCATGTTTTTTACATAGCGTCCCGACTGTCCCAGCATTGTTTATGGGACTTAGATTCAGGGACCTTTTGCCCTGGGCTGTATGCACCTAGATTGGGGTGCCTTTTTGCCCTGGGTGATATGCACCTAGCATGGTGTGCCGCTGGTATATGTGACACACCTGTGTAGGTCCTGCACCTGTTTGTTTGTTTAGTACTAACAGCAGTGCCAGCAGATGTTTCAGGTCTGGAGCTCCAGTGTCATGGAGTAACCTCCAGCAGAGTTCAACCCCAAGAAAAGGCAGAAGGCTCCCTATGGTAAGCAGACATAACTTAATGTTATACAGGTTAAACTAACAAACCTTCCTGACCCTGGACTGCATGATTCCTCTTCTGCCAGTGTCAAGGTCTGTTAGTTATGGTGCAGGGTGTCAGTGAGCCTGGACTCCCAACAATTATTTCCTGTGCTCTCTGAGCCCAAGGACCCTTCACCCCCCTCACGTCTTATATAGAAGAATAACCATCATGACCTGGAACAGACACAGCAGCCCTCCAGCTGCTGTCAGACACCTCTCAAGAACCTGGTCTTTGAAGATGGGTTTCTTTTTGTTTCTATTTCTTTTTACTTTATTTAGCCCTCCTTTTTTAGAAGATTATTTTTATGGGATCCCACAGGAATTCGGCTGCTTTCTGTCAGAAATGGTAGCTTTCATTCAGACAAAAAGTTGCGCATGCCAGTGGTTCACAGCATTATCCAACTATGCCACATAGGGTGATCTCTAACAACCTGCCGCTTTCTAAACACAAACGTGAAGCTAGAAAAAAATGTATCTCCTTCCCTTTGACACATAAAGTGCTGAACTGAACGCCACTGCTAAAAATAAATAATTAAATAAAATTGCAGTGGCATTCAGTCCCATTCATTGCACTAGAGAGGTTTTCCTTACAACTGGAAATCCTATATGTGAAGTGTTTGGGCCTAAATGCCATTACAATATTTTTTTTATTTTTTTATTTTAGCAGTAGCTCTCTCATTTATGAGAGGACACAAAAATTACTTTTTTTCCATAAGGCATTTTGCAGGGCAAAATTTGTAAAATATTTAATAAACTAGACATATTTGATATTGCCACAAGTTATATACCGTACTTATTTATACTGCACAGTACATATCATTAAAAAGATGAAAAACTATTTCTGATTTACTTAATAAAAATTGAATTAAAGGTTTATCAATAAAAGATATGTACCCCCACATTGTGACACTAATAAAGTAAGCCTAGCAGAGCTATATGAGCGGGAAAATAAAAAGATGGATCTTGAAAGGCTATGATGAAAAATTTTAAAAACAACATTCTGAAGGCTGAAAAAATAAATTTGCGATATTTACATATATAGGGTGGGTCTCCAGAGTCAGTTCTACTGGTGGGCCCTAGGCACCCCAGTCCGACACTGCCCTTCTACAATAAGCACAGACTCAGGGTTGGACGCTCTGCCTAATATTGCAAAAAACAATATGGAGGGGGGGAGGTGGGAAGTCAAGGGGTTACAGGAAACCAAAAAGTTCCCAATCTGCATTTAACCCATTTGGAACTAGGGAACCAAAATCAAATATGATTCCATTCTTGACATCTTTTTTTATTAAATCACCCCCTCTCCACTCTGGTGTCACAGTTGTCAGAGCTGTGTAGATAAGACCTGTTGGGTCTTTATTGTGGCATAACTTAAAATGTTTTGAGACAGTATGATTCTCATAGCCTTTACGTATGTTTGCTACATGCTGTGAAATCCTCTTCTTTAGGCACCTCTTAGTACGACCAACATACTGTTTCCTACAGGGACACATTAACAAATAAATGGTTTTGATTTCATATGAATAGCCATTGCTAGCCGAGGAAGCTTATATCGTCTTTCTAGGAAAATATGTTATTTTACAATTCAAACATGGTTTCCTGTAACCCCTTGACTTCCCACCTCCCCTCCTTACGAATAAGTCTTGTTCATATGTCGACTATGGTATTTTATGGTATAATATCATTAGTGAATTGATGCCGATGTGGATGAATAAGGATATTGAATGCTATTGAGATTGCTGGGTTTTATTATGTAATTAGGTTTTTTAATGTTTTTTAACCTTTTTTAAATTCATTTTAAAATAAATTTTATATTGAATGTCATTTAATTTGTATTTAAGCAGCAATAGCGCAAAAAACGCAATAAAAAAAAAAACGCATTCTAAAAAACCGCATAAGAAAAAAACGCATAGAAACCAGATAAGGACTTTACTGGGAAATCTGAGTTTTCCATGTCTCCCTGGGATGATGAGATTCCTGTCCGGACTTTGATTCTCACCATGATCTCATATAAAAGGATATGGGGAAACACTTCAAGGTTACCACTGAGGAAGGGGTCATCCAAGTAAACCTGAAACGTGTATGGTTTATACCTTGTACCGGCATGCTGGGACAGTAGTTCCCCTGGATTTTGGAACCAAACGGCTGTGATTAAGACCGACGAACACCGGAGGAGTTCCTGCGTAAGCAGCTCTAACAGAGCCTCGTGAGCAGATAACTAGGTGACGTCGTGTCCACAGCGGATCTTTCAGGTCCGGATAAAGATAAGAATACATCGGCCATGTAAAACTGACACAGTTGTATGAATAGGTGGGACGCCACCTTGATGCACGATTGCACTGTGTCCTTGTGACCATTTATTAAGGACTGGCAACACTTACCCATGCCCTGCTGATAAAGAGCGGCACATAAGACTTATCATTCCATTGGAGTTATATGGGATTTCATGATTATTTGAAAGAATAATATCCATTCCAAACAGGAATTGCGGTTTCTCAGATTCAAACAGGAATTGCGGTTTCTTGAATTGCGTTTTTTCACATTCATACAGTATAATTGTGATTCATGCTGTTCACATTGTGATTCATGCTGTTTACATTTTGGTTGAGACATTGCTGCTATCAATACGTTGTTTAATCTATGTGATTTTATTGTAATAATATATTGTTATATTGTATCGATATATTTTTTTATTTACTGCTATCGTGGGAATTAATCCCTTATTAAATAGTTTTCTCAATTACTCCATATCTGAGTGCCTACTTTCACAGTTTTTTTTTGCAATTTTCTTCTGTGATTGGGTGGGTCACATAAACCAAGAGCACCTTAAATCCAGATTACCCAGCTGCAGTGATCCACAGACACCCTGTTTTGCTCTGCCTAATATACTGAGCAGCTGCAGGGTTTCCTCGTCTCCAGGCACCGAGGAGACAAATGCTGAGCTTCTCACTCTGCAAACACAGGGCTGACAAAGACTGGAGCAGTTCTTTCCTCTGTACTCTTCTGCTGGCTGTGAAGAAGTGTTTGCAAAGCATTGTAGTTCACCACTACATCTTTTCCCCATATCTTCTCTTTATTCCTCTTTCACCTCTTATCTTCCCCAGTATGCTGCATTATCAATGCCGTGGAATGCACAATCTGCTCTGTGCGTTCCACAGCGCCGGCCAGTGGAACACACTCCTACTGCACATGCGCACCTGAGTGTCAGCTCCGTACAGGCCGCCCCGCTCATCGTGGCTCTTATAGTAAGGAACATAACACTAGTACAGCGTACTATCTCCCAAAATCACTATACTCCTCCTCACTCACTCCAGTTTTTTACATGCGGTCCACAGGCCCCAACTTCCGGATGGAACGCACACATAGGCGCATTGTGAACAGGGGAGGTACTTTCCCCCTTCTCCTACATAAACAGGCAAGCGTCCTACCACTGTTAGACGCTTCTCCTGTACACGTGACTTCACATAAACACGCTTGCACTGCGTCCTTCTTGTCCTACTTCATCTTGTCCTACTTCATCACTGCGGCAAAAGTAAGTACTCCAAATCCAATCAGGCAGAGATTACTATAAACTGCTCTTGATAGTTCTTTCCATACTGGGTATTTCTTCCTTATAGTATATACAGATCTACATTGTAATCAAGCATCTGTGAGGTGAAATGGAACCATATGATACCCATGGTATTCAAGACAATATGTACCGGTATATTCTCCTTGGATTTCCTGTAACATTATTTCGTATCTTGAGGGAAATGGAACCACATGGTACTTTCCATATTCAAGACAATCTCTGTAATACAATCTTGTAAAACATTTCTGTCATATACCAGTAACACCAGCTCTAGCATTGTAAATTACCATTACAAAAGTTAATGTTACATTAAAATTGTCTACTAATATTATGTCATATTAAAATGATGTTTTTCCTATATGTTATGACCATATATATATTGACCATATATTGATGTGTATTCTGGTCAGTACTTTACTTTCTTTGTTTTATTTGTTACGGGCAGTGTTCGACGAAGGCCTGCGTGCCGAAACGTCACAGACTTGAATATTGCCATATGTAAAGTAAAAATCTCTACTATCAAGACTCAACCCCTGATGCTGTAGTTGTATTCGTTATAATGACAGGGCATTCAGGCCACTGGTCCATGAAAGATAGTAAACAATTAAGTACATAAAGAAGAAAAAAAGGGGAGGAATATAAATAAAAGCCAAAATGCATAATTTCCCAGATAACTTCCCATAAAGAAAAACAAATCTCCCCTGCTTGTTGGTGGAGGAGGCCCGGCAAACAAAATCAATCCCTTTATGAATTTTGTTTCTCCTCTTGAATAGCTGGTAAAAGTGGAATGATAAGTTTGCGCAGCCCATACCCCACCGAGTCGAGGAATTTCCCTCTCAGTATTTTGTAATTGACTCAGAAAAGGATAGTGTTTCTATGGAGACAGGCACTTATAGTTCGCGCCAAAGGTCTCCTCTGTCCCATTTTTGAAAGGAATCTGGCTTTGTGGATATATGGAGATATATATGGAAGGAGAAACGAGCAAATACCTGTGTTAGTAGGGAGGTCGATGTCTAGGATAGATTTAGCCCTGATAAATAAAATCTATCTGAAATATATAAAGTGTATAAAATATGAGGCTAGGTCTTTATCCGACCATTTACTTCTCTCCATTAAGATGATAATGTCACGGAAGGTGTACAGGAAACAAGACAACACAAAATGAATATACGACTCACTGGATCCAAAACTAAGGAACAAAAAGGGAGACCCCTGCATCAGACCTGGCTCTCTCCCTTACTGCTCAGCCTATGCGAAAATCCCAATGGTAGATGATCGCATATCCTCGTACCTCGACTGTATAACACCTGAACACCCTATAATAGTGAGGGGACACGACCACCGGCTCCCTACAGCATGCACACACACTCCAGGAAGTAATATAAACCGCAAACTGATGCACAACAGAGAGGCTAACGAGACGAGGAACTGAAAGCAAAACAAAGGAAGCTCAAGGAGGAGGTTCTGAAAGGCATCTGTCAGAGCTTCTCAGATGTCTGGTGGTGACAGATAAATAGTGTTGAACCCTCATTTAGTTTAAATCCTCACTGGATCCTCATAATGGATAACCATGAATTGATTAAACAGGAGATATAATTTTTTGGGTTACCAATTATTATTCAGCAAGGACCTATTGGGTATGGGATGCATTTAAGGCCTTTATGAGGGAGGTGTTCATTAGTAACATCTCTAACCTAAGAAAGAGCTATGCTAAGAAAGAGAGAGATTTTGAAGAAGCAGCTGCAGCTGGTATCTACGAGTTTTCAAGTAAAAATACAGAACAAACTTGGTAAAATATGCAGAGGACAAGTCAGGGTTTTTTCTGACTTTCTTCTGAATAAGGCCCAGCAAAGGTGTTTTTTAGGGGACAAAAGTATTTCTTTGAATCAGGCCGCCCAGGGAAACTGTTGGATAGGGTGAGTTCCAATCAGGACCCAAAAAAAGAGATAGTATTTGTACCTCTGAAGGCATAATAAATCAAGATCAGGAATGTATTAAAGAGACACTTGTGAACTACTTTTTGGAGATATATAAATCAGAAAACAGTGTTAATAGTGATTGATTCATACCAGGATTCTATCTCTTTTCCAGTCCTTACAGATATTCAAAGAGAAGCCCTTGATGCGGACCTCTTATTGCAAGAGTTAGAGGTTGCTCTGAAAGCTTGTACGGAAAACTCTTCTCCAGGATCTGAAAGATTCCCATATGAATTCTATTCTAAATATAGGGAGGTTGTTCTTCCCCGTCTCCTGAAGGTATTTACTGAGGCAATAAAGGACAGTAGTCTTCGGAATCCATGATAGAGGCAGTAATAGTATTAATACTGAAAAAAAGGCAAAGATCCTTTAGATATGGGTTCATATAGGTCGTTCTCTTTATTCAATACAGATGTTAAGCTTTTCTCAAGGATTCTTACTACTTGTCTAAAGTTATTACATCTATTATACATCCTGACCAAAATAGGTTTATTTCTAATAAAGGTAGTCATGATAATTTGCATAGCCTTTTTGCTAATATTCAGTCCTCTCGGGGGGTCTCTCGCTCTGTCTTTCGATGCTTCTAAGGCCTTTGACAGGGTGGAGTGGAGATTCCTCTGGAGGGTATTGGAGAAGATGGGATTTGGTATTAAGTTTATAAATATGGTTAGGCTTTTACACAAATCCCCCAAGGCGAAGTTAAATATTAATAAGATGCTTACAAGATGTATCTCTTTGGAGAGAGGTACTTGTCAAGGATGTCCACTCTCTCCACTGTTATTTGATATTTATATTGAGCCCCTTACTGTTAGGGTTAGGCAGGATCCTTGGATTGAAGGGTTCGGTACATTGGGAACAGAAGATCGTATTTTGTTATATGCCGATGATGTCCTATTTTACATACAACATACTAATACTACAGTTTTGAGGGTTATTCAAGTTGTTAACTCTTTTGGTGAAGTTTCAGGTCTTGACATTAACGGGTCTAAACTACTCTTCTGCCTTTAGATAGATTAGAACCTTTTGCTGAGGAGTTGCTTAGTAATTTGAGGATCTCCAATTCACTTGAATATTTGGGAATTACTATTTCTTCCAAGATTGAGGATTTTTTACAGCTTAATTTGATCCCATTGATAGCTAAATTGAGATCTAAGGTAAAGACATGGCTTTGACTCCCCTTGTCTAGAGCCGACAGAGTGTCATTGGTGAAGATGGTGATTTTGCCACAGCTACTGTATATCCTCAGGAACTCCCCAGTGTGGATTGATGATACATTTTTTAAACTGATAGAGAGAATCATTAATAATCTACTTTGGGGGAAAAAGCAAGTTAGGCTTAAATTTTAGCATTTTTATAAACCGTTGGAACGGGGAGGATTAAATCTTCGCTGTTTCAAGTTTTTTTTTATAGCATCACAGCTATGGTTGTATTATAAATGGGAAAAGAGCCCACTTTGTAGAACTTTGGTGAAGAATTCTTCACAAGATAATATCTTTGCCTTATTGGAATCTGGCCAATTAATTCATTCCCAACAGAAATATAAAATTGCTGTGAAGTTACTTACTAAGTCCTGGAGTACTATTAGAGACTGGTTGGGAATAAAGGGATCCCTCTGCTGTAAAAGGCCTGGAGAAGGGACTGCCCAATGATTCTATTATATGATAGGAATAAAATATTGGTGAATGTGGGATTAGTTTCTCACAATGATAATCACATATTGGTTCAATTTTATATTTTACACAGAATTTATGTTACACCCTTATGGCTTAATAAACTGGATTTGAGAAACACTCCTAATTGTCCACGGTGTGATTCAGCTGAGGCTGATCATTTACATATGTTTTGGACTTGTATAGAACTAAAAGAATATTGGGGGGCAATACATAAATATATTACCCAAACACTGAAAATGGTGATACAATTTACGGTAGAGTCTTGGATTTTGAGTGATCTTTCTAAGGTCGGGTGCCATAAGTATAAACTGACTCTTCTGGTTAAAATAATGTTCTTGGCAAGGCTTCTGATTGCACGGGCTTGGTTCTCAGTTAATGCTCCAAGTATGACTACATGGTTAAATCAAGTTAATAAGATTAAAAGGTATAAAAACATTTTATACAAACAAAATAAATTCTGAGGAAAAATGGCTTTGTATGGGGAGAATGGAATTCTTAATCTTCCTTGCCTAAACTTTCTTACTATCTCAGTTCTGTCCTTTTTTGCTGGGGGAGAGGGGAGACGCATCGCAAAAAGGGTGGGAGTTTAGGAGTGAGTTGGGGGATGGTTAAGGAGATGGAAATGATAACTTTAATGTTTTATTTTGTATGGAAATATTATTGTTCAATAAAAAGAGAATTTCAAAAAGAAAAAAAAAGTTTGGGTACTTTCACACTTGTGTTGTGAGGATCTGGCAGGCAGTTCTGTCGCTGGAACTGCCTACCAGATCTAGAAATCCGTATGCAAATATAATTTGTAGAAATGCCGGATCCGTCTCTCTGGTGTCATCCGGAAAAACTGATCCAGTATTTATTATTTTCAGATTTTTAAAGGTCCGTGCAAACGCAGATTGGAAGATCGGATCTGTCAATGTGGCAATTTTAGTGCGGCACTAATACATTTTTATGGAAATTAATGCGGATCCAGCATTCCGGCAAGTGTTCCGGAATTTTGGACTAAGAAAATATAAAATACCGTACCGTAATAGTGACTGAACTGATGCTCTCCATTTAGAATGCATTAGGATTAAACGGATCTGTTTATTTCAGGTATTGAGCCCCTAGGACGGAACTCAATACCTGAAAAGAATAGCGCTAGTGTGAAAGTACCCTTATACATAGACGTACGGTGGATCAGACTCATTGTCAACAGGCAGTGTAATATAGGCATGTTTATATAGTTCAACTGCTGGGCCATTTCTACTTAGGCTATTTTCACACTGGCGTTTCAGGGTCCGCCTGTGAGATCCGTTTCAAGGCTCTCACAAGCGGCCCCAAACGGATCAGTTTAGCCCCAATGCATTCTGAATGGATGCGGATGCAATAAGAATGCATCAGTTTGGCTCCGTTCCGCCTCCATTCCGCTCTGGAGGCGGACACCAAAACGCTTGAAGCGTTTTGGTGTCCACCTGGCGGTGCGGAGCCGAACGGATCCGTCCTGACTTACAATGTAAGTCAATGGGAACGGATCCGTTTACATTGACACAATATTGGAGCAATATTGCGGCGCATTGCACAGACCTGTCACTTACCAGTAGGAGCAGCGCCGGCCGGCCACAGCTCATGTAAGTATAAGCTAAGTAACTGGCCACCAATGCTTTTAATACTGGGGAGGGAGGGAGGGAAACCGCACTGGCCACCAATGCTTTTAATACTGGGGAGGGAGGGAGGGGGGGCCGCACTGGCCACCAATGCTTTTAATACTGGGGAAGGAGGGGGCCTGGCCCCTGCTGCCTGGCAGCACCCGATCAGTGTGGCACCTGAGGGGTTAATTGTGTGGATCACAGCCCCCTGTAAGAGATCGGGTGCTGCCAGGCATCAGGGGCTGTTATGTTCAGAGGTCTTAGTATATTCTAACTTGAAGCGTCCCCATCACCATGGGAACGCCTCTGTGTTAGAATATACTGTCGGATCTGAGTTTTCACGATGGTGAAAACAGATCTGAAAAAGCTGTTATGCAGACGGATCCGCACTGAACGGATACCATCGTTTGCATTTATAGGTGCGGATCCGTCTGTGCAGATACCAGACGGATCCGCACCTAACGCAGGTGTGAAAGTAGCCTTAATCTGTTCTGTTATACATTGTGTGTGCATCAAACTTAGTCTCAATAGCCGGTCTAATATATACGACTGTGTATCTAGTTAATCTACTGCGATATTAATAATTAATCTATTCAGTTATTGTCAATAAGCTGTGTAATATATCGGCTCTTTTTTTTAGTCTATCTGATGTGCCAGTCATACTTTATCTATTACATTACTGATTCAGTTACTATACACTGTGGCCAAAGATAGTTGTCTGGGCCCAGGAACAGGCAGTGGCAAAAGTTTTGCTGTAGCTGGCACAAGTAGCAGCAGAACAAGGGGTGCTGGTGGCAACAGCCATAGCAACAGGCCAGAGCTACCAATGTCATCCAGCAGTCGTGTTTTGACCAACAAATCAGCTGTACTGGAATGGTTGACTCGCTCTTCAACATCATCATAGATGTCAACAGATACACACAGCCAGGAATCGGTAGGTTTCTCTGACATCACACTTAGTTGGCATGGCCCAGGAACTGCCTCTGTTCCCTCACCTGTCCTGAACCTGCCTCTTTAACCACTTTACGTCCGCCCATAGGATATAAACGTCCTATGGGTGGACCTCTATTTCTGAAAGCACGTTTTAAAACGTCCTTTCAGAAATAGCAGCTGCACGCTAATCGTGCAGCTGCTGATCGGGTTGCCCGCTGTCAGTGACAGCAGGGCAACCCAGAGATAAGGCAGGGACAGTTCCCAGGTGTCCCTGCCTTCTAGATCGCTGCAGACACAGCGCTCACCGAGCGCTGTGTATGCAGAGCAGGAAGCGCTATGCGCTTCCTGTTCCGGCCCGGCGGTCATGTGACCGCCGGGACCGGAGCGTGCAGGAGCTGTGTGAGGTCTCTCACAGACCTCGATCAGCCCTGCTCTGAGGCTGTACAGCGCAGAATCACGCTGTACAGCCTCTCTGGGGGTGCATTTCTTCTGTAACTGGGGCGACTATGTCAGCCCCAGTTACAGGAGAAATCAACAGTGAAAAAAAAAAGAAAAAGTGAAGCAAATGTCCCCCAGAGGTCTTGTATGACCTTATGGGGGACGAAAAGTGTAAAAAAAAATAAAAAAAAATAAAGGGTTGAAAAAATAAAATAAAAAAAAGTTTCACATGTAAAAAAAAAAGGTCCCCAAGTAAGGAATAAAAAATATAAATTTAAAAATAGAAAAAATAAAATAAAATAGACATATTTGGTATTGCCGCGTCCGTAAAAAAAATTAAATAAAAACTGTGTCAAAACAAGCAATTTTTGTCACCTTGCATCACAAAAGGTGCAACACCAAGTGATCAAAAACGCGTATGTCCCACAAAATGGTACCAATAAAACCGTCACCACATCCCGCAAAAAATGAGCCCCTACATAAGAAAATCTCTCAAAAAATAAAAAAACTATAGCTCTTAGAACATGGAGACACTAAAACATCATTTTTTGGTTTCAAAAATGCTATTATTGTGTTAAAGTGAAACAAATAAAAAAAAGTATACATATTAGGTATTGCCGCGTCCGTAAAAACCAGCTCTATAAAAATATCACATGAGCTAACCCCTCAAATTAACACCGTAAAAAAAAAAACTGTGTCAAAACAAGCAATTTTTGTCACCTTGCATCACAAAAGGTGCAACACCAAGTGATCAAAAACGCGTATGTCCCACAAAATGGTACCAATAAAACCGTCACCTCATCCCGCAAAAAATGAGCCCCTACATAAGAAAATCTCTCAAAAAAAAAAATACTATAGCTCTCAGAACATGGACACATTAAAACATAATTTTTTTGTTTCAAAAATGCTATCATTGTGTAAAACTTTAATAAATGAGAAAAAGTATACATATTAGGTATCGCCACGTCCGTAACAATCTGCTCTATAAAAATGTCACTTGACTGAACCCCTGAGGTGAACGCTGTAAAAATAAATAAATAGAAACTGTGCTAAAACAACCAATTTTTTGGTCACCTTGCCCCATAAAGTGTTATAATGAATGATCAAAAAATCATATGTACCCAAAAATAGTACTAATAAAACTGGCACCTTATCCCTAGTTTCCAAAATGGGGTCACTTCTTGGGAGTTTCTACTGTAAGGGTGCATCAGGGGGCTTCAAATGGAACATGGCATCTAAAAACCATGTGGAGTTCCTTTTCTTCTGCGCCCTGCCGTGTGCCCATACAGCAGTTTATGACCACATGTGGGGTGTTTCTGTAAACCGCAGAATCTGGGTAATAAATATTGAGTTTTAATTGGCTGTTAACCATCGATGTGTTAAAGAAAAAATTGGATTAAAATAGAAAATCTGCCAAAAAAGTGAAATTTAAAAATTTGATCTCCATTTTCCTTTAATTCTTGTGGAACGCCTAAAGGGTTAACAAAGTTTGTAAAAATCTGTTTTGAATACCTTGAGGGGTGTAGTTTCTACAATGGGGTCATTTATGGGGGTATCCACTATGTAGGCCCCACAAAGTGACTTCAGACCTGAACTGGTCCTTATAAAGTGGGTTTTGGCAATTTTCTTAAACATTTTAAGAATTTCTTCTAAACTTCTAAGTCTTCTAACGTCCTAAAAAAATAAAATGACATTTCCAAAATGATGCCAACATAAAGTAGACATATGGGGAATGTTAAGTAATAAATATTTTATGAGGTATCACTTTCTGTTTTAAAAGCAGAGAAATAGAAATTTAGAAAATTGCGAATTTTTCTAATTTTGGGGTAAATTTGGGATTTTTTCATAAATAAAGGTGAAATATTTTGACTCAAATTTATGACTATCATGAAGTACAATGTGTCACGAGAAAACAATCTCTGAATGACTTGGATAAATAAAGGCGTTCCAGAGTTATTACCACATAAAGTGAGACATGTCAGTTTTGCAAAATTAGGCCTGGTCAGGAAGGGGGCAAATGGCCCAGATGGGAAGTGGTTAATTTGCTGCTCCCGCTCGGGAAGTTATGCATGCTGACGGCTCTGCTCTGCTTAGTGAGGACAGTCAGCAGCCACAAGCCAGCACATACTTGGCGGAGAGGTCTGCTGCATCCTTCCTTATGCATGCAAATAGCAATGATGACAGTCAGATGCGAGCATGTGTTACGAGCAGTCAGGGACATGGCCAGGAAACTGGTAAGGGTGACTAGAGATGGCCTTGCGATGTCCGCCGACCCCATATTCTTTTGCATTGTGCAGAATTTTGACCCATGACACATCCATCAGGGGGGACAGGACAGCCAATTGAGATGTTTCAGCACATGGACACACACCCTACCCTATTAATAAACCCAATCTGGCTACCATTTTACATTCAGTCTTTTGCCAGTGTAGGGAGAGGTTGCTGTGTGGAGCAGGGACAGACTGTTAGGGACACCAAACGCTAGCTAAAAGGGCCACAAAAGTTCTTTTAAGGACTGGTATAGGTGTGCTATCGATAGGTGTGACATACTGAGGGGTGTGCTATACTTATAATATGCTTTCTGACATAGAAAGTATATTTTGGTGCATTTGTATTGTGCAACAGTTGTGTGCGGTTCTGCTGAGATACAGAGGGACAAACGCTATTGGAATAACTAATTGCAACTGGTGTGATATACCAGTTGCCCCCCAAAAATACTAATTGAGGCAGGGGTGTGATATACATATAATATACTTTCTATATAGTGCATTTGTATTGTGCAGCAGTTGTGTGCGTTTTTCCTGAGATACCGCAGCTATATAGAGGGACAAACGCTATTGGAACAACTAATTGCAACTAGTGTGATATACCTGTTGCCCCAAAAACAACTGATTAAGGGGTTTGATATACCTGCTTCCAGCAAATAATCATTAAGGGGTTCTATATACCTGCTCCCACAAATACTGCTCTTCTATAGGGACTTTGTCACAGGGTCATTTTGAAAATGACAGGCAGAGGAAGAGGCAGGCTAGTAGGGGGATCGTGACCGATAAGTGCACTCGTCTAGCTCACGACAGTGTAGACTACCTCACATTTCTAAAAATGAATGAGGCATGGATCTCGGAGGAATTCAACATCTGTGAGAACCACGTTTAATTGAATTTTACCTATTAGCATTGGGGGGGGGGGGGGTTTCAAGAGGGGGGGTTCCATGTTTTTAATCCAATTTTATATTTTTTGTTCTTTTAAACATATGTATTTGACATGCATTTGTACTATCCTGCAGTAAACTTGATATCCAATGACTGTCTAATATACCTCCAGCCACATAATCACTTGTTATTTTCTGTACGGTGAATCAATCATTTTTGGGGCCTGTAGTCCACTGGCCTGCAGTAAAATTGATATACAATGACCATCTAATTTACCTCCAGCCACATAATGACTTGATCTTTTCTATAAGGGGAAGGCATAATTCTTGGGGCCTGTAATCTAACTGGCCAACAGTAAAATTGTTATGCGGTGACTGCCTAATGTAACTCCAGCCACATAATGACTTAATCTTTCCTGTACGGAGAATACATAATTTTTGGGGCCTGTGGTCCACTGGCCTGCAGTAAAATTGATATCCATTGACCGTGTAATATACCTCCAGCCACATAATCACTTGTTCTTTTCTGTATGGTGAATTAATAATTTTTGGGGCCTGTAGTCCACTGGCCTGCAGTAAAATTGATATCCATTAACCGTCTTACATGCCTCCAGCCACATAATCACTTGATCTTTTGTGTACAGTGAATTCCTAATTGTTGGGGCCTCGGAGGAATTCAACACCTGTGACGACCGCGTGTTATTGAATTTTACCTATTATCATTTGGGGTTTATTCAAGAAGGGTGATTTCGTTAGCCATGTTTTTAATCCAATTTTATATTTTTAGTTCTTTTAAACATATGTATTTGACATGTATTTGTACTGGCCTGCCGTAAAATTGATATCCAATGACTATATATATGCTGTAAACTGCTATATATATATATGCTGTGAACTGTGAATAGTAATGCCTTCTAGTGCAATGTTTTGTTTTTTTCTAGTGTAATGCTTTAGTTTAAATGTCAGTTCTTGTTCCTCTGTCCATGGCATCTAGGATTGCTCCAAACAACATTTCATTGTATTGTACATTGTATTACATTGTATTGTACAGTGACAATAAAGGCATCTTATCTTATCTAAAATTGATATCCAATGACCGTCTAATATACCTTCAGCCACATAATCACTTGATCTTTTATGTACTGTGAATGCATAATTTTTGGGGCCTGTAATCTAACTGGCCAACAGTAAAATTGTTATGCGGTGTACCTCCAGCCACATTATCAATTGTTATTTTCTGTACGGTGAATGAATACCTAATGTTTGGGGCCTGTTCTCCACTGGCCTGCAGTAAAATTTATATCCAATGACCATCTAACATACCTCCAACCACATAATCGCTTGATGTTTTCTGTCCAATGAATGCCTAATGTTTGGGGTCTGTACTCCCGTGGCCTAAAATATAAATTTTCTAGTCTCCAGCAGGGCACATTTTTGAGTTTCCCTTTAAGACGCAGAAAAACAGCCCCTGATTAAAATACATATTTTTTGTGGGAATTTTTGCCATTTATCCCCCTCTGGTATGTCACTGTCCATGTTGTGGGACGATTTGTGCACTTCTAGTAAGTATTTTGTGGCTGCAAATATGATCTGAAGGTTTTTCAGGTTCGCCTGCCATTAAAGTGAATGGGGCCCGCCGCAAACTTGCTGTTCACGAACATTTGATTGCGTTTGCACAATCGCGTTCGCGAATTGTCCCGGACGATGTTCGTCCATTACTAAGGGTGACAAGTGAATAGACATTAGTGGATGATGATGTAGCCGATAACACGCGGGAGACGGGTGAAGAAGGGTTCATCATCGGGGGTAAGCGTGGCAGCAGGCCCGTGAGACAGCAGCAGGGTGGCAGCATGCCGATGAGCCAGTAGAAAGAAAACTGTGGGATATCTGGAGCTAAATGCATCTGGGGTAGACTGCCTGCTACTTAGGAGTTCATAAAAGCAGCAGCAGGCAGTCAGCACGGAGTGGTGTGGGTAAAATGCCATACTCGGCAGTGTGGGGATTTTTTATCAAGTCGCTGACTAACGTTAGTGTGGTGATATGCAGGATATGTGGGCAGAAGGTAAAGCATGGTCCAGGTGCTCAAACACATGGGACATCACGATAAATTGGTCTAGGAAAACCATGGCAACCGCTGCATCCCGCATCAGCCTGCATGCCTTCTCCAGCAGTCAGGGCTCCTCAACCTCAGCAGATTGAGGCTGTTGTTCCTTCCTTTTGTCTATTACTCCAGATGCTCTTCCTCATACTCCTTGCCACGTGTTTTGCCAGCAATCGATCACCGTGGTGATTGCAAAGAGACAACAGTATACGTGTACTCACCCAACGACAGAAGCTGAACATGCACCTGGCCAAGTTGCTTATACTACAATCCCTCCATTTCCATATTGTGTACTCTGAACATTTTAGAGGACTGATGGCTCTTGCCCACCCAAGGTGGAGAGTCTCAAGCCGTCATTACTTCTCTAAACAAGCTGTACCAGCCTGCACACGTATGTTGAGCAGAAGGTGGGTCATTCCTTGAGAGTGTCGGTGTCTGGTATAGTTCATGCCATAGCTGATGTGTGAAGCTGTAGCTTTGGCCAAAGACAATATACTGTATATCCTTTACAGCCCACTGGGTAAATGTGGTTTTGGCCCATACACACCAACTTGGCCAGGTGATGGCAATGCCGTCTCCGCATTGTAATTGTTGGATTTATGCGCCAATGTCCTCCTCTGCCTTCTCAATCCTCCACCTTGTCCTCATCTTCCACTGTAGGCACAGTCCAGAGAGGTCCTCCGGCATACTACCTATGGTTCTTTACCTGGTGAGCCTGGATAAACTGAATCACATCGAGGAGAAACTGCTCTATGTCATCAACTAAGAAATGGAATCCTCACTAATATCCTTGCCAACTGGAGAAAATAACTATGGTCACCGATTATGAGAAGAACATTCTTTCTCCTGCCCTTGACAGCACTCCTGCTAGTAGGACCTCCCATCCAGGACAGGAATCCTGAGTTCCCACACCTCAGTTCAAGTTTCCTGTCCTCTGGACAGGAGGTCCCTGAAGAAGCTTTGCTCCTAGGAATATTTATGGATAGAAGTTCAATCCGAAGGGCTGGGAAAGGTCTGGGTCTACTATACCGTAATGGGACCTATACCATGGCAGCATAGGTCTCTTGTGGGAGCCACTTGCTAAGTCTGCTTTTCCTCTGTCTCCTTCCCAGTCCCCCACTTTTGTAGGAGCTGCTGTGGCCTTGCCAGGCTGCTCCGGTCTGGTCTGGCATTTTGAGTTCGGCCTAGGTGTGATTACTCAGCAAGGCAGTGACATCACTTCCAGTGCATTTGGGAGCTTATGGACTGCTGGGTCCTCTATGGAGGTGGAGGTTGCCAGGTGCATTATAGGTTGGCTATGGGGGAAAGCAGCAAGCCATCCTGCACACCGTGCTGTGCTTCTGGAGCCTCTGCTCTTTGGAAATGTTGGAGCCAAATGATCCTGGTTGTGCCTCTGAGCCCTCAAGACCTTCTAGTCCAGTACTTGTCCTGAGGAGCAGGGTACATCTGCAACAAATGCGAGACAAAAGTCGTAAACTTTTTTCCAGGATGTCCTCTATGACAGCATACATGGAGGATGTCCTTATAGATCTCTAAAGGGACAAGAAGCACAGAGAGGTTAAAATCCCCTCCCTCCCTTCTAACACCAGTGTTCTTCCTGTCCCTTACAGGTCAGCAGCCAACAGAGAGTCCCCTGTTGTGGAAGAGAGAAGTTTACGCTTTTGCATAGGAGCCCAGAATAGGATCGGGGGGGGGGGGGGGGGGGGGTTTATGCCTCTCCTTCCATCGCAAAATCGGAGGGCTCGGCTAGCACCCCTTCTGGTGGCCTTACCAGTAACCATTGAGGCTGTGGTGTCTGGTTGTGGTGTCTCCTTTCTCTCATGAGAGGCTCTTGGCTCCATGCTGCATCCTCCTTCTCCTGTCGGTGTTCCACGTGCAGTGCATAGGCTTCCCATGTTGGGGCGGACCCATAAGCATCACTTCTGGAGGCATCCGCGTGCCTCTGCAAGCCAGGTGACGTCCTCTCGCAAGATGTCCGGCGAGAGAGCGGGCAGCAATACCTGGCACGGGGCGGATACTGCCTTCAATGCTGGAGTACCCATTATGGGTAGACTCGCATTATCCAGATCGGGATTCTCCTGTAGATGAAGTCCCAGAAGAGGGAGGAGCAGACTGGTGGCAGCCGAAGGCAGGACTATAAAGGTATTGTGAGAAGTCAGATGTTTGCGTTTTTCACCATTGATACCCTAACAAATTGGCATACCCATTACAAAAGTAATTAAAAAAACTTCCTTGCCTTTGAGGATTCCTGACAACTCAAAGACGCAAAGGATAAGAAAATAGATGGTCTTCTAAAAAAAAATCCTGGGAAGTATCTTCTGCATTGATCAATACATATATTGCTGCTACTTCAGTCTTAATCATTATTTTTATGGCTCTCCCAACTAGAAAACCACCTAAAGAGGAAAACCTCTAGGGAAGAAATGCTGGACTCCATTACACTTTTAAAAATGGCAACTGCGTTTGTTTCTGATGCTTTGGCTGAATCTATTAGATTCGCTGCCAGAGGCAGTTACCTTTCAAATGCCTCCAGATGTGCGTTGTGGCTATAAACTTGGTCAGGTGACATTCCATCTAAAAATAAGCTTTGTACTATCCCATTTTCAGGTACTTACAGTCATGTGAAAAAATTAGGACACCCTTTGAAAGCATGTGTTTTTTTGTAACATTTTTAATAAAAGGTTATTTCATCTCTGTTTCAACAATACAGAGAGTTTAAAGTAATCCAACTAAACAAAGAAAACTGAAGAAAAGTCTTTTCAAGATCTTCTGTAAATGTCATTCTACAAAAATGCCTATTCTAACTGAGGAAAAAGATAGGACACCCTCACATGTATTCCCTCTTAAATTGGCTCAGATCTCACACAGGTATATCACACCAGGTGCACATAATTAGTAGATCGTTACTCTGCATGTTGAATGAGGCTTGCCCTATTTAAACCTCAGACATTTAGTTTGGTGTGCTCCTGACTGTTGAAGTGAGAGTGAGCACCATGGTGAGAGCAAAAGAGCTGTCAGAGGACTTCAGAAAAAAGATTGTAGCAGCCTATGAGTCTGGGAAGGGATTTAAAAAGATCTCAAAAGATTTTGAAATCAGCCATTCCACTGTCCGGAAGATAGTCTACAAGTGGAGGGCTTTCAAAACAACTGCCAACATGCCCAGGACTGGTCGCCCCAGCAAGTTCACCCCAAGAGCAGACCGCAAGATGCTAAAAGAGGTCTCCAAAAACCCTAAAGTGTCATCTCGAGAACTACAGCAGGCTCTGGCTACTGTTGATGTAGAAGTACATGCCTCTACAATCAGAAAGAGACTGTACAAGTTTAACTTGCATGGGAGGTGTGCAAGGAGGAAACCTTTGCTTTCCAAGAGAAACATCGAGGCCAGACTGACATTTGCCAGAGATAAAGTTGACAAAGACCAGGACTTCTGGAATAATGTTCTTTGGACAGATGAGTCCAAAATTGAATTATTTGGACACAACAGCAGAGGACATGTTTGGCGTAAACCAAACACAGCATTCCAAGAAAAGAACCTCATACCAACTGTGAAGCATGGAGGTGGAAGTGTCATGGTTTGGGGCTGCTTTGCTGCAGCAGGACCTGGTCAGCTCACCATCATAGAATCCACGATGAATTCTACTGTGTATCAGAAGGTGCTTGAAGAACATGTGAGACCATCAGTTAGAAAATTAAAGCTGAAGCGGAACTGGACCATGCAACATGACAATGACCCAAAACATACTAGTAAATCAACCAAAGATTGGCTGAAAAAGAAGAAATGGAGAGTCCTGGAATGGCCAAGTCAAAGTCCAGATTTGAATCCCATTGAGATGCTGTGGGGTGACTTGAAAAGGGCTGTACGTGCAAGAAACCCCTCAAACATCTCACAGCTGAAAAAGTTCTGCATTGAGGAGTGGGGTAAAATTTCCTCAGACCGATGTCGAAGACTGGTAGATGGCTACAAGAACCGTCTCACTGCAGTTATTTCAGCCAAAGGAGGTAACACTCGCTATTAGGGGCAAGGGTGTCCTATCTTTTTCCTCAGTTAGAATAGGCATTTTTGTAGAATGACATTTACAGAAGATCTTGAAAAGACTTTTCTTCAGTTTTCTTTGTTTAGTTGGATTACTTTAATCTCTCTGTATTGTTGAAACGGAGATGAAATAACCTTTTATTAAAAATGTTACAAAAAACCACATGCTTTCAAAGGGTGTCCTAATTTTTTCACATGACTGTATGTTTTTGGCCCTGTGCTTGATTCTGGAAAAGGCTACTGACAAAAAGAAAGGGTTTCCAGAGGGCAAAACTAAAAAAATCCCAGTCCTTTCGGAAGCCAAGGGTAAATCAGGAAGGTGATTCTAAACTTAAAGATCCTGAATCAGTGGGTGAAATATCAGAGATTCAAAATGAAGTCAATAAAATCTGTGATTCAGTTGATTTGTCTGAGAGCAGTAATGTGCACAGTGGACTAAAAAGACTTATTATCATGTCCCAATATTTTCAGGTCATCAAAAATATTTGGGATTTGCAGTTCAGACCGATTCATCCATTCAACACTTCCAGTTCCAGTGTTTACCCTTCGGCCTATCCTCAGCACCGAGAATCTTTTCAAAGATAGTAGCATAAGTTAAGGGAAAGAGGAGGGTATAGTAATTAAACCTTATCTGGCGACTTCCTATTGACAGCTTCATCTGCCACCATTCTAATGAGACAGCTGGAATTCACCTTGAAGAACTTGTCATGCCCGGGATGGATCATAATCCTAGAAAAATCAGACCTTCTTCCAGAAACTAGGACGTTTTTTAGGTACCCTATTCGACTCGGAATGACAACGTTCATTCCTTTTGGTAGAGGAATAGGCAAAAATTTGAGATTTCCATATTCCAAAGGACTGCCATGAAAATCAGGTTCTGGTCACAACAGATGCCAGCAAGTTGGTGTGGGGAGCCCATGTGCAGGACTTATACTTTCAGGGCCCCTGGGGTTACAATCTCTCTCACAGGTCCTCAAATTTCAAGGAGTTGAGAGCGGTCCTAAAAACTTTCCTAAAGGCGGAGAATCTTCTAAAGGGCCTGGATGTATGGGTTTTCCCAGACAACATTGCAACTGTATAATTGCTGAAACATCAAGGGTCAAGATTTCCGCCCCTTCAATATTTTTCAGACCGGATATTCAGTTGAGCAGAGAAAAATGTACTGTCAATCTCAGCAATCCAGCTGAAAGGGGAGAAAAATGTGACCGCAGATTTCCTAAGCAGACATTCCATACACCCGGGGTAATGGTGTCTCAAATAAGAGTTTTCATTTACTTTACAGGAAATGGGGGACTCATCAGATGGACCTCTTTGCCACAAGAAAAAATACTCGTCTACCCTCTTTTTTTTCACTAAATCCGTGGGACAGACCAGTGGCAGGTAGACACATTGTCTCAGAATTGGGACATGGATCTGGCCTATGCCTGTCACGGCTGTCATGGTCTGGTGGTAGTGGACCGTGACACTTTTGCCGTGCATGCTTGTTGCTGGTGGCCTGTGTTGTTAGCATGATTTTTCACTTCCTCTTTAAGGCTGGTGTTCCTTCCCATTTTGGTTTGTTTAGGGTTAATGGTGTGTGTAAGGTGGAGCTGGGTGTGGCCTCATGGCTCTCCTTAGGCCTCTTTCACACGGCCGAGTTTTCCGTGCGGGTGCAATGCGTGAGGTGAACGCATTGCACCCACACTGAATCCGGACCCATTGTGTAAAAATCACAGCATGCTCTATATTGTGCGTTTTTCTTGCAACGCAGGCCCCATACAAGTGAATGGGGCTGTGGGAAAATCGCAAGCATCCGCAAGCAAGTGCGGATGCGGTGCAATTTTCATGCATGGTTGCTAAGGAGACGATCGGGATGGGGACTCGATCTTTATTATTTCCCCTTATAACATGATTATAAGGGAAAATAATAGCATTCTTTATACAGAATGCTAAGTAAATTATGAATGGAGGGGTTAAAAAATAATAAACAAATTTAACTCACTCCATCCACTTGGTCGTGTAGCGGATCTCCTCTTCTTTCTTCAGGACCTGGGTAAAGGAGCTTTGATGACGTCACTGCACTCATCACATGGTCCATCACATGGTCCATCACCATGTGATAAGCGCAGTAACATCATCAAAGGTCCTTTACCCAGGTTCTGAAGAAAGAAGAGGAGATCCGCTATGCGACCAAGTGGATGGGGTGAGTTAAATTTGTTTATTATTTTCAACCCCTCAATGGACATTTTACTAAGCATTCTGTATTAAGAATGCTATAATTTTCCTTTATAACCATGTTATAAGGGAAAATAATAAAATCTACAGAACACCTAACCCAAACCCCAACTTCTGTGAAGAAGTCCGAGTTCGGGTCTAGGTACCAAACATGCAGATTTTTCTCACGCGCGTGCAAAATGCATTAAAACGATTTGCACTCGCGCTGAAAAATCGCGTTCACATCCAGGGCCGCTGCCAGCAAGCATTCCCCAACCAGCACACAGCCAGTACACCAAAAGAATGCAGCCATCAACACGGCACAAGAGCACTGAGCCACTGAGAAATGAACGAGGAGAGCTAACAACACTAGTGCCTGTTCACAATAACGGAAACAACGGAAACCGAGAACCGCACAGTTAACGGAAACTCCCCTTTCGCCCTCCCTCCAGAGGACAACCATGAATGCCCAAAACATGAGGCGATCCATGCTGCACCCACTTCCGCCGGAAAAACATGCTAACAACACATTGCCACCAGCAACAAGCATGTACTGTCCACTTCCACCAGACCATGACAGCCATGACAATGCCTTTCCTCCTTTTTCTCTAATTGGGGCAATCCTAAAAAACTGAGAACAGAACGAGTCGCTAGGTTCCCAATTCTAAAGAACTTGGCATTGGAGGAACCCTTTTTTCTTCGCCTAGAAGAAGACCTATTGTCTCAGGGTCCTCTCTGCTAGCCACAATTGCACAGGTTGAAGCTGGCAGCATGGAGTCTGCGGCACTGATACTAAGAGACAGAGGTCTGTCAGAAAAAGTAATAACAACCACGCTACAAAGTCACAAGAGGGTTACTTGTGCCATCTACGGTAAGATTTGGAAGAGATTCCGTTCCTAGTATGTTTCTCTTCACAAATAATTTTTATCACCTTCTAATCAGGACTTACTAGAAATTTAGCTGGAAGATTTTGACATGGGTCTCAGACCCAGTATTATAAAAGTTCAGATTTCGGCTTTGAGTAGGTTTCTGGACTTTCCTCTGGCAGAGCACAATTGGATTAAACATTTTCTCAGGCCATCTCTAGAATTCGTCGTCCTGTAAAAATAAAGGCAGTCTCTCCTTGGGATTTGTCACTGGTATTGGAGCACCTATGTAATCCTCCTTTTGAACCTGAAATCAAAATGCTCTACATTTCTAGCAGCAATAACATTGGCAAGGAGAGTAGGAGAGATACAGGCTTTTTCTTCAAAAGAACCATATATGAAGATTCTGGATGACAGAATAATCTTAAAATTGGACCCAGCCTTTATGCAAAATGTCGTCTCATCATTTTATCGTAATCAGGAAATAGTTCTACCCTCTTTCTGTACAGATCAGGGCTGGTGCAAGGATTTTTGCCGCCCTAGGCAAGATAAAAATTGCCGCCTTCCCCCCCTTATCAGATGATCTGCCCATTTCATGACATCACATTTGTTCCGCCCCTTTCTCAGCATTTACAGTGCTGCCCATAATTATTCATACCCCTGGCAAATTTTGACTTAAAGTTACTTTTATTCAACCAGCAAGTAATTTTTTGACGGGAAATGACATAGGTATTTCCCAAAAGATAATAAGACGATATACAAGAGGCATTATTGTAGAAAAAAACATTTCTCAGCTTTTATTTACATTTGAGCAAAGAGTGTCCAGTCCAAAATTATTTATACCCTTCTCAATAATCAATAGAAAAACCTTTATTTGCTATTACAGCAATCAAACGCTTCCTATAATTGCAGACAAGCTTTTTGCATGTCTCCACGGGTATTTTTGCCCATTCATCTTTAGCAATGAGCTCCAAATCTTTTAAGTTGGAGGGTCTTCTTGCCATCACCCTGATCTTTAGCTCCCTCCACAGATTCTCAATTGGATTCAAGTCTGGACTCTGGCTGGGCCACTCCAAAACGTTAATGTTGTTGTTTGCTAACCATTTCTTCACCACTTTTGCTGTGTGTTTTGGGTCATTGTCTTGCTGAAATGTCCACTGCTGCCCAAGGCCACATTTCTCTGCAGACTGCCTGATGTTGTCGTTGAGAATCCTCATGTATTGCTCTTTTTTCATGGTGCTGTTTACTGTGATTAGGTTCCCTGGTCCATTGGCTGAAAAACACTCCCAAAGCATTAGGTTCCTACCGCCATGTTTGACAGTGGGACGGTGTTCTTTGGGTTGAAGCCTTCTCCTTTTTTACGCTAAATGAAGGAAACATCATTGTGACCAAACAATTCAATTTTTGTTTCATCTGACCATAACACAGAAGACCAGAAGTCTTCTTCTTTGTCCAGATGAGCTTTTGCAAAGGCCAAGCAAGCTTTTGTGTGCCTTATCTGGAGAAGTGTAACCCACCAGTGTGCAGTGTCCGTTGGATTGTCTGCCTTGAGACATTGCCACAAGCATTGCCCAGATTCACCAGGATGGCCTTGGTGGTGATCCTTGGATTCTTTTTCACCTCTCTAACTATCCTCCTGGCCAGCACAGGTGTCACTTTTGGCTTCCGACCACGCCTTCTGAGATTTTCCACAGTGCGGAACATCTTGTATTATTTGCTCAAATGTAAATAAACCTGAGAAATGTTTTTTTTCCCCACAATAAGTCCTCTTGTACATCGTCTTATTATCTTTTGGGAGACACCTATATCATTTCCTGTCAAAAAATTACTTGCTGGTTAAATAAAAGTAACTTTAAGTCAAAATTTGCCAGGGGTATGAATAATTATGGGCAGCACTGTAAATTAAAAGAACTGCTATGTTTTCCTTAGGGTTAATCAAGCTTCTTGTAGCTGTCTCCCTGACAGCCGCTAGAGGTGCTTCCGTGATTCTCACTGTGAAAATTACAGTTGGAAGACGCGGAACATAGTTTTGAATGCGTGTGCATGCGCATTCGCAGCTGAGAGGAGGATCGGGGAGAAGAGTTCCCAGTGCCGACGCTGGAGAAAGGTGTGGCTGAAGGGGTTTTAACCCCTTCAGCCCAGTGGGAGGGAGACAGGAGGGTGCCCCACTCCTAACAACATTATAGTGCCAGGAAAATGAGTTTGTTTTCCTGGCACTATAGTGCTCCTTTAACACCAGTACTGCACAGTGTCTTTTCTCTGCAGGAACAGGCTATAGACACCAGTACCACTACCTTAAACTGTACTGGTTCTGAGACTATAGTGTCCTTTTAATGTGAGGTTAGTTTCCAATGTAGTATTAATAACTAAACAATTAAATAAGAAACATATTGCATTGTCTACTTACCAACAGGACAATAAGATGATCTGGTCTCTGGCTGCAGTCTGGCTCTGGGGACTCCCTTGTCACTCTCTTCACCCCCCCCTCCCTTGTCACTCTCTCCCCCCCCCCCTCCCTTGTCACTCTCTTCTCCCCCTCCCTCCCTTGTCACTCTCTTCTCCCCCCTCCCTTGTCACTCTCTTCTCCCCCCTCCCTTGTCACTCTCTTCTCCCCCCTCCCTCCCTTGTCACTCTCTTCTCCCCCCCCTCCCTCCCTTGTCACTCTCTTCTCCCCCCCTCCCTCCCTTGTCACTCTCTTCTCCCCCCTCCCTCCCTTGTCACTCTCTTCTCCCCCCTCCCTCCCTTGTCACTCTCTTCTCCCCCCTCCCCTCCCTTGTCACTCTCTTCTCCCCCCTCCCTCCCTTGTCACTCTCTTCTCCCCCCTCCCTCCCTTGTCACTCTCTTCTCCCCCCCTCCCTCCTTGTCACTCTCTTCTCCCCCCCTCCCTCCCTTGTCACTCTCTTCTCCCCCCTCCCTTGTCACTCTCTTCTCCCCCTCCCTCGTCACTCTCTCCTCCCCCCTCGTCACTCTCTTCTCCACCCCTCCCTTGTCACTCTCTCTTCTCCCCCCCTCCCTTGTCACTCTCTTCTCCCCCTCTCCCTCCCTTGTCACTCTCTTCTCCCCCCTCCCTCCCTTGTCACTCTCTTCTCCCCCCTCCCCTCCCTTGTCACTCTCTTCTCCCCCTCTTCCTCCCTTGTCACTCTCTTCTCCCCCCTCCCTCCCTTGTCACTCTCTTCTCCCCCCTCCCTCGTCACTCTCTCCTCCCCCCCTCGCCACTCTCTTCTCCCCCCCTCCCTTGTCACTCTCTTCTCCCCCCTCCCTCCCTTGTCACTCTCTTCTCCCCCCTCCCTTGTCCCCCCTCCTTTGTCACTCTTCTCCCCCCTCCCTCCCTTGTCCCCCCTTCCTCCTTTGTCACTCTCTCCCCCCTCCCTCCCTTGTCACTCTCCCCCCCTCCCTTGTCACTCTCTTCTCCCCCCTCCCTCCCTTGTCCCCCCTCCCTCCTTTGTCACTCTCCTCCCTCCCCTTGTTCCCCCTTCCTCCTTTGTCACTCTCTCCCCCCTCCCTCCCTTGTCACTCCCCCCCCCTCCCTTGTCACTCTCTTCTCCCCCCTCCCTCCCTTGTCCCCCCTCCCTCCTTTGTCACTCTCCTCCCTCCCCTTGTTCCCCCTTCCTCCTTTGTCACTCTCTCCCCCCTCCCTCCCTTGTCACTCTCTTCTCCCCCCTCCCCTCCCTTGTCACTCTCTTCTCCCCCCCTCCCTCCCTTGTCACTCTCTTCTCCCCCCCTCCCTCCCTTGTCACTCTCATTCCCCCCTCCCTTGTCACTCTCATTCGCCCCCTCCCTTGTCACTCTCATTCCCCCCCTCCCTGGTCACTCTCATCCCCCCCCCTTCCTTGTCAGTCTCATCCCCCCCCACTCTCTTGTCACTCTCATTTCTTCCCCCCCTCCCTTGTCACTCTCATTCCCCCCCACCTCTAGTGTAGTGTGGCCGAGCTCTGTTCGGTCTGCGGTACAGGAGCATTTGTTTCCTGTACCCGGCCGGACTGAAAGGAAGTGCACACTAAGTGAGCACTTCCTGTCAGTCCGGCTGGGAACAGTCCGGCGAGTGCACAATCATAGACGCGCCAGCCTGGGCACTGCGGCAGCCATCCGGTGCGGGGGAGGGCCCGCCGCCGCCGCCGTACTTTAAAAAAAAAACTAGCGGCAGGACCAAACCGCACAGGGCCGGCACCACCTGCTAAATTGCACCCTAGGCGGCTGCCCTAGTACAGATCCAAAGAATGCAAAATAACAACGCTTCCATACTCTAGTGTTGATTGCGAAAATTCTAATCGCAAATTTTTAGTGCGAATATTGACAATTCGAGAATTTGCGAATATCTACAATAGAGTGCTATATCTTTGTAATTGCGAATATTCAACATTTTTTCATCAGTACCCATGATCCCTCACTGCTTCTTGCTTGAGAAGGCTGCAATATCTTTGACTTTAGGAGTAATGTTGATCGCAAACTTTCGTATTGCAAATTTTTATCATGAATTTTCCAATTGCCGATTTTCGCAGTCAAGAGAATAATGACTGGAGATCACGAATTCTCGAATTCACAAATATATGATGAATATTCTCCCAAATATTTGTGAAATATTGCAAATTCGAAAACTGCCCCTGCTGCTCATCACTGCTCTAGATGTTCGTTGTTCAGTAATACAATATTTGGAAGTCACTCGTCCCTTCAGAAAAGATTCAGCTTTATTTGTACAATTCACGGGGAAGAATAAAGGGAAACAAGCTTCAAAATCCACTATTGCAAGATGTATTAAATAAACAATGCAGCAAGCTTATGTACTTCCCAGAACAAAGACTGCCCATTCAAAGTCGCAGCCCATTCTACTCGAGCAGTTGCTGCTTCTTTGGTAAAAATAGCTAATGGCTTAGTGGGATAAATTCGCAGGGCAGCTACCTGGTCTAGTTTTCAAACCTTCTGCAACCATTACAGACTAGACCTATCAGCTAATAGAGACCTACATATGTACGATATATACGTAAATATGTTGCATGACCAGTGTGATGATTTAGAAACACTGGTGTTAGAAAGGAGGGAGAGGCTTTTAACCTCTCTGTGCTTCCTGTCCCTTTAGAGGTCTATAAGGACATCCTCCATGTGTGCTGTCATGTCGGACTCCTGGAAAACTATTTACCGGTAAGTAGGGTTGAGCGAACCCGAACTGTAAAGATTGAATTCGTACCGAACTTGAGGATTTTTGGACCCCGGACCCGAACATTTCAGTAAAAGTTAGGGTTCGGTGTTCGGCGATTTATTGGCACTTTTTGAAAGGATGCAGAGAAAAATTATTAATTTGTCAGTTACATATTCGGGTGAAATTCACCAAATTTTGGTGTGATATACCCCGACTGTACCTAGTAGACAGGTAACAATTCACAAATTTTTCTGTTACATTTTCGGGTGAAATTCACGAATTTTGGGGTGTGATATACCCCTGCCCTACCTAGTAGACAGGTAACATTTCACTAATTTGTCTGTTACATTTTCAGGTGAAATTCACCAATTATTGGCTGTGGTATACCACTACTCTACCTAGTAGACAGGTTAATAAATTTCACACATTTTTCTGTTACATTCTTGGGTGACATTTTTCAATTTTTGCCGTGAATAAACCCCTGCTCTACATAGGTGACAAGGATAGAAATTTTTAAAAATCATCTGTTCCATTGGTGGGTGACATTAACCCATTTCTGGCGATGAAAAACCCCTGCTCTGTATAGGTGACAGTGAATTAAATTTGTTAAATTAGTCTTTAATTGGCCCTTTCATTCGATCCTTCTGCTTTAATAACTTGTCCCACATTTCAGCTCAATCACATTGCAGCCATTGACTTCCATTGGATGTGGTATCCCTTTCTCACGCTCCCTCTCCGACGTGGAACCCTGATTCGCTGATAACCATTATCAACATGGTAGGCTCAGAAAAGAACATCGAAAGTTGATAGAGAAGATATCCAAATAGATTGCGGACGTCACAGGGACGTGCGATCATGCAGAAGTTATCTAGAGTCAACAAAGCGGTAGCAGGGCCTCACCTGTCTAATGTTTTCAAATCCCAAATACTCCAGTGACATTCCCTAGAATTTTTTATTAATCATTCCAATAAGGCCTCATGCACACGACCGTTGTGTGCATCCGTGGCCGTTGTGCCGTTTTCCGTTTTTTTTTCGCGGACCCATTGACTTTCAATAGGTCCGTGGAAAAATCGGAAAATGCACCGTTTTGCAGCCGAGGCCGTGATCCGTGTATCCTGTCCGTCAAAAAAATATGACCTGTCCTATTTTTTTGACGGACAACGGTTCACGGACCCATTCAAGTCAATGGGTCCGTGAAAGAACACGGATGCACACAAAATTGGCATCCGTGTCCGTGATCCGTGGCCGTAGGTTGCTTTCATACAGACGGATCCGAAGATCCGTCTGCATAAAAGCTTTTTCTGATCTAAGTTTTCACTTTGTGAAAACTCATTTCCGACAGTATATTCTAACACAGAAGCGTTCCCATGGTGATGGGGACGCTTCTAGTTAGAATACACTGCAAACTTTGTACAAGACTGCCCCCTGCTGCCTGGCAGCACCCGATCTCTTACAGGGGGATATGATAGCACAATTAACCCCTTCAGGTGCGGCACCTAAAGGGGTTAATTGTACTATCATATTCCCCTGTAAGAGATCAGGGCTGCCAGGCAGCAGGGGGCAGACCCCCCCCCTCCCCAGTTTGAATATCGTTGGTGGCACAGTGTGCGCCCACCATCGCCCCCCCTCCCTCCCTCTATTGTAATAAATCGTTGGTGGCACAGTGTGCGCCCACCATCGCCCCCCCCTTCCTCCCTCTATAGTAAAAATCGTTGGTGGCACAGTGTGCGCCCACCATCGGCCCCCCTCTCTCTATAGTAGTAACAACCATTGGTGGCAGTGTGCGGCCTCCCATTTCCCCCCCCCCCCATCATTGGTGGCAGCGGAGTTCCGATCAGAGTCCCAGTTTAATCGCTGGGGCTCCGATCGGTAACCATGGCAACCAGGAAGCTACTGCAGCCCTGGTTGCCCTGGTTACTTAGCAATAGTACAACAGTAGAAGATTCATACTTACCTGCTTGCTGCTGCGATGTCTGTGACCGGCCGGGAGCTCCTCCTACTGGTAAGTGACAGTTCTTTAGCAATGCGCCGCACAGACCTTTCACTTACCAGTAGGTGGAGCTCCCGGCCGGTCACAGACATCGCAGCAAGCAGGTTAGTATGAATCTTCTTCAATTGTACTATTGCTAAGTAACCATGGCAACCAGGGATGCAGTAGCTTCCTGGTTGCCATGGTTACCGATCGGAGCCCCAGCGATTAAACTGGGACTCCGATCGGAACTCCACTGCCACCAATGATGGGGGGGGGGGGGAGATGGGAGGCCGCACACTGCCACCAATGTTGTTACTGCTATAGAGGGGGGGGGATGCGATGGTGGGCGCACACTGTGCCACCAACGATTTATTACAATAGAGGGAGGAAGGGGGGGGCCCGATGGTGGGCGCACACTGTGCCACCAACGATATTCAAACGGGGGGGGGGGGTCTGCCCCCTGCTGCCTGGCAGCCCTGATCTCTTACAGGGGGATATGATAGTACAATTAACCCCTTCAGGTGCGGCACCTGAGGAGTTAATTGTGCTGATCACGGCCCCCTGTAAGAGATCGGGTGCTGCCAGGCAGCAGGGGGCAGTCATGTACACAGTTTTTCAGTATATTCTAACCTGAAGCGTCCCTATCACCATGGGAACGCCTCTGTGTTAGAATATACTGTCGGAAATGAGTTTCACGATGTAGCTCATATCCGACAGTATATTCTAACGTAGAGGCGTTCCCATGGTGATGGGGACGCATAAAAGTTATGTTCGGGTGTCCGCCTGGCCGTGCGGAGGCAAGCGGATCCGTCCAGACTTATAATGTAAGTCAATGGGGACGGATCCGTTTGAAGATGACACACTGTGGCTCAATTTTCAAACGGATCCGTCCCCCATTGACTTTCAATGTAAAGTCTGGACGGATCCGTCTGAGGCTATTTTCACAGAAATGTTTTAACAATATAATGCAGACGGATCCGCTCTGAACGGAGCCACCGTCTGCATTATGAACACAAGTGTGAAAGTAAAGGGACTCCTGACTTTACATTGAAAGTCAATGGGGACGGATCCGTTTGCAATTGCACCATATTGTGTCAACGTCAAACGGATCCGTCCCCATTGACTTGCATTGTAATTCAGGACGGATCCGTTTGGCTCCGCACGGCCAGGCGGACGCCAAAACGACTTTTTTTTTCATGTCCGTGGATCCTCCAAAAATCAAAGAAGGCCCACGGACGAAAAAACGGTCACGGATCACGGACCCACGGACCCCGTTTTTGCGGACCGTGAAAAAAAAACTGTCGTGTGCATGAGGCCTAACAGGGCATCTTAAGAGTCCTGTATTGTTATTTATCGTCACTACCTCCCCAAGTCGGGAGTGGGTAATTGCTGCACGCCCCCTCCTTTCCTTCAATTCTTCCGTTTTAATAGCTTCTCCCACATTTCTGGTCGATCACAATTACATTTCATCCATTGATCTCCCTTAGATGTGGTCTCTCTTTCTCACACTCCCTCTCCAGCGTGGAACCATGATTCGCTGCTAACAGTGATAAACATGGTAGGCTCAGAAAAGAACATTGAAAGTTGATAGAGCAGATATCCAATTGGATCGTGAACATCACAGGGACGTGCGACATGGCAGTATGTTTGCACACACCTACATGAACTGACTGATGTTTCTGCCCCCTGCAACTTCTGGGTCTCCAAATTGGGCACATGGCCTGAGCTTGCCCTTTACGCCTTGGAGGTGCTGGCCAGACCTGCAGCCAGCACCTGTGTATTGTCTGAACGTGTGTACCGTAATTTAAAAGAATATAAATAAATTTAAAACCAAAAAGCAGTGTAGGCTACCTCCTCCTCCTCCACCACCACATCCACCACCTCCTCAACCTCCTACTCCATATGGACCTCCTAGATCAAGATTATTATTTTTTATTTTTACGTATTTTATGTTATTTAAAGTTATTTCCCTATCCACATTTGTTTGCAGAGCACTTGCCATGCTCTTAACCACATTTTGATGCCATTTGTAGCCCTCTAGCCCTTTCCATGACATTTTTAGAGCCATTTTAGTGCTCAAAAGTTCGGGTCCCCATTGACTTCAATGGGGTTCGGGGTCAAGTTCGGGTCCTTAACTCAAACTTTTTTGTGAAGTTCGGCCGAACCTGTCGAACCCGAACATCCAGGTGTCCGCTCAACTCTACCGGTAAGTCTAAATTATAAAAAAAAAAATTCTTAAAGAAGAACTTTTATCTGTTTTACTACATTAGGAGCTAAATACCTGTACTTGTGGGGTACCCTGCGCTGATACTGCCACCTAGTTTTTTTTTTTTTAAACATTGCCCCTACACCCTGCTGCACCCGCCTGAAATTTTTGCCCTCATTATCTAAATACTGAGCATCGGAACAGGGAGGAGGAGACGCCAGGGTTTCTCAATGGGCGTCTCCTTCTCCCTGGCTGTGCCGCGATCCAATCACATCGGAGAGCGTCACAGCCACCCTGGTGCAAGCAAGGGTAGAGAGTAGCTCAGTGCTTATGCTTCAGGTAAAGTACTTCAGGGGTTATTTGGATAGCTTTGGATACAATCCTTGCGCTGCCTTCTGTAACCTTTGTTTTGTCAAAGTGAGTGAGTTCTCTTCTTATCTCATTCGCCAGGACTAGGGAATGAGCAATGTCATTCCACTCCTTCATGTCCTGGAGGGGATGCTGATAAATCTAACTGGCGAGGGACAGAAAATGTGGTGCCTACATCTCATGGTCACCTGAGCCCTCTGGAGGTTGAACTGGCACAGGAGGAGGACATAAACACCCAGGAATTCTATACAGAACTAGGTGATTTTATTACCCAAATGACAGAAGAGGAGCATGAAGAGCTAGAGGGCGATGAGGAAGACGATGCAGATGACCTCGATAGACCATGGCAATATGCAGTGGTGATGAGGGCAGGGAATCCCTCTGAGTGCCTTGCGCAAATGGCCAGATAAGTGCTGAGTTGCTTGCGTAGTGACTGCTGAATTATCACTATATGGCAGAGAGATGACTACTGGCTCTCCACAAAGTTAAACCCTCACTACTGCTCCAAAATAGGGGCCTTTTATACAACCTTCTGAGAGAGATGAAAAACTCAACGACTATCAAGTCATCATTTGTAGTACATTGGTCGCTGCCTACTCACCCCATCGCCAACCTTTATGAAGGTCTAACTGAGGGGACTCTCTGAACTCATTGACCACTGCCATGACTTTGGAGGAGGGTGGGGGGCTCCATCAGCAGCAACTTATGTCTTGAGTCTCTGATGACCACTATTTTTCACCCGCCTACTGAAGAAACACCCAGCATTACATGGTGCAGAACCTGAACCAGCAGATGGTGGCATTCTTTGACTGCAACCTTTCAACCCCAGATCCCAAATCTTCTGGACTACTGGGTAGACAAACTTGAATCGTTGCCAGCAACTGGCTGAGTTTGCCCTGGGCAAGTTTTTCTGTCTGGCCAGTAGTGTGGCATCAGAGCGGGTGTTTAGTGTGGCAGGGGGCATAGTTACGCCAAAGAGAATTCACCTTTCAACCCAAAATGTGGAGAGTCTAACCTTTGTAAAGATAAATCAGGCCTGGACTGGACACCAATACCTGATACAACAGAGTAGTTCATTCTGACAGTAATGATCTGACTGTAGTGTGCAGCCACTCCAGAACATTGTCACAAATGGCCCGTTACTTCTTTCCACATCCTGCTGCTACTATTCTGATGCTGTCACCCGCCTGATGCCACACGCTTGCTGCCTTTACTGCCATCTGCCCATACTGTGATCTGTCACCATCTTGTGCTGTTACTGCCACTCCTGTCCCTCCCCACACTATTTTCTAGGGCCACTATTTTATTCTTCATGCTGTTACTAACCTCACCAGTCTGTTACAGGGCCAATAGTGTCCCTGTTTGGCCATGTTGATATCATTGTTTATTTTTCTATTCTTCTGATTCGTCAGAAGAACAGAAAAATAACCCCCCAAAAAATATGTCCTGTCGTTTGAGCATCCATAAGGCCTCTATCACATGGTAAGAATTTTGCATCAGGATTTGATCATGATTTGGAAGCCAAAAGTAGGAGTGGGTCCAAAACGCAGAAGACATGCAAATATTTCCATTACATTTTATCTCTCTTTTGGACCCACTCCAGTTTTTGCTTACCAATACTGATAACCAAATGTAAATGCTCACCAAATACAGATGGCTTTGAAGGAAGATTCTCAAAATACAGGATCTGCTTTTTTGGGCTGTTTTTCTGATGGATCAAAAAAACTGATCAATTAACGGTGATGTGAACATTGCTGACATCCTCCCCAATGTCAAGAGGCCACTGTGACATTATTTGTTATTGCTATCATTGTGTTCAAGAGCTTAGGGAAGGGGGAGGAAGGATTATTTTTTCCTAAAATTTGTGAATCCTATGACACTAAGGGGAATTTTATACCAATTTTCAGGGCAATTTAAGCTACTTTGGCTGAGGTAGAATCGATTTGGGTTTGAATCAAACTTTTAAAAAAATTGCCAAACCTGAAGCAAACTGCATCATAAAGGAAACTTGTTTTGTTTTTGTTGAAGCTGGCTGCTCATGCACAGAAAAAATTATGTTTGTGCAGGAACTACAGGATTTTTCAGATTGCAGTGCACTACATGAACAGCTTCGGCTGCCCTCACCGAAAAACACCTACACAGAACGATACCTGTTTGTCTATCTCGCTAATTGTAAAACCCTGACTTTTTACCTATTAATTTAATCTACCTAACTAAATATAACCCTAAACTATCCCTGCAACACCCTATGATTGCTGGCTTGTGGCTGTAATTGGACTCTGCTACAACAGCCCAGCCAGATACATGTCCTAGTGAATTTCTGGCTGAGCTTACAATGGCATCTGTACGTCTGAGCTAGCCTACAGCCCAAAGGACCAGCCAGTATCCTGTCCTATATTTGGCTGACAGTCTGTCAGCCAATCAGGGTGGCTGTGGGCAAGCCCCCTTCCCAGGGTTAGATAATACTCAGTCATCACCCACCCTGCTCTGTTTCCCTCGCATTTTAACAGTACAATGGCATGCTTTGTTTGACAAGTTCTTTATGCAGCATATCGCCAGAACTTCTGATTTTTGTGAAATTGATATTGAATCTGATTAGTTTACAATTGATTTGCTCATCTCTAGTGAGAAACAATAGAGGCAGTAGTTGCATCCAGTGAATCACAAATGACATCTCTGTAGTTATTGGCTTTCCCTTATCTAGCTGGTCCAGACTACCATGAAGACTTGCTCCAGCCACAGCTTATCTCTGCACACAAACGTTCCATCCTGCCGTTAGTGTACCTACACTGCTACTCTCAGTGACAGCTGTTCTCTTTGTGCTCCTATAGTGTAAATATTTCCCTCCAATAAAGTAATAATGCCCCTATTATTCTCCACAGTATTAGTACCCTTCTATGTGCCCATCTATAGTTATGATAGTTCCCATACTATTCCTAATTCTATAAAACATGTGTGATATGGTATATGTAGAAAGCTGGCAAAGAGTTGCAGGGGTTAAGAGGGGAATTTAGTAGTCTCTGTCATGGGTACTAACTTACTTGGAAACCCTCCAACTTAGGGCTCTTTCACATCTGCGTTCTTTTCTTCCGGCATAGAGTTCCGTCGTCGGGGCTCTATGCCGGAAGAATACTGATCAGGATTATCCTAATGCATTCTGAATTGACAGTCCGTCCTTCAGGACGCATCAGGATGTCTTCCGTTCCGGAACGGAACGTTTTTTGGCCGCAGCAAATAGCGCAGCATGCTGCGCTTTTTGCTCCGGCCAAAAATCCGGAACACTTGCCGCAAGGCCGGATCCGGAATGGATGCCCATTGAAAGGCATTGATCCGGATCCGGCCTTAAGCTAAACGTCGTTTCGGCGCATTGCCGGATGCAACGTTTAGCTTTTTCTCAATGGTTGCCATGGTTGCCGGGACGCTAGAGTCCTGGCAGCCATGGTATAGTGTAGTGGGGAGCGGGGAGCAGCATACTTACCATCCGTGCGGCTCCCGGGGCGCTCCAGAGTGACGTCAGGGCGCCCCAAGCGCATGGATGACGTGATCGCATGGCACGTCATCCATGCGCATGTGGCGCTCTGACGTCACTCTGGAGCGCCCCGGGAGCCGCACGGACTGTAAGTATACCGCTCCCCCGCTCCCCACTACTACTATGGCAACAAGGACTTTAATAGCATCCTGGGTGCCATAGTAACACTGAACACATTTTGAAGACGGATCCGTCTTCAAATGCTTTCAGTACACTTGCGTTTTTCCGGATCCGGCGTGTAATTCCGGCAAGTAAAGTACACGCCGGATCCGGACAACGCAAGTGTGAAAGAGGCCTTACTCTGTTTGCTCTCATGTTGGGAGAATTCCCAGTGTGCATTTCTCATAGTTCAAATTTAATATGTGAACAGCTTCAAGTGTATCTTTCTAGCTTTACATTATTCTTGAAGCATAGTCTTACAACATTTTACATGATTTTAACTATGCACATATTGAATATTATATACAGTGCTGCCCATAATTATTCATACCCCTGGCAAATTTTGACTTAAAGTTACTTTTATTCAACCAGCAAGTAATATTTTGACAGGAAATGACATAGGTGTCTCCCAAAAGATAGTAAGACGATGTACGAGAGGCATTATTGTGGAAAAAAAACATTTCTTAGCTTTTATTTATATTTGAGCAAAAAGTGTCCAGACCAAAATTATTCATACCCTTCTCAATAATCAATAGAAAAGCCTTTTTTGGCTATTTCAGCAATCAAACGCTTCCTATAATTGCAGACCAGCTTTTTGCATGTCTCCACAGGTATTTTTGCCCATTCATCTTTAGCAATGAGCTCCAAATCTTTCAGGTTGGAGGGTCTTCTTGCCATCACCCTGATCTTTAGCTCCCTCCACAGATTCTCAATTGGATTCAAGTCTGGACTCTAGCTGGGCCACTCCAAAACGTTAATGTTGCTGTCTGCTAACCATTTCTTCACTACTTTTGCTGTGTGTTCTGGGTCATTGTCACGCTGAAATGTCCACTGCTGCCCAAGGCCAAGTTTCTGTGCAGACTGCCTGATGTTGTCGTTGAGAATCCTCATGTATTGCTCTTTTTTCATGGTGCCATTTACTGTGATTAGGTTCCCTGGTCCATTGGCTGAAAAACACCCCAAAGCATTAGGTTCCCACCACCATGTTTGACAGTGGGGATGGTGTTCTTTGGGTTGAAAGCTTCTGCTTTTTTACGCCAAATGAAGGAAACATCATTGTGACCAAACAATTCAATTTTTTTTTTATCTGACCATAACACAGAAGACCAGAAGTCTTCCTCTTTGTCCAGGTGAGCTTTTGCAAAGACCAAGTAAGCTTTTGTGTGCCTTATCTGGAGAAGTGGAACCCAGCAGTGTGCAGTGTCCGTTGGATTGTCTGCCTTGAGACATTGCCACCAGCAGAGCCCAGATTCACCAGGATGGCCTTGGTGGTGATCTTTGGATTCTTTTTCACCTCTCTATCCTCCTGGCCAGCACAGGTGTCACCTTTGGCTTCCGACCACGTCTTCTGAGATTTTCCACAGTGCGGAACATCTTGTATTTTTTGCTCAAATGTAAATAAAAGCTGAGATTTTTTTTTTCCACAATAATGCCTCTTGTACATCGTCTTATTATCTTTTGGGAGACACCTATTTCATTTCCCATCAAAAAATTACTTGCTGGTTGACTAAAAGTAACTTTAGATCAAAATTTGCCTGGGGTATGAATAATTATGGACAGCACTGTATATATGTTAAATAGTGAAAGTAAGAGCATTTCCACATGCACAATGTGAAGGGAACTCAAGGGATTGGGACTGAAAAGATGTGTTTTTTGTGACAGGCAGTGTACATACACTGAGCAAATAATAAACGCAACACTTTCAATTTTGCTCCCATTTTGCATGAGCTGAACTCAAAGATCTGAAACATTTTCCACACATACAAAAGACCCATACTCAAATATTGCTCACAAATCTGTCTAAATCTGTGTTAGTGAGCTCTTCTCCTTTGTCAAAATAATCCATAACACCTCACAGGTGTGGCATATCAAGGTGCTGATTAGACAGCATGAATTTGCACAGGTGTACCTTAGACTGCCCACAATGAAAGGCCACTATGAAATGTGCAGTTTGATCACACAGCACAATGCCACAGATGTCGCAACGTTTGAGCAAGCGTGCAGTTGGCATGCTGACTGCTGGAATGTCCACCAAAGCTGTTGCTCGTGCAATAAATGTTTTCTCTACCATAAGCCGTCTCCAAAGGCATTTCAGAGAATTTGGCAGTACATCCAACCAGCCTCACAATCACACACCACGTGTAACCACACCAGCCCAGGACCTCAACATCCAGCATGTTCACCTCCATGATCGTCTGAGACCAGCCATCTGGACAGCTGCAGCAACAATTGGTTTGCATAACCAAAGAATTTCTGCACAAACTGTCAGAAACCGTCTCAGGGGAGCTCATCTGCATGCTTGTTGTCCTTATCGGGGTCTGGACCTGACTGCAGTTCATCATTGTAACTGACTTGAGTGGACAAATGCTCACATTCAATGGCATCTGGCACATTGGAGATGCATTCTGTTAACGGATGAGTCCCGGTTTTCATTGTTCAGGGCAGATGGCAGACAGCATGTGTGGCGTTGTGTGGGTGAGCTGTTTGCTGACATCAACGTTCTGGACCGGGTGGCCCATGGTGGCGGTGGGGTTATGGTATGGGCAGGCGTATGTTATGGACAACGAACACAGGTGCATTTTATTGATGGCATTTTGAATGCACAGAGATACTGTGACGAGATCCTGAGGTCCATTGTTGTGCCATTCATCCACAACCATCATCTCATGTTGCAGCATGATAATACACAACCCCATATTGCAAGGATCTGTACACAATTCCTGGAAGCTGAAAACATCCCAGTTCTTGCATGGCCAGCATACTCACCGGGGGATGTCGCCCATTGAGCATGTTTGGGATGCTCTGGATCGGCGTATACAACAGCGTGTTCCAGTTCCTGCCAATATTCTGCAACTTCGTACAGCTATTGAAGAGGAGTGAACCAACATTCCACAGGCCACAATCAACAACCTGATCAACTCTATGCGACGGAGATGTGTTGCACTGTGTGAAGAAAATGGTGCCCCCCCCCCACCTCCTCATCAAGGCAAAACTGTGCACATTTCAGAGTGGCTTTTTATTATTGCGGGCAGTCTATGGCACACCTGTGTTATATTCATGCTGTCTTATCAGCCTTGATATGCCACACCTGTGAGGTGGGATGGATTATCTCGGCAAAGGAGAAGTGCTCACTAACACAGATTTAGACAGATTTGTGAGCAACATTTGAGAGTAATGGGTCTTTTGTGTATGTAGAAAATGTTTCAGATCGTTGAGTTGAGCTCATGCAAAATAGGTGCAAAACCGAAAGTGTTGCATTTATATTTTTGCTCATTTTATATATATATATATATATATATATATATACATGGTTTATGGCTTTTAAGAATTTCTATATAAATGGTTAATGTTATGTTAAAGAGTACCCACAAATATCAAATACAATACACCCTAATGACTGTGGCTGTGGTTTTCTGGCTATTAGTGTACAGACAGATGATGCACATGTCGATACTGACTTGGTGTGTGTATATTTGCTGAACTATCTTACATGAGGTTACACCCACAGGGGGATGGCTCTGTCTAACTAATATCTGTTTCTCTTTACATCTAAGATCTCACTTGCTCAGACAATCTGAATATGGCTCGCTCTGTCTCAACACTCTTAAGAAACTTTTTGAGCAGGCTTCATGGTCCTATATGCCCTAAGAATTATTCATCAACACAAGTGCTATTCAAGAGCCACATGAGGAGGTTCACCAATTCTGCCAAATGCCAAGATGCAAAGTCCAGCACTGGGTAAGAAAAAAAGCTCAGTTCTATAAATCTGCCAAAACTAGTGCAGAAGTATTTGTAACCCTCTGCCTGGTTGTAATTGTCTTTTTCTGCTCATTATGTACTGTATGATATAATCTTTATTAACTATATTATTACTGTACCAGATCTCTCTATGATATGATCTGATTCACATCATGCTCAGTAATATGAAGGAGCTCTTAATGCCAACACAGCACGCTATTTCTAAGATGTATTAGATGAAATGTACTTTAAAAATTCACAAATTTAAGCTGTTATTTACTCATTAATAGCGCATCATATTTCCTTTTATGCTCTTTTATGGTATTTGTCAAACGGAAGAATTTGTAGCTTTAAAACAGTGCCCATCTGCAGTACTGCATACTTCAACCCTTAGACTCCCAGTGCCTTACATGTACCCTGCTGGGTGGGTGTTTAAATAGGGCACCTGCTCGCGAACGCAGTGGACACCATAGCCAGTGGGTCTTTTCTGTTTGAAACAGCAAAGGCTCACAGCTAATGTCTGAAACTGGCAATGATGCAGATCGCAGACATTAAACCCTTTAGATGCCATGGTCAAGCGTGAACACGGCATCTAAATAGCGATAAACCCGGAGTCCCTCTGAAGAGACCCAGAGAGCTGCAGGTGGCAGGCCAACATAGGATAACTGCAAATTGAACTTATACTGTAATTCTTTGGAAATACAGTAAAGACTAAGGCTACTTTCACACTAGCGTTCGATCGGATCCGTTCTGAACGGATCCGATCGTAATAATGCAGACGGAGGCTCCGTTCAGAACGGATCCGTCTGCATTATATTAGCAAAAAAAAGCTAAGTGTGAAAATAGCCTCGGACGGATCCGTCCAGACTTTCAATGTAAAGTCAATGGGGGACGGATCCGCTTGAAGATTGAGCCATATTGTGGCATCTTCAAACGGATCCGTCCCCATTGACTTACATTGTAAGTCTGGACGGATCCGCACGCCTCCGCACGGCCAGGCGGACACCCGAACGCTGCAAGCAGCGTTCAGCTGTCCGTCTGTCCGTGCGGAGGCGAGCGGAGCGGAGGCTGAACGCCGCCAGACTGATGCAGTCTGAGCGGATCCGCTCCATTCAGACTGCATCAGGGCTGGACGGCTGCGTTCGGGTCCGCTCGTGAGCCCCTTCAAACGGAACTCACGAGCGGACCGACGAACGCTAGTGTGAAAGCAGCCTAAAATAAACCTAACTGGAAAATATTGTAGCTTCCTAGAGGGACTATGGAATTATAGTATAGGCTAAAATCTAACTAGCTAATATTGTAGCTTCCTAGAGTAAAAAAATATAAACATTTTAATCACCCCCCTTTCCCTAGAATAAAAAAATAAATACATAAACAACAAAAAAATAAACAACATGGGCATCGCCGTGTCTGAAACACCCGTGCTACTAAACTATACATTTTTTTTATCCTATACGGTGAATGGCATAATGGAAAAAGATAAAAATGGCCGATTCGCCATTTTTCCGTCTCTTCACACACCAAAATGTTACCAATACAAACTACAGAACGTCTTGCAAAAAATGAGCCCCCATTCAGCTTGGTAGACATAACTACCATAACTGGGGTGTCAGAATATGGCAATGCAATAAAATTTGTTTCATAGTTTTAATTTTTTTAAGTATTAAAATTACAAATATACAGATGTGGTATTATTGTAATGATACTGAGTTAGATAATAAAGGGCAAAGGTCAGTTTTGCTGCATATGGAACGCTGTAGGGACAAAACCCGTAAAACTTTGGTGGAATAGTTTTTTTTCCCCCAAATCCACCACATTAGCATTTTTTCCCTCTTCTCACTACAGTGTATCCCATATTAAATGGTGGAGTTAGAAAGTACAACTTGTCCCACAAAGTATAAGCCGTGATACAGGTATGTGAATGGAAAAGTAAAAAAGTTATGGCTCTGTGAAGACAAGGGGTTAATATACCAGCCCACCATGGTTCAGCGCATCCTCCACATTATCATGTCACGTATAGTGAAATAGTTATTTCATAAGGTCATATTACGGTGCACACTGAAGATTTTTAAGAAAAATCTGTGGTAGAATCCATGTAGTCTTCATTTTTTCAGGAGTTTAAGAAATGAAAGTCAATATTTAGAGCAAAGTTGGTGCTGAAAATGGAACCATTGCTAAATGACATTGGGATATACCTTTTCCTCTTTAGCTCTTGGGTGATGAAAAATCAAAGCTGGTGTACATTGTAGAGACCTCCACCTTCCTCTGGGCTACAAATCATGTATTAGGCTTGTTTCCCACTTTAGGCCTTTCACACGGGCGTCCCGGATTTTTTTTTTCTGCGCAAGTGCAATGCGTTTTGCACGCGCATGAGAAAAAACTGAATGTGGTACCCAGACCCGAACCCGGACTTCTTCACTGAAGTTTGGGTTTGGGTTAGGTGTTCTATTCATTTTATTATTTTCCCTTATGAGGATGAGGTGAGTTAATTATTATTTTTTTTAACCCTTCAAGCCACATTTTAGTAATTATTCTGTATTAAGAATGCTTACTAAAATGTGGCTTGAAGGGTTAAAAAAAAATACAAAATTAACTCACCTCATCCTATTGTTCGCACAGCCTTCTTTCAGGACCTGCAAAAGGACCTTTGATAACGTAATCATGCTCCCCACGTGGTGAGCGCGGTGATGTCAGCGCAGGTCCTGCTGAATGAAGATAGAAGTTATTGCAATTTTTTTTTAACTCTTTAAGCCACATTTTTGTAAGCATTCTGTATTAAGAAGGATATTATTTTCCTTTATAAACATGTTATAAGGGAAAATAATACAGTAAATTGACTTTTATCAATTTACTAACATCATCTCCTAGCAACCATGCGTTAAAAAATCATGCGATTTTCACGCAGCCCCATTCATTTCTATGGGGCCTACGTTGCGTGAAAAACGCAGAATATAAAACATGCTGTGATTTTCACGCAACGCACAAGTGATGCGTGAAATTCACCGCTCATCTGAACAGCCCCATTGAAGTGAATGGGTCCGGATTCAGTGCAGGTGCAATGCGTTGACCTCACGCATTTCACCCGCACTGAATTCTCGCCCGTGTGAAAGGGGCCTTAGTGTTTGGACAGTGATTTCCATCAGTGATTTGTGACCCAAAATCAGGAGTGGAGGCTACTCAGAGATAAGGTCTAATGGAAAGATCTGCACCTGTTCTGTGGTTTTGACCCGCACCTGGTTTTGGCTCACAAATCACTAACGGAAATAACTCATCAAACACTGAAGTGTGAACAAGGCCTTAATCAGATCCCTCACATTTAAATAGTCCAAATAGGAAGTATGATTGATAAGATCCTGCCTCATGTGTGAGGAAAAGGGGGGATGCCCCTGAAATGTCCCATGGCAGGATTTGATGGATCATACTTCAGCTTGAAATAGTTCTCATTGTGTGTATTGATTTTAAGCAAAAATATGAATAAGGACTCATGCACATGACCATTGGCTGTTTTGTGGTCCGCAAATTGTGGCTCTACAAAACACAGATAACAGCTGCGTGCATTCCACATTTTGGGGAAAGGGACTTCTGACCCCTAATAGAACAGTTCTACCCTTGTCTGTAATGCGGGTAAGAATAGGACATGTTCTATCAATTTGCAGATGGCACAGAACGGACGTGTGGATGCGAACAGCACACGTAGTGCTATCTGCATCTCTTGAGGCCTCACTGAAGTGAATGGGTCTGAATCCGTCCTGTACAAAATGCGGACCGGATGCAGACCCAAACCACGGTTGTGTGCATGAGCCCTAACGTAGCTTCCGGTTTGAACTACTGGAATGTGAGTGGTTTAATTAATGCATGATTATTAGCACAGAAAAAGGTGTGGTTCTGATTATCTTGGACATCGTTCACACTCCGGAGGTGGTGAAACCGTTACAGGCCTGGGTCAAAGAACATTTAATCTTGGTGAAGGAACACATTTAAGTGATTTTAGGGTAGGTTCACAGCGCCGCTTAAGGGCTCATGCACACGAGCTGGTGTGCCCTGTGCCCATATTGCGGAACACAAACAGTGGGTCCACAATAAACGGGCACTGGTGTTGTGCACTCTGTATCATTGACTTGAATGGGTCTGCAATCCGCAAGATATGGAGTGGTGTGGCGTGGAGGCACAAAGATAGAGCATGTTCAAGTGAGTGGGTCCGCATCTGCAAACGGCATGCACTTGGCTGTTACCCGTGCATACCGGATCGCTATGTTCGGTCTGCAGCATGGGCAGACATGTTTGTGTGGATGATCCCTAACTTTTCTCTGCCGGAACAGCCTGCAGACATTCACCCAACCTAGCCTAGCTGGATACTGCCTTTCACCACTGGACATCATTGACTATTATAGGATCTGGCCGGTTTCCTGCATGAATGTTGGGTTTTGGACGTATAAAACACTGCATGCACCAGTCTTTGTCCAGCACTCATGCCAGAAACTGACTGAATCCTCACCAATTCCCATTACAGTAAATGGCAGAATCTGGCTAGGCTACATTGGGGGAACTCCGGCAGGCTGCTCTCTGTCCTAACAGCCTGTTGGATCAGTTAAACGGAGGTGGGAACCTACCCTTAGACATTGGAAAGAACTGTCTATATGGTGAAATATCATACACAAGTAATATGCTTGATGTAAAGTAAAGTGAATAATAGAAATACTACAGTATATTGGTGTACTTCTTCATCAAACTTCCATTCAGGCCTATGCAATGTACGCTTATCCTGGCTTCAATCAACAAGCATATTACAGATGAGAAGAATTCAGGGTTGTAATAATACACCAAGGTCTTGTCAGACTGCTGTAACACTGTCAGGATTCAAGGTTCTACACAATGATAACAGTGGTCATTGACCTTCTACAATTCAACATTTAAAATCTGAAAATAGAAATAAGGCTACTTTGTAGCAGTCCTTAGAAATCTTAAGCAAATACTTCACCTTCTGTTTTGGTTGCTTAGATTGAGGTAAACTATAAAATGAGGTTAAATATAGTAGACAGCTAAAAGATAAAGTAAGGTCTTGTCCACATTTCGTTTTTCACTGACGTGTGCTATACGCATTTTCTGTGGACAGCACATGTACTCATTGACAGTGATGGCCAGTTTGCAGTGTTCGCCAGCGAACGCATGCGAGCTGCCATCTTAACTCACATGTCCGACGATGCACAGGTAAGCCCTTACCTGTGCCTGTGCCGTGAGTCGGTCTGAAACAACTACGGTCACAGGGAGCAGGCAGTTCCGAGTACAGCCACCGGGGCCTTTATCGCCAGGGGCCCATCACTGCTCATTGATTTTAATGTGGCTGTTCACCTATCAGTAGTGGGACCAAACACACCCATTGAAGTCTATGGATCTGTGAAAAATCACTAACACAACACAGATGGCATTCGTATTTGGTTTCACGGATCGCTGATAGATGCGCTTGTATCAATAAATGTTTATTGGTTTTACCATGAAGAGGAACAGTACAGTACCGTTATATTGTTACAAGTGTGAACTTGTCATATTTGATAAAGGGATATAGATCACTTGTTATCTTTTTCCAATCAGAAGTTGTCATTCACATATAAATTGCAGATTTAGGCCTTATGCACATGGCCGTTGTTTTGGTCCGCATCCGAGCCACAGTTTTGGCGGCTCTGATGCGGACCCATTCACTTCAATGGGGCCGCTCTAGATGGGGACAGCACTCCGTGTGCTGTCCGCATCCGTTGCTCCGTTCCGTGGTCCCGCCCAAAAAATATAACCTGTCCTATTCTTGTCTGCGCAGTTATATGAAAGGCTGTCCATGCCGTCCGTGTTTTGAGGATCCGCGGGTTGCGTGTGCATGTAGGCTAATACAAATGATGTTGTATTCGGTAATAAGCCAGGTTCTCGAGTACAGTGTATTAGTGCTTAGTGTATGATAGATGCTCTTGAAATGAATAATTTTCTGAGCAGTGTCCTCCATATACAGATGACGCACAGGAGGCAAAGAACGGACACACAGACCAAACATGGATTCCTCACGGACATCTTCACAGATGAAACGACAGATTTTTTTCACAAATAGTATAGAATTGCAGACAAAAGAAGCTGTGTGCCGCAATTCTCTACTATTTGGCTACGACTTACAAGTCCTTGCTGGCACCGGCAACAACGGTGTGCAGTGCTCCATCTCTAGAACAGATGTTTTTCACAGACATCAAATGGACATGGAAATTTTAAGTAGGCCTTAGAGACTGCTCTGTGAGGGCTATCTGCTAGAACTAATAATCCCTGTAAGGGACTGACCATTAGGCCTCATGCACGCGACAGTATTCTTTTGCGGTCTGCAAAAAGGGGTTCAATTGTTCCTTGATCCGTGTCTGTTTTTGTTTCCGTATGTCTTCCTTTATTTCTGAAGGATCTCCAAACATGAAGGAAAGTAAAAAAAAAAAATCGAAGTCAAGTTTGCCATGCAAATGATAGGAAAAAAACTGACGCGGACGCGGATGACAATCTTGTGTGCCTCTGTGTTTTTTTCACTGACCCATTGAACTTGAATGGGTCCGCGAACAGGTCCTATTTTTTTCACGGACTGGAAACACGGATCACGGACACGGATGAAAAACGGTGCATTAGCCGAGTTTTCCATGGACCCGCAAAGTCAATGGGTCCGCAGAAAATCACGGAAAATGAAAAAACAGACACGGGACACAACAACGGTGGTGTGCATGAGGCCTAAAGAGAAAAGCAGTTCCTCATGACTAATTGTACTTAATGGCAGACAGCAGACTGAAAGCCAGAGGCCCAAAATCAGTTTCAGAGTACCTACTTATCACATCATTTACACTTGCAATTGTTTGTAGTCAATTAAATGCATATAAAAAAATAAGGTGTTTACAAGAGTTTTTCAAGCTCTGTTTTGAAGACCAAAAAATTGTCAAAAAATTTCTTACAGACTCTAAAGGGGTCAAATATTGATGACCTGTCCTCAGGATAGGTCATCTGATCAGTGGGGGTCCGACTTCTAGCACCATCATTCAGCTGTTTGAAGGGGTTTATGTTGATTTTAGTCTAATTTCTATTAATGTATTCGCAGTATGGTGATTTGTACAGATGAGCGAATTTACCAAAATATTTTTGGTGTCTTTTAATCAAATAGCCCATCCCTTTACATTCAGTCTAAATAATTTTGGACTGAACTTAAAGTGCCTTGATTGCTCCAAAAAGTAGTGTATCACATTCTGAGGACTACCAGGACTGTATCCAACCACATTTAAGCTATTTGGTGCCATTAGTAATGTACCGTAAAAGTGACAGCAACATACAGTACAGTATATAGCTACGGGTAAACAGATGGTAGCCAGAGCTAATAAACAGCCTGTTTAAAAACACATTGTATTTGGATTTTTATTGTTTTTTTGTTGTTTTTTTTTTTTAATGGTCCACAAAGTAACCCTTTTGGGGGCAGATGTTTACACACACACAAGAAGCAATGACTTTACGAAGCCGCACCAAACCTGTTGCAGCAGGTTTGGTGTAGCAGTACAGTATGGAACATGGTGGACAAAGCAGATGTGCAGCTATGCAGGGACAGTCGCAGTAGTACAGTATGAAACATGATGGACAATACAGGAGATATGCAGTTGTGCAGCAGCAGAAATATAGTTTTAAACTAAAAGGACATATTATAGTGTTGAGCAAATCAAAGTTCACAAAGTGAACTTTCAGGGAAAATTTGATTAGCTGCAAAGCCGAATTTCCTCATGCTTCGTGGTAACAAATCAATTTTCCTTAAAATAGATAAAATTTCACTTGCCTCATACATTTGTGCGCAAACAGTCCTCCGCGGCCATCTTGACGGAAGATCCTGCACAAAATCTTGTGCGAGGTGATATATGATGTCACCACGTCAGCCAGAGTGATGAGTCAGCAAGCACCACGCAAGATTTCACACTGGATCTTCGAGCAAGACTGCCGTGGCTGTTCTTTGCGATCAAATGGATAAGGTGAGTATCTTATAGATTGCAAACCCTAACGGGCAGGACCCTCTTTCCTTCTGTACTAGTTTGTAACTCATCTTGTTGTCTGTATCATGTATGTATACCCCTTTTCATATGTACAGCGCCAGTGCCCTTTAACAGTGACCTCCACAGTGCCCACCCTTTTGACAGTGACCTCCACATTGCCCCAACCTTTAATAGTAACCGCCCCTTAAATAGTGACCTCCACAGTGACCGCCCCTTTAAAAGTGACTTCCACAGTGCCTGCCCCTTTAACAGAGACCTCCATAGTGCCCGTCCCTTTAACAGTGACCTCCACAATGCCCGCCCCTTTAACATTGACCACCCCTTTAACAGTGACCTCCACAGTGCCTGCCCATTTAACAGTGACCTATACATTGCCCATCCCTTTAATAGTTGCCACCCTTTAACCAGGATCTTCACAGAGCCCGCCCTTTAACATTGACCACCCTTTTAACAGTAACCTTCATAGTGGCCGCCCCTTTAACAGTGACTTCCTCAGTGTCCGCCTCTTTAACAGTGACCTCCACAGTGCCCGCCCCTTTAACAGTGAACTCCACAGCGCCCGTCTGTTTAATAGTGGCCCCTGCCCCCCATGCATGTAGCAGTGTAGTTGTGCGGTCATACGTCATATGACTGAATATTTAAGGAACTGCAAACTGTTAAAACCTGTGTGGTCAGTTTTTATTGAAACCTGGAGTAGGACCTGCGAGCTTCTAATAAGGGACATGTGACCGTGTAAATGGCAGTTTGGATTTAAGTGAAAGGCTTGCTGGCTTCTATTGGCTAATGCAGGTCATTTTTTGGGAATATCTCAGGAATGGTAAGTCCTAGAGAGCTGAGACCCTGTCTAAAACCTTACCGGACACCTGATATACTTGTGTGCCAAATTTGGTGAAGATCGGTCTAGTCATTTGGTCGCGCATAAAGAACATCTAGACAAACGTCCAGACAGACAGAAACTAATTTTTATATATATATATAAGAGATAAGATATATATATATGGTATGTCTTTTTAGTTTGGAACTATATTGCTATATCCTGCATTGTCCATCATGTTTCATACTGTACTACTGACAGCTCAATGGTCATCTCATCTGCTGCGATCAGCAATGAACAGGGCATCTGAGAGATTCAATGAGGGGGACAGCGCAATTGCTGTTCCCTGTCATTGCACCTCTACTCACAGAGAAATTTCTGTGTGAAATTCAGCAAAGCAGCCAAATCGAAGTTTTGATAACTTTGTTCACCTCTAATAAATAAATACAAAATATATAACTCTTGTTGGTCGACCAGTGTGTGTCACGGGGCTCCTACCTGGATTGGGCTCCAAAGCATGGAGGGGAGAGTAATGGTGGAGGTGGAGAAATAGTCAAGTCCAGACTTTAATAAAGTTCAACGGCTTTTCTTGAATCAACTTGCATCCAGACAATATGCAGCCTTTATCTTGGTTTTAGCAGGTTTTATGGTAACTGGCAGGCAAACATGAATATTTTGCTTTCTCTCTACTGTGTTAAACTTGGTTTTAGTCTGGTCACTAGACTTTAGGGCTGTTCTGGTACCTTTGGAATGGGATACCTTTGGCAGTTGACCTCCTTGCAATATTCTGTCTGTAAATCTGTAAGGAGTTTGTTGCTCTGTAAGCTGCTTCCATCTGGAGGGACTCTACAGAAGGGGGACCTCCCCTCGCTTCTACATCTTGGCATGTCTGCCTCAGATGCTACCCTGGATTTGACCAACTAGATACTTCCTGGTGCCCCTCTCTTGGAGGATAATTGGACTATCCCGCTTCTGCCCACAAGGGTGAGAATGGAATGGTAAGTTCCATTAAATCTAAGGATCTCTCTGCCATATATCTGCTGCCACCTGCTGCTGAATAAGGGACAATGCATGAAATACAACAGTTTCAAAGCAATGTTATGAATGCACAGTGACCTAGAAACAATACACAGATGACATTGAATCCAGAGGGAAAAAAAGCAGTCTAGTTTGAGACCTGCACTTATACATGCAGACAAACAACGCAAGTTTGTGAGCATTCGTGTGTTTGATTTCAAGTGTGTGTTTGTAGTAAGTGTGTGACTTTAGATTACGTGACTTGAGATTCAGGGACTTTAGTAGGGAACTACATACAGTAAGTTACATTCTTATCACTGCACGATATTATATTTTTTCTCTTTTCTTGTGTGATCCCCATGTAGTATGTGTTCCATTATTCACAACGCAGTCCAGTGCACATCTTGTCTATGTATGAGGTCCTGGAACAGCCGATTGAGGCTGCACATTTTTGTTCAAAATGTGAGCAAATTTCCTGTTTGGAATCGCACATCGAGTATCTAACTTGGCGAGTTTCAACACTGAGAACAATTTGGAAAAGAGTTTGCTGCTCACTGAGCAAGCACTCTATGGGGTAGATGTGGGAGAGGGTGGTAGCGAGGAGGCTCAGGAAAGTGAGGTAGTTGGCTGGATAACAGTTAGAAAGCAGGGTAAAGGGAAGATATGATACACCCCAACAAGTTTGCAAGGTTGGCAGATGAGTGGGATGTCAGTTCAGGGAGACACTGCTGCAGCTGGACACTTCCTCTGCCAGTCAGGGGAGTGTCAGCTCCAGTAAGCAGGGAACCAGGAGAGCAGGGCAGGCCAGACAGGTGCTTGTAGTGGGAGACTCAATTATTAGGGGTACAGATAGGGCGATTTGTCACAAAGACCAGGATCATTGAACGGTGTATTGTCTTCCTGGCGCTCGAGTTTGACACATCGCGGATCGGGTTAACAGATTACTGGAAGGGGCTGGAGAAGATCCAGCAGTCATGGTCCATATCTGAACCAATGACCAAGTTAGAGGCAGGTGGAGCATCCTTGAAAATGATTTTAGGGATTTAGGTCAACAGCTTAGGGCAAGGACCTCAAAGGTAGTGTTTTCCGAAATACTACCTGTACCACGAGCCACACAGGAAAGGCAGCGGGAGATTAGGGAGATTAGGGAGGTTAACAAGTGGATCAAGAACTGGTGTAGGAAGGAGGAGTTTGGGTTCCTAGAGAACTGGGCCGACTTCTTTATAAACTACAGGCTCTATTGTAGGGACGGGCTGCACCTCAATGGGGAAGGGGCAGCTATGTTGGGGGAGAAGATGGCTAGAAGGTTGGAGGAGTGTTTAAACTAGGGACTGCAGATCCCAAAACTACAGAGTCTCCACAGCTTCACTGTGAAATGGAGGATAATCCACACAGCTGAGACTGCTGGCTGGGTTTTTATATCCCTAACCAAAAACTCAGCCTGGAACATGGGGAGAAGCCACCCATCCTGCACTTTGGCTGCTCCCAGTACGAGCCGGCCCGGATCAGCTCTACAGCCATACTAAATAACAAATAGTGTCAGTCAGCACTAACTGCCACTGACACTTAAAATCAGCGGCTCTTACGTCACCAAGGCCAGGAATCTCGGTGACATATACCTTCCATCAATGACGGACCCTTGCTCCTTCCTACAGCTGGGAAACTGAAATCTGTATAGCTCATAAAACAAACAGGTTCTTGGCAATAACCAAAGACCTTTCCCAACTGGTTCAGGACCCGATTAGGGGGATGGCCATAGTGGACTTAATATTAACCACCTCGGAACACCTCGGAACACCTCGGAAATAGTAACCTAGTAACCTTCCAATTGTCATTCAAAAGAGTGTTTCTTCAGGGAGGAATAAAAATACCAAACTTTAAAAAAAGCAAAATGTAGCCAACTAAAAGAGGCCATAGGCCTCACTAACTGGGACAAAGTCCTAAAAAATAAAAATACAGCCACAAAATGGGATACTTTTTAAAACATCCTAAAATCTAATTGTGAGAGGTGCATACCTTATGGGAATAAAAGGTAAAGGAACAAAAAAAATAAATAAATGTGGATAAATAGAACTGTAAATAAAGCAATAAATGACAAAAAGAAAACATTTAAATCACTAAAACAGGAGGGGGCGAAGAAGCACTGAAAAACTATAAGGAAAAAAATAGAATATATAAAAATAAAATAAAAGCAGCCAAACTAGAGACCGATATATTCATTGCCAAAGAGAGTAAAACTAACCCTCAAATGTTCTTGAATTATATCAATGGTAAAAAGTATAAATCTGAAGGTGTCGGCCCTTTACTGAGTGATGAGGGGGGAGTTAGAGAGACTAGGGAAAATAAACTGTCAGATGAAATGTAGAATGTAAAAGTAAATGCCCCATTAAAAGTGCCCTGTCAGACCAAGGAAGAAGTACAGTGGCATCTTAAATAGATTAAAATAGACAAATCGGCAGGACCAGGTGGCATACACCCCCATATCCTAAGAGAATTAAGTAATGTCATAGCCAGACCCTTATTTCTGATATTTAAGGACTCTATACTGACAGGGAGTGTTACACACGATTGGCACATAGCAAATGTGGTGGCAATATTCAAAAAGGGTCCAAAAGCAGAGTGCGGAAACTACAGGCCAGTAAGTTTAAAATATGCCATGGGTGAACAGTTTGAAGGTTTTCTAAGAGATGCTATCTTAGAGTATGTCAATGAAATAAGAAAATAATGCCATATCAGCATGGCTTCATGAGGGATCAGTCATGTCAAACTAATTTAATCAGTTTCTATGAGGAGGTAAGTTCTAGACTTGAGAGCGGTGAATCAATGGATGTCGTATATCTGGACTTCTCCAAAGCATTTGACACTGTACTGCATAAAATGAGAATGCTTGGACTGGGGGGAAATGTCTGTATGTGGGTAGGTAACTGGCTCAGTGATAGAAAACAGAGGGTGGTTATTAACGGTACACACTCAGATTGGGTCACTGTCACTAGTGGAGTACCGCAGGTGTCAGTATTGGGCCCTATTCTCTTCAATATAATTACTAATGATCTTTTAGAAGGTCCCAGGCGCCGTGCTCTTCGGTGATCGGTGGCCAGTGCTTCCCAGTTACCGTTGCAGTCCGGGACACTCTATTTGTATAAGTGATATTGCTTCTGAGGATTCCGCTCGACAGCTTCCATTCAGTCCTAGATACAGCAGGAGTTCGGCTGGTTTCATGTTTCACTGCTCTAAGGGCGGTACCCATCAATCGTGGGACTGGGTTGGGTTAGGTGACCTAGCTGACCAACCCTGGCTCTCCTACACATACTTAAGGGGCTCAGCCCTCTTCCCAGATGCCTTAGTGTCGAGGTCCTAGTCTGTTGCTAAATAGCTTGATAACCACTTGTGTTCCTGACCTATACTTCGTTCCTGGATTCCGCTTATCATCTGATCCCTGCCTGCTTGATATGTCTCTCCCTTGCCGACCTGGATTGCCTGACCTGTGCCACTTGCCCTGACCGTCTGCCCATCTGACTACGCCTCTGCCTCATCCTTTGGTTCCTGATCTGTTGCTCCTGGTAACGACTCTGTCTGTCTACCATGCCTGTACTGCTGGTACCTATCTCAGGTATCTTTTGGTCCACCTGGACCAGCTGCTACTAACTCTGGGACTACTCTGGAGTGGCACCTGGCAACTACCCTAATGGCCCAAGTCTATCCTCACCATCAGAGGCTCTAGCGAAGACCAGGTAGTTGCTTAGTCACGCCCCTCCAGGGTACAGCCAGTCAGTAGCACTGTGGGTTCACATCCGCTGATCCGTGACAAACTGGATGAACAGATGTCTTTTTTCAGCCTTATAATCTATGTTTCTAAGGATTGAATTATGTATAAAAGAATGTGAGCACCCTAAATCTGTAGTATCAAGCTGCAATTTGACCCCAGAATCAAGGATGAATGGATGTACTTATAAAAGAATGTGAACGCTACAAAATGTCTAGTATCAAGCCACAATTTCACCCCAATTACAAAATAAAGGATTAATGGATTGAATTATTTATAAAAGATCACGAGCATCCTAAAATCTGTATTATTAGGCTGCAAGCTTATCCCTGAATCAAAGATGAATGGATGTACTTATACATTAAAATGTGAACACCCTAAAATCTGTAGCATCAGGCCGAAATTTCACACCATAATCAAGGATAAATAGATTTACTTATATAAAAAATAAGAATGTGAACACCCTAAAATCTGTAGTATGAGGCAACAATTTTACCCGAATTATACAATTAAAAATGAATGGATTTACTTATCTAAAAAAGAATGTGAACACCCCAAAATCTGTAGTATCAGGCCACGATTTCACCCCAATTGCAAAATTAAGGATTAACAGATTTACCTATGTAAAAAAGAACGTGAACACCCTAAAATCGGTAAATCAGGCTGCAATTTCACCCCAGACTCAAGGATGAGTGGATTTACTTATGTACAACAAAAACGTGAACACCACCAAAATTTGTAGTATCAGACCGCAATTTCACCCCAAGAACAGAATCAAGGATTAATGGAATTAGTTATATATAAAACAAAGCAACCTAAAATCAGTCGTATTAGAACGCTTTTTAAACCCAATTAATGCAGAAAGATGTAATAGAATAGCTCCTATTAGCCAAGCTTTACACTGTTCAATTGGTCCCTGCTCTCTTCCCTATAGTGTGAATAAATCCTCCCTATTATATCCCTACACTATCTCTAAGCTGTCCCTAAACTGCTCAAAAGTAATATTTTGTGAATAACGTGTTTCCCAATCACTATCCCTAACGCCTGTCACGTCTCTCCTTGCACTAAGTTTACTGGAAAATGCTCTGCTGATTGGCTGACTACAATGTATTATGGGTGATCCCTCGTTCCTAAGCTTCTAACTTCCCTTTTGTAACATGCACAGAAGCCATTTTACCTCATGACGAATCAAAATTTTCCTGAAATTTGGATCAAATTCCACCTCATTAACTTCAATTTGCTCAACGCTAATTATGTCAAAGAAAACCTGGAAACATGGTTTCATCAGGAAAGCCTCCCCTCTGGATGGAGCTATTTTTTTGCTTGTTAAGAACAAGGACAGGTTTTTATTCAGACCTCAACTAACGTGGTCTGAATAAGATAATGGTGAAATGCAAGTAACTTTGCCTTTTGCCTGTATTATGTGCTGCACTACGTTATTGCAGGCTCTGCCTACTTGTTTTGTCAATTTGAACCTGCCTACAACATGGGGGCCACAGTTTTTTTTCACTAGCCACTTTAAGTTCCCAATCTGCCCCTGGATGTGCTTCTGAAATTTGTTGCAGTAAATCACTTCGACTTTGAATGATGATGTCATCAATCTTGCATGATGTATGCAGCCCTGGAACAGCCGTTCGAGGGTGTATATCTTTGTTCAAGATGTGAGCAAATTACCCGTTTGGAATCGCAAATCGAGTTGCAACACTTAGAAGCATTGACAATTTGCAAAAGAGTTTGCTTCTCACCGAGCAAGCACTCTTTGGGGTAGATGAGGGGGAGGGTGACAGAGAGAAGGCTGAGGAAAGTGAGGTAGCTAGCTGGGTAACAGTTAGAAAGTGAGGTAGAGGGAAGAGTGCCAGGGAGGCTAGCCCTGATCTGTCACACCCCAACAAGTTTGCACGTTTGGCAGATGAGGGGGATGTCAGTCCAGGGACGGCACTGCTGCAGCCGGACACTTCCTCTGCCAGTCAGGGGAATGTCAGCTCCAGTAAGCAGGGAACCAGGAGAGCAGGAAAAGCCAGACAGGTGCTGGTAGTGGGAGACTCCATTATTAGGGGAACAGATAGGGAAATCTGTCACAAAGATCGTGATCGCCAAACAGTGTGCTGTCTTCCTGGCGCTAGAGTTCGACACATCGCGGATCGGGTTGACAGATTACTGGGAGGGGCTGGAGAAGATCCAGCAGTCATGGTCCATATTGGAACCAATGACAAAGTTAGAGGTAGGTGGTGAGTCCTTAAAAATTATTTCAGGGATTTAGGTCAAAAGCTTAGGACAAGGACCTCAAAGGTAGTATTTTCCAAAATACTGCCTGTACCACGAGCCACACGAGAAAGGCAGTGGGAGATTAGGGATATTAACAAGTGGCTCAAAAACTGGTGTAGGAAGGAGGGGTTTGGGTTCCTGGAGAACTGGGCCGACTTCTCTATCGGCTACAGGCTCTATCGTAGGGACGGGCTGCACCTCAATGGGGAAGGGGTAGCTGTGCTGGGGAGAAAGATGGCTAGAAGGTTGGAGGAGTGTTTAAACTAGGGACTGGGGGGAGGGAATTTACACTATAGGAGGGGGAGATAGTGCAGATAGAGACCGGGGGCAAGGTAGTGGGACTGGGGGAGGAATTGAACGAGGGACTAGAACAGTTCAGAAGGAAAGGTGTGGGGTAAAACATATACATAAACTAATGCCAGAAGCCTGACTAATAAAACTGGGGAGCTGGAATTAGTGATGTGTGAGGAGAATGTACAAGGAGACAGTCTATTTAGAAAGGACCGTCAAAACCGGAGAGGGGGAGGGGTTTGCCTTCATGTAAAGTCTTGTCTAAAGCCCACACTCCGTGAAGATATAAGTGATGGCCATGAACATGTGGAGTTACTGTGAGTAGAGATACAGTACAGACCAAAAGTTTGGACACACCTTCTCATTTAAAGAGTTTTCTTTATTTTCATGACTATGAAAATTGTAGATTCACACTGAAGGCATCAAAACTATGAATTAACACATGTGGAATTATATACATAACAAAAAAGTGTGAAACAACTGAAAATATGTCATATTCTAGGTTCTTCAAAGTAGCCACCTTTTGCTTTGATTACTGCTTTGCACACTCTTGGCATTCTCTTGATGAGCTTCAAGAGGTAGTCACCTGAAATGGTTTTCACTTCACAGGTGTGCCCTGTCAGGTTTAATAAGTGGGGTTCTTGCCTTATAAATGGGGTTGGGACCATCAGTTGCGTTGTGGAGAAGTCAGGTGGATACACAGCTGATAGTCCTACTGAATAGACTGTTAGAATTTGTATTATGGCAAGAAAAAAGCAGCTAAGTAAAGAAAAACTAGTGGCCATCATTACTTTAAGAAATGAAGGTCAGTCAGTCCGAAAAATTCGGAAAACTTTGAAAGTGTCCCTAAGTGCAGTTACAAAAACCATCAAGCGCTACAAAGAAACTGGCTCACATGTGGACCGCCCCAGGAAAGGAAGACCAAGAGTCACCTCTGCTGCGGAGGATAAGTTCATCCGAGTCCCCAGCCTCAGAAATCGCAGGTTAACAGCAGCTCAGATTAGAGACCAGGTCAATGCCACACAGAGTTCTAGCAGCAGACACATCTCTAGAACAACTGTTAAGAGGAGACTGTGTGAATCAGGCCTTCATGGTAGAATATCTGCTAGGATACCACTCCTAAGGACAGGCAACAAGCAGAAGAGACTTGTTTGGGCTAAAGAACACAAGGAATGGACATTAGACCAGTGGAAATCTGTGCTTTGGTCTGATGAGTCCAAATTTGAGATCTTTGGTTCCAAGCACCGTGTCTTTGTGCGACGCAGAAAAGGTGAACGGATGGACTTTACATGCCTGGTTCCCACCGTGAAGCATGGAGGAGGAGGTGTGATGGTGTGGGGGTGCTTTGCTGGTGACACTGTTGGGGATTTATTAAAAATTGAAGGCATACTGAACCAGCATCGCTACCACAGCATCTTGCACCGGCATGCTATTCCATCCGGTTTGCGTTTAGTTGGACCATCATTTATTTTTCAACAGGACAATGACCCCAAACACACCTCCAGGCTGTGTAAGGGCTATTTGACCATGAAGGAGAGTGATGGGGTGCTGCGCCAGATGACCCGGCCTCCACAGTCACCGGACCTGAACCCAATCGAGATGGTTTGGGGTGTGCTGGACCGCAGAGTGAAGGCAAAAGGGCCAACAAGTGCTATACATCTCTGGGAACTCCTTCAAGACTGTTGGAAGACCATTTCAGGTGACTACTTCTTGAAGCTCATCAAAAGAATGCCAAGAGTGTGCAAAGCAGTAATCAAAGCAAAAGGTGGCTACTTTGAAGAACCTAGAATATGATATATTTTCAGTTGTTTAACACTTTTTTGTTATGTATATAATTCCACATGTGTTAATTCATAGTTTTGATGCCTTCAGTGTGAATCTACAATTTTCATAGTCATGAAAATAAAGAAAGCTCTTTGAATGAGACGGTGTGTCAAAATTTTTGGTCTGTACTGTACATGGAGCTAATAACAACAATAAATTACTAATAGGAGTTTACTATAAACCACCTAATATACCAGAGTCCACAGAAAATATACTACTAAATGAGATAGACGAGGCGGCAAATCATAGTAAGGTAGTTATTATGGGGGACTTCAACTACCCAGATATAGACTGGGAAACTGAAACTTGTATATCTCATAAGGGAAACAGGTTCTTGGCAATAACCAAAAACAATAACCTCTCCCAACTGGTTCAGGACCCGACTAGAGGGATGGCCATACTGAACTTAGCATTAACCAATAGGCCTGACAGAACAACAGACGTGCAGGTTGGGGGACACCTGGGAAATAGTGACCATAAAGTAATAACCTTCCAATTATCATTCAAAAGGAACAAAAAGAAACCAATGTGGATAAATAGAACTGTAAAGAAAGCAATAAATGACAAAAAGAAAGCATATAAATCACTAAAACAGGAGGGTGGCACAGAAGCACTGAAAAACTATAAGGAAAAAAATAGAACATGTAAAAAACAAATAAAAGCGGCCAAACTAGAGACCGAGAGATTAATTGCCAAAGAGAGTAAAACTAATCCTAAAATGTTCTTCAATTATATAACTGTTAAAAAGTATAAATCTGAAGGTGTCGGCCCTTTAAAGAGAAATGAGAGGGGGAGTCGCAGAGAGCGACGAGGAGAAAGCAAAGCTGTAAAATATTTTTTTTCTCCAATGTATTCACTGAGGAAAATAAACTGTTAGATGACATGCAGCATGTAAAAATGAATTCCCCATTAAAAGTGTCCTGTCTGACCCAGGAAGAAGAACATCAGCGACTTAAAAAGATTAAAATAGACAAATCGCCAGGACCGGATGGCATACACTCCCGTATCCTAGGGGACTTAAGTAAAGTGATGTTCGTATTCACCCACTGGTCTTTTATCAGCCCTAATTAGCACCTTGTATTCATTCGTCGACATGCGTTCTAATGCCGTGTTAGCCAGTAGTGAGAAGTCTTGATGCTCTCCAAAAGAGAAACAAATAGGCCTCTTTCACACGGGTGAGTTTTCCGTGCGGGTGCAATGCGGGAGGTGAACGCATTGCACCCGCACTGAATCCTGACCCATTCATTTTTTATAGGGCTGTGCACATGAGCGGTGATTTTTACGCATCACTTGTGTGTTGCGTGAAAATCGCAGCAAGCTATATATTGTGAGTTTTTCACGCAACGCAGGCCCCATAGAAGTGAATGGGGCTGCGTGAAAATCGCAAGCATCCGCAAGCAAGTGTGTATGCGGTGCGATTTTCACACATGTTTGCTAGGATGAAAGTCTATTTACTGTATTATTTTCCCTTATAACATAGCTATAAGGGAAAAGAATTGCATTCTTAATACAGAATGCTTAGTAGAAGGTCGATTGAGGGTTAAAAAATAAACAAAAAAATTAACTCACCTCCTCCAATTGATCACATAGCTGCCGGTCTCCTGTTCTTTCTTCAGGACCTGTCAAAGGATCTGTGGTGACATCACTGCGCTCATCAGATGATACATCACATGATCCATCACCATGGTGATGGACCATGTGATGAGCTCAGTGACATCACCACAGGTCCTTTGACAGGTCCTGAAGAAAGAACAGGAGACTGGCAGCTACGTGACCTTCTACTAAGCATTCTGTATTAAAAAATCCTATTATTTTCCCTTATAACCATGTTATAAGGGAAAATCATAAAATTTACAGAACACTGAACCCAAACCCGAACTTCAGTGAAGAAGTCCGGGTTCAGGTCTGGGTTCCAAACATGCCGAATTTTCTCATACGCGTGCAAAACGCATTAAAACGCTTTGCATTCGCGGGTAAAAAATTGTGCATCCCCGCAACGCATACGCATCTTTTCCCACAACGCACCTGCAATGCCTGTGTGAAACCAGCCCTTCATGCACTGACTATCCCTCTCTTTTTCAATTCAGGCGTGATGCTATTCTATCTCAGTGACTTGCAATAATTTTATTTTCTTTACTTTCGGTGGGACTTTCCCAATGATCTTCCATATTTTCTGGCAATACACAGGAAAAGGCAGATTGAGAAGAGCTGTAGTATAATGAAAGCAGTGCTGTGATTGGTTGCTATGAGGAACAAACAGATTGGGGCACATTTATTAAGACCGGCGTTTTAGATGCTGGCTTACATTTAGACCATTTTCTACACCTAAAACAGTGGTAGAAAATGGTAAATTAGATGTGCCTGCCAGCCTGTCCCTTTCCCCACCCACACCACGCCCACAATTTTAGAACTGCCATGAGCGGGTCAAAGCAGTGGCGTAGCGTGGGGGGCATTGCCCCGGGCGCCAAATTGCAGGGGGCACCAGGCAGCTGAAATTTCAATGAGTGCCGTCTCCTCCGTTATGCCTCATAAGGCAGAAGAGCGACGCAGGACTCGGTCACAAATCGATTACCTCACTGTGACCTCCTGCGTCGGATCTCGCGCAATGGCGCGGCGCGGGAAGGCACAGTGAGGCATTCGTGACAGCCTGTGCCGGGACGCCACAAGCTGTGATGGAGAGAGGTAAGTATTAATTTTTTTTTTTATGTACCCTACCCTAGTGCCCCCAATTGCAGAGGCACTGGGGGCACTATGGGGGTAGGGGAGGAGCAAAAAGAGGAGGACCACTGACTGGACATCATAGTAATAAAAGTGGAGAGGCGGCCATTACATTAATACCAAAGAGGGGGACATGACATTAATAACAAAGAGGGGGACATTATATTAATAATAAAGAGGGGGCCAATACATTATTACTATTCATATAATGTCCCCCTCTTTGTTATTAATGTAATGGCCGCCTCTTTGTTATTAAATAGGGGCCATCACATTAATAATAAAAAGGGGGCCATTACATTAATAAAAAGTGGGGGCCATTATATTAATAATAAAGAGGGGGCCATTATATTAATAATAAAGAGGGGGACATTATATTAATAATAAAGAGGGGGGCATTATATTAATAATAAAGAGGGGGCCATTATATTAATAATAAAGAGGGGGCATTATATTAATAATAAAGAGGGGGACATTATATTAATAATAATAATAATAATAATACAGAGAGGGTCATTATAATATACAGGGGGAATAATATTATGGGGAATGGGGGACTATCTGTCTGGCTCTAGCACAGCATTGGGGGTTTCAACAGGATTGAGTTGTTGAGACACCAGGAAGGAGAAGATGATAGTAAAGTGAGGAACCTAAAGAAATTCTGTTAAACTCTGCAGAGACGAGAAGCGGCTGAAAGAAGGTATCATGGCGGTCTTATCTCTGAATGAAGACGTTGAGGAAAGTCTACATCACAGGAGACGTCACTGGATGTAACAGGTATGGGGCGGTATTATACTGTAATAATAATGTTCATGCACATATCTGTTTCACGGTAGGGTTGGGGGAGGAGATTAAGAATATGGCCCACCCTGCCGCATTCGGCCCCAGACTTCAGGTCACACTGTGCGTGTTCTGAATTCTGGGGGCTCACACCCATCTACTACATTATCTGTACTCAGAGAGTTATCACTGTGTTATCTGAGGTGTTACATAGAACTGCAGGGAACATCTATTGTATTATCTGTACTCAGAGTTATCACTGTGTTATCTGTGGTGTTACATAGGACTGCAGGTGAATCTATTACATTATCTGTACACGGAGCGTTATCACTGTTATCTGTGGTGTTACATAGGACTGCTAGTGATTAGAGTTGAGCGGACACCTGGATGTTCGGGTTCGAGAAGTTCGGCTGAACTTCCCGGAAATGTTCGGGTTCGGGATCCGAACCCGATCCGAACTTCGTCCCGAACCCCATTGAAGTCAATGGGGACCCGAACTTTTCGGCACTAAAAAGGCTGTAAAACAGCCCAGGAAAGGGCTAGAGGGCTGCAAAAGGCAGCAACATGTAGGTAAATCCCCTGCAAACAAATGTGGATAGGGAAATGAATTAAAATAAAAATAAAATAAATAAAAATTAACCAATATCAATTGGAGAGAGGTCCCGTAACAGAGAATCTGTCTTCATGTCAGCAGAGAATTAGTCTGCATGTCATAGCAGAGAATCAGGCTTCACGTCAGCCACCACTGCAACAGTCCATTGTCAGATATTTAGGCCCAGCACCCAGGCAGAGGAGAGAGGTCCCGTAACAGAGAATCTGGCTTCATGTCAGCAGAGAATCAGTCTGCATGTCATAGCAGAGAATCAGGCTTCACGTCAGCCACCACTGCAACAGTCCATTGGCATATATTTAGGCCCAGCACCTAGGCAGAGGAGAGAGGTCCCGTAACAGAGGATCTGGCTTCATGTCAGCAGAGAATTAGTCTGCATGTCATAGCAGAGAATCAGGCTTCACGTCAGCCACCACTGCAACAGTCCATTGGCATATATTTAAGCCCAGGCACACAGGCAGAGGAGAGAGGTCCCGTAACAGAGGATCTGGCTTCATGTCAGCAGAGAATCAGTCTGCATGTCATAGCAGAGAATCAGGCTTCACGTCACCCAACATTGGAACAGTCCATTGGCATATATTTAGGCCCCGGCACCCAGACAGAGGAGAGGTTCATTCAACTTTGGGTAGCCTCGCAATATAATAGTAAAATGAAAATAAAAATAGGATTGAATGAGGAAGTGCCCTGGAGTCCAATAATATATGGTTATGGGGAGGTAGTTAATGTCTAATCTGGACAAGGGACGGACAGGTCCTGTGGGATCCATGCCTGGTTCATTTTTATGAACGTCAGCTTGTCCACATTGGCTGTAGACAGGCGGCTGCGTTTGTCTGTAATGACGCCCCCTGCCGTGCTGAATACACGTTCAGACAAAACGCTGGCCGCCGGGCAGGCCAGCACCTCCAAGGCATAAAAGGCTAGCTCTGGCCACGTGGACAATTGAGAGACCCAGAAGTTGAATGGGGCCGAACCATCAGTCAGTACGTGGAGGGGTGTGCACACGTACTGTTCCACCATGTTAGTGAAATGTTGCCTCCTGCTAACACGTTGCGTATCAGGTGGTGGTGCAGTTAGCTGTGGCGTGTTGACAAAACTTTTCCACATCTCTGCCATGCTTACCCTGCCCTCAGAGGAGCTGGCCGTGACACAGCTGCCTTGGCGACCTCTTGCTCCTCCTCTGCCTTGGCCTTAGGCTTCCACTTGTTCCCCTGTGACATTTGGGAATGCTCTCAGTAGCGCGTCTACCAATGTGCGCTTGTACTCGCGCATCTTCCTATCACGCTCCAGTGCAGGAAGTAAGGTGGGCACATTGTCTTTGTAGCATGGATCCAGCAGGGTGGCAACCCAGTAGTCCGCACACGTTAAAGTGGGCAACTCTGCTGTCGTTGCGCAGGCACTGCAGCATGTAGTCGCTCATGTGTGCCAGGCTGCCCAGGGGTAAGGACAAGCTGTCCTCTGTGGGAGGCGTATCGTCATCGTCCTGCCTTTCCCCCCAGCCACGCACCAGTGATGGGCCCGAGCTGCGTTGGGTGCCACCCCGCTGTGACCATGCTTCATCCTCATCCTCCTCCACCTACTCCTCATCCTCGTCCTCCTCGTTCTCCAGTAGTGGGCCCTGGCTGGCCACATTTGTACCTGGCCTCTGCTGTTGCAAAAAAACCTCCCTCTGAGTCACTTCGAAGAGACTGGCCTGAAAGTGCTAAAAATGACCCCTCTTCCTCCTCCTCCTCCTCCTCCTGGGCCACCTCCTCTTCCATCATCGCCCTAAGTGTTTTCTCAAGGAGACATAGAAGTGGTATTTTAACGCTGATAACAGCGTCATCGCCACTGGCCATGTTGGTGGAGTACTTGAAACAGCGCAACAGGGCACACAGGTCTCGCATGGAAGCCCAGTCATTGGTGGTGAAGTGGTGCTGTTCCGCAGTGCGACTGACCCGTGCGTGCTGCAGCTGAAACTCCACTATGGCCTGCTGCTGCTCGCACAGTCTGTCCAGCATGTGCAAGGTGGAGTTCCACTTGGTGGGCACGTCGCATATGAGGCGGTGAGCGGGAAGGCCGAAGTTACGCTGTAGCGCAGACAGGCGAGCAGCGGCAGGATGTGAATGCCGGAAGTGCGAACTGACGGCCCGCACTTTATGCAGCAGCTCTGACATGTCGGGGTAGTTGTGAATGAACTTCTGCACCACCAAATTCAGCACATGCGCCAGGCAAGGGATGTGCGTCAAACCGGCTAGTCCCAGAGCTGCAACGAGATTTCGCCCATTATCGCACACCACCAGGCCGGGCTTGAGGCTCACCGGCAGCAACCACTCGTCGGTCTGTTGTTCTATACCACGCCACAACTCCTGTGCGGTGTGGGGCCTGTCCCCCAAACATATGAGTTTCAGAATGGCCTGCTGACGTTTACCCCGGGCTGTGCTGAAGTTGGTGGTGAAGGTGTGTGGCTGACTGGATGAGCAGGTGGAAGAAGAGGAGGAGGAAGCCGAGAAGGAGGAGGTGGCAACAGGAGGCAAAGAATGTTGCCCTGTGATCCTTGGCGGCAGAAGGACGTGCGCCAAACAGCTCTCCGCCTGGGGCCCAGCTGCCACTACATTTACCCAGTGTGCAGTTAGGGAGATATAGCGTCCCTGGCCGTGCTTACTGGTCCACGTATCTGTGGTTAGGTGGACCTTGCTACAGATGGCGTTGCGCAGTGCACACTTGATTTTATCGGATACTTGGTTGTGCAGGGAAGGCACGGCTCTCTTGGAGAAGTAGTGGCGGCTGGGAACAACATACTGTGGGACAGCAAGCGACATGAGCTGTTTGAAGCTGTCTGTGTCCACCAGCCTAAATGACAGCATTTCATAGGCCAGTAGTTTAGAAATGCTGGCATTCAGGGCCAGGGATCGAGGGTGGCTAGGTGGGAATTTACGCTTTCTCTCAAATGTTTCTGAGATGGAGAGCTGAACGCTGCCGTGTGACATGGTTGAGATGCTTGGTGACGGAGGTGGTGGTGGTGTTGGTGGTACATCCCCTGTTTGCTGGGCGGCAGGTGTCAACGTTCCTCCAGAGGTGGAGGAAGAGGCCGAGGCGGCAGCAGCAGAAGAGGCCGAGGCGGCAGCAGCAGAAGAGGTAGCAGGGGGAGCCTGAGTGACTTCCTTGTTTTTAAGGTGTTTACTCCACTGCAGTTCATGCTTTGCATGCAGGTGCCTGGTCATGCAGGTTGTGCTAAGGTTCAGAACGTTAATGCCTCGCTTCAGGCTCTGATGGCACAGCGTGCAAAACACTCGGGTCTTGTCGTCAGCACATTGTTTGAAGAAGTGCCATGCCAGGGAACTCCTTGAAGCTGCCTTTGGGGTGCTCGGTCCCAGATGGCGGCGGTCAGTAGCAGGCGGAGTCTCTTGGCGGCGGGTGTTCTGCTTTTGCCCACTGCTCCCTCTTTTGCTACGCTGTTGGCTCGGTCTCACCACTGCCTCTTCTTCCGAACTGTGAAAGTCAGTGGCACGACCTTCATTCCATGTGGGGTCTAGGACCTCATCGTCCCCTGCATCACTGCAGAAAGACGCAGCAGTTGGCACCTGTGTTTCGTCATCATCAGAGACTTGCTGAGGTGGTATTCCCATGTCCTCATCATCAGGAAACATAAGTGGTTGTGCGTCAGTGCATTCTATGTCTTCCACCGCTGGGGAAGGGCTAGGTGGATGCCCTTGGGAAACCCTGCCAGCAGAGTCTTCAAACAGCATAAGAGACTGCTGCATAACTTGAGGCTCAGACAGTTTCCCTGATATGCATGGGGGTGATGTGACAGACTGATGGGGTTGGTTTTCAGGCGCCATCTGTGCGCTTTCTGCAGAAGACTGGGTGGGAGATAATGTGAACGTGCTGGATCCACTGTCGGCCACCCAATTGACTAATGCCTGTACCTGCTCAGGCCTTACCATCCTTAGAACGGCATTGGGCCCCACCATATATCGCTGTAAATTCTGGCGGCTACTGGGACCTGAGGTAGTTGGTACACTAGGACGTGTGGATGTGGCAGACCGGCCACGTCCTCTCCCAGCACCAGAGGGTCCACTAACACCACCACGACCATGTCCACGTCCGCGTCCCTTACTAGATGTTTTCCTCATTGTTATCGTTCACCACAACAACAAAAATATTATTTGGCCCAATGTATTTTATTCAAATTCAGCTGAATATAAATTTGAGGCCTATTATTTAGGCGCTGGGTGACAGGTATAGGTTTACTGACAGAATTAGACTTGGAAATGTACAGTAGCGGGTGTGTGAAATTATTCAGAATGACCCTATGTGCACCTTGAATATGATATACCCGTTTGGGGATAGATTTCAAATAGCTCCGATACAGCAGAAACCACTAAATTATGAAATTGCTAAATTGGGAATTGTATTTCAACCCAGAACAAAAACTGTGCTTGGACGGACACTAAATAACTTGCCCAGCCACAACAGTACAGCGGTAACGACAGATTTAGCTGGATATAAATTTGAGGCCTAGAATTTAGGCGCTGGGTGACAGGTATAGGTTTACTGACAGAATTAGACTTGGAAATGCACAGTAGCGGGTGTGTAACGTTATTCTGAATGACCCTATGTGCACCTTGAATATGATATACCCTTTTAGGGATAGATTTCAAATAGCTCTGATACAGCAGAAACCACTAAATTATGAAATTGCTAAATTGGGAATTGTATTTCAACCCAGAACAAAAACTGTGCTTGGACGGACACTAAATAACTTGCCCAGCCACAACAGTACAACAGTAACGACAGATTTAGCAGGATATAAATTTGAGGCCTAGTATTTAGGCGCTGGGTGACAGGTATAGGTTTACTGACAGAATTAGACTGGGATATGCACAGTAGCGTGTGTGTGAAGTTATTCAGAATGACCCTATCAGCACCTTGATTCTGATATACCCTTTTAGGGATGTATTTAAAGTAGGCCTGATACAGCAGAAACCACTAAATTATGAAATTGCTAAATTGGGAATTGTATTTCAACCCAGAACAAAAAATGTGCTTTGACGGACACTAAATAACTTGCCCAGCTACAGCAGTAACGACAGATTTAGCTGGATATAAATTTGAGGCCTAGTATTTAGGCGCTGGGTGACAGGTATAGGTTTACTGACAGAATTAGACTTGGAAATGCACAGTAGCGGGTGTGTGAAGTTATTCTGAATGACCCTATGTGCACCTTGAATATGATATACCCTTTTAGGGATAGATTTCAAATAGCTCTGATACATCAGAAACCACTAAATTATGAAATTGCTAAATTGGGAATTGTATATCAACCCAGAACAAAAAATGTGCTTTGACGGACACTAAATAACTTGACCAGCCACACCAGTAACGACAGATTTAGCTGGATATAAACTTGAGGCCTAGTATTTAGGCGCTGGGTGACAGGTATACGTTTACTGACAGAATTAGACTGGGATATGGCCAAAAAATAACCACACTATTGATGGTTAAATGCACTTGGTGTGACAGCTTGACCAACCACACTACTGAGGGTTAAATGCACTTGGTGACAGGCGCAGCTTGCCCCTGATGTAGTATATAGCCAAAAAATAAACAGACTATTGCTGGTTAAATGCACTTGGTGTGACAGCTTCACACTGATGTAGGCTTTAGCCAATAATCAACCACACCATTGAGGGTTAAATGCACTTGGTGACAGGCGCAGCTTGCCCCTGATGTAGTATATGGCCAAAAAATAAACAGACTATTGCTGGTTAAATGCACTTGGTGTGACAGCTTCACCCTGATGTAGGCTTTAGCCAAAAAACAACCACACCATTGAGGGTTAAATGCACTTGGTGACAGGCGCAGCTTGCCCCTGATATAGTATATGGCCAAAAAATAAACAGACTATTGCTGGTTAAATGCACTTGGTGTGACAGCTTGACCAACCACACTACTGAGGGTTAAATGCACTTGGTGACAGGCGCAGCTTGCCCCTGATGTAGTATATGGCCAAAAATAAACAGACTATTGCTGGTTAAATGCACTTGGTGTGACAGCTTCACCCTGATGTAGGCTTTAGCCAAAAAACAACCACACCATTGAGGGTTAAATGCACTTGGTGACAGGCGCAGCTTGCCCCTGATGTAGTATATGGCCAAAAAATAAACAGACTATTGCTGGTTAAATGCACTTGGTGTGACAGCTTCACCCTGATGTAGGCTTTAGCCAAAAAACAACCACACCATTGAGGGTTAAATGCACTTGGTCGCAGCTTGTGCTGGCGCACCACAAGACACAAAATGGCCGCCGATCACCCCAGAAAAAAGTGACTGACAAACGGTCTGGGCAGCCTAAAAACAGTGAGCAATTAAGTATCAGCAGCTCAATGATGCACAGCTGCAGATCGATCAATTAATCAAGTCCTTTGGAGGAGTTAATCTGCCTAATCTCGCCCTACTGTCGCAGCCGCAACCTCTCCCTACACTAATCAGAGCAGAGTGACGGGCGGCGCTATGTGACTCCAGCTTAAATAGAGGCTGGGTCACATGGTGCTCTGGCCAATCACAGCCATGCCAATAGTAGGCATGGCTGTGATGGCCTCTTGGGGCAAGTAGTATGACGCTTGTTGATTGGCTGCTTTGCAGCCTTTCAAAAAGCGCCAAGAAAGCGACGAACACCGAACCCGAACCCGGACTTTTACGAAAATGTCCGGGTTCGGGTCCGTGTCACGGACACCCCAAAATTCGGTACGAACCCGAACTATACAGTTCGGGTTCGCTCATCCCTACTAGTGATCTACTACAGTATCTGTTAAAATAGGCGTGCCCGCGGAAGGGGCGCAATTTTTGGCTTGCCCACGCTACGCCACTGGGTCGAAGTATCAGATAGCGGCACAACTAACCGTTTTCACAGCCATCTGCCCTTGAAATATGCGCATTTCAGCTTTGTAAATGACCCCCTTTGTCTTTTAGACAACACAGGGGAGATGAGAAGCAGTGCCTCACGCAACTGTATTTTTCTTTTCTCATCCATTCGGCATTTTTGCTGATAAGAAGCAAACCCATTCATTTCTATGGGCCCGCAAAATCCACGGATAGCACATGTATAGAACATGTCCTATACTTGTCCGCAAAATGTGGTCTGTGCCCCATTCAAGTCTATGGTTCTGCAAAACTGCCCTGTCCGCAAACTTTAATGCCCTTAAATCTTTATTAAAACGGATACCTTCCATATTTTGCAGACATGCGGAACGGATACGAAAGTATCACAGGATAGAATTTAGAGATTTTTGCAGAACAACAGATCCACATATTGCTGACTGCAACCAACATACCGACGTGTGAATGGGCCCCTATCAGTTACGTTAGTGTATACATTTTAATACACACGGCATGAAAAACATATTACTTTCTAAGAACGTTTCAGAACCCTGTCAGCTGGACTTGACAACCCCCAGTATTTTAAGTTAGATCATGAAAAGTATTTTTCTGAAGTTTGGTTGAGATCCATCAAAGCACATAGGAGCCTATGAAGAACAAACTAACAAACAAACTTTCAATCCCCTTCCCTTAGTTCACATCTCCACCCAACCCTTTGGTTAAAGTCATGAACATACGTATGTCTAAAGCCTCATTCACACGTCCGTACTCAAATCCGTGACCAGGTGGTCAGTAATGCATCCGTGAAGCTGTCCGTGAAGGATCCGTGTTGGGTGTGTGTGTCCGATTTTTGCTGTCTGTGTTTCATCCGTGTTTCACTGACACTGAACAGCTGAAAATAATTTTTAAAGCATCTCTTCTTAATGATTCGTGAAACACGGATGCAACACGGATGGCATCTGTGTTGCATCCGTGGTTTTCATGGACCCATAGACTATAATGGACGTTACGGATCCATGAACATGAACAAAATAGAGCATGCATCCGTGCTAAAAACACTGACCCACGGACAGTGCTATAATACTGATGTCTGAATACACACATTAAAATAAATGGGGACGTGTGCTGTCTGTGGGGAACACGTACAGCACACGTCTGTGAAACAATGACGTGTGAATGAGGCTTAACTACTGTCACCGCCAGACATTTGAGAAGCTCTGACAGACGTTCTTCGGAACCTCCTGCCTGAGGTTCTTTTGTTTTGCTTTTGTTTTATCATCTCGTTTCCCTCTCTCAGCTGTCATCTAGTTACACTGATTGCATCCCTTCAAAATCCCCTCCCATACTGCATCACTTTGCGGTTTATACAACTTCCTGGAGTGTGCTGATGCTAGAAGCTGTTACTACTGCATCCACAAGATAAGTCTGTTTTCTTTATTTCTGTTTGCCTGTGGGCTTGATCCTAGGTGACCCTGACTCCCTCCGTATTAAGTGTAGGGAGCTGGTGGTCGTGTCCCCTCACTCTTATAGGGTGTTCAGGTGCATACAATTTTCTACCATTGAGATTTTTGCATAGGCTGAGCAGTAAGGGAGAGAGCTAGGGCTCTTACAGGGCTTACGCTCCTGTTCCTTAGTTTTGGATCAAGTCAGTCGGATCTTCATTTGTGTCTTTTATAAACCGCCAAAACCGTCTCAAGCATGGATCCGGTTTCACTTTTGACTGAACGCAAGCAGGGTATTTTATTGGAGGTAGCAGATCTCCGTAAAACTGTAAATCAGTTTCAGGTGACTGGTTCAGCTTGCGTTCATGGAGTTTGTTCTGAGCCTAAGATCTCACTTCGGATACGTTCTCCGGGGGTAGTGAGAATTTTATTCGTTTTAGAGAGGCTTGCAATCTCTATTTTCGCCTACTTCCCCATTCCTCTGGTGATGAGGAGCGGAGGTTGGGGATCATCATCTCACTGCTCAGGGATAACGCTCAGTCTTGGGCCTTTTTCGCTGCCGGTGGGGGCACAGCCCCTCCGTTCAGTGGATGTATTTTTTTTAGCCTTGGGTCAGATATATGATGATCCGGATCGTATTGCTCTGGCTAAGTCTAGACTACGTCTTTTATGCCAGGGTAAACAGTCCGCAGAGATATACTGTTCAGAATTTCGGAGATGGGCAGCTGATACTGGTTGGAATGATGCTGCACTCCGAAGTCAATTTTGCCATGGTCTTTCAGAGGGATTGAAAGATGCATTTGCCTTTCATGAGAGACCTATCTCTTTGAGTCTGCCATGTCTCGGGCCGTTCGTATTGACAGGCGTCTTAGAGAGAGAGGAGAGATCAATCCTTCTTGTCATACTCAGACGGTCTCATTCAGTGCGCAGGGGTCTCAGTCTCTCTCAATTCCTTCTGAGCAGGAACCCATGCAGCTGGGTTTGCTTGCCTCTGATAATAGAAGATTCAGCTCTCAGAGGAGGGTTTGTTTTTGTTGTGGAGGTATAAATCATTTGGCAAATGTTTGTCCCTCTAGGAGATTCAGGCAGTTTTCTGAGAGTGGTGTTCAGGAGTTGCCCCCTCACAGGGAGTACGATTGCCCTATTAATCTCATCCCAGGCGCCAAGCTGCCTAAATCTCGTTTATACAATCTCTCCCAACCTGAAAGGGTCGCTATGCGTGCTTATATCTCTGAGAGCCTGAGAAAGGGACACATACGACCCTCGAAGTCACCTGTTGCCGCTGGTTTTTTCTTTGTTAAGAAAAAATATGGTTCCTTAAGACCATGTCTGGATTTCAGGGAGCTGAACAGTATCACAATTCGTGACCCTTATCCGATTCCTCTGATCCCGGACCTGTTTAATCAGGTTGTTGGGGCTAAAGTTTTTTCCAAGTTGGACTTAAGAGGGGCATACAACCTGGTCAGGGTCAGAGAAGGAGACGAATGGAAGACGGCCTTCAATACCCCTGAGGGCCATTTTGAGAATTTGGTTATGCCTTTTGGTTTGATGAAGGCTCCAGCCATTTTTCAGCATTTTGTGAACAGCATTTTTTATCATTTAATGGGGAAATTTGTACTAGTGTATCTAGATGACATTTTTTTCTCCTGATTTCAAAACTCATAAGGACCACCTACGTCAGGTCTTGCTCATCCTGTGGGAGAATAAATTGTACGCTAAACTGGAAAAATGTGTGTTTGCGGTTCCAGAAATTCAATTTCTGGGGTTTCGCGCTGTGCTTGAGTGGGAGCTTCCTGAGAATCAGAAGGCGCTAATGCGATTTTGGGTTTTGCCAATTATTACAGGAAGTTTATTTTAAATTATTATTCCTCTGTTGTTAAACCACTCACTGATATGACTAGAAAGGGGGTAGATTTTTCCTCCTGGTCGGTAGAGGCGCATAAGGCCTTTACTAGTATCAAGGAGAGTTTTGCTTCTGCTCCCATCTTGGTACAGCCTGATATCTCTCTGCCCTTCATAGTTGAGGTGGACGCTTCTGAGGTGGGTGTGGGTGCGGTCTTGTCTCAGGGTCCCTCTCCTGCCAAATGGCGACCGTGTGCCTTTTTCTCGAAGAAACTCTCCTCCGCAGAGAGAAATTACAATGTGGGAGATAGGGAGTTGTTGGCCATCAAGTTAACTTTTGAGGAATGGCGCCATTGGCTAGAGGGAGCCAGACACCCTATTACCGTGTTTACCGACCGTAAGAACCTGGCCTACTTGGAATCGGCCAAGCGTCTGAACCAGAGACAGGCCAGCTGGTCTTTGTTCTTTTCAAGGTTTAATTTTGTTGTCACGTTCTGTCCTGGGGTTAAGACTGTGAAGGCGGATGCCCTGTCACGTTGTTTTCCGGGAGGGGGGAACTTTGAAGACCCGGGTCCCATTTTGGCTGAAGGGGTGGTTGTGTCTGCTCTTTATCCTGAATTGGAGGCAGAGGTTCAGGCAGCCCAGGCAGAGGCTCCTGATCTTTGTCCTCCTGGGAGGTTGTTTGTGCCTCTCACTTTACGATACAAGGTTTTTAAGGAGCACCACGATACTGTCCTTGCTGGGCACCCGGGGGGTAGAGCCACAGTGGATCTCATTGCTCGGAGATTCTGGTGGCCGGCTCTTCGTAAGTCGGTTGAGGGTTTTGTGGCAGTCTGCGAGACCTGCGCTCGTGCCAAAGTCCCTCATTCACGGCCATCGGGTCCTCTCCTTCCATTACCCATTCCTTCCCGTCCTTGGACTCATCTGTCCATGGATTTCATTACAGACCTGCCTCGCTCCTCGGGGAAGACGGTGATTCTGGTGGTGGTGGACCGTTTTAGCAAAATGGCGCATTTTGTTCCTTTTCCTGGCTTGCCCAATGCTAAAACGCTGGCGCAGGCATTTATTGATCACATTATCAAACTGCATGGTATCCCTTCAGACATAGTCTCTGATAGGGGCACGCAGTTTGTTTCCAGATTCCGGAAGGCCTTCTGTTCTCGCTTGGGGGTTCGGTTGTTATTCTCTTCTGCTTTCCACCCGCAGTCGAATGGCTAGACAGAGCGCGTCAATCAGAATCTGGAGACTTATCTGCGTTGTTTTGTGGCAGAGAATCAGGAGGATTGGTGTTCTTTTTTCTCCCTTGCTGAGTTTGCTTTAAATAACCGTCGTCAGGAGTCCTCTGATAAGTCACCATTTTTTGGTGCATATGGGTTTCATCCGCAGTTTGGGACATTCTCTGGAGAAGGGGCTTCTGGTTTACCTGATGAGGAGAGATTCTCCTCGTCTTTGTCATCTATTTGGCAAAAGATTCAGGATAATCTAAAGGGCATGAGTGAGAGATATAAGCGTGTGGCGGATAAGAGACGTGTGCCTGGTCCGGACCTGAATGTTGGTGATTTGGTATGGTTGTCTACTAAGAATATCAAATTAAAGGTTCCCTCCTGGAAGTTGGGTCCTAAGTTTATTGAGCCTTACAAAAGCTTGTCCGTCATCAATCCCGTTGCCTACCGTCTTGATCTTCCTCAGACTTGGAAGATCCATAATGTTTTTCACAAGTCCCTATTAAAACCTTATGTTCAACCCACTGTACCCTCCTCTTTGCCTCCTCCTACGATTGTGGTTGATGGTAATCTTGAATTTCAGGTCTCTAGGATTGTGGATTCCAGTTTTGTCCGCGGTTCTCTCCAGTACCTCGTTCATTGGGAGGGTTATGGTCCTGAGGAGAGGATGTGGGTCCCAGAGCTAGTGCTCTTACATGGCTTACCCTCCTGTTCCTTAGTTTTGGATCAAGTCAGTCGGATCTTCATTTGTGTCTTCTAGTTTTCTGTAACACCATCCGTGACAACTACGTAACTGACAGCAAACGCTGCCTGAGCCTGCAAACTAACACCTTGACAAGGACTGTGACTCCTCTCTCTCGCTCTCTAAAATCGATCTATCTGTTCTCCTGGCTATGAAATATACAGTACTCACAGACACTAACCTACAATCCGTGTTCTGTGTTTTACTATTCCTCATTCTCTGCTTGATGTCTTCTCTCTCCTATGTATATCCCCACAAAACAGCAGCATCTCCTTGTTGGAATGTTATATAGGGGAAATGACTCATGATTGGCTATGCTAGAGTGAGTGCTGCCTGCAAGGGATTATGGGTAAGCCCACAGGGACACCTCCGTAAGTCAGGTGATCCTTCTCCTCTGTCTTGTTATGTATAAAATGGCAGCCCCCATTTTAAGCAATTCTCATGGGACAAGTTCCAAAGGTTTCGGATTTGCTGAGACTTAAAACTTTTGCAATTTTGTAACAAATCTGATTTGTGCTGAATCGATTCACTCATGTATAGTCATTTGCTCTTTTTCCAATATGGTACCTGTAGTCTTTTTTAGACAGTTTTGTAGCTTTGATATTGGAGTAACTCTGGGCATGCTCAGTAAGAGTTTCTGAACACACCTAACTCTTAGGCCTCTTTCACATGAGCGTGTCCAGATAAGGTCAGGATGCGTTGCGACAAACCTGCGCGAGTAGGTACGCAATTAAAGTCAGTTTTGACTGCGATTGCGTTCGGTTGTTCAGTTTTTATCGTGCGTTTTGCACGTGCGTGATAAAAAACTGAATGTGGTACCCAGACCCGAACTTCTTCACAGATGTCCTATGAAATTGGGATATTACATATTTGATTAATAATTATGTCACTAGTGCTAGGAAAGACTTCATTGTGCTAAAAAAAAAACGATTTATAAGTTCAGGGAAAGATTAGTCAAGGTGTAGGGAATGGATAGGAAGACACTATAAAAGGAGAAAAAGGTGCAATAGGAGAGTTTACAGCCTGGGGAATAGGAGCGATTCTATTACACCTTGCTGCACAAACTGGGGATCCAAATTGCTTTTAGGTTGTTTGCACTATATGATACATCACTAATTCCAGCAAACTTGGCTTGTGATTAGGGTGCAAGTTCTGTGTGATACAGCCATTTACGGGGTGTATTAATAGAAAAGATACGTACGTCCTAGTAACCGCTCTGCATTGATTTTACATTGCTTTACTTTTTTTTTTTTTTGTAAGGGGTTATTAATAGGAAAAAAAAAGGGAAAAATATGGCATAATTGCTGTTAAGTGGTGAAGTTACATTTTGCTACAGCTATTTACGGGGTGTATTAATAGGATAGATACGTAAGTCCTATAAGCCATTCTGCGTTAATTTTATATTGTAAACATTTTTTTTTGGGGGGGTGTATTAATAGGAAAAAATGTATTAAAATATATGTCATAATTGCCATTCAGCGGTGAAGTTACATTGTACTACAGCCATTTACGGGGTGTATTTATAGTAAAGATAGTTACGTCCCATTAGCCCTTCTGCGTTGATTAATAGAAAAGGGAAAAATATATGTAGTACAATGTTACTTCACACCTGAACGGCAATTAAGACGTATATTATTTTTTTTCTTGCCATAGGACAAAAATAGGGAAAAATATGTCAGAAGTGCTGTTCGTTTTTGAAATTACATTGTACTAAAGCCATTTACGTGGTGTAGAAAAAAGAAAATATGTGCACGTCCCATTAGCCCTTCTGTGGTGAATTGTGATTGTTATATTTCCTATTTTGGGGTGTAGTTATAGGAAAAATAATACATCTTAATTGACCTTCTGCAGTGAATTGTGATTATTTTTTTGGGGGGGTTTATTATTCAGAAATAAGAAATTATATGTCTTAATTGCCATTCAGCAGTGAAGTAACATTGTAGTACACCATTTTTTGAGAGGTATTATTTTAATTTTAATTTAATTCTTTTATTATACAGTATGTCAGACAGACAGGTGACAGGCTCTTCAAAGAGAACGGGCAGTGGGCAAAATATTTCTGTCGCAGGCAGCAGAAGAAGGAGGGGTGGCAGCAGGAGTCGCAGTGAGGCCTGATCTCCCGGTGTCATCTAGCGGTCGTGTCTTGACCAGCAAGTGACATCAGACACCCCCAGCCAAGAGTCAGTGGGTTATTCTGACACGACGCTTAGTTGGCATGGCCCGGGAGCAGGCCCTGTGCCCCCACCTGTCCTGAACCTTCCTCTGTCATTTTTAGTTCCCTCAGCGCAAGAAGTATTATATGATGTAGGCTCGGCTCCACTTTTCAGCGAGGACAAGCTATCAGAGGACATTCAGCAGCCACTGCCCAGCCAAGATCTGGAGGAGACATTCACTGCTTCCTCCGGTAGGTAGGCAAGTAGTGATGATGAGAGTCCTGTGGGAGCAGGTGTTGAGAGCGGTCAGGCCCCTGGCCCTGAGACCGTTGAGGGGGAAATCCGTGACATGCAGACAGTAGAGGATGATGATGATAATGTAGCCAATCGCACTTGGGAGCCAGGTGAAGGGGCTTCATCATCATCATCAGGAGAAGAGGGTGGCAGCTTGCGCGTGAGGCAGCTGGTGAGTCAGCAAGGTGGCAGCGTGTCTATAAGTCAGCAGGGTGGCAGCAGTGGCAGGTTGGGAGCCAAACATGCCCGGGGTAGACCACCCGCTTCACAGGAGACTACCGGCTAAGAAAGTAGCAGTGCAGGGGTTCACGGGGGCAGTGGTAACAGGCATTCAGTGTGGAGTGTTGGGGTGAAAATGCCATACGCGGCGGTGTGGCAATTTTTTGTTAGGCCACCAGAGGAGGTGAACATGGCCATTTTCATGCAGTCAAGGCTCCACCACCTCAGCCGAAGCCAGCTGTCTGTCCTTTCCATCATCTGCTGGTCCTGATGCTCCTGTTCCTTCTTCTCCTACTCCTCATCAGTCATTTCGTAAGCAATCAATCACCGAAGCGATTGCCAAGAGACAACAGTATGTTTGCACTCATCCAACAGCGCAGAAGCTGAACGTGCTCCTGTCCAAGTTGCTGGTGCTGCAGTCCCACCCTTTCAAAGTGGTAGACTCTAAACCTTTCAGAGAACTGATGGCTTGTGCCGAGCCGTGATGGAAAGTCCCAAGCCGACAATTCACAGTGCCCCACAAGCATACCACATGTGCAGGGCACGCTGTTCTGCACCTAGTTTGCCTAGGCAAGCAGAGTCACACAGGGGAGAAACTGCTCCGCATCCTTCATTAAGAAATCGTAACCATGGTGACCGACAACGGAAAGAACATGGTGTTGGCTCTGCGTCAAGGAGGGCTGAGCCATGCGCCCTGCATGGCGCATGTGTTCAATCTGGTTGTAAAGCGGTTGCTGAAGTCTTCACCCCATCTGCAAGACATCCTGAAAGTGATCAGGTAACTTTGCATGCACTTTAGCCACTTGTACACTGCAAAGCACACCCTCCTTGAGCTGCAGCGGCAGAATGGCATCCCCTAACATAGACTGATATGCGACATTTCCACCCGTTGGAATTTTACCCTCTATATGTTGGACTGATTATATGAAGGTCATAATTATTTCTCGATGATACAGACGGACCGAGGTACTTCCCTGCGTAACTTTGATGTTAGCCAGTGGCAGCTCATGCGTGACACCTGCCATTTGCTCGGGCCCTTTGAGGAGGCCACTTTATTTGTCAGTCACCAGGACTACGGGATGAACAACATCATTCCACTGCATCATGTCCTGGAACAGATGCTGCTAAATCTGTCTGGCCAGGGAACAGGAGATGTGGCGACTACTTCTCGCAGTCACATGAGCCCTCTGGGGGCTGAACTAGAGGAGGAGGAGGAGGAGGAGGAGGACATTCAAAATAAGCAATGTGTAGAGAAATGGGTGTTTTTTTCTACACAGGTGACAGGAGAGGAGGAGCAGGAGCAGCTAGAGGAGCTACAGGGTGATGAGGAAGACGAGGCAGAGGACCCAGATACACTGTGGCAGTATGCAGTGGAGATGGAGGCAGGCAGTCCCTCTAATTTACTTGTATAGATGGCCCGATGCATGCTCACTTGCTTGCGTAGTGACCACCGAACTGTCTCCATTCGGCAGAGGGATCACTACTGGCTCTCCACCATGTTAGACCCTCACTACCGGTCCAAAACTCGGGGCCTTTTTTACACCCACTGAGAGGGAGGACAAACTGATCTGACTGGGGGGTTCTTTGCACTTACGTTCCTCTGCCATGGCAGCCGTGGGTGGGGGGGGGGGGCAGGAGCAGTACTAGCTCCAGCAGCAGCAACTTAAGTCTGGAGCAGTTTTCTTCACCCGAATACTGAAGTAACTGCCACCAGCAGCAGCTAGACATAGAGCAGAACCTAAACCAGCAGGTTGTAGCATACTTGGAGTGCACCCTGCCACTCCACATCGAAAATCCCCTGGACTATTAGGCAGCCAAACTTGATATGTGGCCGCAACTGTCCGAGTTTGCCCTGGACAGGCTTTCCTGCCCGGCCAGCAGTGTGGCATCAGAACGGGTGTTTACTGCGGTGGGGCCATAGTTACCCCAAGGAGAACTCACCTGTCCACCCAAAATGTGGAGAAACTGACCTTTGTGAAGATGAATCAGGGTAAATCAGCCAGGATTTTCAAACACCAGTTCCTGATGCATCAGACTAGATCATCCATGGTGCCACACCAACTCTTTGACAAAAGAGACCTGTTTCTTCTGGCTACCTGCTTCAGCTACTATTCTGATGCTGCCACCCACCTGATGCCACACCTGCTGCTAGGTGCTCCTACTGCCAGCCACCATCTTTAGCTGATACTGGTATTGCCCCCCACCTCTTTCAGTGGGCCACTCTGTGTTCTCATGCTGCTGCCACCTCACCACTGTCACGGATAATGGGGAGAGGAGGGACACCAGAAAGACAACAGAAGGGAGAGAACAAAGAACTCAAGGATAGGGAGAAGGTAAAGGTCACCTCCTAGGAAACCCCTAGATCTGGCCCTGACTCCTGTCAGTATGTATAGACCCTGAAGGTGGGAAAATACATACGCCGAGACCTAACCCTTGGAGCCCTGAGATGCCCTAAAGGTAGTGAAACGGAATGAGACTACTGGTTCCTTCCCAGGTGAACGAACCAGCGTCTCCCTGAGGGCTAGTAACAACAAGCACAAGAGAACAACCAAATGCAAGAGCACTACAACTTATCTTATAGAAAATGGATGAGCAGGAACAAGCAAGCAAGGTCCACACACCAACTCCTCCACATCCAAGCAGAGAATATCAACTGCATGGTATGAAGTGTGAAACCAAACTAAATAGGGAAGCAGTAATGACTGCCAGATGCACCTGACAAGAGGTGTGGTCATTACCAAACAACAACACTGAGAATCAAGAGACTGTCAGTTAACCTCACGTGCAGTCAGTCTCTCTGATCTTCTAACCTCTGTCACAGAAGGTACCGTGACAACCACACTATGGTCTCCTCATGCTGCTGCCACATCACCACTCTGTGGTCTTCTCATGCTGCTGCCACAGCACCAGTCTGTGGTCTCCTCATGCTGCTATCACATCACCACTCTGTGGTCTCCTCATGCTGCTGCCACCTCAACACTATGTCACTGGGCCACTTTGTGGTCTCCTCATGCTGCTGCCACTTCACCACTCTGTGGTGTCCTCATGCTGCTGCTGCATCACTACTCTGTGGTCTCCACATACAGCTGCCACATAACCACTCTGTGGTCTCCTCATGCTGCATCACCTCAACACTATGTCACTGCGCCACTTTGTGGTCTCCTCATTTTGCTGCCACATCACCACTCTGTGGTTTCCTCATGCTGCTGCCACCTCAACACTATGTCACTGGGCGACTTAGTGGTCTCCTCATGCTGCTGCCACATTACCACTCTGTGGTCTCCTCATGCTGCTGCTACCTCAACACTATGTCACTGGGCCACTCTGTGGTCTCCTCATGCTGCTGCCAACTCAACTGCTCTGTGGTCTCCTCATGCTGCCACCTCAACACTATATCACTGGGCCAGTCTGTGGTCTCCTCATGCTGCTGCCACATCACCACTCTGTGGTCTCCTTATGCTGCTGCCACTTCACCACTCTGTGGTCTCCTCATGCTGCTGCTACCTCAACACTATGTCACTGGGTCACTCTGTGGTCTCCTCATGCTGCTGCCACTTCACCACTCTGTGGTCTCCTTATGCTGCTGCCACCTGATCACTATGTAACTGGCCCACTCTGTGGTCTCCTCATGCTGCTACCACATCACCACTCTGTGGTCTCCACATGCTGCTGCTACCTCAACACTATGTCACTGGGCCACTCTGTAGTCTCCTCATGCTGCTGCTGCTTCACCACTCTATGATCTCCTCTTGCTGCTTCCACCTCAATACTATGTCACTGGGCCAATCTGTGGTCTCCTCATGCTGCTGCCACCTCACCACTCTGTCATTGGACCACTCTGTGGATTTTTCATGCTGTTCCCACCCTTCCCACTCCCTGACTGGGCCACTATTTTGCCTTTTTGGCCTAGTTGACATCATCATTTATTTGACCCTTCATCTGATCTGTCAGAAGGAAGGTAAAATGAGATGCACAACGGATCCTGTCTATGTAGCAGCTGTAAGGCCTGTATGACATGGTCCCTATTTTGTATCAGAATTGCATTATGATTTGGTAGCCAAAAGCAGGAGTGGGTACAAACACAGAAGACATGCAAATATTCCATTCACAAGTCATCTCTGCTTTGGATCCACTCCTGTTTTTTGGGCATTAGCAATACTGATGGATTATTGACCAAAGGCTGACCAAGTGAAGATGGATGCTCAACAGACAGAATCAAATTTTTTTTGGGTTATTGTTCTGACGGATCAGAGGAAGGGCGAAATACTCAGTGACGTCAACACAAACTTACTGAATACACCCTCTCCACTCTGTTGGGGGCTCTACTTGTATAAGCATTTCACAGAACAGGTTCTGTAGACATCAGCTGATGACAGTGTAAAAGGAGTGCGCTCCTTCTTGACACTAACATACAACATGTAAGGCTGAGTTCACACTTGAGTTATTTGGTCAGTTTTGGCCCCATACCTGCCCAAATAAGTGAAGTGTGCAGTAATTCTAAGAGTGATGCCTGTCATCTGCATGTCATACTGGCTCACAGTATTGTTTCACTACCAAAGCAGACTCCCTATGCATGTTAATGCAAGGCACATTGTTCTACACCACTATAAAAGCTCTATGCAGTCAGGAAATAGCTGTTTTTTAACACGATTCACCACAAATAAATTCGGATCTAATCTTTTCGGAAAATTCGGCGAACCAACCAAATTGATTTTTTGACAAATTCGCTCCACAGTGCCTGGTATTGCTAGTGAAGCTGTGCACATGTCTTACTTTGAGTTGAGAATAGTAGTAGTATCATATCAATTGTTAACTTTATTGATATGTAATAGTTCTCCCCATTAGAGGGTACATATTTGGTTAGACAATAACCTTGTACCCCTATCTGAAGTGTGTTTACAATGCGGAGGCCACCTTTGAGTGGGGCCTGATTTATTAACAATCAAGGTAGTGCCATCAACAACTAAATGGCACTCCCTATATACGTATTTTATAGGGACCTTGAGAGAAATATAATATCCCTTCATTCATGAATACATCATCCTACTATATGTATGGAATAATATTTAACTAATTAATAGTCTGTTGACTATTCTATTTATTTCACTATTTAATAGGGATATACCATAAAAAACACTCCATCTGCTATGGCACCTTTGAAGATGTCCCTGGGCACAGAGAAACTGTGCCTGCTGCCAGAGCACAAGAAAAACCATCATCCATGATACCTAGCTTCATGTCCCAGTTTGCAGGGCGGCGCAGGAAACCACTCTTGAAGTCAGACCAGTGTGACCAGGTGGTTGGTTGGATTGCAGCAGATAATGCTTCCAGTCGGTTAAGCACCACCATGTCTTCCATCAAGTCCAGTCTCAGTAGACAAGAGTCTGCTCAACCCAATCCTCACCCTGATCCTCCTTCCTTTCACCATGGAGAGTCTGGGCAAACAAGTGATTTCACACTCAGACTTTCCGAGGATCTCTTTTCAGCACCATTCCTTGATTTGGCCTTCTCGCCAAGCACGCTTGAAGAGGGACAGATCTTGTGCCCTGATTCCAAAACTCTTGAGCAACCATAATGACAAGAAGATGACGGTGGGGAATGGCAATTACTGTTTAAAGGTGGATAATAATGAGACACAGTTGCCAATAACTCAACGGCAATTACTGTCTCAAGAGTTTGATGAAGAGGATGAGAGACAGTTGTCAATCACTGAGGTTGTGGTTAGGTCAACAAGTCAAGAGGATGAGCAGAGTGAGGAAGTGGAAGAGGAGGTGGTGGACGATGAAGTCACTGACCCAACCTCGGAAGGTGGAAAGCTGAGCGAGGACAGCAGTACAGAGGGGGGGGGGGGGATCTGCTGCACCGGGGTGCAGAGGCTGTAAGAGGCACTGGGGTGGCAAAACTAGAAGGCGGGCCTGTAGCTGGCCAGCTTAGACCTGTCCAAGGTTCCTAGTATAGCTTATATGTGTATACAGCTAAACCTGCTAATAACTTTAATGCAGTTCCAATGTTTGTGTTAAAGACAAAAGCAGAGTTATTTACTGGGACGTCATGTTTTGGATGTCATATAACTGTTATATTTTGTGTTCACAGAAGCAGAAAAAGATAATATGCCTTTAAGATTAATTTTGTAATGTAAGGTAAGCTCAGTGACACAGCAAAAACAGCAGAAAGCATAGTATTAATTTGTTGTTGCTGGGCAGAAGTGTAGACAAATCACAGCCAGCTTCTCACACAGCAAGAGTTTTCACCAATCACAGCCAGCCTCTCACACAGCCTGTCTGGGAATTCCCCTAGCAGGAGCTGCTAGAATCATTTTTCACCAGAGACAGGAGCTGAAAAGACATTCACTCCACTGAGAGCTGTGTTTTTATGGAAGCAGGAGAGAAGTTTTTTGTGGAAACGGAAGCACAGATGCAGAAGTGCGGATCCGCAAATGCGGATGCGGACAGCACATTCCGGCACCACCGAAAATGAATGGGTCTGCACCCGTTCCGCAAAAATTGCGAAACGGATGCGGACCCATTTTGGACCCATGTGTGAATTGAAAAGATATCCCTTAAAATAAAAATAAATTAAATTATTAAAGTTAAGCAAAAAGCATAGTAGGCAATAACAAGTGCTCGGCGGCACTAAATCAGGTGCTCGTGGCACCAAATCAGAAACCATATGTCTTACCACAATCCGGGGGGTTCCAGTGCACATCCATGAGTCCCGGAGGGAAAGCAAAAAACATCTATCCCTGGGCTAGATGATGATGTGGTATTGAAGGACAGGGTGGGCAAAGAACTGTCCCTGATGATGCCCTACAGGAGTGTGCTATTCTGGCCCTGATAGCCTAACCACAGACCACCCGCCCTGATAAAAATGGCCCTAGTAAGCCCCTAGGCCCCTGACTTCCAGGTGATCACTATATAGATCTATGTGATTTTGACTCATTATAAAAGTATATTATAAGTATATCGCACCCCTCTGTGTATCACACCTATCGATAGCACATCTATACCAGTCCTTAAAAGGACTTTCGTGGCCCTATTAGCTAGTGTTTGGTGTCCCTAACAGCCTGACCCTGCTCCACATAGAAACCTCTCCTTACACTGGCAAAACACTGAATGTAAAATGGCAGCCAGATCAGGTTTATTTATAAGGTAGGGGGTATGTCCATGTGCTGAACATCTCAATTGGCTGTCCTGTACCACCTGATGGATGTGTCATGGGTCAAAGTTCTTCACAATGTAAAAGAATATAGCAGGCGCGAATATCTTCATATGTTTGCATGTTCAGCGAATCGCGAACACGCAAAGTTTGCTGCGAAACGACTGCCAGGAAACCAACAAGGCCATTTGTACAGGAGAGGCCAAAATAGGTATTTAAAACAGTTATATAATGTTCCTGTTAGTATTGTGATTGATACTGTATATTTAACCAGTTATATGTGTGTTTACTTACAGTTCTACCAATTGCAAATCCAATTGCAAATTCAAATTGCAAATACAAGTTGCAAACTAGAATTGCAAGCATACAATTTCAAGCATTCAGATTCCATATTGCAATCCAAATTGCGTACAACCATACCAGATCATAATCAATCTGCAAATAGTCACTGCTAAATGCATACTGCAAATGAACTATTAGTTAGACCTCAGATATACCTCTCAGAGAGATCATAAAGTGCTTAAATAACTTAAAGTGACAGTACAGATACTCAAGAGAGAAATATATTCACCATTTTATGTTGAATGACAAGATTGAACAGTTGAACCACCATCTTAATCATACCGCCATTTTGTAATATCTTTTCAACAAGTGTTATGTACATGGACTATCTGCTGCGGAGACCTCAGTGTTATATATGAAGAAAAGTTAATAAAGAATTTATTTAAAGCATTTGGTGTGCTCTTTAACCCCTTAAGGATCGGGCTCATTTTCACCTTAAGGACCAGGCCATTTTTTGAAAATCTGACCAGTGTCACTTTATGTGGTGATAACTTTTAAATGCTTTGACTTATCCAAGCCATTCTGAGATTGTTTTTCGTCACATATTGTACTTCATAACACAAATCATTATTATTTATAAAAAATACCAAATTTACAAAAAATTTGCAAATTTCCAAGTTTCAATTTCTCTACTTCTATAATAATGTAGTAATACCTACAAAAATAGTTATTACTTTACATTCCGCATATGTCTACTTTATTTTTGGATCATTTTAGGAATGACATTTCATTTTTTGGGGACGTTACAAGGCTTAGAAGTTTAGAAGCAAATGTTGAAATTTTTCAGAAATTTTCAAAACCCCACTTTTTAAGGACCAGTTCAGGTCTGAAGTCATTTTGTGAGGCTTACATAATAGAAACCACCCAAAACTACACCCCTCAAGGTATTCAAAACTGATTTTACAAACGTCGTTAACCCTTTAGGTGTTCCGCAAGAGTTAATGGCAAATGGAGATAACATTTAAAAATTTCCATTTTAATCCATTTTTTCCAGTAACAAAGCAAAGGTTAACAGCCAAATAAAACTCAATATTTATTTCCCTGATTCTGTAGTTTGAAGAAACACTCCATATGTGGCCGTAAACTACTGTACGGGCACACAGTAGGGCGTAGAGGGAAAGGTGCACTGTGTGGTTTTTGGAAGGCAGATTTTGCTGGACTGGTTTATTTACACCTTGTCCCATTTGAAGCCCCCCTGATGCACCCCTAGAGTAGAAACTCCATAAAAGTGACCCTATCTAACAAACTACACCCCTCAAGGTATTCAAAACTGGGTTTACAATTACAAACTTTGTTAACCCTTTAGGTGTTCCTCAAGAGTTATTGGCAAATGGAGATGGAATTTCAGAATTTCAATTTTTTGACAAATTTTCCATTTTAATCAATTTTTTCCAGTAACAAAGCAAGGGTTAACAACCAAACAAAACTCAATATTTATTGCCCTGATTCTGTAGTTTGCAGAAACACCCCATATGTGGCCGTTAACCTACTGTACGGGCACACGGTAGGGCGTAGAGGGAAAGGTGCGATGTGTGGTTTTTGGGAGGCAGATTTTGCTGGACTGGTTTATTTACACCATGTCCCATTTGAAGCCCCCCTGATGCACCTCTAGAGTAGAAACTCCATAGTGACTTCATTTGGAAACTACGGAATAAGGTGGCAGTTTTGATGGGACTATTTTTAGGGTACATATGATTTTTGGTTGCTCTATATTACATTTTTGTGAGGCAAGGTTACCAAAAATAGAAATTCAGAAATGTAATCTCCATTTGCCATAAACTGTTGAGGAACTCCTAAAGGGTTAATAAAGTTTGTAAAATCAGCTTTGAATATCTTTAGGGGTGTAGTCTCTAGATGAGGTCACTTTTATCGAGTTTATACTCTAGGGGTGCATTAGGGGTTCTTCAAATGGGACATGGTGCCAAAAAAAGGCCATCAAAATCATATGGCGTTCCTTTACTTCTGCGCCCTGACGTTTGGTCATACAGCAGTTTACGACCACATATGGGGTGTTTCTGTAAACTGCAGAATCAGGGTAATAAATGTTAAGTTTTGTTTGGATGTTAACCCTTGCTTTGTTACTGGAAAAAAACAGATTAAAATGGAAAATTTGCCCAAAAATAGCTATTTTGGCACCATATTATTATTTTTTTTGCCGTGTTCATCTGAGGGGTTAGGTCATGGGGTATATTTATAGAGCCGGTCGATACAGACGAGGCGATACCTAATATGTATACTTTTTTTATTTATGTACGTTTTATACAATAATATCATTTTTGAAACAAAACAAAAATCATGTTTTAGTGTCTCCATATTCTGAGAGCCATAGTTTTTTCAGTTTTTGGGCTATTATGTTAGGTAGGGTCTCATTTTTTGCGAGATGAGATGCCGGTTTGATTGGCACTATTTTGGGGTGCATATGACTTATTGATTGCTTGCTATTACACTTTTTGTGATGTAAGGTGACAATTTTCTTTTTTATTTAGCACAGTTTTCATTTTTTATTTTTTACGGTGTTCATCTGAGGGGTTAGGTCATGTGATATTTTTATAGAGCCGGTCGATACCTAATATGTATATTTTTTATTTATTTATGTAAGTTTTACACAATAACAGCTTTTTTAAAACATAAAAAATGATGTTTTAGTGTCTCCATATTCTGAGCCATATTTTTATTTTTTTTGGGTGACGGTTAGATTGGTACTATTTTTGTTGGCAAAAGCCTTTTTGATCGCTTGCTGTTGTACTTTTTGTGATGCAAGGGACAAAAAAATTGTTTATTTAGCACAGTTTTTATTTTTTACGGTGTTCATCTGAGGGGTTAAGTCATGTGATATGTTTATAGAGCCGGTCGATACGGACGTGGCTATACCTAATATGTATACTTTTTTTCCCCCTATTTTTTACCTTTTTTTTTTTTTTTTACTTTATTTGGGGAAAATGTTTATTTTTATTTGAAATTTTTAATTTTTTTGGGGGGGGGAAACTTTATTTTTCCAACTTCTTTTTCGCTTTATTTTTTGTCCCACTTTGGGACTTGAACTTTTGGGGGTCTAATCCCTTTACAATGCATTGCAATACTTCTATATTGGAATGCATTGGCTGTATGAGTAATACAGTGAGTATTACTCATACAGCTTCCGGCCTGTGAGATCCAGGGGGATGGATCTCACAGGCTCGTAACCGGAAGGCAGCGCCTTCCATGCCATCGGGTCCCCCCTACTGCCGCATGGATCCCGATGGCACGGCCGCCAGCTGCTGAAAACCGCAGGTAAAAGGTGCAAGGTGCCTGCTCAATGATCTGAGCAGGCACCGGGTTCCGATCACCACCCACTGGGCGGCGGTGATCGGAAATACACATGCCCTACCGGTACGTCATATGTCCTGAAGAGGTTAATATAGTATGCTCATGTACACTTTGTATCCACAATGTGGATTTTTTTAGGGTGGATTTGATTGTGGAAAAAACACTTCAAAATCTGCAAGTAACACGTGCTGATTTTGGTATGGAAATACAGAGAAATCAGCACAAAAATGTTTCTGCAAATCCTGTTTTGGAATCCACACTGCGTGCAGGTACCCTTAAAGCGGTTGTCTCCCTTCAGCAAATAGCATTTATTATGTAGAGAAAGTTAATACAAGCCACTTAGTAATGTATTGTGATTGTCCATATTGCCTACTTCGCTCGCTGGATTCATTTTTCTGCCACATTATACACTGCTCAAAATCTGTAATCTAGAAGCAGTGGCTGTGCTTGCATACTATGGGACAAAGCAGTGTCCTACACCCACTCCCATGGATCCGACCACCAGAGAGCCTGGCGCTTTTTCATATAATGTGCAAGCATGACCACCACTGATAGACTGCGTGGAAACGAGCAGTTTATAATGCGGCAGAAAAATAAATCCGGCCAGCAAAGGAAGCAATATGGACAATCACAATACATTAGGAAGTGCCTTGTAGTAACTTTCTCTACATAATAAATGCTATTTGCTAAAGTGAGACAACCCCTTTAAGGATGTACATATGACTGAAATGGAGTGAAATGAAGTCGGAGAAATGATGCTTATTTGATGCAGATTTCTAATGCAAAGAGTGAACTCCACTATGAAAATCTGCAGTATAAATTGACATGCTACAGATTTAAAACTTTCACCACAGGTCAATTTCTGCTGCAACTTTTTTCTGAATAGTGTGAATGAGAGTTGCTAAAACTTCTTTCACTTTGCTAGTACTGTACAATGCTGCTGATTGCTGTACAAAAATTCACAATGACAAAGCTGGAAAATTTCTGTGTGGACCTACCCTAAAAGGTTGTCTTATCCCAAATATACATATGCCCTATAGTGGTTGCCACAAGAGAAATGTAGCATAACGTGGTGACTATTCAGATCATACAGGACTGGCCCAAGTCTGGAAGAGCTGCTTCTGGTTATAGACACTCTGCTTTGGGTCATAGAAGGGAGTCCTAAGCAGAAGACCCTGGTCCCAGATGTTCATATGCCCAAATTGGGTTTATGTGCAGGGGCTGTTTAAAGAGGACCTTTCACTAGTATACAAACTAAAAACTAACTATACCTGTGGGCAGAGTGGCACCCAGGGGTCCCCCTGCACTTACTAGTATGTCTGGGCGCCGGTCCGTCCCAGGCTATGAGCTGTGTGCTGCGATTGGCCAGCACTGCAGCAAGGGACACGCCTCCTACAAAAAATCAGTCCAATACAACAGACGGAGCTGAGACACCGGAGTCCATACCGGGCGAACGGAGCGGCGCCCAGACATACTAGTAAGTGCAGGGGGACCCCTGGGCACCGCACTGCCCACAGGTATAGTTAGTTTTTAGTTTGTATACTAGTGAAAGGTCCTCTTTAAGTACATTTCACGTTACTTTTTAGACACATTTTATTTTAAAAGCTTTTGAACAGGCACAGACTAGCCGACAGGGGTACAGGTGAATCACCTGGTGGGCCCCTAGTCTCCCACCCCTTGCACAACTGGCACATAGCACAGTAGACTTACTGCACTGCATACATATGTTCAATGTACAGCAACCAGTCTATGTTCATATAAAAAACTTTATAGATTATTAAAGAAACTCCCCAGTTTATTATTATAGACACGATCAGAGCTGAGATGACTTCTAGGTATAGAGGAAAGCCAGCCAGTGTCCTCTTTTCCCCAGGACCTACCTTTTCATAGTTTCTGCAGGAACCCCCATATTCAATCATCTGGTAGCATCTTGCTGCTGTGTAAGCAGGTCATATTTGAATGTATCCGTATGGTGGGCCCCCAAAATAAACTTTACTGGTGGGCCCCAGGCACCCCAGTCTGAAAGTGCTTTTGAATAAGATATTTTTAATACAGTACGTTGAAATAGTTTTTTTGAGCAGACCATAATAACTTCTATACAATATAGTTACAATGTATAGCATGATCCTAAGTATGGATCCCAGTATTACAGATTGGTGAACAAAGAAGAAAGTCACTATTCCAAAGACAGAATTTACATCTCTTTTGCAGAAGCTCAGAAGAAAACTTGACTGTTAATTTCATCAATCGTGCTGGTGAGACTCTGACAGCCACAGCAAAAGAAGGGGAGAGTCTACTGGACATAGTCATCCGACACCACTTGAATATTGATGGCTTTGGTAAGAACTTAAGGTATTTTAGATCATGAAAAATGTGGTAGCACAGACAACAGAGCAATTACTATGAGTACAATTCTACAATAAGGTTATTGTTGACTTAAAACATAGATAAGCTGTGTAGATAAACTGTTTCCATCATTTGTTCACTCAGGTGCCTGTGAGGGGACTCTAGCTTGTTCCACTTGTCATCTCATATTTGATCAGAAGGTTTTTGACCAGCTCAGTTCCATTACAGATGAGGAGATGGACATGTTGGACTTGGCTTTTGGACTGACTAACACGTATGGTCTTGTTTATTTACTGAATATAAATGTGTATATGGTTATACTAATGGAAATTGTTCATTGTAAGGCTCTGCCCACATCATAGTACATCACATCATTTCTATTTTTCAGTTATGACATATAATATTAGAGGGGAACTAAGATAAACATATACATCATACATCATTTTCTACGCCTGTTTTAAGTATAGAAAAAGGTCTAAATGTAAGACAGCAAGGAAGGTGTCTTACATTTAGAATCGGTGGTGGATACGTTGGAGTTATGTAGAGGCCGACGCCTCTACATAACTTTGGCAGTCCACCGTTAGCGCAGGGGCTTATTAAGACCGGCGTTTAAAAGGCTGGTCTTAAAGGGACTCTGTCACCAGTTTCTAACCCCCCCTTTTAAAACTATTGTTCTCTCCATGGTGAGCGCGTGCGCACTTCGCTCAACGAGGCAGAATCTAAAAGTCCGCACGGGCGCATCAGGCACAGGCCTGTGCGCACGCGCGGGATCTTTGAAAAGGAGGAGGGGGCACTGAGGAGAGCCGGAGGCGGATTTCATTACATCCAGGTGGCGCTGAAAGGATCATGGGAGGAGCTGGGCACCAACGGCGGCGGCGGAGAGCGGCAGATTCAGACCTTCAGAAACGCCCTGGGCACCTTATCCAGAAGATTGACAGGTTAGATAAAAGCGATTTTTATCAAAACTAGACGGCAGATTTATCTTATAACAACAGCTTTGTAATGACAAGGGCACCATGGAGAGAACAATAGTTTTAAAAGGGGGGGGGTTAGAAACTGGTGACAGAGTCCCTTTAATAAATGTACCCCTGTGTTTTTTCACTGCATTTTTTGTGTGTTTTTTCTCCTAATATTTTAAACAGCGATTTTTTTTTATGGTATTTTTTTACTCCCACAAAGATTTCCAAAGTACAAATGGCAGAAAAAAAATACCTAGTGCTTGCTGCCTTTTTGTAAAAAAAACAACAAACTGCAAATAAAATGCAGAAATGCAAGACAAATAAGCCATGAAAAAACCCTCTGTAGTAAACTTCTTAAGGCCTTTTTCACAGTCAGTATTTGGTCAGTATTTTGGCATCAGTATTTGTAGGGCAAAACCAGGAGTAGGTTCAAAACACAGAAGAGACACAAATATTTCTACTATACCTTTTGTCTGTAGGTTCCACTACTGGTTTTGGCTTACAAATACTGACCAAATACTGACCGTGCGAAAGAGGCCTAAATCACAATAGACTTTAAAATAACATCTGACAGCATCAATCAAGAAGTGAATCCTCTTTGCGCTATGTACTAGAGATGAGTGAATCAACTTCAGATGAAATATCCGAAGTCGATTCGCATAAAACTTTCAATACTGTTGTGGAGCGAGCGCTCTGTACAGTATTAGAATGTATTGGCTCCGATGAGCCGAAGTTATTACGGTACTTTGCGAAATCTGGCGAAACTTCGTGTAATAACTTGAGAAATGAATTTCTGGTGTAAATTTTTTTTTACTGAACTCGAGTTCAGTTTCAAGTGGTACCTTGGAACCGAACCCGAGTTTGACAAATGATTTTTTTCATCCAAAGTCGATTCACTCATCCCTAGTACATAGCAAATAGTTTTAAATAATCAAAATCAATGCAGCGCGTGCTGCAGATACACTGCGGCTGTGCACATAACAGCATTGCAGCCTGTGTTTGTAAATAAGATAGGGTACCAATACATCTTGCGTGATATCCACCACGATGGATTGTTCGTGGTACACCTGACAGTATAGCTGCATTATATAGCTTCTGTCAGCTGAATATAACATTGACTGCATACTATTCAAGCTAGATAGACTATATAGTGGAGTGAGCTGGCGATATTTTGCTGATAATTCGCACTGAGACGTATCAGACTAATTAATACATATACCTCTATATCTATATCTTGCACAATGTATTTTCAATAAAGTCACTTGACAGACAAGATAGCCCCTTTTAATGAGATTATACTATCTATAAACACTGAACTACTAACTGTGTTGCAGTGATTTGTGATATAGATACAATCACTGAATTCCAAATGGCAACAATTGTATTTTTATATATTCATAGAGTAATCGCTATATAAGAACTAACAAGGAGATTAATGTAGTCTGTTTTGCTCCCAATATTACTTTTAGTTGATAATCCAACAATTATGAGTGTGTATGGGAAATACACTATAATCCAGAGATATATAATATATAGCAACACAGGGTGTGCAGGATATCCACACAAAATAGTAATGAAAAAAAATTGCACAAATAGAGACGGTCGAGACTGTGCTTTTAATAATACCATTTAAGGAACTTTAAAATATTATAATAAAGGTTATGTTTTAATATAGGTCAAAATCTGTGTTTCTATAGCCTTTGGCTATTTGTATATGTATGCATATTAAATATACTCTGGACCATTCATTCTTTTTCCTGGGTAAATGATAATTAATACACTACACCACCACTCCATAGTAGACAAAATGTAGTGTAATGAGCAGGAAGCAGCGCTCGCATAGAGCACCATCTCCTCTTTAAACAGCTGATGGTGTCGACCCCCGGTAGATCAGATATTGATGACCTATCCTGACAATAGGTTAAATATTTTAAAATAATATTTTAAGATAATAAAAAACACATATGAAACTCCTATTTATCATCTAAAAAACAACAAAAAATAAACAAAATATAAATGCTGTAAAAAACTGTTGTAGATGAAAAAAATCTAAAAGTTATGGCTTTCAGAATAAAGGTTTTTCAGTTTTTAAAAGTAGTATAGCATAACAAATTGTATGGGAGTTATTTATTAAACTGAAATATGCTTATAGTATTGCGACGCAAAGGTCCTTAGTGCCATAATCTGTGACTTTTCCTCGCTCACGCCAGGTCTAAAAAAGTCTCATTTACCATTTTCTATATCTGTTTTAAGTGTATAAGTGTAGAAAATTGTTTAAGTGTAAGACAGCAAGGAAACTGGCTTATATTTAGAAGCGGCAGAGGATTCGCTATGTTATGGAGAGGCCTGTACCTGTATATAACTTCAGCGCATGGCCTAATTAAGACCGGTGTCTAAAACGCCGGTCTTAATAAATGTGCATATATATATATACATATATATATATATATATATATATATATAAGAACATTTAGACATGCACATCCATAAATCCCGACACAAGATTGGTCAAAAATATGCACTGTGGGGACTTACTCTGGTAGACAGGATTAGCGGACGCAGTATAGAGGCAACAACAAGTTCTTTGGATCAAACAGTTCAGTGTTTTATTCACACTTTAGGCAAGTGACAAAACTAGCAGTCATATTCAAACAAAAAGTCACCTTGCGGTGTTGGTGGTAATTCACACCATGTGGCAATTCTGCCTCAAAGAGTCCTTGCTGATAGGAGCACCAACCTGTTTTCATGCCAAACAGGTAGCAAGCCTTCATCCAGACACAAGGTTCCCAGATCACAACACAGAGACATGGCTTCTGAGCCCAGCTGCCTATTTAAGGACAGCCAGATGCTGCCAAAACCCGGAGCAGCACATGCTGGGAGGAAAATACCTGTTTTCCCAGACCAAACCTCTCACTGTGTCACATACCCCCCCCCCCCCCCTTTGTTCAACCCTGAGAGGGTGAACACATGCCAAACAGTGTACCACGAAGGGTGAGAAACCATCGGGTGACCTGGGCATTTCTGTCCCTGGCCTGGCTCATCCACTTGAGAGGGGAGTGGGCAGTCACCAGGCAGAATTTTCTCCCCAATAAATAATAGCGGAGAGATTCTAGTGCCCACTTGGCAGACACTCTCTCTCCACTATACTACAGTTGCAAGAAAAAGTATGTGAACCATTTGGAATTATATGGATTTCTGCACAAATTGGTCATAAAATGTGATCTGATCTTCATCTAAGTCACAACAATAGACAATCACAGTCTGCTTAAACTAATAACACACAAAGAATTAAATGTTACCATGTTTTTATTAAACACCATGTAAACATTCACAGTGCAGGGGCAAAAGTATGTAAACCCATAGACTAATGACATCTCCAAGAGCTAATTGGAGTGAGGTGTCAGCCAACTGGAGTCCAATCAATGAGATGAGATTGGAGGTGTTGGTTACAGCTGCCCTGGCCTATAAAAAACACACACCAGTTCTGGGTTTGCTTTTCACAAGAATCAGTCAGTGCCTGATGTGAATAATGCCTCACACAAAAGTTCTCTCAGAAGACCTACGATTAATATAATTGTTGACTTGCATAAAGCTAGAAAGGGTTATAAAAGTATCTCCAAAAGCCCTGCTGTTCATCAGTCCACGGTAAGACAAATTGTCTATAAATGGAGAAAGTTCAGCACTGCTGCTACTCTCCCTATGAGTGGCAATCCTGTAAAGATGACTGCAAGAGCACAGCGCAGACTGCTCAATGAGGTGAAGAATAATCCTAGAGTGTCAGCTAAAGACTTACAAAAGTCTCTGGCATATGCTAACATCCGTGTTAGCGAATCTACAATAAGTAAAACACTAAACAAGAATGGATTTCATGGGAGGATACCACAGAGGAAGACATTGCTGTCCAAAAAAACATTGCTGCACATTTATAGTTTGCACAAGAGCACCTGGATGTTCCACAGCAGTACTGGCAAAATATTCTGTGGACAGATGAAACCAAAGTTGAGTTGCTTGGAAGAAAGACACAACACTATGTGTGGAGAAAAAGAGGCACAGCACACCAACATCAAAACCTCATCACAACTGTGAAGTATGGTGGTGGGGGCCTCATGGTTTGGGGCTGCTTTGCTGCATCAGGGCCTGGATGGATTGCTATCATCAAAGGAAAAATGAATTCCCAAGTTTATCAAGACATTTTGCAGAAGAACTTAAGGTCATCTGGAGTGGCCCAGTCAGAGTCCTGACCTCAACCCGATTGAGATGCTGTGGCATGACCTCAAGAAAGCGATTCACACCAGACATCCCAAGAATATTGCTGACCTGAAACAGTTATGTAAAGAAGAATGGTCAAGAATTTCTCCTGACCATTGTGCATGTCTGATCTGCAACTACAGGAAACATTTGGTTGAAGTTATTGCTGCCAAAGGAGGTTCAACCAGTTTTTAATTTCAAGGGTTCACATACTTTTTCCACCTGCACTGTAAATGTTTACATGGTGTGTTCAATAAAAACATGGTAACATTTAATTCTTTGTGTGTTATTAGTTTAAGCAGACTGTGATTGTTTATTGTTGTGACTTAGATGAAGATCAGATCACATTTTATGACCAATTTGTGCAGAAATCCATATCATTCCAAAGGGTTCACATACTTTTTCTTGCAACTGTATACCAGGTCTTGGCTGGGGTGAGCTTATGGCTGAGGAAGACAACGGGATGCTCCTCCCCGTTGACTTCCTGAGACAGTACAGCACTGAGGCCAACTTCAGAGGCATCGGTCTGAACTATGACCTCCCTTTTGAAGTCGGGCGTCACTAAAACCCGGGACCCACACAGGGCCGACTTCAAAGCGGAGAAAGTCTCTTCCGCCCAATCATCCCAGCAAATCATCCCAGATTTTTGTCCCTTCAAGAGCCCTGTCAATGGCGCGGCCACCGTAGCAAAGTGGGGAACAAACCTCATGTAATAGTCTACCATTCCCAGAAATGACTTTATTTGCCTAGTGGTGACAGGTCAGGACCAATTCCGTATCACCCCTATCTTGTTCACTTGAGGTTTGATGAGTCTCTTCTAACCCTATCGCACATTTTTTTGGGTTAGCGGTTAGGCCAGCTTTCCCAAGGGAGTCCACTTCAGCCTGCACTTTGGGTAGGTGACTTTCCCAGTCGGTACTATCGTCCAGATAAGCCGAAGCATACCAACGATGTGGACGAAACACAATGTCTATTAGTCACTGAAAAGTGGCGGGGGCACCATGCAGACCAAAGTGAAAGACCTTATATTGATACAAGCGTGATGAAGACAGTTTTCTCTTTGGCAGCCTCCGTTAAGGGCACCTGCCAGTAGCCTTTCATGAGGTCCAAAACAGAAAAATACTGGGCTTGTCCTAGGACTGGCCCACTCACTTTTTGACTCCTTAATGACGTCTAGCTGCAACATTAGCTGCACCTCCTCCGATATGGCTTGACGCCGAGCCTCGGGCACCAGGTATGGTTTTATTCAGACTTTTGCCTGAGGCTCAGTGACAATGTGATGCTGGATTACGGAAGTGCATCCAGGGAGATCAGATAACACATCCGTGTTCCGACTAATGAACTCCCTGGCCTCCTGATGTCTGTTTAGAGGAGAGGCTGTCAGCAATTTTTACTGTAGCAGCCGCTTCTCTTGATTCAGACAGAGGGGCCAGTACATCTTCTCCTAGAAAACCCGGCCACAGGCTGTCTTCTGTACAGGTCTCTCTATCTTTCCAAGGTTTGAGTAAATTCACATGGTAAACCTGCTCCGGTTTTCGCCGTCCTGGCTGGTGTTCCTTGTAGTACATCTCCAGTTTTCTCGAGTGCCTTGTAGGGCCCCTGCCCCATAGCCAGTAACTTACTGTCCACAGTCGGGACCAGAACCAAAACCCGATCACCCGGGTTAAAGATCCGGACCCGAGCCTGACGATTATAGACCCGACTCTGGGCTCGCTGACTTGCCTCCATATGCTCCCTAACAAGAGGCAACACTGTCTCTATACATCCTTGCATCTGGGTAACGTACTCAAAGACACTTTTATGTGGAGTGGGTTGTTGTTCCCACGCCTCTTTGGCCATATCCAAGAGACCGCGAGGGTGTCTGCCATATAGCAGTTCGAAGGGCGAGAACCCAGTAGAGGCCTGGAAGACCTCTCGCACTGCAAACATGAGATAGGGTAGAAAGGGGTCCCAGTCCTTCCCATCTTTAGACACTACCTTTTTCAACATATTTTTTAATGTTTGGTTAAACCGTTCTACCAGATTGTCCATTTGAGGATGGTAAACGGACGTCCGTAGTTGTTTTATGTGCAGCAAATAGAGTTCCCTCATCACCTTGGATATAAAAGGGGTCCCTTGGTTTTTTAGAACCTCTTTAGGTAGTTCTACTCAGGAAAACATCTCCATTAACTCCTTAGCTACGAGTTTGGCCAAGGTATGTCGCAGTGGCACCGCCTCCGCGTAGTCTAGAATGCCTAAGATGTGTTGATGCCCTCTGGCGGACTTCGGTACTGGGTCTATGAGGTCCATAGCTATTCAGTCAAACGGTACTTTGATAATTGGGAGAGGTACTAGTCGACTACGGAAATGTGGCTGGGCGCTAGTTATCTGGCAGTTTGGGCAAGACTTACAAAACTCTTCCACTTCTTTGAATATGCTGGGCCAGTAAATCCGCTGCAGAATACTATCCTGAGTTTTCTGTAGCCTCAGGTGACCCTCGAGAACGTGTTGGTGGAATAGATCTAACACAAGCTTGAGATAAGCCTTGGGGACCACCAACTGTTCAATAGGCTCACCCCGTAGTTGGTTTACCCGATACAACATATCTTGATAAACCACAAAACGGGGAAACACTGGATGGATTGCTATCATCAAAGGAAAAATGAATTCCCAAGTTTATCAAGACATTTTGCAGAAGAACTTAAGGTCATCTGGAGTGGCCCAGTCAGAGTCCTGACCTCAACCCGATTGAGATGCTGTGGCATGACCTCAAGAAAGCGATTCACACCAGACATCCCAAGAATATTGCTGACCTGAAACAGTTATGTAAAGAAGAATGGTCAAGAATTTCTCCTGACCATTGTGCATGTCTGATCTGCAACTACAGGAAACATTTGGTTGAAGTTATTGCTGCCAAAGGAGGTTCAACCAGTTTTTAATTTCAAGGGTTCACATACTTTTTCCACCTGCACTGTAAATGTTTACATGGTGTGTTCAATAAAAACATGGTAACATTTAATTCTTTGTGTGTTATTAGTTTAAGCAGACTGTGATTGTTTATTGTTGTGACTTAGATGAAGATCAGATCACATTTTATGACCAATTTGTGCAGAAATCCATATCATTCCAAAGGGTTCACATACTTTTTCTTGCAACTGTATACCAGGTCTTGGCTGGGGTGAGCTTATGGCTGAGGAAGACAACGGGATGCTCCTCCCCGTTGACTTCCTGAGACAGTACAGCACTGAGGCCAACTTCAGAGGCATCGGTCTGAACTATGACCTCCCTTTTGAAGTCGGGCGTCACTAAAACCCGGGACCCACACAGGGCCGACTTCAAAGCGGAGAAAGTCTCTTCCGCCCAATCATCCCAGCAAATCATCCCAGATTTTTGTCCCTTCAAGAGCCCTGTCAATGGCGCGGCCACCGTAGCAAAGTGGGGAACAAACCTCATGTAATAGTCTACCATTCCCAGAAATGACTTTATTTGCCTAGTGGTGACAGGTCAGGACCAATTCCGTATCACCCCTATCTTGTTCACTTGAGGTTTGATGAGTCTCTTCTAACCCTATCGCACATTTTTTTGGGTTAGCGGTTAGGCCAGCTTTCCCAAGGGAGTCCACTGTCCACTGTGTCCTTACAGCATGCACCACGTGCAGTAGCCGGGTCTCAATACCCCAGCTACATCAGCCTCACCACCGCAACAGCATTGCCTAACCAAGTATATCAGAAAAGCCACAGCGCTTCAGCCACATCTATTTAATCTCTGGCAAAGCATTGTACATTGTCAGGAAAAGTGACCGGGGAGCATTAAACAAACAGCAAACATCCAGCTGCACCTGCAGCTGCAGCACACCAGACTTGATAAAGGGGTCATGCGCACCCCAAAACGCGTTGTCTCTCAATAAACCCGTACTTGTCAAAATCGGTTGTGATTTGCGCCTTACGTCCACCAGCTTGCCAGACCACATAGGTCGTGACAGGCACTGTCAGTATTTCTAGTATTCAACGAAGTGGCGACTTGGCCCTCGCCCTTTGGTTCCTTTGGACGCGGCAGCTCCAACCTGACACCTAGCTAATCCAGCGGACCTTCATCACGGTTGCACTCAATCGGTGCAACCTAAACAGGTGAGCAGCACATACTCATCTTAAATTGAAGAACGCTGTTTCATCTTTACCTATTTACCCTATGAGCGCCTTTCTCATCCTGTGGCTACATATTTACCATCACAATTAGTGGGGTTGTCTGCCCTTTTCCAAGGAAGTGGCGGTCACCCCTACTGCTGGCCCTTTTCGTCTCAGGTTCCCAGGGTTCTGGTCTCCCCACTTGAGCCGGGCCACTCTGCTAGGGTTACCGCTTTCTCATGGGTATCAGTCACTCTCATAGCAGGCCACAGTGTCTCTCCCTATTATGATTTCATAATGTAGTTTTGTGGTGACATCCACCTCGTGGGTCCATCTACCGGTCACCGTGGTTAGAGACATCGGCATGATGGGGTAGTCTTTTAAGTCTCCGTGGATGCACATCACTCAGACTTTTCGGCCAGTATACTCAGTGGACCGCACCAGGGTAGCCCTTACTAGGGTCACCAGACTCCCTGAGTCCAGCAGTGCCTCAGCCGGAGTGTCTCCCACTTCCACCTGGCACAAGTGATATAGAGTCTTTGGGGTACCTATTGCACACAGCCTCCTGGCATATAGCGACTGACAGTAGCCATAGTTAGTGTCCATGGACTCAACCCGATGGGGACAGTCAGCCCTTACATAGCCAGGCCCCCGACACCGCCTTCAGATTATCGGAGCCAGGTCCGCCGTGGGTACATCCCTTGCAAGTTTTATCGGCTCAACTCTCTGGGCCTGGGGTGGAGATTTTCGGGGTTTGCCGACCCCCCTCCCGATAGAACCCTCCTTAAGATTCCTGGTAGCCTCATAGCGTTCCACTAGGTCCACCATCTCAAGGGTTTTGCCAGGAGACACCTGACAGTGCAGGAGAGGGTACGGAAAAGCCCTCCAGAACATATCGGCTAATAGTCTATCCAGCATAGCCGGGGTACTCAGCACATCAGACTGTAGCCACTTTGGCAAGAGGTGGAGTAAATCATAATACTGGGTCCTTGCAGGCTCAGCTGGCTTAAACCCCCACTGATGCACACGCTGGGCCCAGACCAACGCATTCACCCCCAGTCTTGCCAAAATATCACTCTTTACTTTTTGGTAGTTGGCCGCTTGATTGTCCGGCATGTTGAAATACACCCACTGGGAATTGGATGCCAGGAATTGAGCGACGACCTCAGCCCACTGGTCACAGGGTAGCTTTTCCCTGATGGCCACTTTCTCGTACATCGCCATGTAGGTTTCGATGTCGTCTGCGGGGGTCATCTTAGGAATCGCGGCACGGACTGCTTTCCCGGCATCATGGATGCTCGGGGTTGCTCCTGCTGTCTGCAAAGCCATAAAGTGTTTTAGCAGCAACTGGTTAGTCTCTTGCTGCTGCTTATTAGCCTCACGTTGCTGCAGGTTTATCTCTTGCTGCTGCAGATTAGCCTCCATGAGGGCCTTCACAACAGCCTCCATTTTGTCATGGGACACTAGTTGTAATACAGCTGGTTTAATGTACGACATACAACCTTGCCTGAAAAATGCAGAAACCAATAATATCAGCTTCCATGCAAGCCTCACTGCTCATTCATGCATCCTCTACCAATTGTGGGGACTCACTCTTGTAGACAGGATTAGCGGACGCAGTATAGAGGCAAAAACAAGTTCTTTGGATCAAACAGTTCAGTGTTTCATTCACACTTTAGGCAAGTGATAAAACAAGCAGTCATATTCAAACAAAAAGTCACCTTGCAGTGTTGGTGATATTTCACACCATGTGGCAATTCTGCCTCAAAGAGTCCTTGCTGATAGCAGCACCAACCTGTTTTCACGCCAAACAGGTAGCAAGCCTTCTTCCAGACACAAGGCTCCCAGATCACAAGACAGAGACATGGCTTCTGAGCCCAGCTGCCTATTTAAGGACAGCCAGGTGCTGCCAAAACCCAGACTGGCATTTCAAAAACGGTCCGGTATTTGACCTCAACTGACTGTAAATCAGCCCAGCAGCACATGCTGGGAGGAAAATACCTGTTTTCCCAGACCAAACCTCTCACTGTATCACAGGATAAAGAGCTTCTATTTTTCGTGTATAGCAGGTATAATACCACTTTAATCCCTAATCCCTAATCCCTATTTCTATTGTTTGTATGTATAATGGTGTGCTACCATACGTTTTTTGTTTGCTGTATATATATATGTATATATACTGTATATAAGTCAAAGCGACTGGGCAGCACTGCAAACAATGGTAGGACAAAGTAGAAAAAAAAGGGGTGCCAGCGGCTGTGGCGGTGATCCTCCCGTCAAACCATAAATGAAAATGGAAATTTACGGCACTTCCAAAAAATAGATACGTGTTTATTTCACCAGATGCAGCGTTTCGGTTCTCCCTTTGGAACCAAGGGAGAACCGAAACATTGCAACTGGTGAAATAAACACGTACAGTTGCAAGAAGAAGTATGTGAACCCTTTGGAATTATATGGATTTCTGCATAAATTGGTCATAAAATGTGATCTGATCTTCATCTAAGTCACAACAATAGACAATCACAGTCTGCTTAAACTAATAACACACAAAGAATTAAATGTTACCATGTTTTTATTGAACACACCATGTAAACATTTACAGTGCAGGTGGAAAAAGTATGTGAACCCTTGGATTTAATAACTGGTTGAACCTCCTTTGGCAGCAATAACTTCAACCAAACGTTTCCTGTAGTTGCAGATCAGATGTGCACAATGGCCAGGAGTAATTCTTGACCATTCCTCTTTACAGAACTGTTTCAGTTAAGCAATATTCTTGGGATGTCTGGTGTGAATAACTTTCATGAGGTCATGCCACAGTATCTCAATCGGGTTGAGGTCAGGACTCTGACTGGGCCACTCCAGAAGGAGTATTTTCTTCTGTTTAAGCCATTCTGTTGTTGATTTACTTCTATGCTTTGGGTCGTTGTCTTGTTGCAACATCCATCTTCTGTCGAGCTTCAGCTGGTGGACAGATGGCCTTAAGTTCTCCTGAAAAATGTCTTGATAAACTTGGGAATTCATTTTTCCTTCGATGATAGCAATCCATCCAGGCCCTGACGCAGCAAAGCATCCCCAAACCATGAATTCCCAACCACCATACTTCACAGTTGGGATGAGGTTTTGATGTTGGTGTGCTGTGCCTCTTTTTCTCCACACATAGTGTTGTGTGTTTCTTCCAAACAACTCAACTTTGGATTCATCTGTCCACAGAATATTTTGCCAGTACTTCCAGGTGCTCTTGTGCAAACTGTAAACATGCAGCAATGTTTTTTTTGGACAGCAGTGGCTGTTAGCATATGCCAGAGACTTTTGTAAGTTTTTAGCTGACACTCTAGGATTCTTCTTTACCTCATGGAGCAGTCTGCGCTGTGTTCTTGCAGTCATTTTTACAGGATGGACACTCCTAGGGAGAGTAGCAGCAGTGCTGAACTTTCTCCATTTATAGACAATTTGTCTTACCGTGGACTGATGAACAGCAAGGCTTTTGGAGATACTTTTATAACCCTTTCCAGCTTTATGCAAGTCAACAATTCTTAATCGTAGGTCTTCTGAGAGCTCTTTTGTGCGAGGCATCATTCACATCAGGCAATGCTTCTTGTGGGATTTATGCATATAAAGTGGGGATACCAGCTCACTGTTTTTGTAGATCAAATGTATCCATGTGCTCGGTGTCTTGGTTTTTCAACCTCCTTATACAGGTACAACAAAGCTTGGAGAGATTTAGACTCCAGCACTCACTTATTTTGAAGTGTCAAATTCTCCGTCTTTATTTAGCAAGTATTTCACAGACAATACAGGATTCAAATTCTCTCTGGTGTAGGCTGTTGACGCATTTCGAAAGATTCTTATTCGTAACAGATTCTTTTTCATATATACAGTCATGGCCGTAAATGTTGGCACCCCTGAAATTTTTCAAGAAAATGAAGTATTTCTCACAGTAACACATGTTTTGCTATACACATATTTATTCCCTTTGTGTGTATTGGGGAAAAAAAAAAAAAAGGGAAGAAAAAAAACAAATTGGTCATATTGTCACACCAAACTCCAAAAATGGTGTGGACAAAATTATTGGCACCCTTTCAAAATTGTGGATAAATAAGATTATTTCAAACATGTGATGCTCCTTTAAACTCACCTGGGGCAAGTAACGGGTCTGGGCAATATAAAAAACACACATGAAAGCAGATAAAAAGGAGAGAAGTTCACTTAGTCTTTGCATTGTGTGTCTGTGTGCGCCACAGTAAGCATGGGCAACAGAAAGAGACGAAGAGACAAAGAGAACTGTCTGAGGACTTGAGAACCAAAATTGTGGAAAAATATCAACAATATCAAGGTTACAAGTCCATCTCCAGAGATCTAGATTTGCCTTTGTCCACAGTGCGCAACATTATCAAGAAGATTGCAAGTTGACACTGTAGCTTATCTCCCTGGGCTTGGATGGAAGAGAAAATTTTATGAACGCAGGATATTCCGGATGGTGGATAAGCAGCCCCAAACAAGTTCCAAAGATATTCAAGCTGTCCTGCAGGCTCATGGAGCATCAGTGTCAGCATGAACTATCAGTCGACATTTAAATGAAATTAAACGCTATAGCAGGAGACCCAGGAGGACCCCATGCTGACACAGAGACATAAAAAAGCAAGACTACATTTTTCAAAAATGAACTTGAGTAAGCCAAAATGCTTCTGGGAAAACGTCTTGTGGACGGATGAGACCAAGATAGAGCTTTTTGGTAAAGCTTATCATTCTACTGTTTACCAAAAACGGAATGAGGCCTACAAAGAAAAGAACACAGTACCTACAGTGAAATATGGTGGAGGTTCATTGATGTTTTAGGGTTGTTTTGCTGCCTCTGGCACTGGGCACTTTAAATGTGTGCTAGGCATCATGAAATCTGAGGATTACCAATGGATTTTGGGATATACTGTAGAGCCCAGTGTCAGAAAGCTGGATTTGCGTCCGAGATCTTGGGTCTTCCAGCAGGACAAGGACCCCAAATATACGTCAAAAAGAACCCAGAAATGGATGACAACAAAGCGCTGAAGAGTTCTGAAGTGGCCAGCAATGAGTCCAGATCTAAATCCCATTGAACACCTGTGGAGAGATCTAAAAATTGCTGTTGGGAAAAGGCGCCCTTCCAATAAGAGAGACCTGGAGCAGTTTTCTAAGGAACAGTGGTCCAAAATTCCGTGGTGAGAGGTGTCAGAAGCTTATTGATGGTTATAGGAAGCAACTGATTTCAGTTATTTTTTCCAAAGGGTGTGCAACCAAATACTAAGTTAAGAGTGTCAATAATTTTGTCCAGCCCATTTTTTGGTTTTGTTCCAATACACACAAGGGGAATAAACATGTGTATAGCAAAACATGTGTTACTGCAATACTTTTCTGTGAGAAATACTTCATTTTCTTGAAAAATTTCAGGGGTGCCAACATTTACGCCCATGACTTTATATATATTCATATATAGACAGTGCTGCCCATAGTTATTCATACCCCTGGCAAATTTTGACTTAAAGTTACTTTTATTCAACCAGCAAGTAATTTTTTGACGGGAAATGATATAGGTGTCTCCCAAAAGATAACAAGACGATGTACAAGAGGCATTATTGTGGATAAAAATTCTCAGCTTTTATTTACATTTGAGCAAAAAATACAAGATGTTCCGCACTGGAAAATCTCAGAGGATGTGGTCGGAAGCCAAAAGTGACACCTGTGCTGGCCAGGAGGATAGTTAGAGAGGTAAAAAAGAATCCAAGCATCACCACCAAGGCCATCCTGGTGAATCTGGGGTCTGCTGGTGGCAATGTCTCAAGGCAGACAATCCAATGGACACTGCACAATACAGACCAAGGAGGATGCCACTTCTCCAGATAAGGCACACAAAAGCTTACTTGGTCTTTGCAAAAGCTCATCTGGACAAAGAACAAGACTTCTGGTCTTCTGTGTTATGGTCAGATAAAAATTTTTTTTAATTGTTTGGTCACAATGATGTTTCCTTCAATTGGTGTAAAAAAGTAGAAGCCTTCAACCCAAAGAACACCATCCCCACTGTCAAACATGGTGGTGGGAACCTAATGCTTTGGGGGTGTTTTTCAGCCAATGGACCAGGGAACCTAATCACAGTAAACGGCACCATGAAAAAAGAGCAATACATGAGGATTCTCAATGATAACATTAGGCAGTCTGCAGAGAAACTTGGCCTTGGGCACCAGTGGACATTTCAGCATGACAATGACCCAAAACACACAGCAAAAGTGGTGAAGAAATGGTTAGCAGACAACAACATTAACGTTTTGGAGTGGCCCAGCCAGAGTCCAAACTTGTATCCAATTGAGAATCTGTGGAGGGAGCTAAAGATCAGGGTGATGGCAAGAAGACCCTCCAACCTGAAAGAGTTGGAGCTCATTGCTAAAGATGAATGGCCAAAAATACCTGTGGAGACATGCAAAAGTTGGTCTGCAATTATAGAAAGCGTTTGATTGCTGTAATAGCCAATAATTGATTATTGAGAAGGGTATTAATAATTTTGGACTGGACACTTTTTGCTCAAATGTAAATAAAAGCTGAGAAATGTATTTTTTCCCCACAATAATGCCTCTTGTACATCGTCTTATTATCTTTTGGGAGACACATATGTCATTACCTGTCAAAAAATTACTTGCTGGTTGAATAAAAGTAACTTTAAGTCAAAATTTGCCTGGGGTATGAATAATTATGGGCAGCATATATATACTGTATATTTGGTATCCTTGTAATCATACTGACCTACAGAACACAGGTAACATTATTTTACTGCACAGTGAAGGCCATAAAAAACAAACCCCAACAAATGTCAGTAGTAATACCTGAATTAATTAGAACCCCAAAAAATATGGCAGGTGTTTATTTTTTTTCATTCTGCCATAGATTCACACTGAAGGCATCAAAACTATGAATTAACACATGTGGAATTATATAAATAACAAAAAAGTGAGAAACAACTGAAAATATGTCATATTCTAGGTTCTTCAAAGTAGCCACCTTTTTTTGCTGTGTGCGTACAAACAGGTCAATGCCACACAGAGTTCTAGCAGCAGACACATCTCTAGAACAACTGTTAAGAGAAGACTGTGTGAATCAGGCCTTCATGGTAGAATATCTTCTAGGAAACCACTGCTAAGGACAGGCAACAAGCAGAAGAGACTTGTTTGGGCTAAAGAACACAAGGAATGGACATTAGACCAGTGGAAATCTGTGCTTTGGTCTGATGAGTCAAAATTTGAGATCTTTGGTTCCAACCACCGTGTCTTTGTGTGACGCAGAAAAGGTGAACGGATGGACTCTACATGCCTGGTTCCCACCGTGAAGCATGGAGGAGGAGGTGTGATGGTGTGGGGGTTCTTTGCTGGTGACACTGTTGGGGATTTATTTAAAATTTAAGGCATACGTAACCAGCATGGCTACCACAGCATCTTGCAGAGGCATGCTATTCCATCCGGTTTGCGTTTAGTTGGACCATCATTTATTTTTCAACAGGACAATGACCCCAAACACACCTTCAGGCTGTGTAAGGGCTATTTGACCATGAAGAAGAGTGATGGGGTGCTGCGCCAGATGACCTGGCCTCCACAGTCAACGGACCTGAACCCAATCAAGATGGTTTGGGGTGAGCTGGACTGCAGAGTGAAGGCAAAAGGGCCAACAAGTGCTAAGCATCTCTGGGAACTCCTTTAAGACTGTTGGAAGACCATTTCAGGTGACTACCTGTGCAAAGCAGTAATCAAAGCAAAAGGTGGCTACTTTGAAGAACCTAGAATATGACATATTTTCAGTTGTTTCACACTTTTTTCTTATGTATATAATTTCACATCTGTTAATTCATAGTTTTGATGCCTTCAGTGTGAATCTACAATTTTCATAGTCATGAAAATAAAGAAAACTCTTTGAATGAGAAGGTGTGTCCAAACTTTTGGTCTGTACTGTATAAATATATATATATATATATATATATATATATATATATATTTATATATTTACCTTTTCTGAATACATTATATGAAATGTTAAATTGTGCCATAAAAAAATATACTTGTACTCTCATACAGTATGGATGACATGGATGGAGAAACAAAATGGTTAAAAGTTTTAAATTAAAATAAATATTTCAATGATGCCACAGGATTTTTCTTATGTCACCCCAAATCCCTCAAACCTATACATCTCTGTAGGTACACACTTGGAACCACTATAGAGATCTTTGTTTGCATTGTTACATTTTTCTATCGGAAATGAGATTCGTGTTAACCTTGATAATAAAGCTCCTACAAAGAACTTTCTTATTTTATAGGTCACGCCTTGGATGTCAGGTTTGCATGAAAAAAGCAATTGATAGAATGACGGTTCGAGTGCCGACAGATGTATCTGATGCCAGAAAAGACCAAGTTGAAAAGCAGAGCAAACAATAACTAATGAGCAAAGATTTGACAGAGCACATAACTAGATGTATGCAGCACATGTCATTGGATGAGGAGCTGTTTATTTAAATCTAGGAGATTGGATAATGCAAAATCGATTTGATACCATTATGTTCAATTTAGTTAGGGCTGATTGGATAAGGACTCAAGCCGCTCCTTAATAGTGTCCTGCATTCTACAAGGTCAATCCCTACACTATAGAATAGTAGATTTGAAAGGTGCTCTAAAAATGTAGATGTTATTATAACTATGTAATTGTAAATGAAATGATCATATAGTAAAAGATTGCTAATTTAAACGACAATAGACATTGTTATTTTGAAGACATTGTTGAGTTGTGTATCTTATCCCATATGTGTATGACAAATCTGTAGATGTGTATTTAAAATGCATTACATTTGGTAATAGATGGTACTATACTGTAAAGAGGTCTGAGCTGCACTGGGTTCATCAGCACACTACTAATTAAAGGATCTAAATTAAAGGGTTTTCCAGGACTTTGGTAATGATGGCCAGTACTTAGGAGTGGTGGGGTTTTCATTCTTGGCACCCCCACCAATCAGCTGATTGAAGGGGCCACATTACATGGCAAGTACTGCCTCCCTTTCACTGTTTACCAGGTACAGCTCCCTACATTTCATATAGCACCTGTGGCTGGTAGTATACCTAAGTTCCATTCACCTGAGTAGTGATCTGCAAAACTAGGCACAGCCATTAAGTAACCTGTGGATAATCTTGTTCATTGGACCCATTTGAAGGGGTTGCCCAAGGGGGCAAAACTTATTAGGAAAGGCCCAAGATTGGGCTAAAAAAAAAAATGCCATTCCCACCCTCACTTGAAATATGAGTGTTAGGGGCTCATGAGGAAGAGTATGGGGGACATTTATTATGAATAATATGCCGCTTTTTCTCATATAAAAAAAAAACATTGCGTCAAAAACATTGCGATAAAATGTGCGACTGTTTGCCACTCACTACTTTTATGCTGAGAAAAAAAAGCTTGGCTTTGGCAGGGAAGAAGGTGTGGCATGGGTGTGGAAAAAGGCCAGTCTCATTTGTCATCTTCCACACCAGTTTTTGGCATGGAAAATGACCTAAATCTACCCCAGCAAGGGATCTGGCGTACCGTAGATTTTAGTATGTCACACGGTCTGCTGGAGTCCTGTGCCTCAACATAACTTTGGCACATCCACTGGCAGTGCAGACAGACTAAGACTAGCATTTAAATCGGCGGTCTTAATAAATGTCCAATTATGCTTTTATCCTACTCTGAGGCCTTTCTTAATAATTTGCACCCCCCTGGGAAACCCCATTAATGGTTGACTTATGCTGGGCAGGGTAATCCAAATTAATAAAATTAAATAAATAAAATGAATAAAAGTTAATAAAAAATCTCTGTACTTCCTCAGTTTTTCCTGCTATGCAATTCACAGAGAAAACTATTCCTGGAGTCTTCTCCATTCTGTACACATGCTCAGGACTTCTGCCTATTAATTGCACGGCTTTTTTGTACGCACACAGCAAAAGAACGACATTAAGAACAGAGGTACAATAATACAGTATCTCACAAAAATGAGTACACCCCTTACATTTTTGTAAATATTTTATTTTATCTTTTCATGGGACAACACTGAAGCTATGACACTTTAATACAATGTAAAGTAGTCAGTGTACAGCTTGGATAACAGTGTAAATCTGGTGTGCCCTCTAATGTCTAAACTGCTGCCAACAAAAGTGAGTACACCCCTAAGTGAAGATGACCAAATTGTGCCCAAAGTGTCAATATTTTGTGTGGCGACTATTATTTTCCGGCACTGCCTTAGCTCTTTTGGGTATGGAGTTCACTAAAACTTCACAGTCCAAACGGTATGTAGTGTAATGAACAGGAAGGAGCTCGCATGGAGCAACATCTCCTCTTCAAACAGCTGATGGTGTCGACCCCCCATCGATCAGATATTGATGACCTATCCTGACAATAGGTTAATTATTTAAAAATAATATTTTAAGATAATAAAAAACACATATGAAACACAAAAAACATTCCTATTTATCATCGAAAAACAAAAAGTAAACAAAATATAAATGCTGTAAAAAAACAAGTCCTCACAGCTGTAGATGAAAAAAAATCTAAACTTTATGGCTTTCAGAATAAAGGCTTTTCAGTCTTTAAAAGTAGTATAGCATAGCAAACAGTATGGGGGTCATTTATTAAATATAAATATGCCTGGCGTAGATTGCGATGCAAAGGTCCTTAGTGCCATAACCTGTGACTTTTCCCTGCTCATGCCAGGTCTAAAAAAGTCTCATCTACCATTTTCTATGTCTGTTTTAAGTATATAAGCGTAGAAATTGGTCTAAATGTAGGACAGCAAGGAAGCTGGCTTACATTTAGAAGTGGCACTGGATCTGGAGAAGTTATGGAGAGGCATGTACCTCTATATAACTTCGGCGGATCCACTGCCAGCACATGGCCTTATTAAGAGCGGTGTCTAAAACGCCGGTCTTAATAAATGTGCATATATATATATATATATATATATATATATATAAAGTAGCAGCACACCACTAAATGCACTAAGACTGAGTATACAGGTGAATGTGTGAACAGGGTCAAATACATGACGCCAATATTTACTGTAAATGCAGTGAAGAAGTTCTTAGCGCATATTATTGATCAAAAATATGTCGGGCCCACCTACCAGACGACAAGGTAGCTTCTTATCAGGTGGGACCTACTCTAACATGGAGGGTCCAGCTCCATTTTCACTCTGATTTAAAAACACCAAGGGCTGGGGGATGGGTGGGGAGTGCTAAGTTCCAAAGAGGATGCCTGGTCCTCTATAATATACATATAAGCAAAAAACGGAACAGTCTGGTACGTGCGGATCCGCAAATGCGGATGCAGATTCACTTCTAGTAATTATTTCTTGGCTGCAAATATGAGCAGAAATTTTTTCAGGTTCGCCTGCCATTAAAATGAATGGGACCCCCCCAGCAAACTTGCGGTTCGCGAACATTTGATCTCGTTCGCGAACCGTCCCGGCAGATGTTTCGTCCATCACTATTTACAAACTCAAACATTCACTATATGAACTGAAAAATGTTTGAAGATTTTGCTTTCTTTTGAATCACTTAACTAATATTTAGTTGTATAACCACTGTTTCGGAGAACTGCTGTACATCTGTGTTGCATGGAGTCAACCAACTTCTGGCACCTGTGAACAGGTATTCCTGCCCAGGATGATTGGACCACATTCCACATTTCTTCTCTATTTCTTGGTTTTCCACATAGGCGTCTTCTAATTGTAACAGTACTCACAGGTAACTTTAGACCTTATTTGATCTTCGTGGAGCTGATTGTTGGCTGAGTCCTTGCCATTTTTGCTAGTCTATCCATTCGCTTTCTTTCACGTCTTTCAGGTTTTGGTTGCTTTTTAAAGCATTTTCGATCATTTTAGCTGAGCAGCCTATCATTTTCTGCACTTTTTTATATGTTTTCCCCTCTTCAATCAACTTTTTAAACAAGGTACGCTGTTCTTGTGAACAATGTCTGGAACGACCCATTTTCCTCAGAATTTCAGAGAGAAATGCACTGTAACCAGCATGTACAACATTTGCTGCCTTCCTTCCTTAAATAAGGGCAATAATTGCCACCTGTTTTTCAAAGAATGAATGACTGCACTAATTGAACTCCACACTATTATTTTGAACACAAAAGCATGCATGTCATGACTGTTGGGTCTGTTGGATTTCTATTACGCTACTACACCTGCTAGTAAATTATTTGACATGTAGAAATATAATTTCTACCAAAAACAGTGATTGATCAGGTTAGTGATGTCTGACTGCTATTATTTTGACAAAATAACAATACGGACCACTCTGCACTCTGCGGTCTTACTAAACCCTCATACTGATGTAAAATTGAGAGATCAGCCAGTCTTGGGTGGGGCTCAGAGCTCTCTACCATCCTCCCATTGTAAGCATGGCTGCATGCTGGAGGTAACTGGAAGTCTGCTGTGAGTCAGACCTTGCGCTCCTGTAAATTGCCCACTGGCTCCTGGTATTGCCCATATGGCACAGGTAGGTTTAGCGTTAGGTCCCGAGCTATTTGAGAAACATTGGCGCGGTGCTCGGCTCAGACATGTTCTCCACAGTAGGACATGTTAGCTAATCTCTCAATTTTACATCAGTATGAGGGTTTAGTTAGACCGTAGAGTGCACCTGTCTTTGTAAAAGTTATTGTTATTTTGCTTTTTTGTTTATCACATCCACACATTTGCTATCCTGTGTAGGATGTCTATTGTGGTACTTGTGGTCTGCTGCGGGCATTCTCCATTGTATGCATTTTTGCTGGGGGTTTGCCATTAGCAGCAGACCACAAGTGCAGGATCCCCCCCTTCCCCGGTATAGATGAGCCACTTCATATGGGGTTGAGCACTTCCTGCTTTTCATTACCACACCAATTTGTAGTTTATATATAGGACTGCTATTATTTTGAACACAACTATATAAAAAAGGTATTACATAAAAAAAAATTAAAAGTACTCTAAAGGTACCTGAAGATTTCATTTTTGGAGGTGGAGGGTTCATCTCCGGTCCCGGAACCGGAAGTGCGCCTCAACCGCAATGTACAACAGCCCCATTCTCTCTAAAATCAAGCCAATAGGCATCAAGGATGGGTGAATAAAATGAATAAACAAAATAGCCTGATCAGGGTGAGTTTGTTGGGGACATGAGTGGCTATGAGTTCGCTGGAGCTTCTGGAACCGATGACTTCCGGTCCGTACTGACGAAGACCGGAAAAGCGTTCCACCCGTGGAACGCATCACGGCCAGAGATGCGTCACCACGACAGGACACACCAAAAAATGGAGGCCTGTGGAACGTATTGCAAGCAGAAATGCGTTCCACAGATATAGGAGCACCGCGTCGCGACGCCTCTGGGACCGCAGAGACCTTGTAATGGTGCCACCTGGAAGAGTGGAGACATCCAACCCGTGAAAACAATAATAAAGTAGAATGAAATGTGTATATGCGCACATCCTAGAAGGGAAGAGAAAAAAATGGTATAGATTGAGACCTTTCCCCAAAATCATACATATGCCTATAAAAAGTATGTGTGTATGCACAAGGTATATATATTTTGTAAAAATAAAAATGTTTTAAGAATTTTAAAAAAAAATTAAAAAATATATAGCTCCCTCGATCGATGAATAGATGAATACATAAATAAATGGATATATAAATAAATGCAAACTCTGATGAATAAAACCATAAGGGGAAGAGTAAATAAATAGATAGATGAAAAATATTGGTGGATGCATATCTAATTAGGGCAAGGATTAATGATTATTTGTCTGATGCACACTTCATAACCTTTGTTATTTATAATGACTGTATTCCAGGGTTTTGTTCAGGCCGAATGGAACAAGGGTATTAAACCTGTAGATCCAGTACATCTCTTTGTTACAAAGCTGGGAATAAGATTGGGCGCCTAGATCTATGGGGGTCAGTTTCAAACCCAAGAAATTGCCCCCATGTACTTCAGAGAAATGTTTGGATATCCCATGTTTTAAGTACTCTCGCTGGATATTGGAGCGATCTTGATTGAGCCTTTCCCTTATTGTTTGGGTCGTGCGGCCTATGTACTGCAGGCCACAAGGGCACTCCAACATATAGACCACGTTCCTGGAGTTACAGTTCATATGATGTTTAAGTGTAATGGATTCACCAGTGTTGGAAATAGTCACTTTGTTTACATAGGCAACACATGCACTGTCTGGAGCCACACCAGAAAGAACCTGTTGGTGGTGTTCTGGGGTTACCATAGGATGGACCCAGGTTGCAACCCTCCAACTTAGGACATGAGGGTGCTAGTATGTTTTCCAAGGTATGTGCTCGCCTGTAGGTGATACTTGGTTTAGTAGGGAGTGTTGCACCAATAACTAGATCCTGATGGGGGATGAACCAATGATTCTGGAGAATCTATTTAATAGAATTATGGAAGGAATTGTATCGGGTGAAGAAATTGTAGTGTATGTCTGGTGGTTCTGTTTCAGAGGTGATGGTACGGGATTTCAAGCAATCATTCTGACTCTCTTTTAAAATGTGAGACCTAGAGATGTGTATTAGTTCTTTAGAATACCCCTTGTCTCTGAATCTGAAGTAGTGCTAGTTATTTCTCTAAGATCTTATCATCTGAACAATTCCTCCGGACCTGTTTCATTTGTCCGTAGGAAATGTTCTTTTTCCATTTATGGAAATAGCAACTCTTGAAATCTAAGTAGCTATTTGTGTCAACTTTTTTGAAGTGTGCACTGGTTATGATTTTACCCTCTTGGACTTGAAGATGGAGCTCTAGGAACACTAAAGATTTTGGGTCTGAATGGGCAGTAAAAGATACATTCCAGTCATTATGATTCAATTTATAGATGAGTGTGGCTAGAGCAGATGGTTCCTGTTTCCAGATGAAGATGACATAATCAATAAATCTTTTATAGAAGACGATGTCCTCGTAATCTAAAAGACCCTCCTTGCTTTCGAATGCCCCATGAACAGATTAGCAAACGAAGGGGCGAACTTAGTGCCCATTGCTGTTCCACATTTCTGGAGCTAAAACTCCCCTTTGTATTAAAAGTAATTATGTGTAAGTATAAACTGGATGGAGTCCAGAATGAATGTTTTCTGGCTGGGGGGTAAAAATAAATCTTCCATAATGAAACCCTCCACTGCTCCGATGCCCAGATGGTGTTGAATGTTGCTATATAGGGCTGATACATCAAGCGTGACCCAAAGCATTCCTGATTCCCAACGAATGTCTCAAAGTAGTGTGATTAGGTGACTTTGATAAGAGGGTAGATGTTTCACATATCTCTGGAGCGCCTGGTCTATATATGCAGATAGGTTCAAGGTTAAAGAATCAAACCCTGAAATAATTGGGTGACCAGGTGGATTAATCAGAGTTTTATGAATTTTGGGTAAGAGATAAAAGTACGGAGTGGATGGAAATGTTATTTTAAGAAATTGTGTTTCTTTCTTGGTGAGTATTTTAGCAGTATGTCCCTTGTCTATAGGGGGAAGCTAGAGTTTTCTTAAATTCGTTAATTGGGTCTCCTGAACGTTTTGTATAATAATTTTTGTCCGACATGATCCTTATGGCCTCGTCATTATAGGCACTGGATTCCAGGATGACGATCCCCCCACCCTTGTCCGCATTCTTAATAACTATAGCCTTATTAGATTTTAGGGAAGTAATGGCCTTTACTTGTGCACTGGTCAGATTAGATGGTGGTTTCTTATCCTCCTGACCCGGACCAACTAGGGTTTTTAGGTCTGCACAGATCAGTGCAGTTCTTTCTTTGCAAGTTCATTACTCACGATAAAGCTGACCGGAGGTACGATCATCTGCGCTGAAAACACGTGGGACGCCACGCTAAGCGCAACAATCTGAACACTCCACCGCTTCTATAACAGTGAGTAACCTGTCATATCATATCACAGTGCACTAGCGAAGCTACAACTGTGAGATAAAGCTACAACTATGAAAATAAATATATGTAATTAAACGCAAAGGATAACGCATCTATTTTTTCCTATACCGAAAGAATCGCAGACAAATTGCGGACTAACATAGTGACTGTATCTATTACCTTACAGGCTGAGTCCTAGCGCTTTCGCTAGAGACACTCACTACTGAGACTCTAATTCATGACAATATTAGTCCTTAGCATGGCTGTATTGTAATTTTAATTTGTATCTTATGCATTTTAGATCTATTAGGTACCGTATGTATATTTAATAAATATTTAATATTTCTGGTCAGTGGTCGGTGTGAATTAGATGTAGCTGTGCCCCTCTTATCCATTTGCATAAGGCTGAATAGATTGGATCTTGGAAACCCCCATAGTTGGTGACATTTGAGATTCATTTTCTATAGGGGCATTTGGATGAAATAACCCCGTTGGAGGTGATACTTTAGCTTGTGGTAGGGAATTGCTGTTATTATTGCTTGGAAAAGGACTAATTTAAAATCTCTCCCTCATAGCTGGGGGGTCTTTTCCTATTATTTTTAGGTAGTCTGAACAATTGGCCAGATGGGTTTGACATTTTGTACCTGGAGGGATGGCGGGGGGGGGGGGGGTGTACTGGACTTAGAAGTGGAGGGTATGGCTGGGTGATCAGTTGAAGAGACATGGAAGTTGGATGTATCCTGGTTAAGTGGACAGGTCAACCTTCTTTGATGTATTAATTGGGGAGAAGGTATTATTGTGGATTCAGGCGCTCAGGGGTAAAGATGACATTTCCTATTTTCTATATTGGTGGCTACTGAGGATGGTGCTTTATGGCTCGTATAAAAGGTTCTGCCTTTGGTTTTCCCATATAGGGGAGGCTTATCAACATGAGTGTTCCGTGTTGAACTAGTGAACGCCCCCAAGATGGATTGTGTATAGTTATTTTGGGTTCTAAACTATGGTCTGGAAAGTTGTTCATTATATTGCCACCATCTGATGTGATCGTTTTTCTAGTCACTGATGTCACGTAAGAGATTTTTGCATTTCTTTCTAACTTTGTTATATTCTAATTCTCTGAAGAAGTATCTGGGTGGAAGTGTGTATGTTTTCAAATGAGGAGAATTTGCAATGCGCGTTACCAATCATCTACAGAAGCTACGGCATTTGTTTATAAGTGCCGTCATGAGGGACCTAGAGCATCTATCAATATTTTCATACCAAAGTTTGGTAAAGTACACATCGTTCATAAAAACAGGTTTAAAAGAAATACACAGACCCCGGGTCCGGATATGGACCCTCCACATCCAAAAATAGTACTTTTAAATTTGTTATTTTTACGTAATACCTTTTTTTTATATTCGCCACATATACTATATCTTATCACCACAGCCATATACAGGCTAATTTTAAATGTGTTATACAGAATATGTTCCACTGAATGAAGTTCACTTCTAGGTCCGGGTTCTGGGGCAGGAAGTGAACCCCTCCACCATGGGGAACAAACTTATCCATGTGTTCTTTGACTATAAATTACTGCAATTCTGAATGTATTCTTTGATGCTTCTGAGGAAGAGTTTCTCATTGCCACAAAATGTGTCGAGCTGTTTGAAATAAAAAAAGTTACCTCGTACTTTGGAAGTCCGTTGGGTCATCTATCAATAGGACGACGAAGGAACTACCAACTTATAGGCGATCTCGGTGAGGGAGGCTTTGCTGTCAAGTATTATGCGATTATCTTGTAGCAAGCTCCCTAATGATGTGAGTACCAAACAAGATTGTTTGTACTTTCTTTTATTGAAGACTCTAGTAGCCGTTTCTGTACTTTCTTTTATTGAAGACTCTAGTATCCGTTTTAGACAGATTTTAGATTATAACCTCATGTTATTTTCTTTATATATTTCTATATTGTACTATGTAGCCTCACCTTCTGGATATATGGGTTCATGATCATAGTGTTCCTCTAAGGTATATAGGTATATCGGCTCATTAAAGTCACAAGAGGTGTTCACCTCCCTCTTTCTCTCTTCCTGTTACCCTTTTCACTGGATCCAGACCACTAGGCGTCCACCAACCATTTCCCCTTTTTTCTTGTATATTGTTCACACCAAACAGGTAGCAAGCCTTTATCCAGACACAAGGCTCCCAGATCCCAACACAGAGACATGGCTTCTGAACCCAGCTGCTTATTTAAGGACAGCCAGTTACTGCCAAAACCCAGACCGGCACTTAAAATCCAGTCCGGTATTTGACCTCATCTGACTGTAAATCAGCACAGCAGCACATGCTGGGAGGAAAATACCTGTTTTCCCAGACAAAACCTCTCACTGCATCACATACCCCCTCCCCATTTGTTCAACCCTGAGGTGGTGAACACACGCCAGACAGTATACCCGGGACAGGGCATCCGCATTTCCCTGTAACCGGCCTGCCCTGTGTGCCACCGAAAAAATTTAGTAGGGAGAGAAACCATCGGGTGACCCGGGCATTTCTGTCCCATTTCTGTCCTTGGCCTGGCTCATCCAGGAGTGGTCAGTCACCAGGTGGAATTTTCTCCCCAATAAATAATAGTGGAGAGATTCTAGCGCCCACTCGATAGCCAGGCAGTCTCTCTCCATTATACTTTACCGGGTCTCGGCTGGGGTCAGGGCCGGCTCTATCATAAGGCAGCCAAAGTGGCTGCTTGAGGGCGCAGAGAAGGGGGGCGGCGCCAGGGCGGAAAACAATTAACTTGCTAACTTACATTTACCCCGCTGAGCCTGAAATGTGAAATGATGGGGGGGAAGAAATGGACATGAATCATGAGGGTCAGAAATGTAAAATGATGGGGGGGGGGCAAGAAATGGACATGAATCATGAGGGGCAGAAATGTAAAATGATGGGGGCGAAGAAATGGACATGAATCATGAGGGGCAGAAATGTGAAATGATGGGAGGGGGCAAGAAATGGACATGAATCATGAGGGGCAGAAATATGAAATGATGTGGGGGGCAAGAAATGGATATGAATCATTAGGGGCAGAAATGTGAAATGATGGGGGGGGGGGGGGGGCAAAATGTAGATTTGCTTGTGTTGACAAAAATTCTTCCACCGGCCCTGGCTGGGGTGAGCTAACAGCTAAGGAAGACAACGGGATGCTCCTCCCAGTTGACTTCCTGAGACAGTACAGCACTGAGGCCTACTTCGGAGGCATCGGTCTGTACTATAAACTCCCATTTAAAGTTGGGCGTCACCAAAACTGGGGACCCACACAGGGCTGACTTCAAAGCCTCTTCCGCCCGATCATCCCAAACCATCACTGATTTTCGTCCCTTCAAGAGATTTCGTCCCTTTTGTTCACTTGGGGTTTGATGACTCCACGCTCAATGACATACCCTAGGTACTTAGTGTCTTCTAACCCTATCACACATTTTTTTGGGTTAGCGGTTAGGCCAACTTTCCGAAGGGAGTCCGTAAACAGCCTGCACTTTGAGTAGGTGACTTTCCCAGTCGGTACTGTGGATGACAATATCGTCCAGGTAAGCTGAAGCGTACCGATGATGTGGACGAAGCACAATGTCCATTATTCGCTGAAAAGGGGGCGGGGGAGCCATGCAGACCAAAGGGTAAGACCTTATATTGATACAGCCCCTCAGGCTTGATGAAGGCAGTTTTCTCTTTGGCAGCCTCCATTAAGGACACCTGCAAGTACCCTTTCCTGAGGTCCAAAACAGAAAAATACTGGGCTTATCCTAACCTCTCGAAGAGCTCATCCACCCGCGGCATGGGATACGCATCGAATTTGGAAACCTTGTTAAGTTTTCGAAAGCTGTTACAAAACCGTAATGTCCCGTCCGGCTTGAGTATAAAAACTGTAGGACTGGCCCACTAACTTTATGACTCTAAAATGACGTTTATCTGCAACATTAGCTCCACCTCCTCCCATATAGCTTGTTGCCGAGCCTCGTGTACCTGATATGTTTTTAATCTGACTTTTGCCTGAGGCTGAGTGATAATTTCATGCTGGATTATGGAAGTATGTCCAGGGAGGTCCGAGAACACATCCATGTTCCGACTAACGCACTCCCTGGCCTCCTGAGTCTGTTTAGAGGAGAGGCTGTCAGCGATTTTTACTGTGACAGCCGCCTTTCTTGCATCAGACAGAGGGGCCGGTACCACTTCTCCTAGAAAACCCTGCTACAGGCTGTCTTCTGTACAGGTTTCCCTATCTTTCCATAGTTTGAGTCAATTCACATGGTAAACCTGCTCGGCTTTCGCCTCCCTGGCTGGTGTACCTTGTAGTTGTCATGGAACCATGAACCAGACGTACAACAAGAGATGAGTGGAGGTAAGAAGGCTTTATTGAAAATAAAGCTGTAAGGCAAAAGTCCAAACGGATGGCTAAACCGAAGCAGGGTCTTGCGAAACCAGAGATCAGGAACCAGAAGGGTAGTCAGATGAAGCCAGGATCAGGAACCAACAGGGTAGTCAGACGAAGCCAGGATCAGGAATCAGCAGGGTAGTCAGACAAAGCCAGGATCAGGAACCAGAAGCAGCAGCAGTCTTAGAAGCATGTGAGCACAGGAGGACCAAGCAGGGAACTGAAGCCACAGACCTCCTATATATATGAGCTAGGCATCCAGCTCCTCCCAGTGGGAAGGAGAGGCCGCAGGGTGGGAGGCTACAAGAAACCCAGAAACCAAGATGGCCGCCAGCACATGTCAAACGAAGGAGAACAGCAAGGAGGTAAGACCATGACAGTACCTCCCCCTCAAGGGCCCCTCCTCCGCGGAGTAAGGAACGGTTTCTGAGGGAAGCGTGCATGGAAGGCTCGGAGCAAGGCAGGAGCATGGACATCTGCGGAGGGAACCCAGGAACGCTCCTCTGGACCATAACCACGCCAATGGACCAAAAACTGCACCCGGCCGCGGACCAGGCGTGAGTCCAGGATATTGCTCACCTCATACTCCTCACGATTGCCCACTTGGACCGGACGAGGCCGAGGAATCGAGGAAGTGAAACGATTACACACCAGTGGCTTCAAGAGGGAGACATGAAACACGTTGGAGATCCGCATGCCAGGAGGAAGCGCAAGGGCATAGGCTACCGGGTTTACCCTGCGAAGCACTCGGAAGGGACCAACAAAGCGAGGCGCCAGCTTGGGAGTGGGCACTCGAAGGTTGAGGTTGCGGGTGGACAACCATACGCGGTCTCCGACCTGGTAGGAAGGAGCGGGCGCTCGTCTGCGATCAGCCTGGAGTCTCTGGCGCTGCGCAGAGACCTCAAGGGACCTCTGGATCTGTACCCAAGAAGCACGTAGGACGGAAAGGTGATTCTCCACAGCCGGAATATCCTGGGGAGAGAATACCTTCGGTAACACGGCAGGTTGGAACCCATAATTGGCCATGAAGGGAGACGTCCCAGAGGAAGAGTTCACCGCCGTGTTCCTGGCAAACTCAGCCCAAGGCAGGAGGTCAACCCAATTGTCTTGGTGATCGGAGACATAGCAACGAAGGAATTGCTCCAAGGCCTGATTGGATCGTTCTGCGGCCCCATTGGACTGAGGGTGGTAGGCCGATGAGAAAGAGAGATGAATCCCCAACTGGGAGCAAAAGGCGCGCCAGAACCTGGACACAAACTGACTCCCCCGATCCGACACAATCTCCTTGGGCAAACCGTGCAACCGGAAGACCTCCCTGGCAAAAAGCGAGGCCAACTCTTGTGCAGAGGGTAACTTCTTGAGAGGTACACAGTGGCACATTTTGGAAAACCGATCCACTATCATGAGAATGATACGGGATGCAGGGAGGTCCACAATGAAATCCATCCCCAGGTGTGACCATGGACGCTCCCCGGTGGCTATGGGTTGCAAAAGGCCCAACGGAAGGTGCCGAGGGGACTTACTCTGGGCACAAACGGAGCATGCCGCTACATATGCGGCGATGTCGGAACGTAGAGAAGGCCACCAGAACAGACGTGAAACAGCCCAGGACAGCTGATTCTTTCCAGGATGCCCCACGGCCTTGGAGTTATGGTAGGTTCGCAACAACCGAGTGCGCAACTCCTCAGGCACAAAACACCTGCCGTTGGGTCTCCCAGAGGGAGCACCAGATTGAGCCGCCAAAATCTGCTCACCCAGGGGAGAGGTCAGGCTGGTGCGAATGGCGGCCAGGATCTGATTCGGAGGTATGACCGAAGTCGAAATCGACTCCTCCCCGGACAGCTCGGAGTACTGCCGTGATAAGGCATCCGCTCTGATGTTCTTGGAACCGGGTAGGTAGGAGACCACGTAATTAAAACGTGACAAGAACAGAGCCCATCTGGCCTGGTCAATCTCTTGGCCTCAGAGAGGTAGGTTAGATTCTTGTGGTCCGTCAGGATGAGAACCGGAACCACCGAGCCCTCGAGCAAGTGCCTCCATTCTTTAAGGGCCTGCACGATGGCCAATAACTCCCTGTCACCAATCTGATAGTTGCACTCCGCGGAAGACAGTTTCCGGGAGTAAAACCCACAAGGAAGCAGAGGACCCTCTGGTGTTCTACGCTGAGACAGGAGGGCGCCTACTCCCGTCTCAGACGCGTCCACCTCGAGGACAAACGGCAACCCAGGGTTGGGATGCGACAGAATCGGAGCCGACACAAAGGCGGACTTTAGAGCCTCAAAAGCTCGGATGGCCTCGGGCGGCCAGACCTGGGGATTACTGCCCTTCCTGGTCAGATCCGTGAGAGGCTTGGCTAGCATGGAAAAGTCCCTGATGAACTTCCGATAATAATTGGCGAAGCCCAAAAAGCGCTGCAGGGCACGAAGACCACTGGGCTGGGGCCACTGTAAGACAGCCGAAACCTTCTCAGGATCCATGGAGAACCCCTCAGCGGAAATGATGTAACCTAAGAAGGTTACCTGGGATCGGTGAAATTCGCATTTCTCAAGCTTACCGAACAGCTTGTTCTCTCGTAACCGTTGCAACACTCGTCTGACATCCAGAATGTGGGCCTCCATGGATTCAGAATATACCAAGATGTCATCCAAATAGACCACCACACACTGCTGCAACAGGTCACGGAAAACATCGTTGATGAATTCCTGGAAGACTGCGGGCGCATTGCACAACCCAAAGGGCATAACCAAGGATTCATAATGACCGGTCCTGGTGTTAAACGCGGTCTTCCACTCATCGCCCGCCTTGATCCTTACCAGGTTATATGCCGCCCTCAGGTCGAGTTTGGTAAAGACCGTGGCCCCTTTGAGGCGATCGAACAGCTCGGAAATCAAGGGTATCGGGTAAGCGTTCTTGATCGTGATGCGATTGAGACCCCTGTAATCGATGCAAGGCCTCAACTCACCGCCCTTCTTTTTCACAAAGAAAAATCCAGCCCCTGCCGGGGACGAGGATTTGCGAATGTGTCCGCGTGAAAGCGCCTCCCTCACGTACTCCTCCATGGCCTCATTCTCCGCTACCGACAGTGGATAGACCTTGCCACGAGGAGGAACGGCACCAGATTGTAACTCTATGGCACAATCGTATGGGCGGTGCGGAGGTAGGGCAACCGCACGCACCTTATCGAATACATCCCGGTACTCCTCGTATTCAGGAGGCAACAGAGAGTCCGAGGAAGTACACAGCAACTTAACAGGCCCATGGATGCAACTAGCCCCACACTGCGGTGACCACGAGAGGATCTCGGCCGATTTCCAATCGAAAGTCGGATTATGCTTCTGGAGCCAGGGGTACCCCAAGACCACCGAGTAGTGTGGAGACGAAATAACCTGGAGACAGACCGACTCTCTGTGAACGGCACCAATGGCCATCCCCACTGGAAGGGTCTCATGAGTCACGTGTGGCGGCAGAAGGGGTCTGCCGTCTATCGCCTCAAGAGCCAGTGGGGAACCTCGAGGCTGCAGAGGAATGGAATTGGCGGCAGCGAACACACTATCAATGAACAAACCACCAGCACCAGAGTCCACCAACGCCTGGGTCGTCACCGAGCCCCCGACCCAGGAGAGGACAACAGTAATTAGTGGTTTGTCAACACGGGAAACCGGGGACGAGGAGACTCCACCCAAGATCTGCCCCCGACAGGATCTCAGGTGCGAGCGTTTCCCGGACGGTTCGGGCATGCCAACCGAAAATGCCCACCGAGACCACAGTACATGCATCGGCCCTCGCGTCTCCGGAGTACCCTCTCCCCCTCGGACAGGCGAGCAAACCCCAGCTGCATGGGTTCACCCCCAGACAAGTCATCCCCAGGAGGCGTGGGAGGAGAGGGAGGCACGGGTGGGACAGCAAACGTAGGCGCCAATCTGTTAGAAGGCCTCCGCAGGCTCTCCTGAAAGGAAGGTCTCTCCCTGAGTCTGGTGTCAATCAAAATCAGGAAAGAAATAAGAGACTCGAGCTCCACAGGTAGGTCCTTAGCTGCAACCTCATCCTTCAAGGCATCCGAGAGACCATGAGAGAAAGCAGCGACCAGAGCCTCATTATTCCAGCCCACCTCTGCTGCCAGGGTACGAAACACAATGGCGTATTCAGCTACGGATCGTGAACCCTGTCTGATGGACATAAGGAGCTTCGCAGCAGAGGCAGCACGAGCCGGCACATCGAATACCTTCCGAAGAGAAGCAACAAAACCGGAAAACTCGGCAACCACCGGATTGTTGTTCTCCCATAAAGGGCTGGCCCAGGCCAAGGCCTTGTCCGAGAGCAGCGAGATCAAGAAGCCCACCTTTGATCTCTCAGTAGGAAAGGCATATGGCAGCAACTCGAAGTAAATGCCCACCTGGTTAAGGAAACCTCGGCACTGAGTTGGCTCTCCCCCAAAGCGCTGTGGAAGGGGGGCAGAACCGGTCATACCCCGAAACACCGCAGGCGCAGCAACAGGTGTCGGGGTAGACTCTGGCGCAACAACCGGAGCGGCAGTAGGAGCGGGCCCAGGAGCGACAACCGACCCATCGGCAACGGAAGGTAAATGAGCCGTGCGTTCAAGCAGGGTTTGCAACGCCACAGCGAACCGACCCAACAGGTGATCCTGCTGATCAAGTCTGGCAACCAGCGTAGGTAGCGAGGATGGCCCTGTACCGTCAGAATTCATGGCTTGGTCCTAATGTCATGGAACCATGAACCAGACGTACAACAAGAGATGAGTGGAGGTAAGAAGGCTTTATTGAAAATAAAGCTGTAAGGCAAAAGTCCAAACGGATGGCTAAACCGAAGCAGGGTCTTGCGAAACCAGAGATCAGGAACCAGAAGGGTAGTCAGATGAAGCCAGGATCAGGAACCAACAGGGTAGTCAGACGAAGCCAGGATCAGGAATCAGCAGGGTAGTCAGACAAAGCCAGGATCAGGAACCAGAAGCAGCAGCAGTCTTAGAAGCATGTGAGCACAGGAGGACCAAGCAGGGAACTGAAGCCACAGACCTCCTATATATATGAGCTAGGCATCCAGCTCCTCCCAGTGGGAAGGAGGAGCCGCAGGGTGGGAGGCTACAAGAAACCCAGAAACCAAGATGGCCGCCAGCACATGTCAAACGAAGGAGAACAGCAAGGAGGTAAGACCATGACAGTAGTTTACATCTCATATTTTCTCAAGTACCTCGTAGGGCCCCTGCCACCTAGCTAGGAACTTACTGTACATGGTCAGCACCAGAATCAAAACTCGATCACCCGGGTTAAAGATCCGGACCCCAGCCTGACGATTATAGACCCGACTCTGGGCTCTCTGAGCTGCCTCCTTATGCTCCCTAACAAGAGGCAACACTGTCTCTATCCGATCTTGCATCTGGGTAACGTACTCAATAACAGTTTTATGTCGATTGGGTTGTTGTTCCCATGCCTCTTTGTCCACGTTCAAGAGACTGCGAGGGTGTCTGCCATATAGCAGTTCGAAAGGCGAGAACCCAGTAGAGGCCTGGGGTACCTCTCGCACTGCTAACATGAGATAGGGCAGAAGGAGGTCCCAGTCCTTCCCATCTTTAGCCACCACCATTTTCAACATTTTTTTTATTTATGTTTGGTTAAACCTTTCTACCAGACGGTCCATTTGGGGATGGTAAATAGATGTCAGTAGCTGTTTTATATGCAGCAAATTACAGAATTCCCTCATCACCTTGGACATAAAAGGGGTCCCATGATCGGTAAGAACCTGTTTAGGTAGTCCTACTCGGGAAAACATCTCCATTAATTCCTTAGCTATGAGTTTGGCCGAGGTATTTTGGAGTGGCACCGTCTCCAGGGACTGAGTGGCGTAGTCTAGAATGATTAAGATGTGTTAATGCCCTCTGGCAGACTACGGTACTAGGCCTATGAGGTCCATAGCTGTTCGGTCAAACGGTTCTTTGAAAATCAGGAGAGGTACTGGGGACTATGGAAATGTGGCTGGGGGCCAGTTATCTGGCAGGTTGGGCAGGACTTACAAAACTCTTCCACTTCTTTGAATATGCTGGGCCAGTAAAACCGCTGTAGAATACGATCCTGAGTTTTCTGCAGCCCCAGGTGACCCTCGAGAACGTGTTGGTGGGATAGATCTAACACAAACTTGCGACAATCCTTGGGGACCACCAACTGTTCAATAGGCTCACCCTGTAGTTGGTTTACCCGATACAACATATCCTGATGAACCACAAAACGGGGAAACACTGACTCTACCCCAGGTTATTGTGGTTCACTATCTACTATTAAAACATTTTACCAGACACGGAATAGGGTTGGCTCCAGACGTTAGGCGGTATCAAAATTATACCTGGAGACATTGAGCTCTGCCAATTCAGGACCCGGCGGCAAGTCCTCCACGTCCCCCACCATCACACTTAGCGGGGTTGTCCCCCCCTCTTCCCCAGTCGGTCACCCCGACCACTGGCCCTTTGACCTCAGGTTCCCAGGGTTCTGTTCTCCCCCCTAAGCTGGGCCACTCTGCTAGGGTTACCCCTGTCTCATGGGTATCAGTCACTATCATAGCAGGCCACAGTGCCGGGAATCCCGTGAAGTCTTTCCATATTTTGAGTTCATAATGTAGATTTCTGGCGACAGCCACCTTATGGGTCCATCTACCGGCCACCGTAGTTAGAGACACCAGCGCAGTGGGGTAATCTTTTAAGTCTACGTGGATACACATCACCCTGACTTTACGGCCAGTATACTCAGAAGACCACACAAGGGTAGCCCTTACTAGGGTCACCAGACTCCCTGAGTCCAGCAGTGCCTCAGCCAGAGTGTCTTCTACTCCCACCTGGCACAAATTATCTAGAGACTCTGGGGTACCTGTTGCACACAGCCTCCTGGCATGTCGTGTGGCACTGGTTGTAATACAGCTGGTTTAATGTATGACATACAACCGTGCCCGAAAAATGCAAAAAACAAAGAAAATAGGCATTCACGCCAGCCTCACTGCTTATGCACGCATCCTCCACCAATTGTGGGATTTCGCTCAGGATTAGCGGACGCAGTATAGAGGCAACAACAAGTTCTTTGGGTCAAACAGTTCAGTGTTTTATTCACACCGCCTTAATTGTAGCAACAAGCGTTTGAGTAGATACAGAAGTGGGATGGTTACGCTTATAATAGCGTTATCGCCGCTCACCATCTGTGTTGATTCCTCAAAGTTGCGTAAAACCTCACAGAGGTAAGACATCAATGCCCACTCATCGCTTGTGAAGAGTGGAGGCTGACTGGAAAGGCGACAACCATAATGCAGTTGGTATTCCACTACTGTCCTCTACTGCTCACAAAGCCTGGCCAACATGTGGAACGTTGAGTTCCAGCGCGTGCTCACGTTGCAAAACAGTCGTTTAGCTGGCAATAGCAGGCACTGCTGCAGCGTTGCCAGACCGGCGGAAGCTGCCGATGACTTGCAGAAATGGGCACACACGCAGAGCACCTTCACCAGTAGCTCAGGCAAATTGGGGTAGGTTTTGAGAAACCACTGAACCAGTAGGTTAAACACGTGGGCTAGTCATGGTATGTGTGTGAGTTTGCAGAGCTCCAAAGACGCCACCAAGTTACGGCCATTATCAGACACAACCACGCCTGGTTGTAGGTTGATTGGTGAGAGCCACAACTCAGTCTGGTCCCTTATCCCCTGCCACAACTCTGCGGCAGTATGCTGTTTGTTACCTAAGCAGATCAGTTTAAGCACGGCCTGTTTCGAGTCCCCACTGCAGTGCTTCACTGCTTCCAGCTACTGACTGATGTCTGACTGGTGCTGCAAGATGACAATTCAGAGGTGGAAGTGGAGGAGGCAGAGGAGGAGAAGGGGGATTGCAGCCACTAACGTAGGAGGTGGCGGAAACCCTGATCAAAGTAGGACCCGCAATCCTTGGCGTCGGTAGCACCTGTGCCATCCCAGGGTACGACTCGCTCCGGGCCTCCACAACATTCACCCAGTGTGCCGTCAGGGAAATGTAGCGTCCATGACCAAAAGCACTTGTCCATGTGTTAAGTGGACATTCCCAATAACTGCATTGGTCAGGGCACGGGTGATGTTACGGAACACATGCTGGTGTAAGACTTGGACTGAACACTGTGAAAAATAATAGTGGCTGGGGAGTAACGCGGGACGGCCACCTCCATCAGACTGCGGAGAGCCTCAGTGTCCACAAGCCTAAATGGCAATATTTCCAGGGCCAGCAATTTGGAAAGGTGCACATTTAGTGCTATGGCCTGTGGGTGGGTGGCTGGTTATTTGCACTTTTGTTTAAAGGCCTGGGGTATAGACATCTGTAGTCTGCTCTGGGACACAGAAGTGGATGTGCTAGCTAATGGTGCTTGCAAAGGTCCAGGTGCATGGTGGGAGGCACCCGGGCCTGCGTATTGGACAGGGGATTGGCCAGCACGTAACACAGGGGAAGAGGAGGTAGTGGTGTGACCCGCAGACACTGATTGTGGACCCAGGCGTTCGGACCACCTATTGGGGGGCTTTTATGCCATGCGGCGGATCATGCTGGTGGTGGTGAGGTTGCTAGTGTTCACGCCCCTGCTCATTTTGGTACTGCACAGGTTGCAAATAACAATTCTTTTATCGTCCGCACTTTCCTCAAAAAAGCGCCAGACTGCGGAACACCTACCCCTTGGCAAGGGAGATTGCTGCAAGGGGGTGCTCCGGGGAACAGTTGCGGGCCTGTTAGGCAGTGGCCTGCCTTTTCCCTTTTGCCACCCCACTGCCTCCTCTAGCCTGTTGCGGTACTGTGGATCCGTCCCCCTCTGTACTGCTGTCCTCACTTGGCTTGCCACCTTCTCAGGTTGGGTCAGTGACTTCATCGTCCACCACCTCCTCTTCCACTTCCTCACTCTGGTTATCCTCCTGACTTGTTGACCTAACAACATCCTTAGTTATTGACAACTGTGTCTCATCCTCATCATGAACCTCTTGAGACACTAATTGCAGTTGACGTATTGGCAACGGTGTCTCTTAATTATCACCCACCTTGTGATACACGAATTGCCTTTCCCTACCATCATTTTCTTGTGACTGTGGATGTTCAAGAGTTTGGGAATCAGGGCACAAGATCTCCTGATGTCTCTCTTCAAGCGGGCTTGTCGAAAGGGCCAAATTAAGGAATGGTGATGAAAAGAGCTCCTCGGAATATCCAAGTGTGGGATCACTTGTTTGCCAAAACTCTTGATGGTGGGAGGAAGGAGTATCAGGGTGAAGATTCTGTTGACCAGACTCTTGGCTACTGAGACTGGACTTTGTGGAAGACAGGTTTATGCTTAACCAACTGGAAGCATTATCTGCTGCAATCCAACCGACCACCTGGTTGCACTGCTCTGACTTCTAGAGCGGTGTCCTGTGTCGCTCTGCAAACTGGGACATGAAGCTAGGTATTGTGGATGAGTGTGTTTCTTGTGCTCTGGCAGCAGGCACAGTTTCACCGCTCCCAGGGCCACGGCCTCTGCGTGCACCATCAGCAGCACGGCCACTTCTCCGTACCTTACTGCTCGCCTTGCGCATATTAACTGGTATATATGCTTGCAAGTATGTCAAACGTACAGTAGCGCAGGTTTTGTAAGTGTATGTGCAAATAAAGTTATTTTTAGGATGCACACACATTAAACAGGAGATGTAGCACAGATAATGTCACTGTCCTCAGTGTCTATGAAAAAAGTACACTGAATGTCACAGATAATTTAAGGATGTGCAAACGTTATACAGGAGTAGAGATGGCCTTGCGGTTCACACGGCGGTCGTTTCGCGGCGAACTTTGCTCGTTCGTGGTTCGCCAAAGGGGCGAACATATGACGATGTCCGCCGGCGCCATATTCTTTTACATTGTGAAGAACTTTGACCCATGACAGATCCATCAGGTAGTACAGGACAGCCAATTGAGACATTTCAGGACATGGACATACCCTCTACCTTATAAATAGAGTTGAGCGAACACCTGGATGTTCGGGTTCGAGAAGTTCGGCCGAACATCCCGGAAATGTTCGGGTTCGGGATCCGAACCCGATCCGAACTTCGTCCCGAACCCGAACCCCATTGAAGTCAATGGGGACCCGAACTTTTCGGCACTAAAAAGGCTGTAAAACAGCCCAGGAAAGAGCTAGAGGGCTGCAAAAGGCAGCAACATGTAGGTAAATCCCCTGCAAACAAATGTGGATAGGGAAATGAATTAAAATAAAAATTAAATAAATAAAAATTAACCAAAATCAATTGGAGAGAGGTTCCATAGCAGAGAATCTGGCTTCCCGTCACCCACCACTGGAACAGTCCATTCTCAGATATTTAGGCCCCGGCACCCAGGCAGAGGAGAGAGGTCCCGTAACAGAGAATCTGTCTTCATGTCAGCAGAGAATTAGTCTGCATGTCATAGCAGAGAATGAGGCTTCACGTCAGCCACCACTGCAACAGTCCATTGGCATATATTTAGGCCCAGCACCCAGGCAGAGGAGGGAGGTCCCGTAACAGAGAATCTGTCTTCATGTCAGCAGAGAATTAGTCTGCATGTCATAGCAGAGAATGAGGCTTCACGTCAGCCACCACTGCAACAGTCCATTGGCATATATTTAGGCCCAGCACACACACAGGCAGAGGAGAGAGGTCCCGTAACAGAGAATCTGGCTTCATGTCAGCAGAGAATCAGTCTGCATGTCATAGCAGAGAATGAGGCTTCACGTCAGCCACCACTGCAACAGTCCATTGGCATATATTTAGGCCCAGCACACACACAGGCAGAGGAGAGAGGTCCAGTAACAGAGAATCTGGCTTCATGTCAGCAGAGAATCAGTCTGCATGTCATAGCAGAGAATGAGGCTTCACGTCAGCCACCACTGCAACAGTCCATTGGCATATATTTAGGCCCAGCACACACACAGGCAGAGGAGAGAGGTCCCGTAACAGAGAATCTGTCTTCATGTCAGCAGAGAATTAGTCTGCATGTCATAGCAGAGAATGAGGCTTCACGTCAGCCACCACTGCAACAGTCCATTGGCATATATTTAGGCCCAGCACACACACAGGCAGAGGAGAGAGGTCCCGTAACAGAGAATCTGGCTTCATGTCAGCAGAGAATCAGTCTGCATGTCATAGCAGAGAATGAGGCTTCACGTCACCCACCACTGCAACAGTCCATTGGCATATATTTAGGCCCAGCACACACACAGGCAGAGGAGAGAGGTCCCGTAACAGAGAATCTGGCTTCATGTCAGCAGAGAATCAGTCTGCATGTCATAGCAGAGAATGAGGCTTCACGTCAGCCACCACTGCAACAGTCCATTGGCATATATTTAGGCCCAGCACACACACAGGCAGAGGAGAGAGGTCCCGTAACAGAGAATCTGTCTTCATGTCAGCAGAGAATCAGTCTGCATGTCATAGCAGAGAATGAGGCTTCACGTCAGCCACCACTGCAACAGTCCATTGGCATATATTTAGGCCCAGCACCCAGGCAGAGGAGGGAGGTCCCGTAACAGAGAATCTGTCTTCATGTCAGCAGAGAATTAGTCTGCATGTCATAGCAGAGAATGAGGCTTCACGTCAGCCACCACTGCAACAGTCCATTGGCATATATTTAGGCCCAGCACCCAGGCAGAGGAGGGAGGTCCCGTAACAGAGAATCTGTCTTCATGTCAGCAGAGAATTAGTCTGCATGTCATAGCAGAGAATGAGGCTTCACGTCAGCCACCACTGCAACAGTCCATTGGCATATATTTAGGCCCAGCACACACACAGGCAGAGGAGAGAGGTCCCGTAACAGAGAATCTGGCTTCATGTCAGCAGAGAATCAGTCTGCATGTCATAGCAGAGAATGAGGCTTCACGTCAGCCACCACTGCAACAGTCCATTGGCATATATTTAGGCCTAGCAAACAGGCAGAGCAGAGAGGTCCCGTAACAGACAATCTGGCTTCATGACAGCAGAGAATCAGTCTGCATGTCATAGCAGAGAATGAGGCTTCACGTCACCCACCACTGCAACAGTCCATTGGCATATATTTAGGCCTAGCACACAGGCAGAGCAGAGAGGTCCCGTAACAGACGATCTGGCTTCATGTCAGCAGAGAATCAGTCTGCATGTCATAGCAGAGAATGAGGCTTCACGTCACCCACCACTGCAACAGTCCATTGGCATATATTTAGGCCTAGCACACAGGCAGAGCAGAGAGGTCCCGTAACAGACAATCTGGCTTCATGTCAGCAGAGAATCAGTCTGCATGTCATAGCAGAGAATCAGGCTTCACGTCAGCCACCACTGCAACAGTCCATTGTCATAAATTTAGGCCCAGCACCCAGGCAGAGGAGAGAGGTCCCGTAACAGACAATCTGGCTTCATGTCAGCAGAGAATTAGTCTGCATGTCATAGCAGAGAATCAGGCTTCATGTCAGCCACCACTGCAACAGTCCATTGGCATATATTTAGGCCTAGCACACAGGCAGAGGAGAGGTTCATTCAACTTTGGGTAGCCTCGCAATATAATGGTAAAATGAAAATAAAAATAGGATTGAATGAGGAAGTGCCCTGGAGTCCAATAATATATGGTTATGGGGAGGTAGTTAATGTCTAATCTGGACAAGGGACGGACAGGTCCTGTGGGATCCATGCCTGGTTCATTTTTATGAACGTCAGCTTGTCCACATTGGCTGTAGACAGGCGGCTGCGTTTGTCTGTAATGACGCCCCCTGCCGTGCTGAATACACGTTCAGACAAAACGCTGGCTGCCGGGCAGGCCAGCACCTCCAAGGCATAAAAGGCTAGCTCTGGCCACGTGGACAATTTAGAGACCCAGAAGTTGAATGGGGCCGAACCATCAGTCAGTACGTGGATTGGTGTGCACACGTACTGTTCCACCATGTTAGTGAAATGTTGCCTCCTGCTAACACGTTGCGTATCAGGTGGTGGTGCAGTTAGCTGTGGCGTGTTGACAAAAGTTTTCCACATCTCTGCCATGCTAACCCTGCCCTCAGAGGAGCTGGCCGTGACACAGCTGCCTTGGCGACCTCTTGCTCCTCCTCTGCCTTGGCCTTGGGCTTCCACTTGTTCCCCTGTGACATTTGGGAATGCTCTCAGTAGCGCGTCTACCAACGTGCGCTTGTACTCGCGCATCTTCCTATCACGCTCCAGTGCAGGAAGTAAGGTGGGCACATTGTCTTTGTAGCGTGGATCCAGCAGGGTGGCAACCCAGTAGTCCGCACAGGTTAAAATGTGGGCAACTCTGCTGTCGTTGCGCAGGCACTGCAGCATGTAGTCGCTCATGTGTGCCAGGCTGCCCAGGGGTAAGGACAAGCTGTCCTCTGTGGGAGGCGTATCGTCATCGTCCTGCCTTTCCCCCCAGCCACGCACCAGTGATGGACCCGAGCTGCGTTGGGTGCCACCCCGCTGTGACCATGCTTCATCCTCATCCTCCTCCACCTCCTCCTCATCCTCGTCCTCCTCGTCCTCCAGTAGTGGGCCCTGGCTGGCCACATTTGTACCTGGCCTCTGCTGTTGCCAAAAACCTCCCTCTGAGTCACTTCGAAGAGACTGGCCTGAAAGTGCTAAAAATGACCCCTCTTCCTCCTCCTCCTCCTCCTCCTGGGCCACCTCCTCTTCCATCATCGCCCTAAGTGTTTTCTCAAGGAGACATAGAAGTGGTATTGTAACGCTGATAACGGTGTCATCGCCACTGGCCATGTTGGTGGAGTACTCGAAACAGCGCAACAGGGCACACAGGTCTCGCATGGAGGCCCAGTCATTGGTGGTGAAGTGGTGCTGTTCTGTAGTGCGACTGACCCGTGCGTGCTGCAGCTGAAACTCCACTATGGCCTGCTGCTGCTCGCACAGTCTGTCCAGCATGTGCAAGGTGGAGTTCCACCTGGTGGGCACGTCGCATATGAGGCGGTGAGCGGGAAGGCCGAAGTTACGCTGTAGCGCAGACAGGCGAGCAGCAGCAGGATGTGAACGCCGGAAGCGCGAACAGACGGCCCGCACTTTATGCAGCAGCTCTGACATGTCGGGGTAGTTGTGAATGAACTTCTGCACCACCAAATTCAGCACATGCGCCAAGCAAGGGATGTGCGTCAAATTGGCTAGTCCCAGAGCTGCAACGAGATTTCGCCCATTATCACACACCACCAGGCCGGGCTTGAGGCTCACCGGCAGCAACCACTCGTCGGTCTGTTGTTCAATACCCCGCCACAACTCCTGTGCGGTGTGGGGCCTGTCCCCCAAACATATGAGTTTCAGAATGGCCTGCTGACGTTTACCCCGGGCTGTGCTGAAGTTGGTGGTGAAGGTGTGTGGCTGACTGGATGAGCAGGTGGAAGAAGAGGAGGAGGAAGCCGAGAAGGAGGAGGTGGCAACAGGAGGCAAAGAATGTTGCCCTGCGATCCTTGGCGGCGGAAGGACGTGCGCCAAACAGCTCTCCGCCTGGGGCCCAGCTGCCACTACATTTACCCAGTGTGCAGTTAGGGAGATATAGCGTCCCTGGCCGTGCTTACTGGTCCACGTATCTGTGGTTAGGTGGACCTTGCTACAGATGGCGTTGCGCAGTGCACACTTGATTTTATCGGATACTTGGTTGTGCAGGGAAGGCACGGCTCTCTTGGAGAAGTAGTGCCGGCTGGGAACAACATACTGTGGGACAGCAAGCGACATGAGCTGTTTGAAGCTGTCTGTGTCCACCAGCCTAAATGACAGCATTTCATAGGCCAGTAGTTTAGAAATGCTGGCATTCAGGGCCAGGGATCGAGGGTGGCTAGGTGGGAATTTACGCTTTCTATCAAATGTTTGTGAGATGGAGAGCTGAACGCTGGCGTGTGACATGGTTGAGACGCTTGGTGACGGAGGTGGTGGTGGTGGTGTTGGTGGTACATCCCCTGTTTGCTGGGCGGCAGGTGCCAACGTTCCTCCAGAGGCGGAGGAAGAGGCCGAGGCGGCAGCAGCAGAATAGGCCGAGGCGGCAGCAGCAGAAGAGGTAGCAGGGGGAGCCTGAGTGACTTCCTTGGTTTTAAGGTGTTTACTCCACTGCAGTTCATGCTTTGCATGCAGGTGCCTGGTCATGCAGGTTGTGCTCAGGTTCAGAACGTTAATGCCTCGCTTCAGGCTCTGATGGCACAGCGTGCAAACCACTCGGGTCTTGTCGTCAGCACATTGTTTGAAGAAGTGCCATGCCAGGGAACTCCTTGAAGCTGCCTTTGGGGTGCTCGGTCCCAGATGGCGGCGGTCAGTAGCAGGCGGAGTCTCTTGGCGGCGGGTGTTCTGCTTTTGCCCACTGCTCCCTCTTTTGCTACGCTGTTGGCTCGGTCTCACCACTGCCTCTTCCTCCGAACTGTGAAAGTCAGTGGCACGACCTTCATTCCATGTGGGGTCTAGGACCTCATCGTCCCCTGCATCGTCTTCCACCCAGTCTTGATCCCTGACCTCCTGTTCAGTCTGCACACTGCAGAAAGACGCAGCAGTTGGCACCTGTGTTTCGTCATCATCAGAGACATGCTGAGGTGGTATTCCCATGTCCTCATCATCAGGAAACATAAGTGGTTGTGCGTCAGTGCATTCTATGTCTTTCACCGCTGGGGAAGGGCTAGGTGGATGCCCTTGGGAAACCCTGCCAGCGGAGTCTTCAAACAGCATAAGAGACTGCTGCATAACTTGAGGCTGAGACAGTTTCCCTGGTATGCATGGGGGTGATGTGACAGACTGATGGGGTTGGTTTTCAGGCGCCATCTGTGCGCTTTCTGCAGAAGACTGGGTGGGAGATAATGTGAACGTGCTGGATCCACTGTCGGCCACCCAATTGACTAATGCCTGTACCTGCTCAGGCCTTACCATCCTTAGAACGGCATTGGGCCCCACCATATATCGCTGTAAATTCTGGCGGCTACTGGGACCTGAGGTAGTTGGTACACTAGGACGTGTGGATGTGGCAGAACGGCCACGTCCTCTCCCAGCACCAGAGGGTCCACTAACACCACCACGACCATGTCCACGTCCGCGTCCCTTACTAGATGTTTTTCTCATTGTTATGGTTCACCACAACAACAAATATATTATTTGGCCCAATGTATTGTATTCAAATTCAGCGGGATATAAATTTGAGGCCTAGTATTTAGGCGCTGGGTGACCGGTATGGATTTAGTGACAGAATTAGACTTGGAAATGCACAGAAGCGTGTGTGTGTGAAGTTATTCTGAATGACCCAATGTGCACCTTGAATATTATATACCCTTTTAGGGATAGATTTCAAATAGCTCTGATATAGCAGAAACCACTAAATTATGAAATTGCTAAATTGGGAATTGTATTTCAACCCAGAACAAAAAATGTGCTTTGACGGACACTAAATAACTTTCCCAGCCACAACAGGACAGCGTTAACGAGAGATTTAGCAGGATATAAATTTGAGGCCTAGTATTTAGGCGCTGGGTGACAGGTATGGGTTTAGTGACAGAATTAGACTTAGAAATACACAGTAGCGGGTGTGTGTGAAGTTATTCTGAATGACCCAATGTGCACCTTGAATATTATATACCCTTTTAGGGATAGATTTCAAATAGCTCTGATATAGCAGAAACCACTAAATTATGAAATTGCTAAATTGGGAATTGTATTTCAACCCAGAACAAAAAATGTGCTTTGACGGACACTAAATAACTTTCCCAGCCACAACAGGACAGCGTTAACGAGAGATTTAGCAGGATATAAATTTGAGGCCTAGTATTTAGGCGCTGGGTGACAGGTATGGGTTTAGTGACAGAATTAGACTTAGAAATACACAGTAGCGGGTGTGTGTGAAGTTATTCTGAATGACCCAATGTGCACCTTGAATATTATATACCCTTTTAGGGATAGATTTCAAATAGCTCTGATATAGCAGAAACCACTAAATTATGAAATTGCTAAATTGGGAATTGTATTTCAACCCAGAACAAAAAATGTGCTTTGACGGACACTAAATAACTTTCCCAGCCACAACAGGACAGCGTTAACGAGAGATTTAGCAGGATATAAATTTGAGGCCTAGTATTTAGGCGCTGGGTGACAGGTATGGGTTTAGTGACAGAATTAGACTTGGAAATACACAGTAGCGGGTGTGTGTGAAGTTATTCTGAATGACCCAATGTGCACCTTGAATATTATATACCCTTTTAGGGATAGATTTCAAATAGCTCTGATATAGCAGAAACCACTAAATTATGAAATTGCTAAATTGGGAATTGTATTTCAACCCAGAACAAAAAATGTGCTTTGACGGACACTAAATAACTTTCCCAGCCACAACAGGACAGCGGTAACGAGAGATTTAGCAGGATATAAATTTGAGGCCTAGTATTTAGGCGCTGGGTGACAGGTATGGGTTTAGTGACAGAATTAGACTTGGAAATACACAGTAGCGGGTGTGTGTGAAGTTATTCTGAATGACCCAATGTGCACCTTGAATATTATATACCCTTTTAGGGATAGATTTCAAATAGCTCTGATATAGCAGAAACCACTAAATTATGAAATTGCTAAATTGGGAATTGTATTTCAACCCAGAACAAGAAATGTGCTTGAACGGACACTAAATAACTCGCCCAGCTACAGCACTAAGGACAGATTTAGCTGGATATAAATTTGAGGCCTAGTATTTAGGCGCTGGGTGACAGGTATGGGTTTAGTGACAGAATTAGACTTGGAAATGCACAGTAGCGGGTGTGTGAAGTTATTCTGAATGTCCCTATGTGCACCTTCAATATGATCTACCCTTTTAGGGATAGATTTCAAATAGCTCTGATATAGCAGAAACCACTAAATTATGAAATTGCTAAATTGGGAATTGTATTTCAACCCAGAACAAGAAATGTGCTTGAACGGACACTAAATAACTCGCCCAGCTACAGCACTAACGACAGATTTAGCTGGATATGAATTTGAGGCCTAGTATTTAGGCGCTGGGTGACAGGTATGGGTTTAGTGACAGAATTAGACTTGGAAATACACAGTAGCGGGTGTGTGTGAAGTTATTCTGAATGACCCAATGTGCACCTTGAATATTATATACCCTTTTAGGGATAGATTTCAAATAGCTCTGATATAGCAGAAACCACTAAATTATGAAATTGCTAAATTGGGAATTGTATTTCAACCCAGAACAAGAAATGTGCTTGAACGGACACTAAATAACTCGCCCAGCTACAGCACTAACGACAGATTTAGCTGGATATGAATTTGAGGCCTAGTATTTAGGCGCTGGGTGACAGGTATGGGTTTAGTGACAGAATTAGACTTGGAAATGCACAGTAGCGGGTGTGTGAAGTTATTCTGAATGACCCTATGTGCACCTTGAATATTATATACCCTTTTAGGGATAGATTTCAAATAGCTCTGATACAGCAGAAACCACTAAATTTTTAAATTGCTAAATTGGGAATTGTATTTCAACCCAGAACAAAAAATGTGCTTTGACGGACACTAAATAACTTTCCCAGCCACAACAGGACAGCGGTAACGAGAGATTTAGCGGGATATAAATTTGAGGCCTAGTATTTAGGCGCTGGGTGACCGGTATGGATTTAGTGACAGAATTAGACTGGGATATGGCCAAAAAATAACCACACTATTGCTGGTTAAATGCACTTGGTGATGGGCGCAGCTTGCCCCTGATGTAGTATATGGCCAAAAAATGAACAGACTATTGCTGGTTAAATGCACTTGGTGACGGGCGCAGCTTGCCCCTGATTTAGTATATGGCCAAAAAATGAACAGACTATTGCTGGTTAAATGCACTTGGTGTGATAGCTTGACCAACCACACTACTGAGGGTTAAATGCACTTGGTGACGGGCGCAGCTTGCCCCTGATGTAGTATATGGCCAAAAAATAAACAGACTATTGCTGGTTAAATGCACTTGGTGTGACAGCTTCACCCTGATGTAGGCTTTAGCCAAAAAACAAACGCACCATTGAGGGTTAAATGCACTTGGTGACAGGCGCAGCTTGCCCCTGATGTAGTATATGGCCAAAAAATAAACAGACTATTGCTGGTTAAATGCACTTGGTGTGACAGCTTCACCCTGATGTAGGCTTTAGCCAAAAAACAACCACACCATTGAGGGTTAAATGCACTTGGTGACAGGCGCAGCTTGCCCCTGATTTTGTATATGGCCAAAAAATAAACAGACTATTGCTGGTTAAATGCACTTGGTGTGACAGCTTCACCCTGATGTAGGCTTTAGCCAAAAAACAACCACACCATTGAGGGTTAAATGCACTTGGTCGCAGCTTGTGCTGGCGCACCACAAGACACAAAATGGCCGCCGATCACCCCAGAAAAATGTGACTGACAAACGGTCTGGGCAGCCTAAAAACAGTGAGCAATTGAGGATCAGCAGCTCAATGATCCACAGCTGCAGATCGATCAGTTAATCAAGTCCTTTGGAGGAGTTAATTTGCCTAATCTCGCCCTACTGTCGCAGCCGCAACCTCTCCCTACGCTAATCAGAGCAGAGTGACGGGCGGCGCTATGTGACTCCAGCTTAAATAGAGGCTGGGTCACATGGTGCTCTGGCCAATCACAGCCATGCCAATAGTAGGCATGGCTGTGATGGCCTCTTGGGGCAAGTAGTATGACGCTTGTTGATTGGCTGCTTTGCAGCCTTTCAAAAAGCGCCAAGAAAGCGTCACAAAAGCGCGAAGAAAGCGACGAACACCGAACCCGAACCCGGACTTTCACGAAAATGTCCGGGTTCGGGTCCGTGTCACGGACACCCCAAAATTCGGTACGAACCCGAACTATACAGTTCGAGTTCGCTCATCCCTACTTATAAATAAACCTGATCTGGGTGCCATTTTACATTCATTCTTTTGCCAGTGTAGAGAGAGGTTGCTGTGTGGAGCAGGGACAGACTGTTAGGGACATTAAACGCTAGCTGATAGGGCCACAAAAGTCCTTTTAAGGGCTAGTATGGGTGTGCTATCGATAGGTGTGACTTACTGAGGGGTGTGATATACTTATAATATACTATTTTACATAGAAAGTATATTATAGTGCATTTGTATTGCGCAGCAGTTGTGTGCGGTTCTGCTGCGATACTGCAGCTACACAGAGTGCCAAACGCTATTGGAACAAATAATTTCTACTGGTGTGATATACCAGATGCCCCCCCCAAAAAAAAAAACTGATTGAAGCAGGGGTGTTATATACAAAATATATACTTTCTATATAGTGCATTTGGGTAGTGCAGCATTGGTTTGTGGCTTTGGTGTGTTACCTCAGCTACAGATAGTGACAAACCAATTGGAACAAATAATTTCTACTGGTGTGAAATACCAGTTGCCCCCTAAAAAAACTGATTGGAGCAGGGGTGTAATATACCAATAATATACTTTCTATTTAGTGCATTTGGGTAGTGCAGCATTTGTTTGTGGTTTAGCTGAGTTACCTCTGCTACAGAGTGACAAACGCCATTGGAAATAATCTAACAAAAAATAAGACAGGTGCACTCTGCAGTCTTACTAACCCTCTTACTGGTGTAAAATTGAGAATTAGCCAACATATCCTGCTTGGAGGACATGTCTAAGCCCGAGCACCGCTTCAAGGTTTCTCAAGTAGCTCGGGACCTAACGCTAAACCTACCTGGGCCGTATGGGCAATACCAGGAGCCAGTGGGCGAATTACAGGAGCGCAAGGTCCGACTCAAAGCAATCTCCCAGTAACCTCCAGCATGTGACCATGCATACATTGGGAGAAGGCAGAGAGCTCTGAGCCCCACCCAAGACTGACTGATATAGCCCAGGCCTCACATGTGCACCAGAATGCTGCCTGAGGATGGAAATAAAGGCACATTCAGACTAGGAGTTTCTACACCTTTAAACAAATTAAAATACAAACTAAAAATTGGCGTAGTATTAAAAAGCAGGAAATGCTCAACCCCATATGCAGTGGTGCATCTATACCGGGTGGTCAGATCCTGGACTTGTGGTCCGCTGCTAATGGCAATCCCCAGCAAAAAATGCATACAATGGAGGATGCCTACAGCAGACCACAAGTACCACAATGGACATCCTACGCAGGATAGAAAATGTGTGGATGTGATAAACAGTAAGAAAAAATCTAACAAAAACAAAGACAGGTGCACTCTGCGGTCTTACTAACCCTCTTACTGGTGTAAAATTAAGAATTAGCCAACATATCCTGCTTGGAGGACATGTCTGAGCCAGAGCACCGCGGCAAGTTTTTTTTTTAAGTAGCTCGGGACCTAACGCTAAACCTACCTGGGCCGTATGGGCAATACCAGGAGCCAGTGGGCGAATTACAGGAGCACAAGGTCCGACTCAAAGCAATCTCCCAGTAACCTCCAGCATGTGACAATGCATACATTGGGAGGGTGTGGATTAGGCGGTCCCAGGATAAATATGTAACTGTCGGCCAGTACAGGCCCCAAAAATTAGGCAATAGGCATTCACATGACAGCACAGAACTTTGGATTCTGTGGCTAGGGGTACATTAGACGGTCACAGGATAAATGTGTAACTGTCATCCAGTACAGGCCACTAAAATTAGCTAATATACATTCATCTGACAGCAAAGAACTTTAGATTCTGTGGCTGGAGGTACATTAGGCGGTCACAGGATAAATATGTAACTATCGGCCAGTACAGGCCCCAGAAATTGGGCATTCATCTGACATAAAAGGCTTCTTATGCCTCTGTATATACATAAGGCAAGGACCATTCTTTGTTCTCTGGTGGCGGATATGGGTGGGCTGGCATGAGGAAATTCAATTACACGTGGTCATCACAGGTGTTGAATTCCTCCGAGATCCATGCCTCATTCATTTTTAAAAATGTGAGGTAGTCCACACTGTCATGAGCTAGGCGAGTGCACTTATCGGTCACGATCCCTCCTTCTGTGCTGAACATCCTTTCGGACAGGACACTCAACAAGAGGCAAACCAATTGTGCCAGCTCTGGCCACAGGTCAAGCCTGCACAGCCAGAAGTCAAGGGGTTCCTCGCTTCTCAGAGCGCCCACATCGGCCGTTAACCCAATGTAGTCGGACACCTGCCGGTCTAGGCCTTCCCTGGGACTGGATTTGGAGGGCGCCTGTCGATAGGTTGGCTGCAAGAATGATCTCATATCCAAAGTGACTAACACATCTTCAAACCAAACTCTTTTTGCAGGCGCAGTAGGATTGGTACCTGCACCTGTTTCGCTGTGGGTAGAAATTCCTCTGCCAATGCCCGCAACAGCAGAATGCAGCATCTCTCGCAGCAAGGTCTGGAAATGCTGCATTCGGACAGCCCTCTGTGATGCTGGTAACATCTCCGCCATTTTATGTTTACACTGGGGGTCTAAGTACGTTGCCACCCTGTACAGGTCCTTGACCTTTATGCTTTATATACGGGGGTCCTTCTTCAAACACTGCAGCATGAATGCCCCCATTTGCACTAAATTGGAAGCAGTAGAGCGGCCTGGCTCCTGCTCATCGCCTAGGAGAATGTTGTCCTCGGTTTCGTCCCCCCCAGCCACAGACAACACCAGGGACTCCCAAAAAGTTTAAAGCCTGCTCTTCTTGCTCCTCCTCCTCCTCCCCCAGCCACCATCCTCCTCTTCAGACTCCTGCTGACTTGGCTCAGATAGGGTAACCCCCCCCTGAGAATTCATTTAGCATTGCAACTTCCTCATCTTCCAGCTCTTGCTCCTTGAAGGCTTGATCAATGGCACGACACAATGCACGTACCAGAAAGAAGGCGTAAGGTACAATGTCACTGATGGTGCCCTCGCTGAGACTGACCAGTTTGGAGATCTCATCAAATGGCCACAGAAGACTGCATGTGTCGCGCATGAGCAGCCACTGGCGCAGTGAAAAAATAGCAAGCTCCCCAGAAACTGTCCTGCCGCAGCATTCGTACAGGTAGTCGTTAACGGCACGTTTCTCCTGGAGCAGACTATCAAGCATATACAAGGTGAAGTTCCAGCGAGTCGGGCAATCACAAATCAGACATCTGAAGTGGTGTCACCGCTGAAGTTCAGGATGTGTGCCATGCACGCCACGTGTGTCATTTTGCCCTGTTTCAGCTCACTCAGCAGATTGGCACCGTTGTCGCACAACACTTTACCAACTGCCAAATTGAGCAGGGATAGCCACTGATCAGCGTGTGACCGAAGAGCTGAAAGGAGGGCAGAAACCGGTGTGGCTCTTGGCTTCCAGGCAAAAGGATGCCAACATCTCACCTGGCACGTCGAATAGGTTCTGGGGAGCTTAGGGGGTGCAGCAGAAGATGCGGTAGCAGTGGAAAACGAAGGAGTCAGCTGAGGAGGAGATAGAGGATGGAGTAGGAGGAGGATAAGAAGAGGCAGGCCTGCATGCAATCCGTGGCAGTAATACCACATCCACACGGGTGTCACGGGTTACATGTTTGACAGTTGTCAGAAGGTTCACCCAGTGGGCAGTAAAAGTTATGTGCCTTCCCTGCCTACCTTTGCTAGAACATGTGTTGTATCTTGGCACCACCATTGACATTAGAGATCTCGGAGTAGGCAGCATCAGCGGGGACCACCCTCCTTGGGCTGATCAGGGTACTGTCATCAGACCGCTGGGTGGCGGCCGTTGATACCTCCTGTTCCTCATCCGATGCCAAGAATGGCTGTGCATCAGTAAGGTCTGGGAATGGATGGGTAAATAATTCCTCTGACTCGAGTGGAGGGGCTATGGGGGTGGTGGAAGTGTCTTTAGGGGTGCACACAGCAGAGAGTGATGAGGGTGCAGATACAGAGGATGAGGAGGGTGCAGAAGCGGTAGGCTGAGTAAGCCACTTGACCAACTCTGGTGCGCCCTTTGACGTTATAACAAGCGCCTTCTCCAACTTCCCACTTAGACTCCGGCCTGGTGCACCTGACCGACCCCTACCATTCCTGCGGTACAGCCCTCAATCAGTATTTGGTGTAAAAAGGTACATAGTAATAGCACCCCTCAATCAGTATTTTGTAGAAGAAGGTGTATCGCAGCCCTCAATCAGTATTTGGTGGAAGCAGGTGTATCGCAGCCCTCAATCAGTATTTGGTGGAAGAAGGTATATAGCACCCCCTCAATCAGGATTTTGTGGAAGAAAGTATATAGCACCCCTTAATCAGTATTTTGCTTAAACAGGTATATGGCACCCCACAATCAGTATTTTGTGGAAGCAGGTGTATCGCAGCCCTCAATCAGTATTTGGTTGAAGAAGGTATATAGCAATAGCACCCCCAATCAGTATTTAGTGGAAGAAGGTATATGGCACCCCTCAAACTGTTTTTGGCGGAAACAGGTATATAGCACCCCTCAATCAGTATTTGGCAGAAACAGGTATATTGCACCCCTCAATCGGTATTTTGTGGAAGAAGGTATATGGCACCCCTAAATAAGTATTTGGCGGAAACAGGTATATAGCACCCCACAATCAGTATTTGGCAGAAACAGCTATATGGCATCTCTCAATCAGTATTTTGTGGAAGCAGGTGTATCGCAGCCCTCAATCCGTATTTGATGGAAGAAGGTATATAGCACCCCTCAATCAGTATTTAGTGGAAACTGTTATATAGCACCCCTTAATCAGTATTTGGCGGAAACAGTTATATAGCACCCCTCAATCAGGATTTTGTGGAAGAAATTATATAGCACCCCTCCATCAGTATTTGGCGGAAACAGGTATATGGCACCGCTCAATCAGTTTTTTGTGGAAGCAGGTGTATAGCAGCCCTCAATCAGTATTTGGTGGAGGAAGGTATAGAGCAATAGCACCCCTCAATCAGCATTTAGTGGAATTAGGTATATGGCACGCCTCAATCAGTATTTGGCAGAAACAGGTATATGGCACCCCTCAATCAGTATTTTGTGGAAGCAGGTGTATTGCAGCCCTCAATCAGTATTTAGTGGAAGAAGGTATATAGCAATAGCACTCTTCAATGAGTATTTTGTGGAAGAAGGTATATGGCACCCCTCAATCAGTATTTGGCGGAAACAGGTATATAGCACCTCTCAATCAGTATTTTCTGGAAACGGGTATATAGCATCCCTCAATCAGTATTTGGCAGAAACAGGTATATGGCACCCCTCAATCAGTATTTTGTGGAAGAAGGTATATAGCAATAGCACCTCTCAATCGGTATTTTGTGGAAGAAAGTATATGGCACCCCTCAATTAATATTTGGCGGAAAGAGATAAATAGCACCCCTCAATCAGGATTTTGTGGAAGAAGGTATATTGTAGCCCTCAAGAAGTTTTTTGGGGGGAACAGGTATATCACACCCGTTGCAATTACTTGCTCCAATAGCGTTGTCCCTCTATGTAGCTGCGGTATTGCAGCAGAACCGCACACAACTGCTGCACAATGCAAATACACTATAATATAATTTCTATATCGTACCTATCGATATCACACCTATACCATTCCTTAAAAGGATTTTTGTGGCCCTATTAGCTAGCGTTTGGTGTCCCTAACTGTCCCTGCTCCAAAATGCAACCTCTCCCTAAACTGGCAAAACACATAATGTAAAATGGCTGCCAGATCGGGTTCTGTTATAGGGTTGGGGGTGTGTCCATGTGCTGAAACGTCTTAATTGGCTGCTCTGTCCCACCTGATGGATGTGTCATGGGTCAAATTTCGGCACTATGCAAAAAAATATGGAGCATGCGACTATCGCCATATGTTTGCATGTTCGGCGAATCGCGAACGAGCAAAGTTCGCCGTGAAACGACCGCTAGGCAAACCACAAGGCCACCTCTACTTGTAATGTCGCTGTCACCAGCGGTCAAACAATTGCGCTGAATGTCACAGATATTTAGGCTGCGCAAATGTAAAATGATGTAGCAGAGGTTGTGTCACTATCAGAAGTGGCACTAACAATTTAGCGCAGGTTGCACTAATAATATATATTGCACTGAGATACAACTATAGTCCTTAAAACGACTTTTGGGTCTCTAACAAGTTTTTATCACTAAAATATTACTATTTCACTCCCTACATTATCTGTCCCTTCTTCAGCACAGCTGTCCCTGACTAAGACTTAGCCGAACCCGTGTCATCGGGTGCTATATAGCACCCGATGACGCGTTCCGGCCAGCCAATCACTGAATTGACAGTAGCCAACATGGCTACGGTGTTACAGTGAGTGGCAGTACCTCTGTGCACGTTTATTGGCACACAAACGTGTGGGTAAGAGACTCGAACATCGCGATGCTCAAGTTAAATTAGTGTTCGGCAGAGCATGCTCGCCCAACACCAATTAGAACCCCAAAAAATATGGCAGGTGTTTTTTTTTTCATTTTGCTCTATATACAGTGAGGAACAGAAGTGTTTGAACACCCTGCGATTTTGCAAGTTCCACCACTTAGAAATCATGGAGGGATCTGAAATTCACATTGTAGGAGCATTCCCACTATGAGAGACTGAATAAAAAAATTTAAAAATTAGGAAATAACCTCGTACGATTTTTAAAGAATTTATTTGTCTTGCTCTGCTGAACATAAGTATTTAAACACCTGAGAAACAGCAAGAATTCTGGCTCTCAAAGACCTGTTACTGTGCCTTTAAATAGCCCACCTCTACTCCACTCATTAATCTAACTTAGTAGCACCTGTCTGCGCTCTTTAATAAAACATGTCCACCCCACAGTCAGTCAGACTCCAACTACTACTATGGGCAAGAATAAAGAGCTGTCAAAAGACACCAGAGACAAAATTGTGGACCTCCACAGGGTTGGAATAGGCTATAGGGCAATTGCAAAGCAGCTTGGTGAAAATAGATCAACTGTTGGAGCAATTGTTAGAAAATGGAAGAGGCTAAAGACGACTGTCAGTCTCCCCCAGACTGGGGCTCCATGCAAGATCTCACCTTGTGGGGTATCACTGATGATAAGAAAGGTGAGGAATCAGCCCAGAACTACAAGGGAGGAGCTGGTCAATGACATAAAGAGACCTGGGACCATAGTTTCAAAGGTCACTCTCAGTAGAACACTACGCCGTCATGGTTTCAAATCATACATTGCATGGAAGGTTCCCCTGATCAAGTCATCACATGTCCAGGCCAGTCTGAAGTTTGCAAATTACCATCTGGATGATCCAGAGGAGGCATGGGAGAAAGTCATGTGGTCAGATGAGAACAAAGTAGAACTTTTTGGTCTAAACTTCACTCGTGTTTGGAGGAAAAAGAAGGATGAGTTGCATCCCAAGAACACCATCCCTGGGGCTTCAGCACAGCTGGCATAAATGACCCTCTCCCCACTGAGGGGAGAGGTACACATTACATCCCCCACCCCCACATCCCCATCAACAGGCATGCTAGCCACATTCACATCAGCTGCCACTGAGTGAAGAGGTGTGTCTGTGAGCTCCTGAGAAGCAGAGAAATTTCCAAGGATTTTTCCACCTTTGTCCCTGGGAGCAGCACCAGGCTAGCGGGGTGATAACAGCTTCCCCAGCCCGGGCCCTGCCTCTCCCTAGGGAGCTGGTAGGGTCTGGGGCCATGGTGTCAAAAGCCAGGGCGTCTGCTCCCCGTTCTGGGTCGACACGGAGCAAGAAGACACAGTGCCTGACCTAGAGTGGAGGAGGCGAGGGGGCAGGACCACAAGGAGAGATCTGAGTCCCCCCTGAGGCCTCTGGAAGGAAGGAGGAGGTTCAGATCGAGGCAATGGAGGTGTCGTCCAAGGTAGGTTGGAAATCCCGGCGGGTGGGGGAATCCACCACCACCTATAGCTCTCGTCTCACATCCCACCTGCAGAGGTATGGGGAGCTGGGGCGGCACCTCAAAGCTCTGCGGACTGAGCTTAAGTCAGAGCGTGTCAAAGCCAATATGACTTCTAGTAAGAAAAGGCTTCCCATAGCTGAGAATAAGGGAGCTAAAGGAGATCATTAAAAATACTGAAGAGGAAAGAGAGAGATTGATGAATGAAAGTGGGCCCTTCAAAGAGAAGCTATCCAATGAGGACTGCTTTGCTGATATGAAGAGGAAAGGGGGGCAGTGCGGGGATGACAGTGAGGATGAGGAGGTGAACCCGAGGTCCAGTGAGGTAACTGGATCCAGGGGGAAAGTCGCCCCTCGGCCTGAACCTGCCCCTGCACCCCCTGAATCCCGAGAGCCAGCACCAAGTCTGGGGAGCGGAAGCGGGTTCCCGGCCGAGCAGGTCGGATTACCTACTTCGGGTGACAGCGCATTCTCGGCTGGTGATGACTTCAGTGAGGAGGAAAGCGCTGCAGTGGGGGCCTGATGCAGCAGATTAGACTGTTGGAGTCCCCCATAGACTTAAGTGGGTTTTCATTTGGTAGTGAGCTGCCAGAAGACAGAAGTGGAAAAAAAAGCAAGAAGAGCAAGAAAGCCAAGGAATACAAAGTGGAGATCCGTTATGTCTATGTCCCTATGGCTCACTCTGTGCGTGCTGAAGGTTCCATGCAGGGTGAGCTGCAAGCTGGTTCCCTGGGTCCTGCTGTTATGGCGGGCTTGGGAGGTCTTGCCGGCGGTGGAGGAGGCGGGGCCAGCTGCGGTGCTGGCCAGTTGGGAGCCTCTGGCGCAGTTGGCTGCTCCCCTGTGGGAGGGGGAGTGGCTTGGCGCCGCGGTACGCTCCCATGGTAAAAGTGTCCCCGTCTGCCGCCCTGGTGGGCGATTGTGGCGTGGGGCTGGGGCAGTGCGACAGGGACGCTGCTCCTCCCACACATGGGCAGATCCTGAGAGTCTAGGAGACGGGAGACAGTAGAGGTGGTGCGGTGGGCGCGGCTGGTGGCGAGCCTGGTGATGCTCCCGGGGCGTGTCCGGGAGCGCACCCAAGTGTCAGCATTCGGTGGTAGCGGCTGCAGGAGAAGCGGGGACTGGCGTGCCTGGGAGCAGTGGTTCTACGGCGCACCAGTCCCCCGCTAAGGTAAAGAAAATTAAAAAAAATAAGAAAGAAAAAAAGGTGAAGAGTTAGGGAAAGCTGGGTTTGTGTCCCCCAATGCCATGGCAGAATATGTAAGAACTGGACTTATTGCTGAGGACCCTGCCTCCTCCTCTAGTGCTGAGTCAAGCGCTGGAGGGGGGAGGGTAATCACGACCAGTGCTCAGGTATTGAAGGAGGCAGGCAGTAATGACGAAATAAAAGAAGTTATGAATAATCAACTGAAAATGAATATTGTAGTGTCAGCTGGCCCAGCAGTTTGCTTGCTGGAGGTGGCTCCTGGACAAGGAGTCGCCTCTAGCGGGCAAACATGTGATGTGTCGCTGGCCGCTGGGGCTGGAGGGGCTATGGAGCTGGTGGTTGGTGGGACACTGGTGGCTGGGGTGGCTGCTGGTGCGCCTGTTCAGCCGGCTGTTGCCTCTGTGGCCTCTCGGGCTCCTGGGGTCGGTGACTGTAAGAGTATGGGGGCTGTTGGCCCAGTGTCTGGTGGTAGGGTGGATGCGGGGGAGCGGTCGGCCACTGTAAAAGTGGCAGGGGCTCCCCGTGTGCCCCCTTCAGGGAGGTCTGGGGTGGCTCCTTCAGCAGCTGTAGGTAGTTTACAGGGGGGGAGGGGGCCTGCTCGGCTGCCCCTCCTGCGTCTGTGGCGCCTGGCAGAAGTTAAGCCAGTGTGGCCGCGGCTGTCTTCTTTGGCTTCCTCACTCTCAGGGTCTGGTGATGGTGACTTGCAGTGGCGACTGCTGGAGGCCCTCAAAAAGGGGGAGAGCTCCATCTTTCTAGAGGGAAAAAAGGTTGACCTGTCATTCTGGTTCGACAGACATGGCATGAGGGCTTTCCGAGAGCAGAATGGGGGCGAAACCGCCTGGTCGTCGCCCACATCCGGCCCTGGAGTCAGACGAAATGTGGTCTGTCTCAAGTGGAGTAGCGATGAAGCTTGCCCTACAAGAAAGAGGGTGGCGGAGCTCCTGCTTGGGATGGGTTTCAAGGCGACTGACATCTTTGCCTTGATCCATCCGTACGGCTCCAAGGAGTTTGACGTCAGCTTTGTCCAGCCAGAGGGGCTGGAGCTCTTCTGGTCCGGGTATTTGCTGGAGAAGAACACGCCGGACTGGCGTGGTTTCCTTGCGAAAGCAATAACCCGTCAGAGTGAGGTCAAGAGAGTGACCGTTTTGACCCGAAACGAGTCGCTCTCTTGTGTTGACATCATGACCTGGCTAGGCAGGTACAGTGAGATCCAGGGGGTTCCATCAAAGAACCTGGATGAGTTTGGCATTTGGTCGGGCGCCTGGACGTTTAACATCAAGCTCAAGCGTCTGGGTAGTACGGTTTCCCACATTCCATCATCTGCCTTTATCGGCCATGATAGGATTTTGGTTTTCTACAGGGGGCAGCCTAAGCTCTGCCACAAGTGCGGCAGCCCCTCACACTTGAGCGCCAGCTGCCAAGTGCAGAAGTGCGCGCTGTGTGGGGGGACTGGTCATCTAGCCGCCTCTTGTGGGGAGATTAGGTGCAACCTGTGCGGTGAACTCAGTCACCCTTTCAGTCGTTGTCCTCTCTGAGGTCAATGCGGCCGGTAGGTCCCTTTGGCTGAGGCGGGTGCTGGCAAAAACAACAGAGTTCAGGGGTCGGTGAAGAGCAAATGATGGTCCGTCTCGGCAGAGGCGGAGGGAGAGGCGCCAAGCGGAGAGGGAGCGGGAGGAACCCCGTCCTGGGGTGATGCCTGCCCCTTCCCAAGCGGCTTCCCCTCCCACATCGGAGACCCTAGGGTACAGGGAGCTGAATGATGAAAGCAAAAGACTGGAGCGTGCCGAGGAGACTCTGTCCTTGCACTATGAAAGCGCTGCAGAGGATAGTGGGACAGAGTCCCAAAAAATCAGACGGAAACACTGTACCAAGAAAAGACCTGGCTCAACAAAAGTAGCCAGGGAAGGCCTAATCGGCTCCCCTCTGGAGCTCTCCAACCGGTTTCTCACCTTGGATGAGACCTCTGCCTCCTCTTCTTCTGAGGGTGAGGTTGAAGGTGGGAGACCGGTGGCGAGGGAGGGAGGGCCTTCCGGAGGCCCCGCACCCCCCTCTGGTGGGGATGTAAGGTCCTCAGGAGGGGTGGCAAAACCGGGCCCTGAGACTGAGGAAGCCAGGGGTGGTGCACGGGGGGAGGCGGTGGTGACAAATGAGATGGACACCACCATCTCCCTCAAGAGGGGTTGTGCCGCCTTAGAAGACAGCCCCGGGAGGGGGAGGGTTGAAAAGAGTGGGAAGAAGGCCGTCTAACTCAATCACTCTGTATTGCGGTACCCACTCTGTTGACGCTGGCAACCATTAATGTCGCCAGTATTAAGTCGGATATGGCTCATTTTACAGCCTTTGATTTTCTCATCCGAGTTGAAGCTCACATTTTGTTTTTGCAGGAGACCAGGCTGCCAGATTTGACAGGGGTTCACAAAGCCAGGAGGGAGTGGAGATCAGGGCCCTCCTACTGGTCTCTTGCAGCTGAGCCGTATAGCGGAGCGGCGGTCCTTTTTACCGATGGGTGATCGAGTTAGAAATGGGGAGGTGTTTGATCTTGGATATCCTCATGAAGGGACAAAAACTGTGCCTAATCAACATCTATGGACCCCAGTCCCAATGGGACAGGAAAAGTCTCTTCATGAGGATCAAGCCTTTTCTTTTTACGAGCCAGCAAGTGGTCTTTGGAGGGGACTTCAATACCATCATGAGGTCCCAAGATAGGGGAGGCGCCAGAGACCAGCTGGGTTACGATAGTATTTATTTAAATAGTATAGCTAGTGAGGCTCGTCTGGTGGATGTCCACATCAGGCATACCCCAGGCCACGGGGGTTTCACTTTCCATAGAGGTAGTCAGATTAGGTCAAGAATAGACAGGTTTATTTATTTTTTTAAAGGAGGAGGCTACTTTCTCACCCTTAAGGGTTGTGGAGGTAGAATTCTCCAATCATTGTCTGATTATGTTTTCTTTGAATGTTTCAGAGTCCCCCCAAATGGGAAGAGGTTACTGGAAGCTGAATTCGGGAGTCCTGGAGGAAGCAGAGGTGAGACAATCCTTTGAGGACTTCCTTCAGAGTCAGGTAGCTTTGCTGGATCTCTGTGATACTAATTCAGAGTGGTGGGAGATATTCAAAGATCGGGCGGCAAAGTTCTTCTGCCTGCTCTCGAGCCTCAGGTCCGCCTGTACCAGGGTGTGAGGAGAAAACTCGAGCATATGGTCTGGACTGGGGGTAGCCGAGAGGATATCTCCAGAGTGAAATCTTTAATCAAGAGGTGGCAGTACGATAGGCACACATCTTTGGTTTTTGAGAGGGATTTCGGGAAGTACCGCTCGCCTGACCCTTACAGAAACTGCAAGACAAGTCAGTGAGTGATGTCTGAGGTGGACTGCTGCTCGGAGGCATCCGGGTCCATGATCAATCGGGATAAGTGTGAGAGTCTCTGGCTGGGAGGGGGTGATCAAGTTTTCGATATCCCGGACACCCTTCCAGGGCCCCAGTCGTCAGCAAAAGTACTAGGCATCAGATTCGGCCATGGGGATTATCCCACCCAAAATTGGGATGACAGGCTTAATAATGCCGCTCAGAAGGTTGACCAGTGGAAGGGTTGGTCTTTGACCCTTAGGGAAAGGGTGAATCTGATCAAGACTTACCTTCTCCCTTTGCTGATCTATTTGGGCAGTGTGTGTATCTTGCCAGAGCCTCTCTGGACTCTGGTTTATAGCCTGTTCTTCCAGCTCTTATGGGGGAATAGACTGAACCTGATCAAAAGAGAGGTGACTTATCGCACGAGGAGACTAGGGGGTTTATCTATGGTTAACCCCGTGGTGTTTCTTGTGAACACCTTTGTTAAGATAAATTTGGCGAACCTCTGGATGGAGAGTGCTCCTCCGTGGCTAGTCTCCTGCAGGGGGTGTTTTCGGCCTCTCTTCCAGGAATTGGAGACAGGAGGGCAAGTGAAGGACTTGTATACGCCTTACGGATATCTTCCGGCTTATGTCACCCCCGAAGGTGATCCGCCAGTGGGGTTTGGAAGTCAGGGAAATCAGGACTCTGTCAAGGAGGTCCCTTGATGAGAGGGTCTTGTTGTCCCACTTTCAAAAGTTCCTGGCCCTCAAGGATTGCCCAAGCTGGGATTAGAGATGTTGCGAACATAAAATTTTCAGTTCGCGATCGGCGAACGCGAATTTCCTCAAATGTTCGCGAACGGGCGAACCGGGCGAACCGCCATAGACTTCAATAGGCAGGCGAATTTTAAAACCCACAGGGACTCTTTCTAGCCACAGTAGTGATGGAAAAGTTGTTTCAAGGGGACTAACACCTGGACTGTGGCATGCCGGAGGGGGATCCATGGCAATTTTTTTGAACAACGTGGTTTAAAACATTCAGTGTGTGTATATGATCAGGTATGATGTTGTATCGATCAGGTAGTGTAAGGGTTACGCCCGCTTCACAGACATTGACAGACCAAACTCCCCTTTTAATGCACTGCAAACAACCACAAACAGTCCATTTGCCCAACCGCAAACTCCCCATGTCCCGTTGATGTCATTGAAGGTTTCTTCCTCCACCCAGCCACGTACAACACCAAGGGTCCCCGAAAGGTAACAGATTTTTTTGAACGGGGAGATGGTTAAAAAAACGCTGACTCCCTCCCCTTTGTTTGAATCCACGGTCACTGCGACTGCACCTTGCAATTTACTCTCACACCCGATATGAGTGGTATTTTCTGTAGTTCTCTTCTCATCAGTTTAATTCCTGTTACGTCCCCAATCTGGGGTCCATTTATTGAATTGATTTTTCGAACGGGGAGATGGTTAAAAAAATGCTGGCTCCCTCCCCTTTGTTTTAATCCACGGTCACTGCGTCTGCGCCGTGCAATTTACTGTCACACCCGATATGAGTGGTATTTTCTGTAGTTCTCTTCTCATCAGTTTAATCCCTGTTACGTCCCCAATCTGGGGTCCATTTATTGAATACATTTTTCGAACGGGGAGATGGTTAAAAAAACGCTGGCTCCCTCCCCTTTGTTTTAATCTACGGTCACTGCGTCTGCGCCGTGCAATTTACTGTCACACCCGATATGAGTGGTATTTTCTGTAGTTCTCTTCTCATCAGTTTAATCCCTGTTACGTCCTCAATCTGGGGTTAAATTATAGAATTGATTTTTCAAACGGGGAGATGGTGAAAAAAAAAACTGTCTCCCTCCCCTTTGTTTTAATCCACGGTCACTGTGTCTGCGCCGTGCTATTTACTGTCACACCTGATATGAGTGGTATATTCTGTAGTTCTCTTCTCATCAGTTTAATCCCTGTTACGTCCCATAACAGGGATTGCCTTTTGTGAAAAAAAGTTTTAGGCCGGGTACCTTCGACTGCCTGCACAGTGACAGACCAAACTCTGATACACCAAACTGAATTGATTTTAGGAACCGGGAGATGGAAAAAGCAGCTTGGTCGGTCCTCTTACTCCCAAGTTGGGGCACTGTGCGTGCACGGAGCAATGTGCTGTGACACCCTATATGAATGGTGTCTTAACTAGTACTATTCCTATCAGTTTAATCCCTGTTACGTGCCCTATCCGGGGACGTGTGTCGAATTGATTAACCATTGTCGAATTAACAAACCATCCTGAAATAATTTTGTTCTGAGCTCTGTACTTGCTTTGTATTGGAATTGATGGGGATTTTTTAAATTGTCTGCATTATTTCTAATAAACTATTAAGAGACTTTATTAAGATTTTTTTTTTATGTATTAAAAACCCATACAACTAAATAAAAAAAATGTATGTTTTTTCTATAAAAAATTATCCAGCCGATCGCTTTTGGTCTGATCATAATGAAGCAACGGCCTTATCATCTGGGGTGTGGCAACATTGCCAACACACTCATAGAGGTGATGATCGCTTCATTGTGATACGCAAGCCCCTTCACCACAACAAGGTAACGATCACGAAGGGGAATTGACACTTGTATGTCAGTGGCGTCGCCAGGGGGGGGGCCAGAGGGGGCCACGGCCCCCCCTACATCAAGCTGTGCCCCCCCATGTGCCCCCCCAACTAAAATGTCCCCCATTCATTTTGGTGGTGGATGGTCTATGCTGGGCTGCTGTGCACTGTGTAGACACTAGGCAGCCCTACCGGACATCTTCTTCACATCTGATGATCTGACTGAGTCTCGGACTTGGTGCCGTTGCGGTCTCACTCTCTAGTCTCCACCCACCGCTGCCGCGTCCCCGGCTCCGCCCCGGCCACGCCCCCGGCCCCAGGACCTGACAAGTTGAGTAAGACTCAGTCAAACTCAGTGGCAGTGCTGTGCATAAATCAGCGTGCCGCTAGTCGAGACTAGCTGATTCTGATTCATTCAACTACTGACGTCACGACTAGCATCAACTAGCGTGGGAGTGGCTAAGCTCCATTCAAGTGAACAGAGCTTAGCCGCGCTCAGGCTAGTTGATACTAGTCGTGATGTCAGTCAGTGGGCTGGCGGTAAACAGTGAGAAGGCCGCGGTGCTGCTCGAGCGCCGGTGCCTTTTCAAACAGCTGATCGGTGGGGGTACCGGGTGTCTGACCCCCACCGATCAGAAGCTGATGATCTATCCAGAGTATAGATCATCAGTTAAATGAAAGTGCAGAACCACTTTAAAGTTACTGTCAGTGCAGCCTGGATGATTACAGTGTTTACTTAACCATTTAGAGAAATCATGTTCAAATGTGAGCGGTGGGAGGGTGATCTGTGGTCTGTGGATGTCATGAGTCATTACACTGTTATAGGGGGGAGGGATCTATAGATGATACTCTTATAGTGTTATAGGGAGGGGGATCGGGGGTCTTTGGATGTCATGACACTGTTACTGGGAGGGGGATCTGTAGATGACACAGTTATGGGGAGGGGGGGATCTGTGCCACTCTGAGGATGACACTGTTAGGCTCCATTCAGACGTCCGTAACAGCGGCAATGTGCGGTTCGGCATTTTTTTTCGGGAACGGAATTGCGGACCCGGAAGTGCGGGTCCGCATTTCCGTATCCGGCAGCACGTCGTGCTGCCCTGTAGAAATGAATGGGTCCGCAATTCCGTTACGCAAATTTCGGATGTGTGAATGGGGCCTTATAGGGAGAGGGATCCCGATATGACACTGATATGGGGTGGATCTGTGGATGACACATAGCATAAGATGCTATAAACGGTATGTGTCATCTACAGATCCCCCTCCATAAGTGTCATACACAGATCCCCAGGCAGCTAGGACATGTTGAAATCTGAGTGATTGGGGTTTTTCTTCCCTATTGCGGTTTTAGGTATTGGGTAAAGTATTGCAGCATTTCTAAGCGTACTTGTGTAAATGTATCGTTGTTATAGCTGCCCCCCTACTTTTGTCCTGGCCCCCAGTGTGCCCCCCCAAAATTTGAAAGCTAGAGACTAGAGTTGAGCGAACACCTGCATGTTCGGGTTCGAGAAGTTCGGCCGAACTTCTCGGAAATGTTCGGGTTTGGGATCCGAACCCGACCCGAACTTCGTCCCGAACCCGAACCCCATTGAAGTCAATGGGGACCCAAACTTTTCGGCACTAAAAAGGCTGTAAAACCCTGTAGCCCCAGGAAAGGGCTACAGGGCTGCAAAAGGCAGCAAAATGTAGTTAAATCCCCTGAAAACAAATGTAGATAGGGAAATGAATAAAAATAAAAATAAAATAAATAAAAATTAACCAATATCAATTGGAGAGAGGTCCCATAGCAGAGAATCTGGATTAATGTCAGCAGAGAATCAGTCTTCATATCATAGCAGAGAATCAGGCTTCACGTCACCCAACACTGGAGCAGTCCATTGTCATATATTTAGGCCCCGGCACCCAGACAGAGGAGAGAGGTCCCATAACAGAGATTCAGGCTTCATGTCAGCAAAGAATCAGTCTTCATGTCATAGCAGAGAATCAGGCTTCACGTCACCCACCACTGGAACAGTCTATTGTCATATATTTAGGCCCCAGCACCCAGGCAGAGGAGAGAGGTCCCATAACAAAGATTCAGGCTTCATGTCAGCAGAGAATCCATCTTCATGTCATAGCAGAGAATCAGGCTTCACGTCACCCACCACTGGAACAGTCCATTGTCATATATTTAGGCCCCGGCACCCAGGCAGAGGAGAGAGGTCCCATAACAGAGATTCAGGCTTCATGTCAGCAGAGAATCAGTCTTCATGTCATAGCAGAGAATCAGGCTCCACGTCACCCACCATTGGAACAGTCCATTGTCATATATTTAGGCCCCGGCACCCAGACAGTGGAGAGAGGTCCCATAACAGAGATTCAGGCTTCATGTCAGCAGAGAATCAGTCTTCATGTCAGAGCAGAGAATCAAGATTCATGTCACCCAACACTAGAACAGTCCATTGTCATATATTTAGGCCCCGGCACCCAGGCAGAGGAGAGAGGTCCCATAACAGAGATTCAGGCTTCATGTCATAGCAGAGAATCAGGCTTCATGTCACCCACCACTGGAACAGTCCATTGTCAGATATTTAGGCCCCGGCACCCAGACAGAGAAGAGAGGTCCCATAACAGAGATTCAGGCTTTATGTCAGCAGAGAATCAGTCTTCATGTCATAGCAGAGAATCAGGCTTCATATCACCCACCACTGGAACAGTTCATTGTCATAGATTTAGGCCCCTGCACCCAGGCAGAGGAGAGAGGTCCCATAACAGAGATTCAGGCTTCATGTCAGCAGAGAATCAGTCTTCATGTCATAGCAGAGAATCAGGCTTCACGTCACCCAACACTGGAACCGTCCATTGTCAGATATTTAGGCCCCGGCACCCAGGCAGAGGAGAGAGGTCCCATAACAGAGATTCAGGCTTCATGTCATAGCAGAGAATCAGGCTTCATGTCACCCATAACAGGTCCCATAACCTGAGATTCAGGCTTCATGTCAGCAGAGAATCAGTCTTTATGTCATAGCAGAGAATCAGGCTTCACGTCACTTACCACTGGAACAGTCCATTGTCATAGATTTAGGCCCCAGCACCCAGGCAGAGGAGAGAGGTCCCATAACAGAGATTCAGGCTTCATGTCAGCAGAGAATCAGTCTTCATGTCATAGCAGAGAATCAGGCTTCATGTCACCCACCACTGGAACAGTCCATTGTCATATATTTAGGCCCCGGCACCCAGGCAGAGGAGAGAGGTCCCATAACAGAGATTCAGGCTTCATGTCAGCAGAGAATCAGTCTTCATGTCATAGCAGAGAATCAGGCTTCACGTCACCCACCACTGGAACAGTCCATTGTCATATATTTAGGCCCCGGCACCCAGGCAGAGGAGAGAGGTCCCATAACAGAGATTCAGGCTTCATGTCAGCAGAGAATCAGTCTTCATGTCATAGCAGAGAATTAGGCTTCATGTCACCCACCACTGGAACAGTTCATTGTCAGATATTTAGGGCCGGCACCCAGGCAGAGGAGAGAGGTCCCATAACAGAGATTCAGGCTTCATGTCAGCAGAGAATCAGTCTTCATGTCATAGCAGAGAATCAGAAAAAATTGCGGAGTCCGCACACCTTGATATAATGGTGGGTGCTCGTAGAGGACGTCAGTCGCAGAATATATAATGGTAATCCACGGCACACCGATCTCTTTTTGTTTTGCAAAATTTATTATAGGTGCAAAAAATTATTATTCACAGGTTTCGTCAATATATGACTAGTTGCGCCATAATTATAATATAACAAATCACATATATTTGTGGGCCATGATAATTCCCGATGTTTCGGTCCTGTCAAAGACCTTTATCAAGGGATCTGTAAAGGAGTATAAATATAGAAGTTTTACTGGTGTCTCAACGTGGCGAACATGGTTTAATATTGACCCATTGAAAAAAAAGGGGGAGGGAGAGGAAAGAAAAGGGTATATAAATGTACAGTTCTCAGAGTCATAAAGATGATAATGGGTGTAGGAGATAGGTAAAGTATGTAAAGTATGGGGGATATAAGGGGTGTGGGACTGGTTAAATAATTATAGTCTCTGATAAAAAGTTTGATAATCAGGACGAGGTTATAGTGTAAGGAATTATTCATAATTAGAATAGCAGATCAGATCAGGAGAAAAGAATTAGATTTAGTATAATGAGTGTAAAGCAGAGTATTTATGAGGAAGATATCTGTAGATAACTTAAGGCAACAATTAGATATGTGGTACTATAAGAACTCACCTAGGCCGATTAGCAAACAGCATGGTATGGGCGCCATGTGTTTGTGCGCTCCGGTTTGGCGTTTTAAGCTGGAGGGCCGGAAGTCATGTGTGCGCTGTAAGCCGGGTCCGGGTTCAGCGGGTCACATGATCGCCAGTGACGTCACGTGAGCCGCGTGACTCCGGAACACGGTGAGCGCATGCGCACTACATGTTGTAGCGCAGAGTGGCTATGTGTTAGAGATATCTATCCTATTAAGCCTCAAGATGTAAAATAATAGGAATATTAGATTGGGAATAAGTCTGCTGATTGATGAGGAGAATAAAAGGGGATTGTGTGAGAAATTATGTGAATATTGAGGATAAAGAGTATATAAAGTATTATATAGGTTATTAGGATAAAGAAAGTATAGAAAATAGAGAGAATTAGTAGAGAAGATTATAATAATAAGTAGAAAAGGGTCACATACATCTATACATGAAAAAATATATTATTTAAAGGAAGCATAATGAGACATTAACTTCAATGCTTGTCATACTGAAATATGAAGAATAAGGGAACAAAAAGAAGGGGGGAAAAAAGAATAAATCAATAAAAACCGAGGACAAGAATCAACAAACAGAGGCAAAACCAATCATATTATGCAGTTCTTGAATTATAGGGTATCTAAATATATAGGTATCTATATATACTAAAGACTTATACTATGTTCTAATCTATGATGAGAAGGAGGGTGGGAAGGAGGGAGGGAAAAAGAAGGGATGCGGGGGGGGGGGGGGGGGGGGAAGGGAAAGGGGTGGGAGGATTTGGGAAAAAGGGGAGGGAGGGGGGTGGTTATTTTCTCACCAACTTGTGTATTGACTATGAATATAATCCGACTAGGGAGCCTGAAATAAAGGAGAGGTATATATACATTAATATCAAAAAATGGTATTATGTCAACATATCAGTCCACAATGTTCAAAAATAAGAATAAATGTTTGAAAATTAAAGATCACAATAAAAGTCACACTCCCGATTAAGGCCTCTCGGGGATAAGGTATCCAACCGGTGTATCCAGAAACTTTCTCTTTGTTTCAATGTCTTGATCCTGTTACCGCCTCTCCGTGGAGAATTTATTTGTTCCAAGACCTGATAGCGTAAGGATGAAATCTGGTGGTTGTGTTCCTTAAAGTGTGCTGGGATTGGTAACAGTAATTGTTCAGTCCTAATGGTGGATTTGTGTTTGGAAATACGGTTCCTTATTTGTTGCGTAGTTTCACCCACGTAGCAGAGTCCACACGGGCATTTAATAAGATAAACGACAAATGAGGAATCACAGGTATAGTATCCTTTGATGGGGAATCTTTTGCCAGTGTGAGGATGTGTAATAAAGTTGCCCTTAATTACACTTGAGCATTGTGCACAATGTAGGCACGGAAAGGTACCATATTTCGGATTCTGTAAAAAGAGTTGCTTTGAAGTTTTGTTTAGTGGTCCAATATCTGCACGAATGAGGTGGTCCCTAATGTTTTGTGATCTTTTGTAACAAGTGATAGGAGGGGACTGAAATTCTGGAATCTCGGGATATGCTTGTGATAGTATGGACCATTGTTTTCTAATTGTTTGTTGAATCTTGGGAGCCAAGGGGTGATATGTGAGAATGCATGGTAACCGTGGTGGGGGAACGGTAGTTTGTGGAATAGTTTGTTTACATCTTATCGATTTGTTAGTAATCAGTTGTTCAGGGTAGCCTCTTTGTCTGAATTTAGATTTCATCTCTGATTGTCTCTGTTGTAATATTGATGAATCTGTTACTATTCTCTCTAACCTTGTGAATTGAGATTTTGGCAGTGACATTTTAGTGGCTCTAGAATGGTTGCTAGTATAATGTAATAGACTATTCCTGTCTGTTGGTTTGATGTAGAGGTCAAATTGAATGTGACCTGATGGATCTTTGAGAACTAAAGTATCTAGAAAACTAATTCTCTCAGTGTTGGTTATGATGGTAAAGCCGAGTTCTGGATAAATGTTGTCAAGGTAGTGGTGAAAATGTAGAGCACTTGATAAGGGACCTTTCCACAAACAGAAGATGTCATCAATAAATCGGAGCCATATTTTCGCATGTTGTTGGAAAAGATGATGTGTATACACAAACTGTTCCTCGAAGTGGATCATGAAGGCGTTTGCATAAGGCGGGGCTACGTTAGCCCCCATTGCGGTACCCCGTTTTTGAACGTAATATTGATCCCCAAAAAGGAAGTAGTTTTCTTGTAATACTAGAGTAAGCAAAGATAGGCAAAATTCCTGTTGTATGGGAGTTAAAGTGGAGGTGGTAGAAAGTAAGTGTGCTGTGGCTTTGATTCCTTTATCATGTTCAATGGACGTATATAGGCTGTTGACATCCATGGTCAACAGTATAGTATCTGGTTCTGGTTGAATCTGTTTAATTTTGGAAATGAAATCATTGGTATCTAATAGGAATGATCGTGACGTCTTAATGAGTGGGGTGAGTATACGGTCTAAGTAAATGGAGAGAGGGGACAGGATCGATTCTGTAGAAGCAACGATGGGTCTTCCGGGGGGGTTCTCTAGGTTCTTGTGGATCTTAGGTAAGATATAAAATACTGGAATTATCGGATGTTGTTTAGTCAAATAAGTTGTTGTTTTGCTATCAATTACGCCTTTTTCTTGATAGTGTAATAGCATGGACTGAATTTTTTTGGCTAACATAGATGTTGGGTTTGATGGTAATGGTGCATAAGTAGTAGAATCTCTCAATTGTTTTTGTATTTCATTAATATACATGGACTTGTTCATGACTACTATTGCACCCCCTTTGTCGGCAGGTTTAATGATAATGTCCTGATTAGTTTGTAATTCCGTGATAGCCCTTTGTTCTTCTATGGGGAGATTGTTAGTATGCTTAAATTTACCAGTTTGTTGGGCCTTAATGATCTGCTGAATGGATTGATATGTAAAAGAGATATAAGTTTCTGCTGGATGGTAAGTTCTCGGAGGCATGAAATTGCTCTTTAATCTTAGATCTAAGGTTTTTAAAGATAGAGGGTCTGAGGTGCTAGTTTGTGATGGAGTTGGTATGGGATCTGTTTGGTTAAAGTGTGCCTTCAATCTTATATTGCGAAAAAATCGCTGTAGTTCTAATTCTAGATGAAATGTGTTAAGCGGAGTGGTGGGACAGAAGGTTAATCCTTTCTGTAAAACTAAGATGTGAGCTGGAGATAAGTTCATGGAGGAAATATTGACAACTAGGTTTTCAACTTTACCTGGGAGCGAGTCTGTATTCTGTTGTCGGTGTCTGTGCCTCTTGCCCCTCCGCGTTCGTTTCTGTTGTAACGTTGGCGTGTCAACAGAATACAGACTCGCTCCCAGGTAAAGTTGAAAACCTAGTTGTCAATATTTCCTCCATGAACTTATCTCCAGCTCACATCTTAGTTTTACAGAAAGGATTAACCTTCTGTCCCACCACTCCGCTTAACACATTTCATCTAGAATTAGAACTACAGCGATTTTTTCGCAATATAAGATTGAAGGCACACTTTAACCAAACAGATCCCATACCAACTCCATCACAAACTAGCACCTCAGACCCTCTATCTTTAAAAACCTTAGATCTAAGATTAAAGAGCAATTTCATGCCTCCGAGAACTTACCATCCAGCAGAAACTTATATCTCTTTTACATATCAATCCATTCAGCAGATCATTAAGGCCCAACAAACTGGTAAATTTAAGCATACTAACAATCTCCCCATAGAAGAACAAAGGGCTATCACGGAATTACAAACTAATCAGGACATTATCATTAAACCTGCCGACAAAGGGGGTGCAATAGTAGTCATGAACAAGTCCATGTATATTAATGAAATACAAAAACAATTGAGAGATTCTACTACTTATGCACCATTACCATCAAACCCAACATCTATGTTAGCCAAAAAAATTCAGTCCATGCTATTACACTATCAAGAAAAAGGCGTAATTGATAGCAAAACAACAACTTATTTGACTAAACAACATCCGATAATTCCAGTATTTTATATCTTACCTAAGATCCACAAGAACCTAGAGAACCCCCCCGGAAGACCCATCGTTGCTTCTACAGAATCGATCCTGTCCCCTCTCTCCATTTACTTAGACCGTATACTCACCCCACTCATTAAGACGTCACGATCATTCCTATTAGATACCAATGATTTCATTTCCAAAATTAAACAGATTCAACCAGAACCAGATACTATACTGTTGACCATGGATGTCAACAGCCTATATACGTCCATTGAACATGATAAAGGAATCAAAGCCACAGCACACTTACTTTCTACCACCTCCACTTTAACTCCCATACAACAGGAATTTTGCCTATCTTTGCTTACTCTAGTATTACAAGAAAACTACTTCCTTTTTGGGGATCAATATTACGTTCAAAAACGGGGTACCGCAATGGGGGCTAACGTAGCCCCGCCTTATGCAAACGCCTTCATGATCCACTTCGAGGAACAGTTTGTGTATACACATCATCTTTTCCAACAACATGCGAAAATATGGCTCCGATTTATTGATGACATCTTCTGTTTGTGGAAAGGTCCCTTATCAAGTGCTCTACATTTTCACCACTACCTTGACAACATTTATCCAGAACTCGGCTTTACCATCATAACCAACACTGAGAGAATTAGTTTTCTAGATACTTTAGTTCTCAAAGATCCATCAGGTCACATTCAATTTGACCTCTACATCAAACCAACAGACAGGAATAGTCTATTACATTATACTAGCAACCATTCTAGAGCCACTAAAATGTCACTGCCAAAATCTCAATTCACAAGGTTAGAGAGAATAGTAACAGATTCATCAATATTACAACAGAGACAATCAGAGATGAAATCTAAATTCAGACAAAGAGGCTACCCTGAACAACTGATTACTAACAAATCGATAAGATGTAAACAAACTATTCCACAAACTACCGTTCCCCCACCACGGTTACCATGCATTCTCACATATCACCCCTTGGCTCCCAAGATTCAACAAACAATTAGAAAACAATGGTCCATACTATCACAAGCATATCCCGAGATTCCAGAATTTCAGTCCCCTCCTATCACTTGTTACAAAAGATCACAAAACATTAGGGACCACCTCATTCGTGCAGATATTGGACCACTAAACAAAACTTCAAAGCAACTCTTTTTACAGAATCCGAAATATGGTACCTTTCCGTGCCTACATTGTGCACAATGCTCAAGTGTAATTAAGGGCAACTTTATTACACATCCTCACACTGGCAAAAGATTCCCCATCAAAGGATACTATACCTGTGATTCCTCATTTGTCGTTTATCTTATTAAATGCCCGTGTGGACTCTGCTACGTGGGTGAAACTACGCAACAAATAAGGAACCGTATTTCCAAACACAAATCCACCATTAGGACTGAACAATTACTGTTACCAATCCCAGCACACTTTAAGGAACACAACCACCAGATTTCATCCTTACGCTATCAGGTCTTGGAACAAATAAATTCTCCACGGAGAGGCGGTAACAGGATCAAAACATTGAAACAAAGAGAGAGTTTTTGGATACACCGGCTGGACACCTTATCCCCGAGAGGCCTTAATCGGGAATGTGACTTTTATTGTGATCTTTAATCTTCTAACGTTCATTCTTATTTTCGAACACTGTGGACTGATATGATGTTATAATGCCATTTCATCGATATTAATGTGTATATACCTTTCCTTTATTTCAGGCTCCCTAGTCGGATTATATTCATAGTCAATACACAAGTTGGTGAGAAAATAACCCCCCCCCTCCCCCTTCCCCTTTTCCCATAATTCCTCCCACCCTTTTTTTCCTCCATTCCCCCCCCCCCTTTTTTTCCCCCTAACCAACCCCCTCCCCCCCTTTCCCTTCCCTCCTTCCCACCCCTCCTCTCATCATAGATTAGAACATAGTATAAGATTTCAGTATACATAGATACCTATATGCCTAGATACCCTATAAACTAAGAACTGTATTATGTGATTGTTTTCGCCTTGCCTTTTTGATTCTTATCTTTGGTTTATTTATTGATTTATTCTTTTTTCCCCCCTTCTTTTTGTTCCCTTATTCTTCATATTTCAGTATGACAAGCATTGAAGTTAATGTCTCATTATGCTTCCTTTAAATAATATATTTTTTCATGTATAGATGTATGTGACCCTTTTCTACTTATTATTATAATCTTCTCTACTAATTCTCTCTATTTTCTATACTTTCTTTATCCTAATAACCTATATAATACTTTATATACTCTTTATCCTCAATATTCACATAATTTCTCACACAATCCCCTTTTATTCTCCTCATCAATCAGCAGACTTATTCCCAATCTAATATTCCTATTATTTTACATCTTGAGGCTTAATAGGATAGATATCTCTAACACATAGCCACTCTGCGCTACAACATGTAGTGCGCATGCGCTCACCGTGTTCCGGAGTCACGCGGCTCACGTGACGTCACTGGCGATCATGTGACCCGCTGAACCCGGACCCGGCTTACAGCGCACACATGACTTCCGGCCCTCCAGCTTAAAACGCCAAACCGGAGCGCACAAACACATGGCGCCCATACCATGCTGTTTGCTAATCGGCCTAGGTGAGTTCTTATAGTACCACATATCTAATTGTTGCCTTAAGTTATCTACAGATATCTTCCTCATAAATACTCTGCTTTACACTCATTATACTAAATCTAATTCTTTTCTCCTGATCTGATCTGCTATTCTAATTATGAATAATTCCTTACACTATAACCTCGTCCTGATTATCAAACTTTTTATCAGAGACTATAATTATTTAACCAGTCCCACACCCCTTATATCCCCCATACTTTACATACTTTACCTATCTCCTACACCCATTATCATCTTTATGACTCTGAGAACTGTACATTTATATACCCTTTTCTTTCCTCTCCCTCCCCCTTTTTTTTCAATGGGTCAATATTAAACCATGTTCGCCACGTTGAGACACCAGTAAAACTTCTATATTTATACTCCTTTACAGATCCCTTGATAAAGGTCTTTGACAGGACCGAAACGTCGGGAATTATCATGGCCCACAAATATATGTGATTTGTTATATTATAATTATGGCGCAACTAGTCATATATTGACGAAACCTGTGAATAATAATTTTTTGCACCTATAATAAATTTTGCAAAACAAAAAGAGATCGGTGTGCCGTGGATTACCATTATATATAGCAGAGAATCAGGCTTCATGTCACCCAACACTGGAACAGTCCATTGTCAGATATTTAGGCCCCGGCACCCAGACAGAGGAGAGAGGTCCCATAACAGAGATTCAGGCTTCATTTCAGCAGAGAATAAGTCTTCATGTCATAGCAGAGAATCAGGCTTCATGTCACCCAACACTGGAACAGTCCATTGTCAGATATTTAGGCCCCGGCACCCAGGCAGAGGAGAGAGGTCCCATAACAGAGATTCAGGCTTCATGTCAGCAGAGAATCAGTCTTCATGACATAGCAGAGAATCAGGCTTCATGTCACCCACCACTGGTACAGTCCATTGTCATAGATTTAGGCCCCGGCACCCAGGCAGAGGAGAGAGGTCCCATAACAGAGATTCAGGCTTCATATCAGCAGAGAATCAGTCTTCATGTCATAGCAGAGAATCAGGCTTCACGTCACCCAACACTGGAACCGTCCATTGTCAGATATTTAGGCCCCGGCACCCAGACAGTGGAGAGAGGTCCCATAACAGAGATTCAGGCTTCATGTCAGCAGAGAATCAGTCTTCATGTCATAGCAGAGAATCAGGCTTCACGTCACCCACCACTGGAACAGTCCATTGTCATATATTTAGGCCCCAGCACCCAGGCAGAGGAGAGAGGTCCCATAACAGAGATTCAGGCTTCATGTCAGCAGAGAATCAGTCTTCATGTCATAGCAGAGAATCAGGCTTCATGTCACCCACCACTGGAACAGTCCATTGTCATATATTTAGGCCCCGGCACCCAGGCAGAGGAGAGAGGTCCCATAACAGAGATTCAGGCTTCATGTCAGCAGAGAATTAGTCTTCATGTCATAGCAGAGTATTAGGCTTCATGTCACCCACCACTGGAACAGTCCATTGTCATATATTTAGGGCCGGTACCCAGGCAGAGGAGAGAGGTCGCATAACAGAGATTCAGGCTTCATGTCAGCAGAGAATACGTCTTCATGTCATAGCAGAGAATCAGGCTTCATATCACCCACCACTGGAACAGTTCATTGTCATAGATTTAGGCCCCGGCACCCAGGCAGAGGAGAGAGGTCCCATAACAGAGATTCAGGCTTCATGTCAGCAGAGAATCAGTCTTCATGTCATAGCAGAGAATCAGGCTTCACGTCACCCAACACTGGAACCGTCCATTGTCAGATATTTAGGCCCCGGCACCCAGACAGTGGAGAGAGGTCCCATAACAGAGATTCAGGCTTCATGTCAGCAGAGAATCAGTCTTCATGTCATAGCAGAGAATCAGGCTTCACGTCACCCACCACTGGAACAGTCCATTGTCATATATTTAGGCCCCAGCACCCAGGCAGAGGAGAGAGGTCCCATAACAGAGAATCAGTCTTCATGACATAGCAGAGAATCAGGCTTCATGTCACCCACCACTGGTACAGTCCATTGTCATAGATTTAGGCCCCGGCACCCAGGCAGAGGAGAGAGGTCCCATAACAGAGATTCAGGCTTCATATCAGCAGAGAATCAGTCTTCATGTCATAGCAGAGAATCAGGCTTCACGTCACCCAACACTGGAACCGTCCATTGTCAGATATTTAGGCCCCGGCACCCAGACAGTGGAGAGAGGTCCCATAACAGAGATTCAGGCTTCATGTCAGCAGAGAATCAGTCTTCATGTCATAGCAGAGAATCAGGCTTCACGTCACCCACGACTGGAACAGTCCATTGTCATATATTTAGGCCCCAGCACCCAGGCAGAGGAGAGAGGTCCCATAACAGAGATTCAGGCTTCATGTCAGCAGAGAATCAGTCTTCATGTCATAGCAGAGAATCAGGCTTCATGTCACCCACCACTGGAACAGTCCATTGTCATATATTTAGGCCCCGGCACCCAGGCAGAAGAGAGAGGTCCCATAACAGAGATTCAGGCTTCATGTCAGCAGAGAATTAGTCTTCATGTCATAGCAGAGAATTAGGCTTCATGTCACCCACCACTGGAACAGTCCATTGTCATATATTTAGGGCCGGTACCCAGGCAGAGGAGAGAGGTCGCATAACAGAGATTCAGGCTTCATGTCAGCAGAGAATACGTCTTCATGTCATAGCAGAGAATCAGGCTTCATATCACCCACCACTGGAACAGTTCATTGTCATAGATTTAGGCCCCGGCACCCAGGCAGAGGAGAGAGGTCCCATAACAGAGATTCAGGCTTCATGTCAGCAGAGAATCAGTCTTCATGTCATAGCAGAGAATCAGGCTTCACGTCACCCAACACTGGAACCGTCCATTGTCAGATATTTAGGCCCCGGCACCCAGACAGTGGAGAGAGGTCCCATAACAGAGATTCAGGCTTCATGTCAGCAGAGAATCAGTCTTCATGTCATAGCAGAGAATCAGGCTTCACGTCACCCACCACTGGAACAGTCCATTGTCGATATATTTAGGCCCCAGCACCCAGGCAGAGGAGAGAGGTCCCATAACAGAGATTCAGGCTTCATGTCAGCAGAGAATCAGTCTTCATGTCATAGCAGAGAATCAGGCTTCATGTCACCCACCACTGGAACAGTCCATTGTCATATATTTAGGCCCCGGCACCCAGGCAGAGGAGAGAGGTCCCATAACAGAGATTCAGGCTTCATGTCAGCAGAGAATCAGTCTTCATATCATAGCAGAGAATCAGGCTTCACGTCACCCACCACTGGAACAGTCCATTGTCATATATTTAGGCCCCGGCACCCAGGCAGAGGAGAGAGGTCCCATAACAGAGATTCAGGCTTCATGTCAGCAGAGAATCAGTCTTCATGTCATAGCAGAGAATCAGGCTTCACGTCACCCACCACTGGAACAGTCCATTGTCATATATTTAGGGCCCGGCACCCAGGCAGAGGAGAGAGGTCCCATAACAGAGATTCAGGCTTCATGTCAGCAGAGAATCAGTCTTCATGTCATAGCAGAGAATCAGGCTTCACGTCACCCACCACTGGAACAGTCCATTGTCATATATTTAGGCCCCGGCACCCAGGCAGAGGAGAGAGGTCCCATAACAGAGATTCAGGCTTCATGTCAGCAGAGAATCAGTCTTCATGTCATAGCAGAGAATCAGGCTTCACGTCACCCAACACTGGAACAGTCCATTGTCAGATATTTAGGCCCCGGCACCCAGACAGAGGAGAGAGGTCCCATAACAGAGATTCAGGCTTCATGTCAGCAGAGAATCAGTCTTCATGTCATAGCAGAGAATCAGGCTTCACGTCACCCACCACTGGAACAGTCCATTGTCATATATTTAGGCCCCAGCACCCAGGCAGAGGAGAGAGGTCCCATAACAGAGATTCAGGCTTCATGTCAGCAGAGAATCAGTCTTCATGTCATAGCAGAGAATCAGGCTTCACTGTCACCCACCACTGGAACAGTCCATTGTCATATATTTAGGCCCCGGCACCCAGGCAGAGGAGAGAGGTCCCATAACAGAGATTCAGGCTTCATGTCAGCAGAGAATCAGTCTTCATGTCATAGCAGAGAATCAGGCTTCACGTCACCCACCACTGGAACAGTCCATTGTCATATATTTAGGCCCCGGCACCCAGGCAGAGGAGAGAGGTCCCATAACAGAGATTCAGGCTTCATGTCAGCAGAGAATCAGGTCTTCATGTCATAGCAGAGAATCAGGCTTCACGTCACCCACCACTGGAACAGTCCATTGTCAGATATTTAGGCCCGGCACCCAGGCAGAGGAGAGAGGTCCCATAACAGAGATTCAGGCTTCATGTCAGCAGAGAATCAGTCTTCATGTCATAGCAGAGAATCAGGCTTCACTGTCACCCAACACTGGAACAGTCCATTGTCAGATATTTAGGCCCCGGCACCCAGGCAGAGGAGAGAGGTCCCATAACAGAGATTCAGGCTTCATGTCAGCAGAGAATCAGTCTTATGTCATAGCAGAGAATCAGGCTTCATGTCACCCTACCACTGGAACAGTCCATTGTCATATATTTAGGCCCCGGCACCCAGGCAGAGGAGAGAGGTCCCATAACAGAGATTCAGGCTTCATGTCAGCAGAGAATCAGTCTTCATGTCATAGCAGAGAATCAGGCTTCACTGTCACCCACCACTGGAACAGTCCATTGTCATATATTTAGGGCCCGGTACCCAGGCAGAGGAGAGAGGTCCCATAACAGAGATTCAGGCTTCATGTCAGCAGAGAATCAGTCTTCATGTCATAGCAGAGAATCAGGCTTCACTATCACCCACCACTGGAACAGTTCATTGTCATAGATTTAGGCCCCGGCACCCAGGCAGAGGAGAGAGGTCCCATAACAGAGATTCAGGCTTCATGTCAGCAGAGAATCAGTCTTCATGTCATAGCAGAGAATCAAGCTTCACGTCACCCAACACTGGAACCGTCCATTGTCAGATATTTAGGCCCTGGCACCCAGACAGTGGAGAGAGGTCCCATAACAGAGATTCAGGCTTCATGTCAGCAGAGAATCAGTCTTCATGTCATAGCAGAGAATCAGGCTTCACGTCACCCACCACTGGAACAGTCCATTGTCATATATTTAGGCCCTAGCACCCAGGCAGAGGAGAGAGGTCCCATAACAGAGATTCAGGCTTCATGTCAGCAGAGAATCAGTCTTCATGTCATAGCAGAGAATCAGGCTTCATGTCACCCACCACTGGAACAGTCCATTGTCATATATTTAGGCCCCGGCACCCAGGCAGAGGAGAGAGGTCCCATAACAGAGATTCAGGCTTCATGTCAGCAGAGAATCAGTCTTCATGTCATAGCAGAGAATCAGGCTTCACGTCACTCACCACTGGAACAGTCCATTGTCATATATTTAGGCCCCGGCACCCAGGCAGAGGAGAGAGGTCCCATAACAGAGATTCAGGCTTCATGTCAGCAGAGAATCAGTCTTCATGTCATAGCAGAGAATTAGGCTTCATGTCACCCACCACTGGAACAGTCCATTGTCAGATATTTAGGGCCGGCACCCAGGCAGAGGAGAGAGGTCCCATAACAGAGATTCAGGCTTCATGTCAGCAGAGAATCAGTCTTCATGTCATAGCAGAGAATCAGGCTTCATGTCACCCAACACTGGAACAGTCCATTGTCAGATATTTAGGCCCCGGCACCCAGACAGAGGAGAGAGGTCCCATAACAGAGATTCAGGCTTCATTTCAGCAGAGAATAAGTCTTCATGTCATAGCAGAGAATCAGGCTTCATGTCACCCAACACTGGAACAGTCCATTGTCAGATATTTAGGCCCCAGCACCCAGACAGAGGAGAGAGGTCCCATAACAGAGATTCAGGCTTCATTTCAGCAGAGAATAAGTCTTCATGTCATAGCAGAGAATCAGGCTTCATATCACCCAACACTGGAACAGTCCATTGTCAGATATTTAGGCCCCGGCACCCAGGCAGAGGAGAGAGGTCCCATAACAGAGATTCAGGCTTCATGTCAGCAGAGAATCAGTCTTCATGTCATAGCAGAGAATCAGGCTTCATGTCACTCACCACTGGAACAGTCCATTGTCAGATATTTAGGCCCCGGCACCCAGACAGAGAAGAGAGGTCCCATAACAGAGATTCAGGCTTCATGTCAGCAGAGAATCAGTCTTCATGTCATAGCAGAGAATCAGGCTTCACGTCACCCAACACTGGAACAGTCCATTGTCAGATATTTAGGCCCCGGCACCCAGACAGAGGAGAGAGGTCCCATAACAGAGATTCAGGCTTCATGTCAGCAGAGAATCAGTCTTCATGACATAGCAGAGAATCAGGCTTCATGTCACCCACCACTGGAACAGTCCATTGTCATAGATTTAGGCCCTGGCACCCAGGCAGAGGAGAGAGGTCCCATAACAGAGATTCAGGCTTCATGTCAGCAGAGAATCAGTCTTCATGTCATAGCAGAGAATCAGGCTTCATGTCACCCACCACTGGAACAGTCCATTGTCATATATTTAGGCCCCGGCACCCAGGCAGAGGAGAGAGGTCCCATAACAGAGATTCAGGCTTCATGTCAGCAGAGAATCAGTCTTCATATCATAGCAGAGAATCAGGCTTCACGTCACCCACCACTGGAACAGTCCATTGTCATATATTTAGGCCCCGGCACCCAGGCAGAGGAGAGAGGTCCCATAACAGAGATTCAGGCTTCATGTCAGCAGAGAATTAGTCTTCATGTCATAGCAGAGAATTAGGCTTCATGTCACCCACCACTGGTACAGTCCATTCTCATATATTTAGGGCCGGTACCCAGGCAGAGGAGAGAGGTCCCATAACAGAGATTCAGGCTTCATGTCAGCAGAGAATCAGTCTTCATGTCATAGCAGAGAATCAGGCTTCATGTCACCCAACACTGGAACAGTCCATTGTCAGATATTTAGGCCCCGGCACCCAGACAGAGGAGAGAGGTCCCATAACAGAGATTCAGGCTTCATGTCAGCAGAGAATACGTCTTCATGTCATAGCAGAGAATCAGGCTTCATGTCACCCAACACTGGAACAGTCCATTGTCAGATATTTAGGCCCCGGCACCCAGGCAGAGGAGAAAGGTCCCATAACAGAGAATCTGGCATGGGCGTGTCTGTTTCCTGCAGCTTAGGTGGAAAGGTGTGCGTGCAGCAGCTCCAGGAGACTTCCACCTCGTTAAGGCCCCAGGGAGATTTTTCATCACCTTAATCCCCTGGGAGGGACCAGGCTTGTGGGGAGGTTTTCCACCTTTCTCCCCAGCCCAGGCCCTGCCTCTCCCTAGGGAGCTGGTAAGGGCCTGGGCTATGCGCTCAGGCAAGGCCCAGGATCCTGCTTCCCGGGGTAGGCCGGCGGGAGGTAGGGGAGGCGAGTTACCGGCCTCTGCTCCATCTTCTGCTCCGGGGGTCAGAAGATCAAGCAGGGGTCATGTGGAAGTGTCCCCTGTGGCCCCCAGGGGCGAAGCCGTGAAGATCGCCGGCAAGTCCAGGAGAATGGAATCTCCTAAAGGTACGCAGGGTGCTCCTGGAGGTGGGTCGGGAACGGTAGAGGCCGACTGGGGCTGCATGAGGCCCAGGGAGCCTGTCGTCATATATAGCTCCCGTATAGCAGCCTATCTCCAGGAGTACGAGGAGGCTGGAAAAGCCTTAAAGAGGCTCAGAGGCGAGCTAAAGTGTGAAAGATGAAAAGCCTCTAAGGTGAAGAGGCCAGAAATATCGGCTAAGATTAGAGTCCTAAAAGACGAAATATGCATATTGGAGGACAGGAGGGCCTCTATCCTCAAGAATAGTGGTCCTTTTGAGGAAAAACTTAAAAATGAGAAAAGGTTTAAAGGAGAACTGGAGGAGGAAAAAGCAATGGACCCCTCAGATAATGAGGAGGAAAGGTCTGTGGTGAGCCTGGGGGGTCAGTCTGCAGGGCCTGCGGACTCAGGGATCCGGCCTGAGCAGGTCTGTCTCCCCCCCCACAAGCTCAGAGGAGGAGGAGGATAGTGAGAGCAGTGGGGTAGGGGGGCAATTAATGGAGCAAATTCGTCACCTAGAATCCCCCCGGGCTCACCTTGAAAACGTTGTTTTTGGGAATGAGCTCCTGGAGGACGAGCCTGCAAGAAAAAAGAAAAGGAAAAAGGCAAAGAAACAAGAAAAGAACAAAGAAATGAAATTGGTCTATGTTTCTCACCCACTGCCCTCTGGACTGACTGCAAAGTCAGTCCAGGGGGCTAACCCCACTACCCCCCCTAGCCTGGTTTCTGAAGTGAGACCAGAGCGTGGGAGTGGGGAAAGTATAGCTATTAAAAAGATGGCACAGGACACCGTCCTTGTTTGCAGTAACAGGGGCGGTTTGATGTTTGTGGGTGGAGCGGCTGAAACCGTCGCATCAGCTATAGCACTGGAAAAGTGCTCGGTTGAATTGCGGCGGTGTGGTGGGGTTACCTCCTCCTCCCCTGTGTCTGCCCGCAAATTGGAGGATGGTCCCGCCGGTTCTGCGGCTCCCGCTGTGGCTCCCGTTGCCCCCTCTGCTCCTGAGGTCCCCGGTACCCCTCCCCCTGCTGTGTGTGGGCGGGTGGAGAGGGTTGGGGATGAGGGGGTGGAGCGGGGTGTTGGGGGTGCATCGGGGGAGATCGCGCCGTCGGAGGGCGTGGCCGGGGGCGTGGCCAAGAGCGACGGCTAGGCTGGAGCAAGCATGGAGCACTGGCTCATAGGAACTGTTAAGGACGTGATAAAAGCACTGCAAACACTAAATTAAGTGAAAAAAAAGCTAGCTAAGCTAGCAATGAAACACCAGAGGTACAAGGTTCTCAGGGCTGTGGACGCCGCTGCATCCTCTCTGTCCTCCTCTGAAGAGGGGGGGAGGGGGGTGATAGTGGCGGAGGCCATGGTCCACCACAATGCAAATAATGCCAATGAAGCCAAGGAAGTGGTGACAAGGGCTACTGAGGCTGAGGCAAAGAATGTGAATATTAATAATAATAAGAATGTTATGGTCCCAGCTGGCCCAGCTGAGTGTTTGGGGGTGGGAGAGGAGATGGAGGTGGCTACTGAAAAAGTGGTTACCCCAAAAAATGGTTACAGAGGGAATGTTAGGTCAGGGGTCACTCCGGATCCTGATGGGGGGGTGAATGCGGGGGGTTGTCCTGCTGCTGGAAAAGTGACGGGGTCCCCCCGTGTGGCCTCCTCAGAGGGGTCCGGCGTGACAGGTAGGGGGGGGAGCCGGTTCTGCTGCCCCTCCTGCATCCATGGCGCCTGGCAGAAGTTATGCCAGTGTGGCTGTGGCTGTAGGGGGGGAGGGGCTGACTTCTTTGGCTTCCTCGCTCTCAGGGTCTGGTAACGGTGACTTGCAGCGGCGACCGCTGGAGGCCCTCAAAAAGGGGGAGAGTTCCTTTTCCGTAGAGGGAGAGAAGGTGGAATGTTCATTCTGGTTCAACAGACATGGCGTTCGGACCTTCCGAGAACAGAACGGGGGCAAGACCGCCTGGTCTTCACCCACAACCGGCCCTGGAGCCAGACGGAATGTGGTCTGTCTCAAGTGGAGTAGCGATGAAGCTTGCCCTACTAGAAAGAGGGTAGTGGAGCTCCTGCTTGGGATGGGTTTCAAGGCTACTGACATTTTTGCCTTGATCCATCCTTTTGGCTCCAAGGAGTTTGACATCAGCTTTGTCCGGCCGGAGGGGCTTGAGCTCTTCTGGTCCGGATATGAGCTGGTGAAGAACATGCCGGACTGGCGTGGTTTCGTTGCAAAAGCGATAACCCGCCAGAGTGAGGTCAAGAGAGTGACCGTGCTGACCCGTAACGAGTCTCTCTCTTGTATTGACATCATGACCTGGCTGGGAAGGTACGGAGAGGTCCAGGGAATACCAGCTAAAAACCTGGACGAGTTTGGCATTTGGTCGGGTGCCTGGACGTTTAATATCAAGCTTAGGCGTCTGGGTAGTACAGTTTCCCACATTCCATCATCTGCCTTTATCGGCCGAGACAGGATCTTGGTTTTCTACAGGGGGCAGCCTAAGCTCTGTCACAAGTGCGGCAGCCCCACACACTTCAGCGCCAGCTGCCAAGTGCAGAAGTGCGCGTTGTGTGGGGGGACAGGTCATCTTGCTGCATCTTGTGAGGAGATAAGATGCAACCTGTGTGGGGAGCTCGGGCACCCCTTCAGTCGCTGTCCTCTCTCTGAGGCCAATGCGGCCCGAGCTCATGCAGGAGCGGGCCGGGAGGTCCCTTCGGCTGAGGCGGGTGCTGGCAAAGGCAGTGGAGTTAAGGGGTCAGTGAGGAACCGGAACAACCCGTCCCGGCAGAGACGGAGAGAGAGGCGTCAGGCGGAGAGGGAGAGGGAGGAACCCCGTCCTGGGGTGATGCCCGCTCCTTCCCAAGCGACTGCCCCTCCTGAATCCGAGACCCTAGGGGGCAGCGAGCTGGAGGAGGAGATTGAGAGACTGGATCGGGCCGAAGAGACTCTGTCCTCGCACTACGAAAGTTCTGCAGAGGGTAGTGGGGCAGAGTCCCAAAGTAGACGGAAACGGCGTACTAAAAAAAGATCTAGCCCGACCAAAGTTGCCAGGGAAGGTGTAACCGGCTCCCCTCTGGAGCTCTCCAACCGGTACCTCATCTTGGATGAGACCTCTGCCTCCTCTGCTGAGGAGGAGGTTGAAGGTGAGGGGCCGGAGGCGAAGGAGGGAGGGCCTTCAGGGGGCCCCGCGCCCCCCTCTGGTGGGGATGCAAGGTCCTCAGGAGGGGTGGCAAAACCGGGCCCTGAGACTGAGAAAGCCAGGAGTGGTGCGCAGAGGGAGGTGGTGGTGGCAGAGATGGATACCACTATCTCCCTCAAGAGAGGTCGTGCTGCTCTAGAAGGCAGCCCCGGGAGGGGGGAGAAGGATGGGAAGAAGGCCGTCTAATTTAACTACTCTTTATGGCGGTACCCGCTCTGCTGACTCTGGCGACCATTAATGTCGCCAGCATTAAGTCGGATGCGGCTCGTTTCACAGCCTTCGATTTTCTCAGCCGTGTTGAAGCTGACATTTTGTTTTTGCAAGAGACCAGGCTGCCAGATTTGGCAGCGATTTATAAAGCCAAGAGGGAGTGGAGACCAGGGCCCTCGTACTGGTCTCTTGCGGCTGAGCCGTATAGCGGAGTGGCGGTCCTTTTTACCGCACCGGTAGAATGCCGACGAGTAATTGAATTAGAAATGGGGAGGTGTTTGATCTTGGATGTCCTCATGAAGGGACAGGAACTGCGCCTGATTAATATCTACGGGCCCCAGTCCAGGTGGGACAGGAAATGTCTCTTTATGAGGATTAAGCCTTTCCTTTTTACAAGCCGGCAGGTGGTTTTTGGTGGGGACTTTAATACTGTCACAAGGCCCCAAGACAGGGGAGGCACCAGAAACCAGCTGACTTATGATAGTATTTTTCTGAATAGAGTAGCTAGTGAGGCTCGTCTGGAGGATGTCCACATTAGGCATACCCCAGGCCACGGGGGTTTCACTTTCTATAGAGGTAGTCAGGTAAGGTCTAGAATAGATAGGTTTTATTTGAAGGAGGAGGCTACCTTTTCGCCCTTAAGGGTTGTGGAGGTGGAATTCTCCGATCACTGTTTGATTATGTTTTCTCTGAATATTTCAGAATCCCCCCAAATGGGAAGAGGTTATTGGAAGCTGAATTCGGGTGTCTTGGAGGAAGCAGAGGTGAGACAATCCTTTGAGGACTTCCTTCAGAGTCAGGTACCTTTACTGGATCTCTGTGATACTAAGTCAGAGTGGTGGGAGATATTCAAAGATCGGGCTGCAAAGTTTTTCCGCCGGCTCTCGAGCCTCAGGTCCCTGGACAGGTACCGCCTGTATCAGGGTCTGAGGAGGAAACTCGAGCATCTGGTCTCGACTGGTGGTAGCCGCGAGGATATCTCCAGGGTGAAATCTTTGCTCAAGAGGTGCCAGTATGATAGGCACACATCTTTAGTTTTTGAGAGGGACTTTGGGAGGTACCGCTCGCCCGACCCCTACAGAAATTGTAAGATGTCAGTGAAGAGTAAGTTAATAACAGGACTGGTCGATAGTACGGGATCTCTGAGCAGGTCCAGATCAGGGATCCTGGAAGTCGTTAGATCCTTTTACTCGTGCCTCATGGGGAGGAGGGATCTGGATCGGGACAAGATGTCGGCTTTCCTGGCTGGGGTCACCCCTGAGTCAGGAGCTCACATCTCTTTTGACGGTTTGGTAGAAGAGATCAGGAAGGAGGAAGTTATCCTGGCGGTGGAAGGGTTAGCTCTGAAGAAGTCGCCAGGCCCGGATGGCTTAACATCTGAGTTTTATAAGACCTTTAAGGACTCTTTATGTCCCCTCTTGACTGAAGTATTCAATGAGTGTTTATCCTCGGGCACTCTGCCTCGGTCAATGAGGAGGTCAGCTCTGATCCTTCTATCAAAGGGTAAAGATCCGAGCCGTATTGAGAACTGGCGTCCCATAGCACTTCTTAATACGGACAGAAAGATTCTGGCCAAGATACTTTTTAATAGGCTGGTAAAATTTGCACCCCAACTTCTTTCGGTGGCCCAGCATTGCTCGGTTCCAGGCCGCAGCACTTTTAGTGCTGTACTCGGTGTCCGAGAGGCAGTGGAGCAGAGTAGAGCAGGCTACTGGAGGGGGTACATGCTGTCCTTAGATCAAGCAAAGGCGTTTGATCGGGTGAACCATGAGTACCTCTGGTCGGTCCTTCTGAAGTATGGCCTGCCGGGGGGGTTTGTCGATTGGTTAAAGATCTTGTATGCAGGGGCAGAGAGTTTCCCGCTTGTGAACGGTTGGTCTGGCTGCTCTTTTGAGGTTGGGTCTGGCGTCCGCCAGGGTTGTCCTTTGAGCCCGCTTTTATACGTGTTCGCGATTGATCCCTTTCTTAAGCGGATCGATCGTGGACCGTTGGCGGGAGTCGGGATGGATCGGACGGCGCCGTAAGCCACTCTGAGGGTAGTAGCGTACGCTGACGATGTCACCATTTTCGTATCCTCGAGAGGGGAGGCGGAGTACGTGATGTCTGAAGTGGATCGCTACTCGGAGGCATCCGGGTCCATGATCAATCGGGATAAGTGTGAGATTCTCTGGCTGGGAGGGGGTGATCCAGTTTTTGATCTCCCGGACACCCTCCCAGGGCCCAAGTCGTCAGCCAAAGTCCTAGGCATCCATTTTGGCCATGGGGACTATCCCACTCAAAATTGGGACGACAGGCATAAGATCGCTGCTCAGAAGGTCGACCAGTGGAAGGGTTGATCTTTGACCCTCAGGGAAAGGGTAAACCTGATCAAGGCCTACTTACTCCCTTTGCTTATCTATTTGGGTAGCGTGTGTATCTTGCCAGAGCCTCTCTGGACTCGGGTTTATAGTCTGTTCTTCCAGCTCTTATGGGGGAATAGACTGAACCTGATCAAGAGAGAAGTGACTTTCCGCACGAGGAGACTAGGGGGGTTATCTATGGTCAACCCCGTGGTGTTTCTTGTAAACACCTTTGTTAAAGCGAATCTGGCGAACCTCTGGATGGAGAGGGCTTCTCCGTGGGTAGTCTCCTGCCGGGGGTGGTTTCGGCCTTTCTTCCAGGAATGGGAGACAGGAGGGCAAGTGAAGGACTTGCGTACGCCTCACGGATATCTTCCGACTTACGTCACCCCGATTCTGAAGGTGATCCGCCAGTGGGGTTTGGAGGTGAGGGAGATCAGGACTCTGTCAAGGAGGTCCCTTGACGAGAGGGTCTTGTTGTCCCACTTCCAGAAGCCCCTGGCCCTCAGGGATTGCCCAAGCCGGGATCTAGACAAGGCGTTACAGTTGCTAAATTCTGCAAGGATCCCCTTGAAGTTTTGGGACTTGGCTTGGCGCTGCTTTCACGGGAGGCTGTATGAGACATTGGTAGAAGGGACCTGTGCACATGTTTTTTAGTCAGTATAGTGGTTAGGTTCTACACGTGGAATGCACGGTGCTTAGTTTCAACGCAGCAGAAAGTCCTCCCAGTGGACGTGGTATGTAGGAACATTCTGGGTGACCTGGTGAAGGTGCGTTCTTTGGAGTATGAGAGACTGGGTAGCCTCTGGAGAGGCTTTGCTTTTAGCGTACCCTAGCCTAGTCATACGTTTCCTGGTGGTGGGCTGATGCTTTCACCGTAGATTTTTGTTTTGTGGGATGTTGAGCTTTGAAGAAAGGCTTACAGAGACCGAGCTTGGGCCTTCGGGTAGTTCTGTATATTAAAATATTTTGCAGTGTGTTTTAAATAGTTATGTTGTTTATGTTGTTTATTAGGATAGAATGAGTTGGGGCTAGTTAGGTTGGGTGGGTGAGGGAAGGGGTCTTTTATTTGTGCTTTTAAGTGTTTTATTTGTGTATTGAAGTGGGAGGCCTGCATCTAGCCCTGGACTATGCGGACATGGGTGGACATGGGGCGAGGGGCTAGATGTGGGTGGTGGAGGTAGAGCTGGCCTCGGACTATGCGGACACGAGAGAGACGTGAGGCGGAGGTAGAGCTGGCCTCGGACTATGCAGACACGAGAGAGACGTGAGGCGGAGGTAAGCCTTGGGTGAAGGGTGATGGAGTAGGTAGTGGGGGTTAGTACTAGATTAGCGAGGTGGGGTTTGTTTTGCTTTATGTGTTATATTAATAAAAAGGTAATATAAAAAAAATAATAATAATTTGTTTGTTTTGTACTATTATTATTATTGTTATTATTGTTTTATTTGTCTTATTTGCGTTTTTGCTTTATTGACGAGTAGTCAAGTTTTTCTTTTTTGGGTTTTACAGCTGAACCGGCTAGGTAAGTTTCATTTCTTTTTTAGCATTTGTATATAGTTTGTATATAGTTTTTATAGGGTATTGGTATGAATGTGAGTATGAGTGAGGCTGGGCCAGCTGAGAAGCTGTTCTGTTTTGTTTTTTCTTGTCTGTTAAGTTTTGTATTTTTCTAATAAAAAAGAGTTCCCATAACAGAGATTCAGGCTTCATGTCAGCAGAGAATCAGTCCTTCATGTCATAGCAGAGAATCAGGCTTCATGTCACCCAACACTGGAACAGTCCATTGTCAGATATTTAGGCCCCGGCACCCAGGCAGAGGAGAGAGGTCCCATAACAGAGATTCAGGCTTCATGTCAGCAGAGAATCAGTCTTCATGTCATAGCAGAGAATCATGCTTCACATCACCCAACACTGGAACAGGCCACTGTCAGATATTTTAGGCCCCGGCACCCAGACAGAGGAGAGGTTCATTCAACTTTGGGTTGCCCCGCAATATAATGGTAAAATGAAAATAAAAATAGGATTGAATGAGGAAGTTCCCTGGAGTACAATAATATATGGTTAAGGGGAGGTAGTTAATGTCTAATCTGCACAAGGGATGGACAGGTCCTGTGGGATCCATGCCTGGTTCATTTTTATGAACGTCAGCTTGTCCACATTGGCTGTAGACAGGCGGCTGCGTTTGTCTGTAATGACGCCCCCTGCCGTGCTGAATACACGTTCAGATAAAACGCTGGCCGCCGGGCAGGCCAGCACCTCCAAGGCATAAAAGGCTAGCTCTGGCCACGTGGACAATTTGGAGACCCAGAAGTTGAATGGGGCCGAACCATCAGTCAGTACGTGGAGGGGTGTGCACACGTACTGTTCCACCATGTTAGTGAAATGTTGCCTCCTGCTAACACTGTCACGGCTGAGGATAGGGAAAATCCTCAGCCGTGCGATGCCAGATGATGTTAGATTGCTCGGCCAGGAAAACAGGATTAGGGAGCAGGTCACCTCCTAACGCGTCCCTAACCTGACCCTAACTCCTAGCTGCATGGGCCGACCTTTAAGGTAGGAGGACCCATGCTCAGGAACCTCGGATCCCTAACTCACCCTCCGTCCGGTCCCTGGGCTAGGAGTCAGGGTAAGACGACCTACTCCTCCTAGGAATGGAGGAGCGGGAGTCTCAATGGCCAAGCTGCTGGGAAAAGGGGAACACATACAGCCTTACGGGTATGGTAGGCGAACTAGTAGTTCCACCAACCTGCCACAGCCTTGCTGACTGGATCCCTGTGCAAACAGGAATCCAGAACTGTAAGCTGCACAAAATCACAAGGAAGGTCCGAACAGAACATCACATACAACATCACACACAAGAGGACATAAACATAATGACAATATCTTTATGACCACAGGGGTGGCTCTTACTGGCAGGTAGAATAGACAGGAGGATGCTCCAGTCAAGCATGACTGAAGCAACCCTCAGACCTGAACTAACAGTGAGGCTTTATAGGCCAAGAAGCCACACCCCACAGTCGGACACACCCAGTGACACAAAACACACACTGGGAAGGGAGTTAACCCTTCCAGCACCAGGAAAGGGAAAACACAAGTTAAAGGGGAAGTGTCCAAACAAGGAACACACTGTGGCTGTTGCCGCAAGCAACGACATAGGTGGCAACCGTGTCCTGGGAGTCAGCCCGAAGGCCGGGACACTGCCACCACATGTACACTAATAACCAAACGTTGCCTCGGACAGCCACAGTGAAGGAACGATGTCGGTGCACACCAAACATAAACAAAGTGCACACAGACATACAAAAAGTGCTTACAAACACGCACACAACTCCAAGGGAACCTCACACATAGCTGTTGTCCGCGGCAACAGCTGCGGTTGACACAACAACCCAAACCGCGGGCAACTGTATGCGGCTCCCAAGGAGTCACAGCCATAACATGGTCGTGACCAACACGTTCCATATCAGGTGGTGGTGCAGTTAGCTGTGGCGTGTTGACAAAACTTTTCCACATCTCTGCCATGCTAACCCTGCCCTCAGAGGAGCTGGCCGTGACACAGCTGCGTTGGCGACCTCTTGCTCCTCCTCTGCCTTCGCCTTGGGCTTCCACTTGTTCCCCTGTGACATTTGGGAATGCTCTCAGTAGCGCGTCTACCAACGTGCGCTTGTACTCGCGCATCTTCCTATCACGCTCCAGTGCAGGAAGTAAGGTGGGCACATTGTCTTTGTAGCGTGGATCCAGCAGGGTGGCAACCCAGTAGTCCGCACACGTTAAAATGTGGGCAACTCTGCTGTCGTTGCGCAGGCATTGCAGCATGTAGTCGCACATGTGTGCCAGGCTGCCCAGAGGTAAGGACAAGCTGTCCTCTGTGTGAGGCGTATCGTCATCGTCCTGCGTTTCCCCCCAGCCACGCACCAGTGATGGGCCCGAGCTGCGTTGGGTGCCACCCCGCTGTGAACATGCTTCATCCTCATCCTCCTCCAACTCCTCCTCATCTTCGTCCGCCTCGTTCTCCAGTAGTGGGCCCTGGCTGGCCACATTTGTACCTGGCCTCTGCTGTTGCAAAAAAACTTCCTCTGAGTCACTTCGAAGAGACTGGCCTGAAAGTGCTAAAAATGACACCTCTTCCTCCTCCTCCTCCTGGGCCACCTCCTCTTCCATCATCGCCCTAAGTGTTTTCTCAAGGAGACATAGAAGTGGTATTGTAACGCTGATAACAGCGTCATCGCCACTGGCCATGTTGGTGGAGTACTCGAAACAGCACAACAGGGCACACAGGTCTCGCATGGAGGCCCAGTCATTGGTGGTGAAGTGGTGCTGTTCCGCAGTGCGACTGACCCGTGCGTGCTGCAGCTGAAACTCCACTATAGCCTGCTGCTGCTCGCACAGTCTGTCCAGCATGTGCAAGGTGGAGTTCCACCTGGTGGGCACGTCGCATATGAGGCGGTGAGCGGGAAGGCGAAGTTACGCTGTAGTGCAGACAGGCGAGCAGCGGCAGGATGTGAACGCCGGAAGCGCGAACAGACGGCCCGCAGCAGCTCTGACATGTCGGGGTAGTTGTGAATGAACTTCTGCACCACCAAATTCAGCACATGCGCCAGGCAAGGGATGTGCGTCAAACCGACTAGTCCCAGAACTGCAACGAGATTTCGCCCATTATCGCACACCACCAGGCCGGGCTTGAGGCTCACTGGCAGCAACCACTCGTCAGTCTGTTGTTCTGTACCCCGCCACAACTCCTGTGCGGTGTGGGGCCTGTCCCCCAAACATATGAGTTTCAGAATGGCCTGCTGACATTTACCCTGGACTGTGCTGAAGTTGGTGGTGAAGGTGTGTGGCTGACCTGATGAGCAGGTGGAAGAAGAGGAGGAGGAAGCCGAGTAAGAGGAGGAGGCAACAGGAGGCAAAGAATGTTGCCCTGCGATCCTTGGCGGCAGAAGGACGCGCGCCAAACAGCTCTCCGCCTGGGGCCCAGCCGCCACTACATTTACCCAGTGTGCAGTTAGGGAGATATAGCGTCCCTGGCCGTGCTTACTGGTCCACGTATCTGTGGTTAGGTGGACCTTGCCACAGACGGCGTTGCGCAGTGCACACTTGATTTTATCGGATACTTGGTTGTGCAGGGAAGGCACGGCTCTCTTGGAGAAGTAGTGCCGGCTGGGAACAACATACTGTGGGACAGCAAGCGACATGAGCTGTTTGAAGCTGTCTGTGTCCACCAGCCTAAATGACAGCATTTCATAGGCCAGAAGTTTAGAAATGCTGGCATTCAGGGCCAGGGATCGAGGGTGGCTAGGTGGGAATTTATGCTTTCTCTCAAATGTTCGTGAGATGGAGAGCTGAACGCTGCCGCGTGACATGGTTGAGATGCTTGGTGACGGAAGTGGTGGTGTTGGTGGTACATCCCCTGTTTGCTGGGTGGCAGGTGCCAACGTTCCTCCAGAGGCGGAGGAAGAGGCCGAGGCGGCAGCAGCAGAAGAGGCCGAGGCGGCAGCAGCAGAAGAGGTAGCAGGGGGAGCCTTAGTGACTTCCTTGTTTTTAAGGTGTTTACTCCACTGCAGTTCATGCTTTGCATGCAGGTGCCTGGTCATGCAGGTTGTGCTAAGGTTCAGAACGTTAATGCCTCGCTTCAGGCTCTCATGGCACAGCGTGCAAACCACTCAGGTCTTGTCGTCAGCACATTGTTTGAAGAAGTGCCATGCCAGGGAACTCCTTGAAGCTGCCTTTGGGGTGCTCGGTCCCAGATGGCGGCGGTCAGTAGCAGGCGGAGTCTCTTGGCGGCGGGTGTTCTGCTTTTGCCCACTGCTCCCTCTTTTGCTACGCTGTTGGCTCGGTCTCACCACTGCCTCTTCCTCCAAACTGTGAAAGTCAGTGGCACGACCTTCATTCCATGTGGGGTCTAGGACCTCATCGTCCCCTGCATCGTCTTGCACCCAGTCTTCCTCCCTGACCTCCTGTTCAGTCTGCACACTGCAGAAAGAAGCAGCAGTTGGCACCTGTGTTTCGTCATCATCAGAGACGTGCTGAGGTGGTATTCCCATGTCCTCATCATCAGGAAACATAAGTGGTTGTGCGTCAGTGCATTCTATGTCTTCCACCGCTGGGGAAGTGCTAGGTGGATGCCCTTGGGTAACCCTGCCAGCAGAGTCTTCAAACAGCATAAGAGACTGCTGCATAACTTGAGGCTCAGACAGTTTCCCTGATATGCATGGGGGTGATGTGACAGACTGATGGGCTTGGTTTTCAGGCGCCATCTGTGTGCTTTCTGCAGAAGACTGGGTGGGAGATAATGTGAACGTGCTGGATCCACTGTCGGCCACCCAATTGACTAATGCCTATACCTGCTCAGGCCTTACCATCCTTAGAACGGCATTGGGCCCCACCAAATATCGCTGTAAATTCTGGCGGCTACTGGGACCTGAGGTAGTTGGTACACTAGGACGTGTGGCTGTGGCAGAACGGCCACGTCCTCTCCCAGCACCAGAGGGTCCACTAACACCACCACGACCATGTCCGCGTCCGCGTCCCTTACTAGATGTTTTCCTCATTGTTACCGTTCACCACAATAAGAAAAATATTATTTGGCCCAATGTATTGAATTCAAATTCAGGCCTTTTTTTTACAGACACCTAACACTATCTGGCTATCTATTTAGGTACCGTATTACACTAATTCAGGCACAGCAGTAACGACAGATTTAGCTGAATATAAATTGTAGGTCTAGTATTTAGGCGCTGGATGACAGGTATACGTTTACAGACAGAATTAGACTTGGAAATGCACGGTAGCGTGTGAAGTTATTGTGGATGACCCTATCAGCACCTTGAATCTAATATACCCTTTTATGGATAGATTTAAAGTAGGCCTGATACAGCAGAAACCACTAATTTAGGGAATTGCTAAGTTGGGAATTGTATTTCAGCCCAGAACAAAAAATGTGCTTTGACGGACACAAAATAACTTGACCAGCTACAGCAATAACCACAGATTTAGCTGAATATAAATTTGAGGTCTATTATTTAGGCGCTGGGTGACAGGTATACGTTTACGGACAGAATTAGACTTGGAAATGCACGGTAGCGTGTGAAGTTAGTGTGGATGACCCTATCAGCACCTTGAATCTAATATACCCTTTTATGGATAGATTTAAAGTAGGCCTGATACAGCAGAAACCACTAATTTAGGGAATTGCTAAGTTGGGAATTGTATTTTAACCCAGAACAAAAACTGTGCTTTGGCGGATACTAAATGAATTGACCAGCTACAGCAATAAACACAGATTTAGCTGAATATAAATTTGAGGCCTATTATTTAGGCGCTGGGTGACAGGTATACGTTTACGGACAGAATTAGACTTGGAAATGCACGGTAGCGTGTGTGTGAAGTTATTGAGAATGACCCTATCTGCACCTTCAATCTAATATACCCTTTTATGGATAGATTTAAAGTAGGCCTGATACAGCAGAAACAACTGATTTAGGGAATTGCTAAGTAGGGAATTGTATTTCAACCCAGAACAAAAATATATCCTTTGCCAGACAGCAGACAGTATTACAATTGGCTGGCCACAGCTGAAACACCAGATTTAGGGTATTGCTATTTTGGCAATTGTATTTCACCCCTCAATAAAATAGCAAGCACAGCCAAGCCCCTGATGTAGGATATAGCAAAAAAAATAACCACACTATTGATGGTTAAATGGACTTGGTGACAGCTTGCCCCTGATGTAGGATATAGCAAAAAAATAACCACACTATTGATGATTAAATGGACTTGGTGGCAGCTTGCCCCTGATGTAGGATATAGGAAAAAAATAACCACACTATTGATGGTTAAATGGACTTGGTGGCAGCTTGTGCTGGCGCACCACAAGACACAAAATGGCCGCCGATCACCCCAGAAAAAAGTGACTGAAAAACGCTCTGGGCAGCCTAAAAACAGTGAGCAATTGAATAGCAGCAGTTCAATGATCCACAGCTGTAGATCGATCACTGACTTAAGTGTTTTTGAAGAGTTAATCACTGCCTAATCTCGCCCTAACAGTCGCAGCTGCAACCTCTCCCTACACTGATCAGAGCAGAGTGACGTGCGGCTTTACGTGACTCCAGCTTAAAGAGAGGCTGGGTCAAATGCTGCACTGGCCAATCACAGCCATGCCAATAGTAGGCATGGCTGTGACGGCCTCTTGGGGCAAGTAGTATGACGCTTGTTGATTGGCTGCTTTGCAGCCTTTTAACCGCCTCCGGACCGCCTAACGCAGATCCGCGGTCCGGAGGCGGCAGCGCTGCGCACAGTCACGCATTGGCACGTCATCTTGCGAGGCCAATGATCGCGGCTGGCAAGCTGATGATTTTTAAAAAATCCAATCAAAGGCCAGATAACAGATCATTTTAGTAAATATGATCTGTTATATGGCTGCCCTGCTCCTCTGCTGGTCCTTTTGGTCGGTTGGATCCAGCAGAGGAGCAGGCTTCACAGTGAGTACACCAAACACCACACACTAGCCGCAGATCACCCCCTGCACCCCAATTAACCCTTTGATCACCCCTTTGATCGCCCCTGTCAATCACTAGTGAAAGGAAAAAAGTAATCAGTGTAAACTGTCACTTTTTTTTTTCACTGGTATTGACCGTTAGGTTTTAGGATAGTTTAGGCCCCTTGGTTAGGTAGTTTAGGGATCAGTTAGCGCCCAGCCCACCGCACCGCAGTCCCTTATTCGCTGATTAGCGTATCGCTAATCAGCATTTGTACTTTTATAGTATCTGGAAGTGATCAAAACTGATCACAGTCAGATCTATAATTGTATTAGTGTCACTTTAGTTCGCCCTCCACCCAAAACGCAGTGTTTGCCCGATCAGGCCTAATCGGTCGCCCACACGTGCGTTCGCCCACACCTGCCCCACCGCAGTGACAATTTTTTTATTTATTTTTTATCACTGCACATTCACTTTACACGCGCTGCGGCGATAAAAAAATCTGTTTTGATATTTTTTATCAACCGCAGCGGCCTCTGGTACTTCGCTAGCCTCCCATTTGTAAGACAGGCTTGCTTTTTTTCTTGGGTAGTCTCAGGGAATACTCCTAAATTTTGTTGCCCAAATGTCAAACAGGGGGTATTCTTCTGAAGAGGCCTACAGGCTTCTGACCCAGTCGGATGAGGAATGGGAACCCTCATCTGACGAATCTAGCGGGTCAGAATATGAACCTGTAGAAAGCAGTGGCACTCTGACCCAAAGTTCGGACGAGGAGGTTGAGGTCCCTGATAGCACCAGGCGTACCCGGCCCGTGTCGCTAGACCACAGGTTGCGCAGGATCCGCTTCAAGGGCAGCAGAGTGGGGCTGGCGCTGTCGGATTACGTGGTGAGGCATACACCAGCAGCGCAGCCCTCCCTGGACCTAGTACCAGCACTGCCGTACAACATGGTGAAGTGGCGAGCACCAGAAGGGCAGTTGAAACTGGTACGGTGGCACATGCATTAGTTACCCCGTCGCAGCCACCGCAAAGACGGGCCCGTAGACCCCCTAGAATCCCTGAGGTGCTGGCAAACCCTGATTGGTAGTCCCCAACTTCAGCCGCACCTGTAGTTCCCCCTTTCACCGCCCAGTCTGGAGTTCGGGTTGAGACAGCTCAGATCGGTTCGGCCCTGGGATTTTTTGAGCTGTTCTTGACTGCGGAGCTCTTGGACATAGTCGTGGCCGAAACAAACCGGTATGCCACACAATTTATAACCGCCAACCCGGGAAGCTTTTATGCCCAGCCTTTCCGGTGGAAACCAGTCCAAGTTTCCGAAATTAAAACTTTTCTGGGCCTTCTCCTCAACATGGGTCTAACCAAAAAGCATGAATTGCGGTCATATTGGTCCACGAACCCAATTCATCACATGCCCATGTTCTCTGCTGCTATGTCCAGGGCACGTTTTGAGGCCATCCTGCGTTTCCTGCACTTTAGTGACAATAGCACCTCTCGTCCCAGAGGCCACCCAGCTTTTGACCGGCTCCACAAAATTCGGCCCCTCATAGACCATTTCAACCAGAAATTTGCAGATTTGTATACCCCAGAGCAAAACATCTGCGTAGACGAGTCCCTAATACATTTTACCGGGCGCCTTGGCTTCAAACAATACATCCCAAGCAAGCGCGCCCGGTATGGGGTCAAATTGTATAAGCTCTGTGAAAGGGCCACAGGCTATACCCACAAATTTCGTGTCTATGAGGGAAAAGATCAGACCCTGGAGCCGGTCGGTTGCCCTGACTACCTGGGGAGCAGTGGGAAGACAGTCTGGGACTTGGTGTCACCCTTATTCGGCAAGGGGTACCATCTTTATGTGGACAATTTATACAAAAGTGTGGCCCTCTTCAGGCATTTGTTTCTAGAACAGATTGGCGCCTGTGGCACCGCGCGAACTAGTCACGCGGGCTTCCTCCAACGGCTCGTTACCACCCGTCTTGCAAGGGGGCAGAGGGCTGCCTTGTGTAACGAAGAACTGCTTGCGGTGAAATGAAGAGACAAGCGTGACGTTTACATGCTCTCCTCCATTCACGCAGACACGACAATCCAAATTGAGCGAGCAAACCGTGTCATTGAAAAGCCCCTCTCAGTCCACGACTATAACCTTCACATGGGAGGGGTGGACTTCAATGACCAGATGTTGTCTCCGTATTTAGTTTCCCGCAGAAGCAGACGCTGGTATAAGAAGGTGTCTGTATATTTGATTCAATTGGCTCTGTATAATAGTTTTGTTCTCTACAGTAAGGCTGGGAGAACACGATCCTTCCTCAAATTTCAGAAAGAGATCATTGAGAACCTCCTGTACCCAGGAGGTTCCGTGGCCCCATCCACCAGTGTAGTTAGCCGTCTACACGAGCGACATTTCCCCAATGTTGTTGCCGGTACCTCAACCCAACCGTCACCCCGAAAAAGATGTCGTGTCTGTAGCAGGAGTGGAATAAGGCGTGACACCCGCTATTTCTGTCCTGACTGCCCTGACCACCCTCCCTATGCTTAGGGGAGTGTTTCCGGAAGTACCACACACAGGTACACCTAGCATAGGGATCATCTCACCAGGACAGGCACACAGGGCTATTAGGGCCCATTCACTCACAGCTGCTGCAAACCTCTCCTTTCACCTGGGACAAAGTGCATAACGCACTTCGCCACATCTTTGGGCGATTTGCGCTTTGCACATTGTCCCATGGGGAAGGAGAAGTTTGTCCTATAAAGGTAAAAATAAAAATAAAATTACCAGTAAGCAAAAAGGTTAATGTTCAGTTCAAAAAGTTAAAGTTTATATGTTCTGTTCCAAAGTTAATAAAATGATTGCGTTGCGGCCTGGTTTTTTCTTTCTTTTTTTTTACCTTCCAGGTGGACCAACCGATCGACTAGCTGCAGCACTGATGTGCATTCTGACAGAAGCATTGCGCTGCTGTCAGATTACACACAAGTCGGTGTATGCGGCGCTGCAAGACGAGATTTCTCCTCTGCAGTAAAAGATACGTTTGCCGAGGCACATGAGCTGAGGAGGAGGCGGTGTTCCTATGCTTTGGCAAACACTTTGTATATAAAAAAAAATAAAAAAAATTCCAGCAATAATTTATTCATCCACATCGATTGATGTGAATGGAGAAATCTAGTTTGCCAGGGCATACGAGCTAAGTGGGTATGGATGTTGGGCGCTCCTATGTCCTGGCAGACGCCTTTCCCCTCCTTATTTTTTTTGGCAGAGATTTTTTCATCCACATTGAACGATGCGAATGAAGAAATCTGTGCCGTTCATTTTTTTTTTTCAGCCCAGAGTTTGAACGGAAAAATAAAATCTCATTACCCGTATTCTCAATATAAGGAGAATAGCAGAAACTCCTAATGCTGGCCATACATGTAATGATTGCGGAGACCCTCAAATGCCAGGGAAGTACAAACACCCCACAACTGACCCCATTTTGGAAAGAAGACACCCCAAGGTATTCGCTGAGGGGCATATTGAGTCCATAAAAGATTGAAATTTTTGTCCCAAGTTAGCGGAAAGTGAGACTTTGTGAGAAAAAACAAAAAAAACAATTTCCGCTAACTTATGCCCCAAATTTTTTTTTCTATGAACTCGCCAGGCCCCTCGTTGAATACCTTGGGGTGTCTTCTTTCCAAAGTGGGGTCACATGTGGGGTATTTATACTGCCCTGGCTTTTTAGGAGCCCTAAAGCGTGAGAAGAAGTCTGGGATCCAAATGTCTAAAAATGCCCTCCTAAAAGGAATTTGGGCACCTTTGCGCATCTAGGCTGCAAAAAAGTGTCACACATTTGGTATCGCCGTACTCAGAAGAAGTTGGGAAATGTCTTTTTGGGTGTCATTTTACATATACCCATGCTGGGTGAGAGAAATATCTTGGTCAAATGCCAACTTTGTATAAAAAAAATGGGAAAAGTTGTCTTTTGCCAAGATATTTCTCTCACCCAGCATGGGTGTATGTAAAATGACACCCCAAAACACATTCCCCAACTTCTCCTGAGTATGGCGATACCACATGTGTGACACTTTTTTGCTGCCAAGGTGGGCAAAGGGGCACACATTCCAAAGTGCACCTTTCGGATTTCGCAGGCCATTTTTTACACATTTTGATTGCAAACTACTTCTCACACATATGGGCCCCTAAATTGCCAGGGCAGTATAACTACGCCACAAGTGACCCCATTTTGGAAAGAAGACACCCCAAGGTATTCCGTGAGGGGCATGGCGAGTTCCTAGAATTTTTTGTCGCAAGTTAGTGGAATATGAGACTTTGTAAGAAAAAAATAAATAAATAAATCCACATTTTCCGCTAACTTGTGACAAAAAATAAAAAATTCTAGGAACTCGCCATGCCCCTCACGGGATACCTTGGGGTGTCTTCTTTCCAAAATAAATAAAAATTAACCAAAATCAATTGGAGAGAGGTCCCATAGCAGAGAATCTGGCATCCCGTCACCCACCACTGGAACAGTCCATTCTCAGATATTTAGGCCCCGGCACCCAGGCAGAGGAGAGAGGTCCCGTAATAGAGAATCTGGCTTCATGTCAGCAGAGAATCAGTCTTCATATCATAGCAGAGAATCAGGCTTCACGTCAGCCACCACTGCAACAGTCCATTGGCATATATTTAGGCCCAGCACCCAGGCAGAGGAGAGAGGTCCCGTAACAGACAATCTGGCTTCATGTCAGCAGAGAATTAGTCTGCATGTCATAGCAGAGAATGAGGCTTCACGTCAGCCACCACTGCAACAGTCCATTGGCATATATTTAGGCCCAGCACCCAGGCAGAGGAGAGAGGTCCCGTAACAGACAATCTGGCTTCATGTCAGCAGAGAATCAGTCTTCATGTCATAGCAGAGAATCAGGCTTCACGTCACCCACCACTGTAAGAGTCCATTTTCATAAATTTAGGCCCAGCACCCAGGCAGAGGAGAGAGGTCCCGTAACAGAGGATCTGGCTTCATGTCAGCAGAGAATCAGTCTGCATGTCATAGCAGAGAATCAGGCTTCACGTCACCCACCACTGCAACAGTCCATTGTCATAAATTTAGGCCCAGCACCCAGGCAGAGGAGAGAGGTTCCGTAACAGACAATCTGGCTTCATGTCAGCAGAGAATTAGTCTGCATGTCATAGCAGAGAATGAGGCTTCACGTCAGCCACCACTGCAACAGTCCATTGGCATATATTTAGGCCCAGCACACAGGCAGAGGAGAGAGGTCCCGTAACAGAGGATCTGGCTTCATGTCAGCAGAGAATTAGTCTGCATGTCATAGCAGAGAATGAGGCTTCACGTCAGCCACCACTGCAACAGTCCATTGGCATATATTTAGGCCCAGCACCCAGGCAGAGGAGAGAGGTCCCGTAACAGACAATCTGGCTTCATGTCAGCAGAGAATCAGTCTTCATGTCATAGCAGAGAATCAGGCTTCACGTCACCCACCACTGTAAGAGTCCATTTTCATAAATTTAGGCCCAGCACCCAGGCAGAGGAGAGAGGTCCCGTAACAGAGGATCTGGCTTCATGTCAGCAGAGAATCAGTCTGCATGTCATAGCAGAGAATCAGGCTTCACGTCACCCACCACTGCAACAGTCCATTGTCATAAATTTAGGCCCAGCACCCAGGCAGAGGAGAGAGGTCCCGTAACAGAGGATCTGGCTTCATGTCAGCAGAGAATCAGTCTGCATGTCATAGCAGAGAATCAGGCTTCACGTCAGCCACCACTGCAACAGTCCATTGGCATATATTTAGGCCCAGCACCCAGGCAGAGGAGAGAGGTCCCGTAACAGACAATCTGGCTTCATGTCAGCAGAGAATCAGTCTTCATGTCATAGCAGAGAATCAGGCTTCACGTCACCCACCACTGTAAGAGTCCATTGGCATATATTTAGGCCCAGCACACAGGCAGAGGAGAGAGGTCCCGTAACAGAGGATCTGGCTTCATGTCAGCAGAGAATTAGTCTGCATGTCATAGCAGAGAATGAGGCTTCACGTCAGCCACCACTGCAACAGTCCATTGGCATATATTTAGGCCCAGCACCCAGGCAGAGGAGAGAGGTCCCGTAACAGACAATCTGGCTTCATGTCAGCAGAGAATTAGTCTGCATGTCATAGCAGAGAATGAGGCTTCACGTCAGCCACCACTGCAACAGTCCATTGGCATATATTTAGGCCCAGCACCCAGGCAGAGGAGAGAGGTCCCGTAACAGACAATCTGGCTTCATGTCAGCAGAGAATCAGTCTTCATGTCATAGCAGAGAATCAGGCTTCACGTCACCCACCACTGTAAAAGTCCATTTTCATAAATTTAGGCCCAGCACCCAGGCAGAGGAGAGAGGTCCCGTAACAGAGGATCTGGCTTCATGTCAGCAGAGAATCAGTCTGCATGTCATAGCAGAGAATCAGGCTTCACGTCACCCACCACTGCAACAGTCCATTGTCATAAATTTAGGCCCAGCACCCAGGCAGAGGAGAGAGGTTCCGTAACAGACAATCTGGCTTCATGTCAGCAGAGAATTAGTCTGCATGTCATAGCAGAGAATGAGGCTTCACGTCAGCCACCACTGCAACAGTCCATTGGCATATATTTAGGCCCAGCACCCAGGTAGAGGAGAGAGGTCCCGTAACAGACAATCTGGCTTCATGTCAGCAGAGAATCAGTCTTCATGTCATAGCAGAGAATCAGGCTTCACGTCACCCACCACTGCAACAGTCCATTGTCATAAATTTAGGCCCAGCACCCAGGCAGAGGAGAGAGGTCTCGTAACAGACAATCTGGCTTCATGTCAGCAGAGAATTAGTCTGCATGTCATAGCAGAGAATGAGGCTTCACGTCAGCCACCACTGCAACAGTCCATTGGCATATATTTAGGCCCAGCACCCAGGCAGAGGAGAGAGGTCCCGTAACAGACAAACTGGCTTCATGTCAGCAGAGAATCAGTCTTCATATCATAGCAGAGAATCAGGCTTCACGTCAGCCACCAGTGCAACAGTCCATTGGCATATATTTAGGCCCAGCACACAGGCAGAGGAGAGAGGTCCCGTAACAGAGGATCTGGCTTCATGTCAGCAGAGAATTAGTCTGCATGTCATAGCAGAGAATGAGGCTTCACGTCAGCCACCACTGCAACAGTCCATTGGCATATATTTAGGCCCAGCACCCAGGCAGAGGAGAGAGGTCCCGTAACAGACAATCTGGCTTCATGTCAGCAGAGAATCAGTCCTAATGTCATAGCAGAGAATCAGTCTTCACGTCACCCACCACTGTAAGAGTCCATTTTCATAAATTTAGGCCCAGCACCCAGGCAGAGGAGAGAGGTCCCGTAACAGAGGATCTGGCTTCATGTCAGCAGAGAATCAGTCTGCATGTCATAGCAGAGAATCAGGCTTCACGTCACCCACCACTGCAACAGTCCATTGTCATAAATTTAGGCCCAGCACCCAGGCAGAGGAGAGAGGTCCCGTAACAGAGGATCTGGCTTCATGTCAGCAGAGAATCAGTCTGCATGTCATAGCAGAGAATCAGGCTTCACGTCAGCCACCACTGCAACAGTCCATTGGCATATATTTAGGCCCAGCACCCAGGCAGAGGAGAGAGGTCCCGTAACAGACAATCTGGCTTCATGTCAGCAGAGAATTAGTCTTCATGTCATAGCAGAGAATGAGGCTTCACGTCAGCCACCACTGCAACAGTCCATTGGCATATATTTAGGCCCAGCACCCAGGCAGAGGAGAGAGGTCCCGTAACAGACAATCTGGCTTCATGTCAGCAGAGAATTAGTCTGCATGTCATAGCAGAGAATGAGGCTTCACGTCAGCCACCACTGCAACAGTCCATTGGCATATATTTAGGCCCAGCACCCAGGCAGAGGAGAGAGGTCCCGTAACAGACAATCTGGCTTCATGTCAGCAGAGAATCAGTCTTCATGTCATAGCAGAGAATCAGGCTTCACGTCACCCACCACTGCAACAGTCCATTGTCATAAATTTGGGCCCAGCACCCAGGCAGAGGAGAGAGGTCCCGTAACAGAGGATCTGGCTTCATGTCAGCAGAGAATCAGTCTGCATGTCATAGCAGAGAATCAGGCTTCACGTCACCCAACATTGGAACAGTCCATTGGCATATATTTAGGCCCCGGCACCCAGACAGAGGAGAGGTTCATTCAACTTTGAGTAGCCTCGCAATAAAATGGTAAAATGAAAATAAAAATAGGATTGAATGAGGAAGTGCCCTGGAGTCCAATAATATATGGTTAAGGGGAGGTAGTTAATGTCTAATCTGGACAAGAGACGGACAGGTCCTGTGGGATCCATGCCTGGTTCATTTTTATGAACGTCAGCTTGTCCACATTGGCTGTAGACAGGCGGCTGCGTTTGTCTGTAATGACGCCCCCTGCCGTGCTGAATACACGTTCAGACAAAACGCTGGCCGCCGGGCAGGCCAGCACCTCCAAGGCATAAAAGGCTAGCTCTGGCCACGTGGACAATTTAGAGACCCAGAAGTTGAATGGGGCCGAACCATCAGTCAGTACGTGGAGGGGTGTGCACACGTACTGTTCCACCATGTTAGTGAAATGTTGCCTCCTGCTAACACGTTGCGTATCAGGTGGTGGTGCAGTTAGCTGTGGCGTGTTGACAAAAGTTTTCCACATCTCTGCCATGCTAACCCTGCCCTCAGAGGAGCTGGCCGTGACACAGCTGCCTTGGCGACCTCTTGCTCCTCCTCTGCCTTGGCCTTGGGCTTCCACTTGTTCCCCTGTGACATTTGGGAATGCTCTCAGTAGCGCGTCTACCAACGTGCGCTTGTACTCGCGCATCTTCCTATCACGCTCCAGTGCAGGAAGTAAGGTGGGCACATTGTCTTTGTAGCGTGGATCCAGCAGGGTGGCAACCCAGTAGTCCGCACAGGTTAAAATGTGGGCAACTCTGCTGTCGTTGCGCAGGCACTGCAGCATGTAGTCGCTCATGTGTGCCAGGCTGCCCAGGGGTAAGGACAAGCTGTCCTCTGTGGGAGGCGTATCGTCATCGTCCTGCCTTTCCCCCCAGCCACGCACCAGTGATGGACCCGAGCTGCGTTGGGTGCCACCCCGCTGTGACCATGCTTCATCCTCATCCTCCTCCACCTCCTCCTCATCCTCGTCCTCCTCGTCCTCCAGTAGTGGGCCCTGGCTGGCCACATTTGTACCTGGCCTCTGCTGTTGCCAAAAACCTCCCTCTGAGTCACTTCGAAAGAGACTGGCCTGAAAGTGCTAAAAATGACCCCTCTCCTCTCCTCCTCCTGGGCCACCTCCTCTTCCATCATCGCCCTAAGTGTTTTCTCAAGGAGACATAGAAGTGGTATTGTAACGCTGATAACGGCGTCATCGCCACTGGCCATGTTGGTGGAGTACTCGAAACAGCGCAACAGGGCACACAGGTCTCGCATGGAGGTCCAGTCATTGGTGGTGAAGTGGTGCTGTTCTGTAGTGCGACTGACCCGTGCGTGCTGCAGCTGAAACTCCACAATGGCCTGCTGCTGCTCGCACAGTCTGTCCAGCATGTGCAAGGTGGAGTTCCACCTGGTGGGCACGTCGCATATGAGGCGGTGAGCGGGAAGGCCGAAGTTACGCTGTAGCGCAGACAGGCGAGCAGCAGCAGGATGTGAACGCCGGAAGCGCGAACAGACGGCTCGCACTTTATGCAGCAGCTCTGACATGTCGGGGTAGTTGTGTATGAACTTCTGCACCACCAAATTCAGCACATGCGCCAAGCAAGGGATGTGCGTCAAATTGGCTAGTCCCAGAGCTGCAACGAGATTTCGCCCATTATCACACACCACCAGGCCGGGCTTGAGGCTCACCGGCAGCAACCACTCGTCGGTCTGTTGTTCTATACCCCGCCACAACTCCTGTGCGGTGTGGGGCCTGTCCCCCAAACATATGAGTTTCAGAATGGCCTGCTGACGTTTACCCCGGGCTGTGCTGAAGTTGGTGGTGAAGGTGTGTGGCTGACTGGATGAGCAGGTGGAAGAAGAGGAGGAGGAAGCCGAGAAGGAGGAGGTGGCAACAGGAGGCAAAGAATGTTGCCCTGCGATCCTTGGCGGCGGAAGGACGTGCGCCAAACAGCTCTCCGCCTGGGGCCCAGCTGCCACTACATTTACCCAGTGTGCAGTTAGGGAGATATAGCGTCCCTGGCCGTGCTTACTGGTCCACGTATCTGTGGTTAGGTGGACCTTGCTACAGATGGCGTTGCGCAGTGCACACTTGATTTTATCGGATACTTGGTTGTGCAGGGAAGGCACGGCTCTCTTGGAGAAGTAGTGGCGGCTGGGAACAACATACTGTGGGACAGCAAGCGACATGAGCTGTTTGAAGCTGTCTGTGTCCACCAGCCTAAATGACAGCATTTCATAGGCCAGTAGTTTAGAAATGCTGGCATTCAGGGCCATGGATCGAGGGTGGCTAGGTGGGAATTTACGCTTTCTCTCAAATGTTTGTGAGATGGAGAGCTGAACGCTGCCGTGTGACATGGTTGAGACGCTTGGTGACGGAGGTGGTGGTGGTGGTGTTGGTGGTACATCCCCTGTTTGCTGGGCGGCAGGTGCCAACGTTCCTCCAGAGGCGGAGGAAGAGGCCGAGGCGGCAGCAGCAGAAGAGGCCGAGGTGGCAGCAGCAGAAGAGGTAGCAGGGGGAGCCTGAGTGACTTCCTTGGTTTTAAGGTGTTTACTCCACTGCAGTTCATGCTTTGCATGCAGGTGCCTGGTCATGCAGGTTGTGCTCAGGTTCAGAACGTTAATGCCTCGCTTCAGGCTCTGATGGCACAGCGTGCAAACCACTCAGGTCTTGTCGTCAGCACATTGTTTGAAGAAGTGCCATGCCAGGGAACTCCTTGAAGCTGCCTTTGGGGTGCTCGGTCCCAGATGGCGGCGGTCAGTAGCAGGCGGAGTCTCTTGGCGGCGGGTGTTCTGCTTTTGCCCACTGCTCCCTCTTTTGCTACGCTGTTGGCTCGGTCTCACCACTGCCTCTTCCTCCGAACTGTGAAAGTCAGTGGCACGACCTTCATTCCATGTGGGGTCTAGGACCTCATCGTCCCCTGCATCGTCTTCCACCCAGTCTTGATCCCTGACCTCCTGTTCAGTCTGCACACTGCAGAAAGACGCAGCAGTTGGCACCTGTGTTTCGTCATCATCAGAGACATGCTGAGGTGGTATTCCCATGTCCTCATCATCAGGAAACATAAGTGGTTGTGCGTCAGTGCATTCTATGTCTTTCACCGCTGGGGAAGGGCTAGGTGGATGCCCTTGGGAAACCCTGCCAGCGGAGTCTTCAAACAGCATAAGAGACTGCTGCATAACTTGAGGCTGAGACAGTTTCCCTGGTATGCATGGGGGTGATGTGACAGACTGATGGGGTTGGTTTTCAGGCGCCATCTGTGCGCTTTCTGCAGAAGACTGGGTGGGAGATAATGTGAACGTGCTGGATCCACTGTCGGCCACCCAATTGACTAATGCCTGTACCTGCTCAGGCCTTACCATCCTTAGAACGGCATTGGGCCCCACCATATATCGCTGTAAATTCTGGCGGCTACTGGGACCTGAGGTAGTTGGTACACTAGGACGTGTGGATGTGGCAGAACGGCCACGTCCTCTCCCAGCACCAGAGGGTCCACTAACACCACCACGACCATGTCCACGTCCGCGTCCCTTACTAGATGTTTTCCTCATTGTTATGGTTCACCACAACAACAAAAATATTATTTGGCCCAATGTATTGTATTCAAATTCAGCGGGATATAAATTTGAGGCCTAGTATTTAGGCGCTGGGTGACCGGTATGGATTTAGTGACAGAATTAGACTTGGAAATGCACAGTAGCGTGTGTGTGCAGTTATTCTGAATGACCCTATGTGCACCTTGAATATTATATACCCTTTTAGGGATAGATTTCAATTAGCTCTGATATAGCAGAAACCACTAAATTATGAAATTGCTAAATTGGGAATTGTATTTCAACCCAGAACAAAAAATGTGCTTTGACGGACACTAAATAACTTTCCCAGCCACAACAGGACAGCGGTAACGAGAGATTTAGCGGGATATAAATTTGAGGCCTAGTATTTAGGCGCTGGGTGACCGGTATGGATTTAGTGACAGAATTAGACTTGGAAATGCACAGTAGCGTGTGTGTGAAGTTATTCTGAATGACCCTATGTGCACCTTGAATATTATATACCCTTTTAGGGATAGATTTCAAATAGCTCTGATATAGCAGAAACCACTAAATTATGAAATTGCTAAATTGGGAATTGTATTTCAACCCAGAACAAAATATGTGCTTTGACGGACACTAAATAACTTTCCCAGCCACAACAGGACAGCGGTAACGAGAGATTTAGCGGGATATAAATTTGAGGCCTAGTATTTAGGCGCTGGGTGACCGGTATGGATTTACTGACAGAATTAGACTTGGAAATGCACAGTAGCGTGTGTGTGAAGTTATTCTGAATGACCCTATGTGCACCTTGAATATTATATACCCTTTTAGGGATAGATTTCAAATAGCTCTGATATAGCAGAAACCACTAAATTATGAAATTGCTAAATTGGGAATTGTATTTCAACCCTGAACAAAAAATGTGCTTTGACGGACACTAAATAACTTGCCCAGCCACAACAGGACAGCGGTAACGAGAGATTTAGCGGGATATAAATTTGAGGCCTAGTATTTAGGCGCTGGGTGACCTGGTATGGATTTAGTGACAGAATTAGACTGGGATATGGCCAAAAAATAACCACACTATTGCTGGTTAAATGCACTTGGTGACGGGCGCAGCTTGCCCCTGATGTAGTATATGGCCAAAAAATGAACAGACTATTGCTGGTTAAATGCACTTGGTGTCACAGCTTGACGAACCACACTACTGAGGGTTAAATGCACTTGGTGACGGGCGCAGCTTGCCCCTGATGTAGTATATGGCCAAAAAATGAACAGACTATTGCTGGTTAAATGCACTTGGTGACGGGCGCAGCTTGCCCCTGATTTAGTATATGGCCAAAAAATGAACAGACTATTGCTGGTTAAATGCACTTGGTGTGATAGCTTGACCAACCACACTACTGAGGGTTAAATGCACTTGGTGACGGGCGCAGCTTGCCCCTGATGTAGTATATGGCCAAAAAATGAACAGACTATTGCTGGTTAAATGCACTTGGTGTCACAGCTTGACCAACCACACTACTGAGGGTTAAATGCACTTGGTGACGGGCGCAGCTTGCCCCTGATGTAGTATATGGCCAAAAAATGAACAGACTATTGCTGGTTAAATGCACTTGGTGACGGGCGCAGCTTGCCCCTGATTTAGTATATGGCCAAAAAATGAACAGACTATTGCTGGTTAAATGCACTTGGTGTGATAGCTTGACCAACCACACTACTGAGGGTTAAATGCACTTGGTGACGGGCGCAGCTTGCCCCTGATGTAGTATATGGCCAAAAAATAAACAGACTATTGCTGGTTAAATGCACTTGGTGTGACAGCTTCACCCTGATGTAGGCTTTAGCCAAAAAACAACCACACCATTGAGGGTTAAATGCACTTGGTCGCAGCTTGTGCTGGCGCACCACAAGACACAAAATGGCCGCCGATCACCCCAGAAAAATGTGACTGACAAACGGTCTGGGCAGCCTAAAAACAGTGAGCAATTGAGTATCAGCAGCTCAATGACCCACAGCTGCAGATCGATCAATAATCAAGTGCTTTGGAGGAGTTAATCTGCCTAATCTCGCCCTACTGTCGCAGCCGCAACCTCTCCCTACGCTAATCAGAGCAGAGTGACGGGCGGCGCTATGTGACTCCAGCTTAAATAGAGGCTGGGTCACATGGTGCTCTGGCCAATCACAGCCATGCCAATAGTAGGCATGGCTGTGATGGCCTCTTGGGGCAAGTAGTATGACGCTTGTTGATTGGCTGCTTTGCAGCCTTTCAAAAAGCGCCAAGAAAGCGTCACAAAAGCGCCAAGAAAGCGACGAACACCGAACCCGAACTTTTACGAAAATGTCCGGGTTCGGGTCCGTGTCACGGACACCCCAAAATTCGGTACAAACCCGAACTATACAGTTCGAGTTCGCTCATCCCTAACTGTAAGTTAACGGTTACATGTAGTTCTACTTCCTGTATTTTTCATACTATAATATACGCCTAGGTTTTAGAGGAGGAAAATAAGAAAAAATAATATTTTTCATCAGACCTCAGCTCAGAGCCATGATCAGACCCCAATGTTAATCAGAACTCAGCTCAGACCCCCAATGTTAATAAGACCCCCAAGCAGACTTTAGATCAGAGCCCCAATATGAATGGCCCCCCAAGCAGACCTCAAATCGTACACCCAGGCTCAGAGCAGACATTAAAAAACAATTAGCTTACCTCTCATACGCTGGACGCTGCCACTCCTCACAGCCACACTCTTCCTGTGTTGTGACCCCGAAGCACACAGTGTGCGCTGTGTGCAGTCACAGCATAGCGAGTGGCCAAGAAAGACCAGGATGCAGTAAGTACAGAGCACAGGGGGCGCTGCATTCCTGCTCCTCCTGTACTAATGAGCGGTTTCACTTTGGAGGGGGGGGGGGGGGGAGTGAGTTTTATAGGGTGAAAAAAACATTAGGTTAAAAATAGCCTTGTATTATCTTGGCATGAGGCCTATCTTTAATACTCATGCATTATAGGTATGCTAGGCTACTTCATGTGAAAATCGTATGGCCTGATGTTATGAGGAGGCAAAAAATCCTACCAAAACAGATGGTTTTCATACATCTCTGCCATTAAAGGGCAGTGATGTAAAATTCTTAGGCCTATGTGCCTTATTTCCAATGGTATTTGTCTGTAATATATTCATATATTTATATTGTGAAAATGACTGCTATAACATATTATATAATATATTACACTATATTGTAATCGCCCCAATTTTTTTTTTTTCATAAATAAACTAGTTAAAGGGTTTATCCCATAATTAATGCAATGAATGAAAATCAGACATCATATACTATTGTACATGACAGTCTCTTTATAACAAAGCTAGAACCAGCTCTGTACCTCACATGGATCCAGATATATTAACATGCATTGCTCTGCTAGATTTATTACAGACGGCCAGCTCAAGGGAGTGTCTCTTCTGCTGCAGTTCAGGAGGCATGTGTTTTCAGCTGGAGATCCCTCCCTATTACAGCTCAGGAGGCAGCTGAAGAATGAAACTGAGCATGTGCGGCCTTCTCAGTGAGCAGGACAAAGGAATAAGAAAAGGAAAAAAAGCAGGTGGCGCTATACAGTGAATAGTGGCTTTACAAAATATTTAATTACATGCGGTTACAAAAAGTATTCAGAGCAAGATGCTGCTTTGAAAACTGCAGAATATTTTTTGTGGGACAACCCGTACCAGAATCCTCTGCTGCAAGTGTGAAAGTACCTTTCCTTTACTTCTATTAAGAAATAATTTTTATTTTTTTGTGTGAATTTTCTCTAAAGTATTCCTTTAAGTTTCTACTACTGTCCATATGCACTACTGAAGTCAATTGTTTATTCCTTAACAGAACTGTACCAGAGATTCTGAGTTACAAAGCACTGCAGCCCCAACACAAAGGCATTTTTTTTGTTGGAATTTTACCTTTAAGTAGTTTTCCATTTTCATGCACAGTGAAAAGTTATGCTACTTTCTAATATACTTTGTTTCAATTCCATAATTTCAAGACACATGTTTGCTGTTGGTTAAAAGAAGCTGAAATCTTGCACAGACCTAACATTTTAACAAATGAGATATTACCATATTTGTACAAAATTCTCTGTACTTAACACAATAACAGCACGTCTCTTTTCTTTCTTTTTTCCCCAATACCCTGCTACAATGTATCAGTGTAGGTAAAATATTAGTTAAATGTCCAGACAATTTAGCCCACAGATTGTTGAAAATGGAATTACATGCTGACAGCAGATATCTTGGAATGGCGAGAGAATAACACAAAGTTGTGTGACGTGCATTTGCCGAAATCCTCAAAGGTAATCTGCATTGAATAATAACTGCACTGTGACTTTAAAAAGCACTGCATGCTCGTTACTGCCATGAGGTCTGCATCAAGACATTACGATTATATCAGTTTGGTTATAATGTTACAATGTTGCTAATCTCTAAAATAGATCTGCTACAGATCTCTGAGTTAAAGCAGCGGTTTCTCCCCATTGTAGCTTCTGTAAACATAGTTTAATTATATGGAATGTATAATGTTTGGTGCTTTCTATGTGAATATCCATATAAAAAAACTAAACAAAAAATAAATACTCCGTTTTTCACACTACCCACCGGAGCAGACATACCAGGCTCCATATGCTGCTCAGAGGCCCCTCTGGTCTCTGAAGGACGGGGCTATACATCATTTCTTTGTGGAAACTGTATATAGCTGAATACACACCACATGTGGGGTTTACGTTCAGCATTTTTCCACATCTAAGGCTATTTTCACATTAGTGTTTTTTTGTGATGGATCTGCAAAAAACGCTTCCATTACAATGATACAACCGCATGCATCCATCATGAACGGATCCGGTTATATTATGTCTTTTATAGCCATGACGGATCCGTCTTGAACACCATTGAAAGTCAATGGGGGACGGATCCGTTTTCTATTGTGTCAGCGTTTTGGTGTCCGCTTCCAGAGAAGAATGGTGACTGAATGGAGGCAAACTGATGCATTCTGAGTGGATCCTTTTCCATTCAGAATGCATTAGGGAATGCTTATGAGAGCCCTGAATGGATCTCACAAACAGAAAGCCAAAACGCTAGTGTGAAAGTAGCCTAATATGGTCATAGCCTTTAGGCATACATATGCCAAAAGTGTATTTTTCTGGCACGTGGTTGGTTGTTAATTGTTCTTTATTGTTCTTTTATTGATAAGAACTTGAAGACAATGCCTCCTACATCAGGTCTGAGCTGATCCACAGAAGTCCACTTTTTCCTCTCCGATACAAAGCACAGAATACTTGGGAGGCTGATCCAAGTGCACATTGGGCAAGGACGGGGACAGCAGCGCAGACAGCAAACCTATATACGGCAGAGGTCTGTACAAAACATGTTCATAGAGCTGTTGTGCCTACTCACAACAGCATAAGGTAAGCGCCCAAACTATGTGTCTAGCACTCCAGAAATCCCAGTGATATTACACTAGAGGCATGGCCTTTGTCTTCTTTTTTCTATTATCTGCTTTACTGTACAGACAAAATAGTTGATCTTACACATAAGCAACTTTACGTTTAAAATACACTAACTTTAAGATAAGATGGATATAAAATAGGAAGACTCTTGAGACTCTCAACAGGTAAAAAATGGCAACATTATAGTGTATATATGAGACTTTGTGTTCAAATAAATTCTCATTCTTGTCCCTGTGTGTTTGTGCACATGCATATAAATAAATAAATAATACAGTATGTAGAGACATATAATTATATATACAGTGGATATAAAAAGTCTACACACCCTGTTAAAATGCCCGGTTTCTATGATATAAAAAAAATCTGAAAAATATAAATCATTTCAGAACTTTTTCCACTTTTAATGTGACCTATAAACTGTACAACTCAATTAAAAACAAACTGAAATATTTTAGGTAGAGGAAAGAAAAAAAATGGTGTGCACACTTATGCAAATACTTTGTTGAAGAACCTTTAAATTTTATTACAGCACTCTTTTTGGGTATGGGTCTATCAGCATGGCACATTTTGACTTGGCAAGATTTGCCCACTCTTCTTTGTAAAAACACTCCAAATCTGTCAGATTGCGAGGGCATCTCTTGTGCACAGCCCTGTTCAGATCACCCCACGGATTCAAGTCTGGACCATTCCAAAACTTTAATCTTCTTCTGGTGAAGCCATTCCTTTGTTGATTTAGATGTATGCTTTGGGTCGTTGTTATGCTGAAAGATGAAGTTCCTCTTCACGTTCAGCTTTCTAGCAGAAGCCTGAAGGTTTTGTGCCAATATTGACTGGTATTTGGTCATTTTCATAATTCCCTCTAGCTTAACTTCTTAAGGACACAGCCTTATTTCACCTTAAGGACCAGGCCATTTTTTTGCAAATCTGACCAGTGTCACTTTAATTGGTCATAACTTTAAAACACTTTGACTTATCCAGGCCATTCTGAGATTGTTAATTTCCAAGTTTCAATTTCTCTACTTCTATAATACATAGTAATACCTCCAAAAATAGTTATTACTTTACATTCCCCATATGTCTACTTCATGTTTGGATCATTTGGGAATGATATTTTATTTTTTGGGGATGTTACAAGGCTTAGAAGTTTAGAAGCAAATTTAGAAATTTTTCGGAAATTTTCAAAAACCCAATTTTTAGGGACCAGTTCAGGTCTGAAGTCACTTTGTGAGGCTTACATAATAGAAACCACTCAAAAATGACACCATTCTAGAAACTACACCCCTCAAGGTATTCTAAACTAATTTTACTAACTTCGTTAACCCTTTCGGTGTTGCACATGAGTTATTTGCAAATACGAAAGAAATTTGAGAATTTAAATTTTTGTGCAAATTTTTAATTTTAAACAATTTTTTCCAGTAACAAAGCAAGGGTTAACAGCCAAACAAAATGCTATATTTATTGCCCTGATTCTGTAGTTTGCAGAAACACCCCATATGTGGCCGTAAACTACTGTACAGACATACAGTAGGGCGTAGAGGGAAAGGTGCGCCGTATGGTTTTTGGAAGGCAGATTTTGCTGGACTGGTTTATTTAGACCATGTCCCATTTGAAGCCCCCCTGATGCACCCCTAGAGTAGAAACTCCATAAAAGTGACCCCATTTTGGAAACTACGGGATAAGGTGGCAGTTTTGTTGGGACTATTTTTAGGCTACAGATGATTTTTTGTTTATCTATATTACATTTTTGTGAGGCAAGGTTACCAGAAACAGAAATTCTGAAATTTCATCTCCATTTGTCAATAACTCTTGTGAAACACCTAAAGGGTTAACGACGTTTGTAAAATCAGTTTTGGATACCTTGAGGGGTGTTGTTTCTTAGATTGGGTCGCTTTTATGGAGTTTTTACTCTGGGGTGCATCAGGGGGGCTTCAAATGGGACATTTTGCCCCCCCAAAAAATAGGCCATCAAAATATGCTTTCCAGAAACCATACAGCATTCCTTTCCTTCTGCGCCCTGCCGTTTGGTCATAGAGCAGTTTACGACCACATATGGGGTGTTTCTGTAAACTGCAGTATGAGGGTAATAAATATAACTTTTTTTTTGTCTGTTAACCCCTACTTTGTTATTGGAAAAAAGCGGATAAAAATTGAAAATTTGCCCAAAAATAGTTTTGGCACCGTTTTTATTTTTTACCGTGTTCATCTGAGGGGTTGGTTGGGGGGGGGGGGGGGTATTTTTATAGAGCTGATTCTTTACGGACGCGGCAATACCTAATATGTCTACAATTTATTTACGGTATTTATGTTTATTTATTTTATTAACAAAAAATAACATTTTAGCATCTCCATAGTCTAAGAGTCATTTTTTTTTTAGTTTTTAGCCGATTATCTTAGTTAGGGGCTCATTTTTTGCGGGATGAGAGGACGGTTTTATTGGCACTATTTTGGGGGCATATGACTTTTTGATCACTTGCAATTACAATTTTTGTGATGTAAAATGACCCCAAAAAAATGTTTGCACCGTTGCTGTGGACCCCAGACACCTGATTTAGGGTGATGATATCACAAACTTTTTTTTTTTTTTACTTCCACTAACTTTCCCTTTTATATCCCTGCCTAACCCAACCTTTCCTTAGCCTTTCCCTAAGTACCTGATTGAACAGATGGGGGTGCTGGGCACAGATGGGGTGATACCTGGACAGATGGGGGGTGCTAAGATCCTCTCTCCTCTGCTCCCCGGACACAAAAGGAGGAGGAGAGGAGCGCTGCTATGATTTGAACCTCCCGCCGCCCGCCCACCTACCATTCAGAGCCGATCCTGAGAGGTGATGTCACATCACACCACCGATCACCATCCTGTTCTGGGTTTTCGGGTCCTCAGACTCAAATAACCCGGAAATGCAGCAAGGACCCCCCGGCGCATTGTCCCCAGGTGCCTGCTCAATGATTTGAGCAGGCATCGGGTTCCGATCACCGCCCACCGCGCGGTGGTGATCGGAAATACACAGGGCATACAGGTAGGCCGTGTGTCCTTAAGTACCAGGACATCAGGGCATACCTGTACGCCCTGTGTCCGGAAGAGGTTAACTAAGGCCCCAGTTCCAGCTGAAGAAAAACATCCCCAAAGCATGATGCTGCCACCACCATGATTCACTGTGGGTATGGTGTTCTTTTAGTGATGTGCAGTGTTGTTTTTGCACCAAACATATCTTTTGGAATTATGGCCAAAAAGTTCAACCTTGGTTTCATCAGACCATAACACCTTTTCACACATGCTTTTGGGAGACTTCAGATGTGTTTTTCAAAATGTAGCCTGGCTTGGATGTTTTTCTTAAGAAAAGGCTTTCGTCTTGCCACTCTACCCCATAGCCCAGACATATGAAGAATACGGGAGATTGTTATCACATGTACCACACAGCCAGTACTTGCCAGATATTCCTATAGTTCCTTTAATGTTTCATTTAATGTGTAGGCCTTTTCTTTTTCAGCACTTTTGGAGGGACGTCCAGTTCTTGGTAATGTCACTGTTGTGCCATATTTTCTCCACTTGATGATGACTTCACTGTGTTCCATGGTATATCTAATGCCTTGGAAATTCTTTTGTACCCTTCTCCTGACTGATACCTTTTAACAAGAAATCCCTCTGATGCAGGTGTATGCCGACTCCTATTTATCACGATTTTGAATGTGATTGTTTAATTCTGAACACAGCTACATCCCCAGTTATAAGAGGGAGGGCACACTTATGCAACCACATTATTTTAGTTTAGTTTTTTTCTGTTTTCCTCCCTCCATCTAAAAGATTTAAGTTCGGTCACATTAAAGGTGGAAAAAGTTCTGAAATTATTTATTTGTCTCATTTTTTTACAGCACAGAAACCTGACATTTTAACAAGGGTGTGTACACTTTTTATAATTTTACATATATATATACATATATATATATATATATATATATATATATTCTCACATAGGTGGAAATACTACAGGAGAATACTTTGTTAAACTGTAACTGGATTATACCCTGCTTTTCAGTTTAGGCCATTCTATAGTTTTGTCCACCCATGTACAACTGTGTAATAATTTTATATGTAAATATATATGTATCTAAATTTCCATACACAAACATTTTTGCAGACATTTTTGTAAAAATATACAAAACAAAGGAACAAGACAGAGTTAAAACAGTATACCTACAGTATGGAGACTAATATGGATAAGAGATGAATAAGAAATAAATGCTAAATAGTGACATGTTAGATATATCATTTGCATTATCTATATATTGGAGTTTGTGCATAATCTGCATACAAACTTTCCAATTAATATTCAAAAACTAATTTTTTCAATGGAAATAGCTTTTGTCATTCCTGAAGCTTCATTTAACTGAGGACAGATATTCAGTCCTTCAATTCCTCTTAAATCACCCAAATTAAGATAAAGAGTTTGCATTCACTTCTTAATGTTCCAAGTCTAAGGGATATAGGGAGGTATATCTCCATAATATTCTTGGATGACAAAAGGAAAACAAGATGCTGGTGGAGCAGAAAGCGGTCTCTTAAATATTGTGCTTTCTGCAGTAGAAGGTGACTGGAGAGGGCAGGACTTGAAGCATATAAACAAATCAGAGAAGACAAGAAGATCAGAAAAGATATTTAAATGACAGAGGTTTTGAAAATAAAAGTGAGCACTAGGAGCGGAGATTCTGGAGAACAATTCAGAGCAGATAATGCAGTGAGAGACGTTTGCAATGAATTTGCATCCCACCATGCCACAAAGTCCATAAGGCACTGTCACATCATTATGTGCCTCCTACGATGAAGAGCCAAATGATCTGAGCGGGAGAAGGTTCGGTCACAGTCCGTACAAATGAAAGGCTTAATGCCCGTATGTTTACGAAAATGTCGGGTCAACTCATCTGATCTGGCAAATTTCCAAGTACAACCCGCCCATGTACATTTATATGGCTTTTCTCCTAAAAAAATAAAAAAAGAGAGAAATACAAAGTGTTAGAAGGCTGGAATTACAGATGATGAAAAAAAACACACTTTTAGCATTTACATTGAGTTTAACAGAACAGAATACCGGACAGCCTGCTGTCAATGTGGACATAGCTCAAGTGCACCTATGACTACTTTGGGAAGCTAGATTTCTGTAGTAATTTTGTGTGAGGGGAGGGAGAAGTCTGTCTGTGACTATGACAGGTTTGGGAGGGTTAGTGGCTCTGTAACTGCTCTATTTTGACTATAAGGGGAGTGTTAAAATAACAAGGCCAGTCGTAGTTCATATTATTTTATCAATCAAAGGTAGTCAGACGCACAGGTTTGTGAGACCACCAAAACGGGGTGCCCGCGGTCGAGTAGTAACACCCCACTACTCAAGAAAATATAAAAGCAATATATGGAAGACTGGGCACACCGCAAGATATTAAGCCATACATTTATTTGTTAAAACAGTCATAAACCTATATCTGTAAAATAAATAATAAATAAATATGACGGTACAATCATTAAAATCACCAATAGTCCTAAATAGCAGCGAATATACTATTTCAATTATTTCAAATGCTAGGTAAAAATGCGCAGCTGCGCAAATGGACTTGGGTAGCTCGATCAAAATAGCAGAAATAATCGACCACAGTTAATGGAAACAATGTCCTTTAGGAGTCAACAGCACTGGTTCAGCAGCAAATCCGAATGCAAGGTAGCTGTAAGTTCGTATCGCTAATGGGCAACTTTGTACCTCCTTTATAGCGCACACAGTGATGCTGTTCAAATACAGAAACAAACTGATATACAGCGGCGTCCCGCTGCATATACAGTACAGACTAGGGTTGTTGCGGGTATCGAAATTTCGATACCCAATCGATACTTTTGTCCCGGTATCGATACGATACCGGGATTTCCGTTTTTTCGATACTGGGCTGCGCTTCTGCGCAGTCTAGTATCTCTGAACATGAGCGCGCTGCTATCGGCGCGCTCATGTTCTCTCTCAGCAGCACGGGGAGAAGGAAGCTGTCCTCCCTCCCCCTGTGCTGCTGCTGCCGCTGCCACCAATGAGAAGCGAGGGGCGGAGGAGGGGCGGCAATGAGAAGCGAGGGGCGGAGGAGGGGCAGCGCCGGCAATGAGAAGCGAGGGGCGGAGGAGGGGCAGCGCCGGCAATGAGAAGCGAGGGGCGGAGGAGGGGCGGCGCCGGCAATGAGAAGAGAGGGGCGGAGGAGGGGCGGGCGCACTGCGCCACCAATGATAGGATTATTTCAACACAGAGCTGCGCCCAGCGATGCCCCAGCACTCACCATTAGTCCTGGGCGCCGCTCCGTTCGCCTGCAGTGCCCCATTACTGTCTCCTCTCCTGCTCCACATGCTGCTGATTACTATCGGAGCGATGGGAGGAGACATCAGCTTCACTAGTAGGCGTTCCTTCTCCCTGCGCTGCGATTGGACAGCGCTACAGCCAGGGAGAAGGAACGCCCACTAGTGAATCTGATGTCTCCTCCCATCGCTCCGATAGTAATCAGCAGCATGTGGAGCAGGACAGGAGACAGTAATGGAGCACTGCAGGCGAACGGAGCGGCGCCCAGGACTAATGGTGAGTGCTGGGACATTGCTGGGCGCCGCTCTGTGTGGCCTGATAGTGAAAGTCTGGACTCATATACAGTAGTCAGTCTTTAACACATACAGGAGGCGGGTGCCGGCAGCAGAATCGCATTGCCGGCACCCTGCCCCTGACAGGGAGCTGCGATCAGCGGCAGTTAACTGCCGCTGATCTGCCAGTACCCGCCTCCTGTATAAAGAGGTAGTTATCATTGCCCCCCCCCCCCCCTCAACCCACCCATCCCATTAAAATCATTGGTGGCACAGTGTGCCGGCCCCTCTCAACCCCCCAGTATTAAAATCATTGGTGGCAGTGGCCACAGGGACCTCTTCCCCCCCCCCCCCCCCCCCTCATTGGTGGTGCAGTGGCAGCTTCTGATCGGAGCCCCAGCTGTGTAAGCCTGGGGCTCCGATCGGTTACCATGGCAGCCAGGACGCTACAGAAGCCCTGGTTGCCATGGTAACATCCCTGATGCTGTGTGCACAGAGCAGCAGGGACAGTGTGGAGTCCTATTCACCCTAATAGAGATCTATCAGGCTGAATAGGAAAAGGGATGAAAGATCCCAGGTTCTAGCCCCTAAGGGGAAAATAGTCATTAAATAAAAAGTGTAAAAAAAACAAACAAAAAACACTAAAATATGAAGTATAAATCACCCCCTTTTCCCAATTTCACATATAAAATATTTAAATAATAAACATATTACATCGCCACGTCAGAAAAGTCCAAACTATTAAAATATATAAAAAAAAATCTAGGTGGTGAATGCCGGAACAGAAAAAATAAAATAAAAACTGCGCGATTCGCCATTTTTAAAAATGAGGAATGCACGTGGCTTTTTTTGTTTATTTTTTTCGCGTGGTATCGAATGGTATCGAGTATCGCAATACTTTTTCATGGTATCGAAACCGAATCAAAAAATTGGTATCGCAACAACTCTAGTACAGACCAAAAGTTTGGACACACCTTCTCATTCAAAGAATTTTCTTTATTTTCATGACTATGAAGGCATCAAAACTATGAATTAACACATATGGAATTATATACATAACAAACAAGTGTGAAACAACTGAGAATATGTCATATTCTAGGTTCTTCAAAGTAGCCACCTTTTGCTTTGATTACTGCTTTCCACACTCTTGGCATTCTCTTGATGAGCTTCAAGAGGTAGTCCCCTGAAATGGTCTTCCAACAGTCTTGAAGGAGTTTCCAGAGATGCTTAGCACTTGTCGGCCCTTTTGCCTTCACTCTGCGGTCCAGCTCACCCCAAACCATCTCGATTGGGCTGTCCGGTGACTGTGGAGGCCAGGTCATCTGGCGCAGCACCCCATCACTCTCCTTCATGGTCAAATAGCCTTTAGTTTCAAAGTTTTCCCAATTTTTCGGCTGACTGACTGACTGACCTTCATTTCTTAAAGTAATGATTGCCACTCGTTTTTCTTTACTTAGCTGCTTTTTTCTTGCCATAATACAAATTCTAACAGTCTATTCAGTAGGACTATCAGCTGTGTATCCACCTGACTTCTCCTCAACGCCACTGATGGTCCCAACCCCATTTATAAGGCAAGAAATCCCACTTATTAAACCTGACAGGGCACACCTGTGAAGTGAAAACCATTTCAGGGGACTACCTCTTGAAGCTCATCAAGAGAATGCCAAGAGTGTGGAAAGCAGTAATCAAAGCAAAAGGTGGCTACTTTGAAGAACCTAGAATATGACATATTTTCAGTTGTTTCACACTTGTTTGTTATGTATATAATTCCACATGTGTTAATTCATAGTTTTGATGCCTTCAGTGTGAATCTACAATTTTCATAGTCATGAAAATAAAGAAAACTCTTTGAATGAGAAGGTGTGTCCAAACTTTTGGTCTGTACTGTAGATCTCAGCGGCATCCCGCTAACATAAACTGTATAATAGACTTGGGCACACCGACCTCAGTGTCGGAACGGTCTTACCCGCTTAGTGCGACCCCGGCCGTCCTGCAGACTGGTGCTGGTTACTTAAGGTTGCCTTCACATGTGGCTGATTTTATTGCAGAAAATGTGTTCCATTAAACTTAATGGGGTTGTTTTGGTAGTAAGCTCATGGATTTCTGCAAGCCTTATTTCAGATGACGAACTGATTTTCAGTTGCAGAACATTTCAGCTACAGAATCTGCAGCATGAGAAGGCACCCTAAAGGGGTTTTAGGGAGAATAAACATAAAAGGAATCTCCTAGTAACTAGTAGTATAAAATAGATTTGGTAACAGTGCCAGCCACAGCACCAATACTACCTGCTGTAGTACATACATAATACCAGCTATAGTGCATAGCTGAACAGCTAAGGTTACTTTCACACTCGCGTTTCATGGATCCGTCACACAAATCACAAAACAGAGGCGAATGGAACCCGTTCAAAAGGATCCGTCTGTAAAGCAGATACATGCGTCAAGTTTGTTTACGTTTTGGATTCCGTTTAGTGGATCAGTTTTTAAGGAGGAGGCGTTTCTCAAAGTGTCCACCCACTTTCACAGCGCATTTAAGCAGGGAAACCTCCATTCAGGCTTTTTGTGTTTTGGGACCATGTTGCCTCTGCACACTTATTTCCGTGATTGAGGTTACTAATCCTGAAAGTGAGATGGAGAAGACATGCCCAGGAAAGAAGACGACACCGGTATTGGGTGGTCCACCCGATAAGTTCCAAACGGATGACCAGAGGCATTTTTTCCGTCCTGTATTTGGAGCTTCGTACTCATCCCAAATTTTTTTTCAATTATATGTTTATGACTGTCGAGAGTTACGACCAGCTACTGAAGCATTTCGACACACATCGAAAGACAGGATACCCGCTACAGAAGGGCAATTTCTCCTGCAGAGCGGCTAATGGTGACAATAAGGTAAGGATTGTCCTAATGTTTTTTTGGTACAGCTGTATATATGATTTTTTTTAAATATATTTTTTTTACAGCAGGTTTCTTGCTACGGAGAAAGTCAGTCATTGCTGCATTACCAGTATCGGATGGGAATTTCGACGATCTCCGGTATAGTCTGCAATACTTGTTGCGCCTTGTGGGAGGCATTGCATGAGGATTACATCCCACATCCAACTACAAAACAGTGGCTTCAGATTGCAGACAAGTTCCTGGAAACCTGCCAATTCCCTAATTGTGTCGGAGCTGTGGATGGGAAACATATACGGATTGTAAAACCTTCCGGAAGTGGCTCAGAATTCTTCAACAACAAAAAATATTTTGCAATAATCTTGAAGGCCACTGCGGATGCTGATTACCGGTTTGTTGCCATTGACATTGGAGCTTATGGGCGGACAAATGACTCGATGGCTTTCAAAAACTCAGCAATGGGACGCCTTCTGTATTCAAAGGACTTTGAATTGCCACCTCTGAGACCTTTGCCAGATAATGATCGACCTCCATTGCCATTTGTGGTAGTAGGGGACGAGGCGTTCCAAATGTGCGAGAACCTCATCAAGCCATGACTTGAACACTGCTAAGCGTGTGTTTAACTACAAACTAACACAAGCTAGACGACAAGCTAGTTTGGTATTTTAGTTGCCAAATGGCGTATTCTCACCAAAGCCATAAATCTTAAGGTTGAAACCATAGACAATATAGTTAAAGCTTTTGTAGTTCTACATACCTATCTTTTATCACAGTAACCACTGCGTCTGGACCAGCAAGAGATTGATTGCACACTCACCAGGCTGCAACAATTGTCATATCGGTCAACCCTTGCCGTTTCGCCAATTACTTTATTTCTGAAGCGGGCAGAGTGAGTTGGCAGGATAATGTTGTTTAATTGTTGTTTAAACTGTTTGATCTTCTATTAAATCAAAGTTTTTTGGGTATACACCTTGTGTCTTATTTTTTACTCAACCCCAAGAATGCTTCTGCTACAATGGTGGTGGTATTATTTTTTTCACACAAGCTAATGCCACCCATGCTATCTGTATTTTGTGCATGGCATATTTCACGTTGCAGCATCACTCTTGTAAACATGCACATGATCCAGATCCTCATGGGTGGCATTAGCTTTTGTGAAATAAATGTGAAGGGTAGTAGCCATACATATTGGGTCCTCTTAGACATTGGGTGCATATTGCTAGGATATTCCCTCCTTATAGGTGCGGGTCCCAATGCTGGGATGAGCACCTATATCGGTGACAGTCACACAAGGTGTTTGCTGGAGAAGTCTGGTCCGGCCACCACCAAGCACTTTCTCCATAGCGGTGAATGAGTGCACCGCACATGACAGGCCACTGCTCCCATTCACTTCTATGGGCCTGACAGAAATGACCTATCTAGCGCTCGGCTATATTTTGATAATGTGCCTGTGTAGTGTTCTCACCAGCACTTTCATATTCTCAATATAGGTGTGTGTACATGTGCTAGGATACACACCTATAAGTGAAAGGTGGCATATCCTAGCATATGCCGCCATCGTCTTTGTTGAGACAACCCCTTTAAGCTATTGGCTCTTCCCCAATATTTTAAGACACCATTGTGTTTTTGTTGTTTGACAACATTACACAATCTGCCTTGTCACGAGAAATAATACTTGTTAACCTGTTACGGACACAGGGCGTACAGGTACGCCCTGATGTACTGGTACTTAAAGACACACAGCGTACCTGTACGCACTGTCTATTTCCGACCACCGGCGGGCGGTTATCGGAACCCGGTGCCTGCTCAAATCATTGAGCAGGCACCTTAGATAAAAGCGAGACCTGTGGTTTGCGACTTTTACCTTATGTGGCGGGCGGCGGTGCCATTGGGTCCCCATGCGGCTGTAGGGGGGACCCGATGGCATGGGAGGTAGCGCGATGCCTTCCTTAGGCATCAGTGCTGCCTTCCGGTGACGAGCCTGTGAGATCCAGCCCCCTGGATCTCACAGGCTGGAAGCTGTATGAGTAATACACACTGTATTACTCATACAGCCAATGCATTCCAATACAGAAGTATTGGAATGCATTGTAAAAGGAATCAGACCCCCAAAAGTTGATGTCCCAAAGTGGGACAAAAAATAAAGTAAAAAAAGTTGAAAAAAAAATAATTTCACCCAAAAATTAAGTTTCAAGTAGAAATAAGCAAAAACGTAATTTTCTCCAAATAAAGGTGAAAAAAATTTGTAAATAGGGAAAAATAAAAAAAAAGAGTAGCGATATTAGGTATCACCGCGTCCATATCGACTGGCTCTATAAACATATCACATGACCTAACCCTTCAGATGAACACCGTAAAAAATAAAAACTGTGCTAAATAAAATAAAAAATTGTCACCTTACATCACAAAAAGTACAACAGTAAGCGATCAAAAAGGCGTATGCTCACCAAAATAGTACCAATCTAACCGTCACCTCATCCTGCAAAAAATGAGCCCCTACCTAAGACAATCACCCAAAATATTAAAAAAACTATGGCTCAGAATATGGAGACACAAAAACATTTTTTTGTTTAAACAAAGCTGTTATTGTGTAAAACTTAAGTAAATTAAAAAAGCATACATATTAAGTATCGCTGCATCTGTATCGACCGGCTCTATAAAAATATCACATGACCTAACCCCTCAGATGAACACCGTAAAAAATAAAAATAAAAACGGTGTAAAAAAAGCTATTTTTTGTCATCTTACATCACAAAAAGTGTAATAGCAAGCGATCAAAGAGTCATATGCACCCCAAAATAGCGCCAATCAAACCATCATTTCATCCCACAAAAAATGAGACCCTACCTAAGAATTTCCAAACAACTGAAAAAACTATGGCTCTCAGACTATGGAGACACTAAAACATGATTTTTTTTTTTTGTTTCAAAAATGAAATCATTGTGTAAAACTTACATAAATAAAAAAAGTATACATATTAGGTATCGCAGAGTCCGTGACAACATGCTCTATAAAAATACCACATGATCTAACCTGTCAGATGAATGTTGTAAATAAAAAATTTATAAAAACGTGCCAAAACAGCTATTTCTTGCTACTTTGCCTCACAAAAAGTGTAATATAGAGCAACCAAACATCATATGTACCCTAAACTAGTACAGGGTCACTTTTTGGGAGTTTCTACTCTAGGAGTGCATCAGGGGGGCTAAAAATGGGACATGGTGTCAAATCTGCCTTCCAAAAACTGTATGGCATTCCTTTCCTTCTGCGCCCTGCCGTGTGCTCGTACAGCAGTTTACGACCACATATGGGGCGTTTCTGTAAACTACAGAATCAGGGCCATAAATATTGGAGCTTTGTTTGGCTGTCAACCCTTACTTTGTAACTGGAAAAAAATATTAAAATGGAGAATCTGCCAAAAAAGTGAAATTTTAAAATTGTATTCTATTTACCATTAATTCTTGTGGAACACCTAAATGGTTAACCACGTTTGTAAAATCAGTTTTGAATACCTCGAGGGGTGTAGTTTCTAGAATGGGGTCATTTTTGGGTGGTTTCTATTATGTAAGCCTCACAAAGTGACTTCAGACCTGAACTGGTCCTTAAAAAGTTGGTTTTTGAAAATTTCTGAGAAATTTCAAGATTTATTTCTAAACTTCTAAGCCTTGTAACGTCCCCCAAAAATAAAATGTCATTCCCAAAATGATCCTAACATGAAGTAGACATATGGGAAATGTCAAGTAATTTGTTTTTGTAGGTATTAATATGTATTATAGAAGTAGAAAAAAATTGAAACTTGGAATTTTGCAAATTTCTCAAAATTTTAGGGAAATTTGGTATTTTTTTATAAATAAAAATTCTTATTTTTTTTTACTCCATTTTACCAGTGTCATGAAGTACAATATGTGACGAAAAAACTATCTCAGAATGGCCTGGATAAGTCAAAGCGTTTTAAATTTATCACCACTTAAAGTGACACTGGTCAGATTTGCAAAAAAATGGCCTGGTCCTTAAGGTGAAATAAGGCTGTGTCCTTAAGGAATTAAAGGGGTTTATCCAGGTTCAGAGCTGAACCTGGAAATACCCATATTTTCACCCAGACTGCCCAACTAAGCTGAATCACGCAGGTCAAAGGCATTTTATGGAGATCTGGTGACGTAGTGGGCTCTCCATAGCGCTGCCAGGCGAAGGCTTGATCCCATCAGTGAGCCCAGTTACATCACCAGCACTGATGGGCGGGCTTTAGCGCTGCCCTAGCCTGTGTTATTGTAATCCCGGACAACACCTTTAACAGCAGCATGTCCCTTGCGTGTCCCTTGTGCTAATCACGCTCGTTTATGTGAGAGCGTCTTCTGTAAATCATTAACTAAAGAGTGAAATTTTAATTTAGCGCTCTGTAGTTAATTAATTCACGATGATGCTGATTCACATGGACCGTGACTCCCACAAGGGCTCATGTGAAAGATTGACCGATGAACAAGCATTTGCTTCTTCATGTTCCAATCAGAGGGAATACGATCAATAAGGAGCTATAATAAACCCGTTATTGTGCGACATGACATGTTCAAGGTTCAGCCACCTTTGGCACTACAGCAGTTCAGAAAATAAAAGTCCCAGAAACCTATTTTCACTTCTATGGGCGTTATAATAAACGCAAAGTAGTGTGCTGCTAGTTTCACAGCAGCTGTAGTGGCCAAGGTTGCTGATAGTTTGTACCTGAAAATAAAAACACACACTGAAGTACATTCATCTTATTTATTTCACAAAAAATATAATAAACATTTTTTTATGAATAAAGAAATATTAACAAAACAAAAAATTATAAATCTTGAATCTCTGGAGGGGAGGTGACTGTCGCGCGGTCGACTCTCTTGGGCTGGCAGCGCTAGCCCCCCTGTCTTCAGTGGCTGAATAAAAAATGACAGGCCGCAGGAAAGGATGCATGGTGGATTTGTAGGGTGTGGACAGAGGATGGGCCAGAACTGGAATATTCCTGTCGAAGAGGGAGTTTGAAAAGAAGTGAGAGCAACATAGTGAGGAGGAGAAGGAGGAGTCAACACATGCTTGGTAGGGGTGGGAATGGGATGGTGGTTGGGAAAGGGACTGATGCCGGGAATGGGATGGTTGCCGGAAAGGGGATGGGTGAAAGGAGTGGGATAGGGGAAGGATTGGGACGGGGCGGTGCAAAATTTCCCACGACCCGTTCTCAACCAAATTTTTTAAATGATGCAATTGCTCGGGTGTCATTTGATCCATCCTGGGGCTGAATTGCCGTGCCCCCACCAGGCGACATACCAAGTCGTCCCTCATTTCCTCTGCAAAACATTCTAGCGCATAGGAAATGATCTCTACAAGGTTCCCAAAATCCTCATGATTGCTCCTACCGGATCTCCTACTATTCAACAGGGCTCTCGCATTTTATCTGCAATTAGCGAGCCTCTGTTCAATAGAGGGACCCGGCAGGCAGCATTTTTGGGTCCACCTCCAGAGCGGAACGGAAGCAAACTGATGCATTCTGAGTGGATCCTTTTCCATTCAGAATGCATTTGGGCAAAACTGATGCGTTTTGGACCGCTTGTGAGAGCCCAAGACGGATCTCACAAACGGAAAGCCAAAATGCGAGTGTGAAAGTAGCCTTATAAAGCTACCTAAAAATGACTTTTCCCAGACTAAACCTCTTCCTCACCAACTCCTCTGTCCTAAACTCATTTCTGTAGCATTCCGAAACCGGAAGCAGATCGGCCGGCACCAATCCTGTCAGTTCAATAATGGCTCGAATCCTACTTATCACAATCAACTACCTTTTGTGTCACCCCCAATTCCTCATAGTTTCTAAGCTCTTGCGATCAGGCCCCTGACTCTGTGTTTCAGTTGTATATTAGCCAGTTACTTTTGTTTTGCACATGAAGCCTGTGAATTTGTAAAGCGCTGTGGAAGCTGGTGGCGCTATATAAATATTAAATTATTATTAGACTCAGCATATCTAAAATATACTCAGAACTTTCCTGCGTGAACTCTCCCCTGCCATATGTAGAGGGCTGGGGTAAAGAGCTTGGCAAAATGTTCAATTAACAGGAGGAAGAGACTATTTTGAATAATTCAGTGCCACACCCAACATCCATCAAATTACAAGTATTACATTATAAACTCCTAACTAGGTTGTACAAGACCCCTGTTCTTCTCCACAAAATGAACCCAGAAATTTCTAAGACGTGTTGGCGATGCAGTCTCAGAAGGAACATTAATACACATCTGGGTAACATGGCCCAAACTGAACATACTTTGGGAAAAATTCTCAAACATAATCAAAAAGATCTACAATGCTAAATTTCTGAACCTGCACAATAAAGATAACCCTATACTGAGAGACTATTTCCATCCCTATTATACACGTTTAAAATGTTGATTCCTAGGCTCTGGTTACAGGAGGAACCCCCCACCATCAAAGAATGGTTTACTGATATATGCCAAATCTGTATATTAGAAGAACTGAAATGGACCACTTTAGGACAATACATCAAATTCATCAAAATTTGGGGTAAATGGTTAAACAATTTGTTTTGCTATTTCACACCTCTGTTGTCCAAAAGTTTAAGATACAAATAGGACTATAAATAAAAGGGGACTAAATATATGAGCAAACATTTCCCCTCCTTTTTGGATCTTAACAATAGGGCCTTTTGACATTCAACGATATTGAAAGTTCTATTCTGCGACGCACTAATAGAGGCTTGACCCAAAATGCTAATAAACAGGAATACAACAATTTTCACTACATCATATAGAATGAAAACTATTTACAGAAAGGAATTCATAAAAAGCTTACATTTTGAATCTCAGATTGTTACAAACAGTAAACTTATTCTGGTATAGTTATTGGACTTCTATAAAACAAAAACTGCATTTATGCACTCTTGACAGAGGTCCATGTATTAATGCTTATATTTTAATCTTTGTATAAATACAAACATTTACAAGATATATACAGTACAGACCAAAAGTTTGGACACACCTTCTCATTCAAAGAGTTTTCTTTATTTTCATGACTATGAAGGCATCAAAACTATGAATTAACACATGTGGAATTATATACATAACAAAAAAGTGTGAAACAACTGAAAATATGTCATATTCTAGGTTCTTCAAAGTAGCCACATTTTGCTTTGATTACTGCTTTGCACACTCTTGGCATTCTCTTGATGAGCTTCAAGAGGTAGTCACCTGAAATGGTCTTCCAACAGTCTTGAAGGAGTTCCCAGAGATGCTTAGCACTTGTTGGCCCTTTTGCCTTCACTCTGCGGTCCAGCTCACCCCAAACCATCTCGATTGGGTTCAGGTCCGGTGACTGTGGAGGCCAGGTCATCTGGCGCAGCACCCCATCAGTCTCCTTTATGGTCAAATAGCCCTTACTTTCAAAGTTTTCCCAATTTTTCAGCTGACTGACTGACCTTAATTTCTTAAAGTAATGATGGCCACTCGTTTTTCTTTACTTAGAATTTATATTATGGAAGAAAAAAGCAGCTAACAGTCTATTCAGTAGGACTATCAGCTGTGTATCCACCTGACTTCTCCTCAATGCAACTGATGGTCCCAACCCCATTTATAAGGCAAGAAATCCCACTTATTAAATCTGACAGGGCACACCTGTGAAGTGAAAACCATTTCAGGTGACTACCTCTTGAAGCTCATCAAGAGAATGCCAAGAGTGTGCAAAGCAGTAATCAAAGCAAAAGGTGGCTACTTTGAAGAACCTAGAATATGACATATTTTCAGTTGTTTCACACTTTTTTTGTTATGTATATAATTCCACGTGTTAATTTATAGTTTTGATGCCTTCAGTGTGAATCTAAATTTTCATAGTCATGAAAATAAAGAAAACTCTTTGAATGAGAAGGTGAGTCCAAACTTTTGGTCTGTACTGTATATGTGTGTGAAACTCATCCTGGAGCGATAACATGTATCACTCATAACATGTAAATAGTGCTGATCTGTTTTTCTCTTTATACTATGTATGTGTATATATGGTGCACACAAAGATCTTAAACTAACTATAGCCAAAACGAATAACTATTTGTATATTTATATTTTTTTAATGAAAAAAGTGTGTGTCCGTATATTTCACGCACACAAAGTCCTCTATTGCTAAAACCAACTGTAGCAAAACATTTTAACAGCTTGAGCTGTTCTTAACAGCATTTACAAAGTATTAAAAAAAAGTTGCTTTACGGCAGCCACATGGGCCATAGACACAATGGACAGAAAGGGACCTAACTTAGGCTACTTTCACACTGGCGTTTCTGGGTCCGCTTGTGAGATCAGTTTCAGGGCTCTCACAAGCGGCCCCAAACAGATCAGTTTAGCCCCAATGCATTCTGAATGGATAAGGATCCGTTCAGAAAGCATCAGTTTGGCTCCGTTCTGCCTCCATTTCGCTCTGGATGCAGACACCAAAACGCTGCTTGCCTAGCGATGCGGTGCCAGGCAAGCATTGTAAGTCAATGGGGATGGATCCGTTTTCACTGACACAATATGGTGCAATTGAAAACTGATCCGTCCCCCATTGACTTTCAATGTAAGTCAATGTAAGATCCGTTTGACTTAGATTTTTTTTTTTTTTACAGAGTAATGCAAACTGATCCGTTCTGAACGGCTAAAAGCTTTTGTATCATAGGTGCGGATCCGTCTGTGCAAATACCAGACGGATCAGCACCTAACACAGGTGTGAAAGTAGCCTTAGATGGGAGTGTTCTGTGACCTGTGCAGATGTCATTGTACAATGAAAGAATAAATGAGCTCAACAATGGCTATAATTATAGTTCTAGGTATTTTAGTGACGTCATAGGGGCAGTCGCACGTCACAGTGCTGAATGCCTCTAAAACGTCTGGCACAGTGGAGAAGGAGAGAGTCCATCCCCACTGTGATTTGGCTGCCGCTGTGCCACCAATGGGAAGGTAATAGTGAGGAGGACGGGAGGGGATGTGGCGGCTGTGCCACCAATGAGAAGTACCCTCAATACCGGCTGTGTGAGGCCGGGGCTGAGAACAGTCGCTGCGCTCTGGGGGCTGCTGCACAGAGAGGCCGGGGCTGAGACAGTCACTGCGCGCTGGGGGCTGCTGCACAAAAAGGCCGGGGCTGAGACAGTCACTGCGCACTGGGGGCTGCTGCACAAAGAGGCCGGGGCTGAGACAGTCACTGCGCACTGGGGGCTGCTGCACAGAGAGGCCAGGGCTGAGAACAGTCACTGCGCTCTGGGGGCTGCTGGTTGGGACCATCAGTTGCGTTGTGGAGAAGTCAGGTGGATACACAGCTGATAGTCCTACTGAATAGACTGTTAGAATTTGTATTATGGCAAGAAAAAAGCAGCTAAGTAAAGAAAAACGAGTGGCCATCATTACTTTAAGAAAGTCTGAAAAATTGGGAAAACTTTGAAAGTGTCCCCAAGTGCAGTCACAAAAACCATCAAGCGCTACAAAGAAATTGGCTCACATGCGGACCGCCCCAGGAAAGGAAGACCAAGAGTCACCTCTGCTGCGGAGGATAAGTTCATCCGAGTCACCAGCCTCAGAAATCGCAGGTTAACAGCAGCTCAGATTAGAGACCAGGTCAATGCCACACACAGTTCTAGCAGCAGACACATCTCTAGAACAACTGTTAAGAGGAGACAGTGTGAATCAGCCCTTCATGGTAGAATATCTGCTAGGAAACCACTGCTAAGGACAGGCAACAAGCAGAAGAGACTTGTTTGGGCTAAAGAACACAAGGAATGGACATTAGACCAGTGGAAATCTGTGCTTTGGTCTGATGAGTCCAAATTTGAGATCTTTGGTTCCAACCACCGTGTCTTTGTGCGACGCATAAAAGGTGAACGGATGGACTCTACATGCCTGGTTCCCACCGTGAAGCATGGAGGAGGAGGTGTGATGGTGTGGGGGTGCTTTGCTGGTGACACTGTTGGGGATTTATTCAAAATTGAAGGCATACTGAACCAGCATGGCTACCACAGCATCTTGCAGCGGCATGCTATTCCATCCGGTTTGCGTTTAGTTGGACCATCATTTATTTTTCAACAGGACAATGACCCCAAACACACCTCCAGGCTGTGTAAGGGCTATTTGACCATGAAGGAGAGTGATGGGGTGCTGCACCAGATGAACTGGCCTCCACAGTCACCGGACCTGAACCCAATCGAGATGGTTTGGGGTGAGCTGGACCGCAGAGTGAAGGCAAAAGGGCCAACAAGTGCTAAGCATCTCTGGGAACTCCTTCAAGACTGTTGGAAGACCATTTCAGGTGACTACCTCTTGAAGCTCATCAAGAGAATGCCAAGAGTGTGCAAAGCAGTAATCAAAGCAAAAGGTGACTACTTTGAAGAACCTAGAATATGACATATTTTCAGTTGTTTCACACTTTTTTGTTATGTATATAATTCCACGTGTTAATTTATAGTTTTGATGCCTTCAGCGTGAATCTACAATTTTCATAGTCATGAAAATAAAGAAAACTCTTTGAATGAGAAGGTGTGTCCAAACTTTTGGTCTGTACTGTATATGTGTGTGAAACTCATCCTGGAGCGATAACATGTAAATAGTGCTGATCTGTTTTTCTCTTTATACTATGTATGTGTATATATGGTGCACACAAAGATCTTAAACTAACTATTTGTATATTTATATTTTTTAAATGAAAAAAGTGTGTGTCCGTATATTTCACGCACACAAAGTCCTCTATTGCTAAAACCAACTGTAGCAAAACATTTTACCAGCTTGAGCTGTTCTTAACAGCATTTACAAAGCATTAAAAAAAGTTGCTTTACGGCAGCCACATGGGCCATAGACACAATGGACAGAAAGGGACCTAACTTAGGCTACTTTCACACTGGCGTTTCTGGGTCCACTTGTGAGATCAGTTTCAGGGCTCTCACAAGCGGCCCCAAACAGATCAGTTTAGCCCCAATGCATTCTGAATGGATAAGGATCCGTTCAGAATGCATCAGTTTGGCTCCGTTCTGCCTCCATTTCGCTCTGGATGCGGACACCAAAACGCTGCTTGCCTAGCGATGCGGTGCCAGGCAAGCATTGTAAGTCAATGGGGATGGATCCGTTTTCACTGACACAATTTGGTGCAATTGAAAACTGATCCGTCCCCCATTGACTTTCAATGTAAGTCAGGACGGATCCGTTTGACTTACACTCCGTTTGACTCAGATTTTTTTTTTTTTTTTTACAGAGTAATGCAAACTGATCCGTTCTGAACGGCTAACAGCTTTTGTATCATAGGTGCGGATCCGTCTGTGCAAATACCAGACGGATCAGCACCTAACACAGGTGTGAAAGTAGCCTTATATTGGAGTGTTCTGTGACCTGTTTCATTGTACAATGAAAGAATAAATAAGCTCAACAATGGCCTACTGTGAATGGTGGATCCGGTCTTATCTATACACAGAGGTGATAACTCCTCATCATTACAGAAAGGTTCAGAATAATATATAACTGCAGAAAAGTGATCTGTACAGACCAAGAAGTGGTGCCTGTTATTAGGCTTAGTGGCCAGTGTGAAAACTGGAGGAATTTATGATTTTTTTGTTTAAATATATGCAGTGACATGGAAACTATCAAAAATACTTTAAAAATATGTTAAACATAAAACGTGATTTAAACAATTACAGTGATTTAAACAAGTCATTTTCTGATGACACGTTTCCTTTAAATAACTATTACATCAGGAACACTGTTTCTGCTCTGTCAAAGTAACTTTGTAGCCAGCAGGCGGTCTCTCTCACCAAGAACAAAAACTATCTTAGCAGTACGGCATACATATTAGGACATCGTCAGACATCATCCACAACTCCATCCTCCGTCAGGCAAAACTCCATCAGCCCTCAGACATCAGACAAAACTCCGCCCTCCGTCAGGCAAAACTCCATCAGACAAAACTCCGTCCTCCGTCAGACAAAACTCCATCAGCCCTCAGACATCAGACAAAACTCCATCCTCCGTCACCCAAAACTCCATCAGACCTCAGACATCAGACAAAACTCTGTCCTCCGTCACCCAAAACTCCATCAGACCTCAGACATCAGACAAAACTCCGTCCTCCGTCACCCAAAACTCCATCAGACCTCAGACATCAGACAAAACTCCGTCCTCCATCAGGCAAAACTCCATCAGACCTCAGACATCAGACAAAACTCCGTCCTCCGTCACCCAAAACTCCATCAGACCTCAGACATCAGACAAAACTCCGTCCTCCGTCAGGCAAAACTCCATCAGACCTCAGACATCAGACAAAACTCCGTCCTCCATCACCCAAAACTCCATCAGACCTCAGACATCAGCTAAAACTCCGTCCTCCGTCAGGCAAAACTCTGTCCTCCCTCAGACATCAGCCAAAACTCCGTCCTCCCTAACTCAAAATACGCCCTACTACACACACTCTTCACCTGACAGAGCTGCTAGCTGCTGGAGAGGCAAAGGACCTGTGATGACGTCATGACCATGTGACGAGTCACGTGTGTGGGAGGGGTCAGATGTGCACAGCAGCTGGTAGAGTGTACAGAACAGTAGCCATCAAATAGAGCTGTATACTAGAGATGTGTGTGTAACCTGCATGTAGCAGAGCTGTGTACTGTGTTACAGGGATGTATGTGTAACCTGCAGGTAGCAGAGCTGTGTACTGTGTTACAGAGATGCATGTGTAACCTGCAGGTAGCAGATCTGTATGTGTAACCTGCAGGTAGCAGAGCTGTGTACTGTGTAGCAGATCTGTATGTGTAACCTGCAGGTAGCAGAGCTGTGTACTGTGTTACAGAGATGTACGTGTAACCTGCAGGTAGCAGAGCTGTGTACTGTGTAGCAGATCTGTATGTGTAACCTGCATGTAGCAGAGCTGTGTACTGTGTAGCAGAGCTGTATGTGTAACCTGCATGTAGCAGAGCTGTGAACTGTGTAGCAGAGCTGTATGTGTAACCTGCATGTAGCAGAGCTGTGAACTGTGTAGCAGAGCTGTATGTGTAACCTGCATGTAGCAGAGCTGTGTACTGTGTTACAGGAATGTATGTGCAACCTGCAGGTAGCAGTGCTGTGTACTGTGTAGCAGAGCTGTACGTGTAACCTGCATGTAGCAGTGCTGTGTACTGTGTAGCAGAGCTGTATGTGTAACCTGCATGTAGCAGAGCTGTGTACTGTGTTACAGGGATGTATGTGCAACCTGCAGGTAGCAGTGCTGTGTACTGTGTAGCAGAGATGTGTACTGTGTTACAGAGATGTGTGTGTAACCTGCATGTAGCAGAGCTGTGTACTGTGTATATAGAGCAGTGTGTGTAACAGCATGTAGCAGAGCTGTGTACTGTGTTACAGAGATGTGTATGTAACCTGCATGAAGAAGTGCTGTGTACTGTGTAGCAGAGCTGTATGTGTAACCTGCATGTAGCAGAGCTGTGTACTGTGTTACAGGAATGTATGTGCAACCTGCAGGTAGCAGTGCTGTGTACTGTGTAGCAGAGCTGTACGTGTAACCTGCATGTAGCAGTGCTGTGTACTGTGTAGCAGAGCTGTATGTGTAACCTGCATGTAGCAGAGCTGTGTACTGTGTTACAGGGATATATGTGCAACCTGCAGGTAGCAGAGCTGTGTACTGTGTTACAGAGATGTGTGTGTAACCTGGGAACTATAAAAAAGTGTAAAAAACCCCCATAAATATTCAGATCACCCCCCTTTTCCCAAAATTAAAATAAAAGACACATCATGGGTTTCGCAATGTGTAAAAACGCCCATTGTATAAAAATATATTCCCCATACGGCAAACAGCAAAACAGAGGAAAAAAAAGAGTCCAAATGTCCGATTCGCCGTTTTTGGTCACTTCATTTGCTACAAAAATGTAAATAAAAAGTGATCAAAAAGTCTTAAACACCCCAGAATGGTATCAGTAAAAAGTTTAGATTGCCCCGCAAAAAATGAGCCCCGACCCAGCTCCGTACACATAATTACAAAAAAGTTATGGGGCTCAAAATATGGCGACAAAAAAAATCGGATATTTAATTTTTTTTATCACTATTAAAACGCAAGAAAAACTATACATATAAGGTATTGCCGGATTCGATCTGACCTGTTAAATAAAAGTAACCAGTCAGTTTTATCGCACATCGAATGTCGTAAATAAAAATCACGTAAAACTGTGGTGGAATTGCTTTTTTTTTTTTCAACAGGAAGAATGGGCAGTTTTACCATCTGAGAAAATAAAGAGCCTCATCCACAACTACCACAAAAGACTTCAAGCTGTCATTGATGTTACAGGGGGCAATACATGGTATTAATAACTGGGGTGTGTAAACTTCTGACCAGGGACATTTGGGGAGTTTGTGTTGTGATTATGATTTATAAAGAGTAAACACCGTTGTTTGACATAAATGGCTTCAGCCGACCACTAACCACGAGCGAGAGAAAAGTGTCCGTGTTATCATTCATATCTCTGCACAATGGTTACAGGGGTATTCTCATCTTACTGATCACTGTTACATCTGTTAATGATTTGACAGTGATAATTTTTCTAAATACATTTTATTACCCAATTCCCATCCTTTTTTAGAAAATAAGTCCCCTCTTACCTGATGTTGTCTTTGGTCTCCCCTGGTCACGGCCACCTCTCCTGTCGAATCCAGCCAGGCCACGCTTGCGCAGAAGACGGAAAATTCTCTCCCGGCTGGGCCGCGCAATGTCCTGAACGCGCATGCCGCTGCGCATGCGCCATGATGACTTCTTCCTGGCCAGTATAGTACAGAGCCGCGAATGCGCACGCCGACTCAGTACTATACAGGCCAGGAATAAGTCACCATGGCACATGCGCGGCGCTGTGCGCGTTCAGGACATTGCGCGGCCCGGCCGGGAGAGAATCTTCAGTCTTCTGCGCAAGCGCGGCCCGGCCGGGAGAAGAATACAGGAAGTGAACGTCACGCTCAAGGAAGGGAAGTATGAAAAAGGGAAGATGAGAATACCCCTTTAAGAAATCATAAATTCTGCAAGGGTATGTAAACTTATCAGCACAACTGTAAGTAGCTGTGTGATATAAATCTGTGGACTATGGGAAGTACAAGAGGATGTGCACCTTAAATCCCATCTTTGTAAGGCCTCTTGCACATGGCCGCTGTGTGCCTGTGGTCGTATTGTGGACCACATACGGCGGTTCCGCAATACACAGGGCACCAGCCGTGTGCATCCCGCATCCGTGATGTCGACCCATTCACTTGAACGGAACAGAAACACGGATCGGATCCCCACAGAAGCACTACAGAGTGCTTCCGTGGTGTTTCTGGCCATCCCTCCGCACAGCTGAAAAGTAGAACATATTCACGGACCCATTCAAGTTGAATGGGTCTGGATCTGTCCCGGCCGCTGCACACACGTTGCCCGTGCATTGGGGACTGCAAATTGCTGTCCCCAATGCACGGAATGGACCAACAACGTTCATGTGCAAGAGGCCTAACACTTGTGATCTGTGTGAAGCGGCATATATGCATTCATGCTGCATGTATTTATTAATTAGGGCGACCAATTCTGAGTAACTCGGAGTAACAGGAGATTTACAGAATCAGATTTTTTTTTTTTTTCGTCATATCTGAGCTCTATAACTTTTTGGGAATTATGTGTACGGAGCTGGATGGGGGCTCATTTTTTGCAGGGCAATCTAAACTTTTTACTGATACCATTCTGGGGTGTTTAAGACTTTTTGATCACTTTTTATTTTCATTTTTGTAGCAAATGAAGCGACCAAAAACGGCGAATCGGACATTTGGACTCTTTTTTTTCTTCTGTTTTGCCGTTTGCCGTATGGGGAATATATTTTTATACAATGGGTGTTTTTACACATTGCAACACCCATGATGTGTATTTTTTTAGTTCTTTTATTTTCATTTTGGGAAAAGGGGGGTGATCTGAATTTTTATGTTTTATTTTACACTTTTTTATAGTTCCCAGGTTACACACACATCTCTGTTACACAGTAAAAAGCTCTGCTACATGCGGTTACACACACATCTCTGTAACACAGTACACAGCACTGCTACATGCAGGTTGCACATACATCCCTGTAACACAGTACACAGCCTGCTACATGCAGGTTATACATACAGCTCCGCTACACAGCACACAGCTCTGATACATGCAGATTACACATACAGCTCTGCTACACAGTACACAGCTCTGCTACATTCAGGTTACAAATACAGCTCTGCCACACAGTACACAGCACTGCTACATGCAGGTTACACATACAGCTCTGCTACACAGTACACAGCTCTGCTACATGCAGGTTACACATACAGCTCTGCTACACAGTACACAGCTCTGCTACATGCAGGTTACACATACAGCACTGCTACACAGTACACAGCTCTGCTACATGCAGGTTACACATACAGCTCTGCTACACAGTACACAGCTCTGCTACATGCAGGTTACACATACAGATCTGCTACACAGTACACAGCTCTGCTACCTGCAGGTTACACATACATATCTGTAACACAGTACACAGCTCTGCTACATGCAGGTTACACATACAGCTCTGCTACACAGTACACAGCACTGCTACATGCAGGTTACACATACAGCACTGCTACACAGTACACAGCTCTGCTACATGCAGGTTACACATACAGCTCTGCGACACAGTACACAGCTCTGCTACATGCAGGTTACACATACAGATCTGCTACACAGTACACAGCTCTGCTACATGCAGGTTACACATACAGCTCTGCTACACAGTACACAGCTCTGCTACATGCAGGTTACACATACAGCTCTGCTACACAGTACACAGCCCTGCTACATGCAGGTTACACATACAGCACTGCTACACAGTACACAGCTCTGCTACATACAGGTTACACATACAGCTCTGCTACACAGTACACAGCTCTGCTACATGCAGGTTACACATACAGATCTGCTACACAGTACACAGCTCTGCTACCTGCAGGTTACACATACATCTCTGTAACACAGTACACAGCTCTGCTACATGCAGGTTACACATACAGCTCTGCTACACAGTACACAGCACTGCTACATGCAGGTTACACATACAGCACTGCTACACAGTACACAGCACTGCTACATGCAGGTTACACATACAGCACTGCTACACAGTACACAGCTCTGCTACATGCAGGTTATACATACAGCTCTGCTACACAGTACACAGCTCTGCTACATGCAGGTTACACATACAGATCTGCTACACAGTACACACCTCTGCTACCTGCAGGTTACACATACAGATCTGCTACACAGTACACAGCTCTGCTACCTGCAGGTTACACATACATCTCTGTAACACAGTACACAGCTCTGCTACATGCAGGTTTCACATACAGATCTACTACACAGTACACAGCTCTGCTACCTGCAGGTTACACATACAGATCTGCTACACAGTACACAGCTCTGCTACCTGCAGGTTACACATACAGATCTGCTACCTGCAGGTTACACATACATCTCTGTAACACAGTACACAGCTCTGCTACATGCAGGTTACACATACAGATCTGCAACACAGTACACAGCTCTGCTACCTGCAGGTTACACATACAGATCTGCTACCTGCAGGTTACACATACATCTCTGTAACACATTACACAGCTCTGCTACATGCAGGTTACACATACATCTCTGTAACACAGTACACAGCTCTGCTACATGCAGGTTACACATACATCCCTGTAACACAGTACACAGCTCTGCTACATGCAGGTTACACATACATCTCTGTAACACAGTACACAGCTCTGCTACATGCAGGTTACACATACATCTCTGTAACACAGTACACAGCTCTGCTACCTGCAGGTTACACATACAGATCTGCTACATGCAGGTTACACATACATCTCTGTAACACAGTACACAGCTCTGCTACATGCAGGTTACACATACATCTCTGTAACACAGTACACAGCTCTGCTACATGCAGGTTACACACATCTCTAGTACAGAGCTCTATTTGATGGCTACTGTTCTGTACACTCTACCAGCTGCTGTGCACATCTGACCCCCCCACACACGTGACTCGTCACATGGTCATGACGTCATCACAGGTCCTTTGCTTCTCCAGCAGCTAGCAGCTCTGTCAGGTGAAGAGTGTGTGTAGTAGGGCGTATTTTGAGTTAGGGAGGACGGAGTTTTGGCTGATGTCTGAGGTCTGATGGAGTTTTGCCTGATGGAGGACGGAGTTTTGTGTGATGTCTGAGGTCTGATGGAGTTTTGGCTGATGGAGGACGGAGTTTTGTGTGATGTCTGAGGTCTGATGGAGTTTTGCCTGACGGAGGATGGAGTTTTGTCTGATGTCTGATGGAGTTTTGCCTGACGGAGGACGGAGTTTTGTCTGATGTCTGAGGGCTGATTGAGTTTTGCCTGACGGAGGATGGAGTTGTGGATGATGTCTGACGATGTCCTAATATGTATGCCGTATAGCAGATAGTCCTCAGGGTCTATCATTATGACAGGCTGTCACAGTGACCATAGGCCTGGAAACTACTTAGATTAGTCCCCAGGGTCTTCAATGTAACGGAAACTGTATAGTAACAGCAATCTGCAGCACTAGGGGGTGCCTGAAAATTGTAATATGAACTGATGTTTTTATACATCAGGTTACATTTAACAGCTAAATGTCACAGTCCTGCGGTGATAGGCAAGCGGCTTATTGAATTTTCCATGAACACAGAAGAAATTCACCTGTTATGTTAAACAATGTGTATGTTAAAAATGATCTAAGGTATTCCAAGTACAAATTTGATATAGGACATACAAACGTTCAGAACATTGTTTACTTTTGAAAAGGTACCTGTGTGTATCCGTCTGTGGGCTTTTAGATGTGAACTCTTGGTATATACTTTATTGCATCCTTCAAAATCACATTGATGAACTCTCCTTTTTCTTAGACCTGGAGAACCTGTACCACTGTTTTGCATCCGTATGAGGCGGGAACTGGTTGAAAAGGAGCAATTTTAAAATCAGGAACCAATATAGAAGAAAACAAAATAAAAAAATAAATGCATTCACATGAAGAACAAAATGGAGATGACAGCCTAGGCTCTTATCACTGTATGGCTAGTGGATAACCAACACTTTTACAAGCTTTGAGTGCTTGTTGCAACCCAAACTGGAGCGGGTTTTCCCCTCTACACCACCACCAAGGGCTTTCTATATTCTGTATATTTTAGCATTCTTAAAGGGGACATCCTGCAAGGGTTTTTTGGATATTTTGCACCCCTGGTAGCCAGGACAATTTTCACAGAACCTATCAAGATTTGTTCCTGTTCTGTGTCAAAGATTATTATTAATTTGTATTCCCAGACTCTCCCGTATCTCTGGGATTTCTCAGGGCTACAAAAATGTTTGTATGATAAATTCTTGTTCTTAGATTCTGTAACCTACATACAGACCCCTAGTAGGACATTAGGTACTGAAGGAGAAAATGAAAAATATATAGTATAATGCCGCCTGTTTATACCATACACTACATTCCTAAATCTTATGTGTGTGTACACATTCCTAAGGAGAGGGGTAGTAATTACTTGGGTGAGGGGCTATAGATTAGATGAAGCAAGCATGGGTAATGAATAACAGATGTTGGCCAAGAAGAACATGAAGCAAGCACGCATTATCCATGTATCGAGATGTCCAATGGGGGTTGTAGAGAGAGTTTAACCTATCCAATGAACATAGGACAAGTATGTAAAGTTTAGGATGGTTATGTGCATAAGATAAGTGTGGGCCCCCTTTGAGCATTTTCCTTTGTGCGATTGAAGCTGTTGATACACCCGGCTAGCCGCAATAAACCTTATTCTTCCTGAACAATTTGCTTCCTGAGTGGTATTCCACAACATTTCTTGGTTGACCCAACGAGATCCCAGATACTCTAACCCTAAATGCTGGCAGTGTGACCATTAGGAAAATCTCAGCAATGCAGGCCTGTGCAAATTACAGGTAAGCAGACACCTTGCTTTGCTAAAGTCTGTCCGCACAGTTTTTTACAGTGCCCACCATAGTCCAGTAAGTAGGGGGATTAGTTCGGGAGAAGACACACACACACAATTTTTTTAAATAATTAGTATAAAGGGTAACAGTCAGGTTCGCGTCACTGCTGTCAAAATCTAAAATTTGATTAGCTATATTTTTAATTAATCAATTAATGATTAATTGATTGAATACATTTTTGGTGCAATTTCGATTGGATTTGGTTCTAAATCCCTAAAGAAAGAAGACACGGGTAACAGATAGGGAGTACCACTACTGTCCAGCGCTGGTTCTAAAACCTGTGTGAGAGAAAGTATTGGTTACGGACCAAAACCTCGGTTTCGGACCAAAGTAGGAAGAGGTAAGTTACGGTTAGAGGCACAGCTCATTGGTTACATAAATCAGTGCAAAAGACCTGTATGAGAGAAAGCAATACCCTATTGGTTACGGACCAACCCTCGGATTCGGGCCAAAGTAGGAAGGGGTCAGTTACGGTTACTGGCACGGCTCATTGGTTACTTAAACCGATGCAAAAGACCCACAAAGTGCTTAAATCCCTTGGGTGGTATATTCTTTTGTATATGTCATTGTAATTGTGTTGTGATTTTTGTGTTAACTGTCTGTTCTAACCATTTGTTGTATACGCTGAGTGATTGAAACTCCATATTTTGGTAAGCAGACACACCTTTGGTGTGGTGTTTTGGACTTTACTGTGAACACTGTGGAGGAGTAGAATCCGTGACTGTGTTGTTCCCTCAGTTTGCATTAAGGTAAGGGGACACTTGCTGTGTAGTAAGTGTGGTGTTAGTAGAATTTACCCTGAGCAAGGCAAGTTAGGCGACGTAAACTAACTATTGTACTAACTGGTGCAGTATTACTAGGATTGGTACTTAGCAGAGCATTGCACATCGTTCTACAGGAGTGTTTGTGACCATGAGTTACTCCCCCATTAGGGACATCTATTACTAATATCTTTTACGATTTGTGATTGTGATCAGACCATGACATCTCCATTAACAATTATGTGTCAGGAATACCATGACTATAAAACAGAGTTAGAGAAGTGGTGTGGGAAGTGGCACAAAAGGACATTCTCGCATACTGTCTCCTGGCCAGAGGCAGGAAGCTTTTCTAAGGTCCATTTGAATCATTTCCATACATATATTGAAGCCACCACATCAGGGAAAGACCAGCAACTAGAAATACAGTTCCTGAAAAAAAAAATGGAAAAAAAAACCCCATAGGGAACAGCAAGAGGCTTCATGTATGCCATCTACAGATGGTGATGAACAAAAGCCTACTGTAGCCCCATCTGCCCTCCCCCATATCATAAAACCCCCAACTATAGTGAACTGCTAGTGCAAGCTAAACAGATATCTACTGAAAGTGACTCTGTGGAACACATGGGAGATATCCCACTACCTGCTGAGGGATATAAGAATCCCCCAGTAATTGTAAAGGATTCTAAGATCAGAGCCAAGGTTGAATTGGGAAGTAAAAACACAGAAAAGAAAGATAGCTCTTATTCTTCAGAAGAGGGGGATTTGTCAGGTTTGGGGGAGTTAGGAGATAATATATGGGTTAATGTTTCTGGTTTAGTTTGTATTAACCACTTAAGGACCACAGGTTTATACCCCCCTAGTGACCAGGCCCTTTTTTACAAATCGGCACTCCACAAATTTAGCGGTTTATTGCTCGGTCATGCAACTTACCACCCAAATGAATTTTACCTCCTTTTCTTCTCACTAATAGAGCTTTCATTTGGTGGTATTTCATTGCTGCTGACATTTTAACTTTTTTTGTTATTAATCGAAATTTAACGATTTTTTTTGCCAAAAAATGACATTTTTCACTTTCAGTTGTAAAATTTTGCAAAAAAAACGACATCCATATATAAATTTTTCACTAAATTTATTGTTTTACATGTCTTTGATAAAAACAAATTTGGGGTAAAAAAAATGGTTTGGGTAAAAGTTATAGCGTTTACAAACTATGGTACAAAAATGTGAATTTCCGCTTTTTGAAGCAGCTCTGACTTTCTGAGCACCTGTCATGTTTCCTGAGGTTCTACAATGCTGAGACAGTAGAAAACCCCCACAAATGACCCCAGACACCCTAAGGTATTTACTGATGGGCATAGTGAGTTCATAGAACTTTTTATTTTTTGCCACAAGTTAGCGGAAAATGATGATTTTTTTTTTTTATTACAAAGTCTCATATTCCACTAACTTGTGACAAAAAATAAAAACTTCCATGAACTCACTATGCCCATCACAAAATACCTTGGGGTGTTTTCTTTCCAAAATGGGGTCACTTGTGGGGTAGTTATACTGCCCTGGCATTTTAGGGGCCCAGATGCGTGAGAAGAAGTTTGAAATCAAAATCTGTAAAAAATGACCGGTGAAATCCGAAAGGTGCTCTTTGGAATGTGTGCCCCTTTGCCCACCTAGGCTGCAAAAAAGTGTCACACATCTGGTATCGCCGTACTCAGGAGATGTTGGGCAATGTGTTTTGGGGTGTCATTTTACATATACCCATGCTGGGTGAGATAAATATATTGGTCAAATGCCAACTTTGTATAAAAAAATGGGAAATGTTGTCTTTTGCCAAGATATTTCTCTCACCCAGCATGGGTATATGTAAAATGACACCCCAAAACACATTCCCCAACTTCTCCTGAGTACAGCGATACCACATGTGTGACACTTTTTTGCAGCCTAGGTGGGCAAAGGGGCATACATTCCAAAGAGCACCTTTCTGATTTCACAGGCCATTTTTTTACAGATTTTGATTGCAAACTACTTCTCACGCATATGGGCCCCTAAAATAACTACCACACAAGTGACCCCATTTTGGAAAAAAGACACCCCAAGGTACTCCGTGAGGGGCATGGCGAGTTCCTAGAATTTTTATTTTTTTTTGCAAGTTAGTGGAATATGAGACTTTGTAAGGAAAAAAAAAATCATCATTTTCCGCTAACTTGTGACAAAAAATAAAAAAATCTAGGAACTCGCCATGCCCCTCACGGAATACCTTGGGGTGTCTTCTTTCCAAAATGGGGTCACTTGTGGGGTAGTTATACTGCCCTGGCATTTTAGGGGCCCATATGCTTGAGAAGTAGTTTGCAATCAAAATCTGTAAAAAATGACCGGTGAAATCCGAAAGGTGCTCTTTGGAATGTGTGCCCCTTTGCCCACCTAGGCTGCAAAAAAGTGTCACACATCTGGTATCGCCGTACTCAGAAGAAATTGGGGAATGTGTTTTGGGGTGTCATTTTACATATACCCATGCTGGGTGAGATAAATATATTGGTCAAATGCCAACTTTGTATAAAAAAATGGGAAATGTTGTCTTTTGCCAAGATATTTCTCTCACCCAGCATGGGTATATGTAAAATGACACCCCAAAACACATTCCCCAACTTCTCCTGAGTATGGCGATACCACATGTGTGACACTTTTTTGCAGCCTAGATGCGCAAAGGTGCCCAAATTCCTTTTAGGAGGGCATTTTTAGACATTTGGATCCCAGACTTCTTCTCACGCTTTAGGGCCCCTAAAAAGCCAGGGCAGTATAAATACCCCACATGTGACCCCATTTTGGAAAGAAGACACCCCAAGGTATTCAATGAGGGGCATGGCGAGTTCATAGAATTTTTTTTTGGGGCATAAGTTAGCGGAAATTGATTTTTTTTTCTTTTTTCTCACAAAGTCTCAATTTCCGCTAACTTGGGTCAAAAATGTAAAACTTTCATGGACTCAATATGCCCATCAGCGAATACCTTGGGGTGTCTTCCTTCCAAAATGGGGTCATTTGGTGGGTGTTTGTACTGCCCTGGCATTTGAGGGTGCCAGGGAATGCACATCAGTGCTGCAGCTGCAGCTGCTTGATCGCTTGGTCCACCTAGAAGGTAAAAAAAAAAAAAAAAAAACAGGCCGGAACGCAATAAATTTATTAACATTAACTTTAGAGAACATTAACTTTTATAAACTTTTGAAACAGAACAATAACTTTTTTGCTTACCGGTGAATTTTTTTTTACCTTTATTGGACAAACCTCTCCTTCCCCATGGGACAATGTGCAAAGCGCAAATCGCCCAGAGATGTGGCGAAGTACATTATGCACTTTGTCCCAGGTGAAAGGAGAGGTTTGTGGCAGCTCTGTGTGAAAGGGCCCTAAGACCCCTGTGTGCCTGTCCTGTGTACGCAATCCCTATGCTAATAGTGTACCTGAGTGTGGAACTTGCGGAAACACTCCCCTATGCATAGGGCAGGCTGGTCAGGACAGTCAGGACAAAAAAAGGTGGATTCACGCCTTATTCCACCCCTGCTACAGACACAACATCTTTTTCTTGGGTAACGTTGAGTTGGGGTACCAGGATAGACAGACGGGAAGTGTCTGCCATGTAGCCGGCTCACTACATCAGGGCCTTGGGGCACGGACCCTCCTGGATACAGGATTTCCGAAATGATCTCTTCCTGGAATTTTAGGAAGGATCCTGTTCTCCCAGCCTTACTGTAGAGAACAAAACTATTGTACATCGCCAATTGGATCAAATAAACAGACACCTTCTTATACCAGCGTCTGGTTCTGCGGGAAACTAAATAGGGAGCCAACATCTGGTCATTGAAGTCCACCCCTCCCATGTGAAGGTTATAGTCGTGGACAGAGAGGGGTTTCACAATGACTCCAGTTGCCCTTTCAATTTGTATAGTCGTGTCTGCGTGAATGGTGGACAGAAGGTAAACGTCCCTCTTGTCCCGCCACTTCACCGCGAGCAGTTCTTGGTCACACAAGGCAGCCCTCTCCCCCCGTGCAAGTCGGGTACTAACGAGCCGTTGGGGGAAGCCCTGGCGACTAGGTCGCGCGGTGCCACAGCATTGAATTCCGACTATATGTAAGTGCCGAAAGAGGGCCACGCTTGAGTAAAAATTGTCCACGTATAAGTGGTACCCCTTGTGGAATAAGGGTGACACCAAGTCCCAGACAATCTTGCCACTGCTCCCCAGGTAGTCAGGACATCCGGCCGACTCCAGTTTTGAGTCTTTTCCCTCATAGACCCTAAAACGATATGTATAGCCTGTGGCCCTTTCACAGAGCTTATACAGTTTGACCCCATACCAGGCGCGCTTGCTGGGGATGCACTGTTTTATGCCAAGGTGCCCGGTAAAATGTACTAGGGAATCGTCTATGCAGATGTTTTGATTAGGGGTATACGCATCTGCAAATCTGGATGACAAATGGTCTATGAGGGGCCGAATTTTGTGGAGCCGGTCATAAGCAGGGTGGCCTCTTGGATGACAGGTGCTATTGTCAGCGAAATGCATAAAGCACATGATGACCTCAAAACGTGCCCTGGACATTGCAGCAGAGAACAGGGGCATGTAATGTATTGGGTCTTTAGACCAATATGACCGCAATAAATTTTTTTTAGTTAGACCCATGCTGAGGATAAGGCCCCTAAAAAAATTTAACTCTGAAACGGTGACTGGTTTCCACCGGAAAGGCTGGGCATAGTAGCTTTCCGGATTGGCGGTAATAAACTGTGTGGCGTAGCGGTTGGTTTCTGCCACAATTAGGTCATAGATATCCGTGGTGAAGAACAGCTCAAAAAACTGAAAGGCCGATCCTAAATGAGCCGTCTCCACGCGAACTCCAGACTGGGCGGTGAAAGGGGGCAATACGGGTGTGGCGGAATCAGGGGATTGCCAATTAGGATTTGCCAGCACCTCTGGGAGACTAAGGGTTCTACGGGCCTGTGAACGCGGTGGCTGCGACGGGGGAGTTATTGCACGTGCCACCGTACCAGCTGGAACTGCCCTTCTGGTGCTCGCCACTTCACCAGGGAATACGGCAGTGCTGGTAGAAGGTCCAGGGTGTGCTGCGCTGCTGGTGTATGCCGCACCATAAACAAGATCAGCACTAGCACCACTCTGCTGCAAATGAGGATCATCATGCGGGGTATGCAGAACTCTGACATGGGATCGGGTACGCCTGACCGTAGCAGGGACCTCTACCTAGTCATCTTCGCTATCGGTTAGAGTGCCACTGCTGTCTACAGGTTCATATTCTGAACCACTGGATTCAGCGGATGAGGCGTCCCCATCGCTTTCATCCATCACAGTCAGAATCCTGTAGGCCTCTTCAGCGGAATACCCCTTGTTTGACATTTTGGGTTCACTAAATTTAGGGGGTATTCCTCTGAGACTACCCGGGAAAAAGAGCAAACCTACCTAGTAAAAAGGAGTGCTTGCGAAGTAAAGCTGCGATCGCTAATAAAGATCCAAAAAGCTCAAAAGTGATCTTTTATAGCTGCGCAGCGATTTTGCGGTGTTTTTGCAGTGATCAGAAAAAAAAAAATTCTGTCACTGCGGTGGGGCGGACTGAACGCAAGTGTGCGCACAAGATCAGGCCTGATCGGGCGAACACTGCGTTTTTTGTAGAACCTAAGGCGACCCTAATGTACTTATATAGATCTGATTGCGATCAGTATTGATCACTTACAGATACTATATAGTACTAGTGCTGATTAGCGACAGCGATGACGCTGATCAGCGACTAATCAGTGACTGCGGTGCGGTGGGCTGGGCGCTAAACTACCTAGCAAGTAGCTAACTACCTGGCAGGGATGAGGGACCCTTACAGGGAGGGTGATCAATGACAGGGGGGTGGATAAGGGGGTGATCAGGGTGATCAGGGAGTCTAATATGGGTGATCAGGTGCTAAATAAGGGGTTAATAAATGATAGGGTAATGTCTAATGTGTAGTGTGGTGATTTGGTGCTACTTACAGAGCTGCCTGTGTCCTCTGGTGGTCGATCCAAGCAAAAGGGACCACCAGAGGACCAGGCAGCAGTTATATCAGACGCCATTTTCAAAATAGCGTCTGACATAACCATTTCATTGGTCGATTCAAAAATCCACAGCCTGCCAGCCAATGATCGCGGCCGGCAGGCTGCAGATGAACTTGTGAACTACGCGCTCCTGTGAGCGCGCGTTCACAGGAAATCTCGGCTCACGCGAGATGACGCCAATCGGCGTTAGTGTGACCTGGGACCGCCGCAGCACTGACGCCTTTCGGCATTAGTGTGACGGGAGGTGGTTAAAGTGTAACTGCCATTTCACTACCAAAAATGAAATTCCTAATATATGTGATGCTAACGGGAAGATATTCATGAAGCTGCATTTTTCAGCTAATTTTACCTTTCCGATGTCTGTATTCAGCCCTTAGCAACCATATTACTGTGTGCCTCTATTTCAGCTTCTTCTAAAATGCCTTCTGCTGCACTTCCTGTGATGATGTTTGCCCTTTCTTGAGGCTGTCCTGTATTTCCCTCACTTCCCATAAGTCCTTGCTCTCCTCACATGCACTAGCACACAAGCAGGACCAATCAGAATGCAGACAACCTCCTCCATTACCCAAGAGCAGTGTGTATCCTCTCACATACAGCTAATCAGAGACAAGCCATGTATTACATGAAATCAGTAAGCATTTGTTTTAATAGTCTGCTATTGTAAGCTGTGCTACGGTACTTTCCCACCGATGCTTTTACTTTACTGAGCCTATCTACAGCATGATCCCTGTAATGTGAAGCCCAGGTCAGCAGGGCAATGGGAGGCAACGGAAAGTAGATTTTGTTTTACACTTTTTTTATTTTATTTATCAAGACCCATCTGGATCTTGAAAAGCCAGTGGGCCTGATCACTATACAGTGCATTGCAATAGATGACTATTGCAATGCACTGCTGCATGTACACTAAGGCTGATCAGACCCTCAGGGCAGCCCGGATACCTTTGTAAGGTGTCCGGTTGCCATGGCAACCATCGGACCCCTGCCATTGCAGCAGCGCGATGCAAGAGAAAGGGAGCTTTCAACCCCATGGATGCTGCGGGCGGCTGCTGACAGAAGCATCTATGGGGTTAAACGGCCGATCGGTGCCAGCACCGATTTCGCCCGTTGCAGCAGAGTGTTAGCTGTAAATTACAGCTAACACACTCTGCTGATGGTAGCGACTCTGTTCCTGAGCCGCTGCCATCAATGCCAGCACAGAGGGTCAGGGGGAACGGTGGAAATGGCGGCATCTTTAGGAACTGGGGGGCATGGGAATCATGAGGGGCACAGCGGCACACCCAAAGTGAAGATCACAGTCTGAAAAAAGAATTTTTACAGTGTCGCGCTCCGATTGGTTAGTCTGAATAGATTAACCAATCACGACCGTCGGCAAGGGACCACTCTGATTGGTCCCGAGCCTGCATTACTAGGCTCTGCACAAAAGGTGGGAGGAGGAGCCAGTGTCCTACAACACTGCGAACGTTCATCCAGGGCTGAGCTTCTCCTTCCAGAGCTGATCCGTCTCTTGTTTTGAAAAAAGAAAAGACGGACTGCACATGGCAACGCACTAAGGAGAGGGCTGCACTAAGGTAAAGTGGCAAACAGTTGTGGTAGCTTTTTTCTTGTAACACAGAAAATTATTACATTTTAAAAGACAAATGCACATGTACTGTAGGGTGCACTATACCATTACAGCATGACAATTAAATGGCAGTTATACTTTAATATTTGTTTTAGCTTAGTAGGGCTAACAGGACTATAGGCACCATTTTATTTTGTAATATTTTATTTTTATTATATCAAATGTATTTGCCTCTTACACTGCATGTTATAAGGAAGATTGTCATATTTTATGAATGCCAGCAGCTTCTTACATAGAATGATATATTGAAAATTTTTGGTGGTTGAGGAAGCGTGCGCCACTCAAAACCCAATCAGCTATGGGGACGGATCCGTTTGTAATGGTTCCATTTGAGGCGGATCCGTTTCAAACCGATTTGCTCACTGAGCATGCTCAAGAATTGTCCCCTCCCCCAGCAGCCATATCGGCCATCTTGGATCAACTTGGCAAACAAACTGGTAATCGGAACGGAGTGCCTGCCGAATTAATTCGGCAGGCACTCTGACACAATGCCTTGGGGGGACTTGTGACCTGATCTATAAAATAGTCCTGTTTCTTTACCCGAACGATGAACACCATAAAAATAAAAAATAATGATGAAATAGAAATTTTGCCCACCTTACTTCCCAAAAAAGGTAATAAAAGTGATTAAAAAAGCCGCATGTACGCCAAAATAGTACCAATCAAACTGTCATCTCATCCCGCAAAAATCATACCCTACCCAAGATAATCACCCAAAAACTGAAAAAACTATGGCTCTTATACTATGGAAACACTAAAACATGATTTTTTTTTTGTTTCAAAAATGAAATCATTGTGTAAAACTTACATAAATAAAAAAAAGTATACATATTAGGTATCGCCGCGTCCGTATCGACCGGCTCTATAAAAATATCACATGACTTAACCCCTCAGGTGACCACCGTAAAAAAAAAAAAAAAAACGGTGTAAAAAAAGCCTTTTTTTTTCATCTTACGTCACAAAAAGTGCAATAGCAAGCGATCAAAAAGTCATATGCACCCCAAAATAGTTCCAATCAAACTGTCATCTCATCCCACAAAAAATGAGACCCTACTTAAGATAATCGCCCAAAAACTGGAAAAACTATGGCTCTTAGACTATGGAGACACTAAAACATTTTTTTTGTTTCAAAAATGAAATCATTGTGTAAAACTTACATAAATAAAAAAAATTGTATACATATTAGGTATCGCCGCGTCCGTGAAAACCTGCTCTATAAAATTACCACATGATCTAACCTGTCAGATGAATGTTGTAAATAACAAAAAAAAAGTGCCAAAAAAAGCTATTTCTTGCTACCTTGCCGCACAAAAAGTGTAATATAGAGCAACCAAAAATCATATGTACCCTAAACTAGTACCAACAAAACTGCCACCCTATCCCGTAGTTTCTAAAATGGGGTCACTTTTTTGGAGTTTCTACTCTAGGGGTGCATCAGGGGGGCTTCAAATGGGACATGGTGTCAAAAAAAACAGTCCAGCAAAATCTGCCTTCCAAAAACATTATGGCATTCCTTTCCTTCTGCGCCCTGCCGTGTGCCCGTACAGCAGTTTACAACCACATATGGGGTGTTTCTGTAAACTACAGAATCAGCGCAATAAATATAGCATTTTGTTTGGCTGTTAACCCTTGCTTTGTTACTGGAAATAATTGGATTAAAATGGAAAATTTGCCCAAAAATCGAAATTCTGAAATGTTATTAACATTTGCCATTAACTCTTGTGGAACACCTAAAGGGTTAACGACGTTTGTAAAAAATAAATGTAATACCTTGAGGGGTGTAGTTTCTAGAATGGGGCAATTTTTGGGTGGTTCCTATTATGTAAGCCACACAAAGTGACTTCAGACCTGAACTGGTCCCTAAAAAGTGGGTTTCTGAAAATTTCTGAAAAATTTGAAGATTTGCTTCTAAACTTCTGAGCCTTGTAACATCCCCCAAAAATAAAATATTCCCAAATGATCCAAACATGAAGTAGACATATGGGGAATGTAAAGTAATAACTATTTTTGTAGGTATTACTATGTATTATAGAAGTAGAGAAATGAAAACTTGGAAATTTGCAATTTTTAAAAAAATGGTAAAATTTGGTATTTTTTATAAATAAAAATGATTTTTTTTTAACTTCATTTTACCAGTGTCATGAAGTACAATATGTGACGAAAAAACAATCTCAGAATGGCCTGGATAAGTCAAAGCGTTTTAAAGTTATCACCACTTGTCAGATTTGCAAAAAATGGCCTGGTCCTTAAGGTGAAATAAGGCTGTGTCCCTAAAGGGTTAAAAAGTGGGTTTTGAAAATTTCAAGATTTGCTTTTAAACTTCTACAGGGCTCCAGACTAAAAAAAAATATCAAGGAGCCATTGGCTCCTAACCTGAAAAATTTTGGAGCGACATTTAAATTTTTAGTCGCCAAATTTAAAATACATATAATTACGGCAGAATAAAAAAAAAAAACACACACGTCTTACCTAGGGTTGTCACGATACCAAAATTTTGACTTGATTTCGATACCATAAAAAAGTATTGCGATACTCTATACCAGTGATGGCTAACCTTGGCACTCCAGCTGTGGTAAAACTACAACTCCCAAGATGCCTCCCTTGCTTGGCTGCTCTCAGAACTCTATAGAAATAAATGGAGCATGCTGGGAGTCGTAGTTTCACCACAGCTGGAGTGCCAAGGTTAGCCATCACTGCTCTATACCATGTGAAAAAAATAAAACACCAAAAAAGCCGCGTGCATTCCACATTTTATGGAACGTCTGGACCATAATAGAACAACCTAACCTAATTTTTGTCAGGATAAGGTGACAAAAAAAAAAAAGGGCAAATTGCACTTTTTTTTTTTTTTTTGATCTGTTACGGAGTTCACCGCATAGGAGATATTTTTAAATATTTTAATAGTTCGCACTTTTTCGGGAGTAATGATATGTAATTTTTTTTATTGTTTATATATATATTTTATATGTAAAATTATTGGGCAAGGGAGTGATTTAAACTTACTATTTTGGTGTGTTTTTTTTTTTTTTCAATACCTATTTACCCCCTTAGAGGCTAGAACCTGGGATCTTTCATCCCTTGTCCTAGTCACCCTGATAGAGCTCTATCAGGGTGAATAGGACCTCACACTGTCCCTGTTGCTCTGTGCTTTGTGCACACAGCAGCAGGGAGCCAGCCGACTATGGCAGCCAGGGCTTGAGAAGCGTCCTGGCTGCCAAGGTAACCGATCGGAGCCCCAGGCTTACACTGCTGGGGCTCTGACCGGAACTGCCACTGCCACCAATGATAATAATACTTGGGGAAGGGAGGCAGGTGACGCACTGCACCACAAATGATAATACTTGGGGGAGGGGGGGTTGGGGGCGCACTGCGCCACCAATGATTCTGATTTATAATACTGGGGTTGGGGGGGTGCGGTGCACTGTGCCACCAATGAATATCATTTATGCTTAATACAAACGCAGGCTGCAGGTGCCAGACATATCCCATACCTGGCACCCAGCCTCTAAGTCTTGTCACCATTTAGCAATTCTAGGTCGCATTTGCAACCATTTTGGTCGCCATCTGGAGCCCTGTTCTAAGCCTTGTAAGGTCCCCAAAAAATAAAATGTAATTCCCAAAATGATCCTAACATGAAGTAGACATATGGGGAATGTAAAGTAATAACTATTTTTGTAGGTATTTACTATGTATTATAGAAGTAGAGAAATTGAAATTGGTAAATTTGATTTTTTTTTTATAAATAAAAAAGAATGTTTTTTACTCCATTTTACCAGCGTCATGAAGTATAATATGTGACGAAATAACAATCTCAGAATGGCCTCGATAAGTAAAAGCGTTTTAAAGTTATTCACACAAAGTGACACTGGTCAGATTTGCAAAAAATGGCCTGGTCCTTAAGGTGAAAATGTGCCCAGTCTCTAAGGGGTTAAAAAAAGCTGATCATCGGGGTGGGAGTTCTGGGAATCGGACTACCATCAACCTGATATTCCACACGTTTACAGCTGAATGATTGTCCTCCAATTTTGTTTCTGGATAAAATCACAAACAAGGAATACTGAAGATAAAAGCTAAAAAAATATTAATATAAATAACCATAAGGCAATCTCGCCAAATAAGCATGCAGCTAATGAAAGGGCATGTTTCAGTAGATTTGTTCGAATGAAACTGGCTGACTTGTTACATGTGCACTTGGCAGCAGCAGACATCTGTGTTCAGGACAGGTGGGGGCACAAAGCTTGTTCCTGGGCCATGCCAACTCAGCGTAGTGTCAAAGAAACCCACGATTCCTGGCTGGGGGTGTCTGTTGTCACTTGAGATGATGTTGAAGACCGAGTCAACCATTCAAGGAAGCTGGGTAGCCGACCAGAAAATGACAGCTGGATGACACTGGCAGCTCAGGCCTGTTGCTGCGACTGCTGCTTCCACCCCCTGTCATGCAAGCAGGTGTGCACCCACTGCGCCTGCAGGGGTGTGACTAAGTAACTACCTGGTCTTCACTAGAGCCTCTTATGATGAGGATAAGCTTGGACCGTTAGGGTAGTTACCAGGTGCCACTCCAGAGCAGTCCCCGAGTCAGTGGCAGCTGATAGGGTGGTCAGATATACAGGTGCAAGCACCGAGGCGAAGGACATGGTCAGGAAGTCCGAAGTCAGGGCAGGCAGTGATCAAGCAAAGTCCATAAATAAAGTCCAAGGTCAGAGGCAGGCGGCAAACAAGCAAAATCCGCTAAATGAAGAACCAGGGTCCGGTACACAGAAAAGCAAAAACTTCCAAAACACCTTCAGACTAGGAACTAGACAAGTTAGTGACCAAGATTGCTTAGGCGCCTTCCTGGGCCAGGAAGCGCCATTAAATACTTCCTGCAATTCAACCATAGGCTGAGGAGACAGAGGGCATGTACGTGCTACCTCACAAGGGAGAAGAGACACGCCCATGCAAGCCTAACTAATAGTACAGTATTCAAGCAGGAAGTAAGCTCTCGCATGGAGCGTAGATACAACAGTTAAGCTAATTGCTGCTTGCGCTTGTGAGCAAGGCCCATGGCAGCAGGAGGGAAAGAGGGAGCCCGTGCCCACGGGTAGGGGCCGCAGTGATGGCACGGACCGCTGGTCTAACACATTCCCCTTCTTCTGTTGCTATTTCTGCCAGCTCCAGAAACATTTTGGTACTGTAAAGATAACTGTAAGTGTAAAATAGCAGTAGTATCAGGGTGCAAATTCACCACCGAAACAAGGATGAATGGATTTACTTATGTATAAAAGAACGTAAAACACCCTAAAATCTTTAGTATCAGACAGCAATTTCACCCTAACAACAAAATCATGGATTAATGGAATGTGTACAACCTAAAATCAGTAGTATTAGAACACTTTCTTTCCCCAATTAGTGCAGCAAGGTGTAATAGAATAGTTCCTATTAGCCAAGCTTTACACTGTTCAATTGGCCACTGCTCTCTCCCAATAGTGTGGATAATGCCTTCCTATTACATCCCTACACTCTGTAAGCTGTCCCTGAACTGTGAATAAATTGTTTCCTAATCACTGTCCCTAGTGCCTATAACATCTCTCCTTTCACAAAGTTCACTGGAAAATGGCAGAGACTAGGCAGGATGAGACTTTTTATAGGGCTGTGACATCACAAGGGCTGGCTATTTGCTTATTGGTAGTGATGAGAGGCGGGGACTATACTCGAATTTGCAATATTTCATGAATATTTTGTAGAATATTCGTCATTTATTCGCAAATTTCGCAAATTAGAAATTATTTTATTAAATGTAAAAAATTGGCAATGTAAAAATCGTGTAATGCGAATTCGTAAAGCGAAATACAGGAGTGGGTCACTTTGGCTACATTTTTCAAGCTGCTAGAATTTTTAGGAGTTTCTCCTGAGACTGGAGAAAATGGTTGGCACAGCAGAACATTACAATAGCTTTATATACAGATAGAGTCAAGTGGTCTAATATACGCGATCGCGCTAATCGGCAGTGATTAGAATATTTTTTCGCACCATGAAACTTGCAACTTCACATTTTAGAAGGTATGACTACCGATTACTGATTGGTGCACTAAGTATTGTTGTGAACTTGACATTGCTTCCTTCTCATAGGCCCACAAGCAAGAAGCAGAGAGGAATTAAAGTGCTGCCCATAATTATTCATAGTCAAATTTTGACTAAAAGTTACTTTTATTCAACCAGCAAGTAATTTTTTGATGGGAAATGCCTTTATTGGCTATTACAGCAATCAAACGCTTCCTATAATTGCAGACCAGCTTTTTGCATGTCTCCACAGGTATTTTTGCCCATACATCTTTAGCAATGAGCTCCAAATCTTTCAGGTTGGAGGGTCTTCTTGCCATCACCCTAGCTCCCTCCACAGATTCTCAATTGGATTCAAGTCTGGACTCTAGCTGGGCCACTCAAACGTTAATGTTGTTGTCTGCTAACCATTTCTTCACCACTTTTGCTGTGTGTTTTGGGTCATTGTCATGCTGAAATGTCCACTGGTCCCCAAGGCCAAGTTTCTCTGCAGACTGCCCGATGTTGTCGTTGAGAATCCTCATGTATTGCTCTTTTTTCATGGTGCCGTTTACTGTGATTAGGTTCCCTGGTCCACTGGCTGAAAAACACCCCTACTACATTAGGTTCCCACCACCATGTTTGAGAGTGGGGATGGTGTTCTTTTGGTTGAAGGCTTCTCCTTTTTTACGCCAAATGAAGGAAACATCATTGTGACCAAACAATTCAATTTTAGTTTCATCTGACCATAACACAGAAGACCAGAAGTCTTCTTCTTTGTCCAGATGTGCTTTTACAAAGGCCAAGAGAGCTTTTGTGTGCCTTATCTGGAGAAGTGGAACCCAGCAGTGTGCAGTGTCCGTTGAATTGTCTGCATTGAGACATTGCCACCAGCAGAGCCCAGATTCACCAGAATGGCCTTCGTGGTGATTCTTGGATTCTTTTTCACCTCTCTACCCTCCTGGCCAGCACAGGTGTCACTTTTGGCTTCCGACCACGTCCTCTGAGATTTTCCACAGTGCGGAACATCTTGTATTTTTTGTTTAAATGTAAATAAAAGCTGAAAAGATTTTTTTTTCCACATTAATGCCTCTTGTACGTCGTCTTATCTTTTGGGAGACACCCATGTCATTTCCCATCAAAAAATTACTTGCTGGTTGAATAAAAGTAACTTTAAGTCAAAATTTGCCAGGGGTATGAATAATTATAGGCAGCACTGTATGTGTTCAGATAGAAATAAAATGCTGAATATTCAATATAACGATATATAAATAACGAATATATAGCACTATATTCTAAATATTTGCAAAGTCTCGAAGTGGCAATATTTTTTTAGAACATTTTTACTGAAATTCAGATCGAATGCCACTTTGATTCGCTGAACTTTAATTTACTGTTGGCGTTTGGGAAAGGGTTAACATTCACCATATGTCTACTTTATGTTGGCATCATTTTGTAAATGTCATTTTTATCTTTTTAGGACGTTGGAAGGCTTAGAATTTTAAAAGTAATTTTTTAAATCTTCAAGACAATTTTCAAAAACCCACTTTTTAAAAAGGACCAATTCAGTTATGAAGTCACTTTGTAGGGCTTTTAACAGAACACCCCTCAAATTATTCAAAACTGATTTTTGAAACTTTGTTAATAAAATATTTAATAAAATTTTCACAGCTAAGTGTTTCTAAATTTTACTTGCTAGGTTAAGGTGCTCACTTCACCCTTAGATCAATCCCTTGAGGTTTGTAATTTCCAAAATGGGGTTACTTTTTGGGGGTTTCCTTTCTAGGGTTTTCTCAGGGTCTCTTCAAATGTGACATGAAACCTGAAAACCATTCCAGCAAACTCTCCATATACAATATTGCGCTCCTACCCTTCTGAGCCCTGCTGTCTGCCTATAAATTGATTTACTACCACATATAGGGTGTTTCTGTAAACTGCAGAATCAGGATAATAAATATTGAGATTTATTTGGCTGTTAACCCTTGATGTATTACAGGAAAAAGGATTAAAATGGAAAATCCTGTGGAATACCTAAAGTATTCCGCAGGAATTAAAGCAAAACAAAAGTGAAATTTTAAATCATTCTGTGCAGATTTCCCATTTTAATCCTTTCGGTAACAAAGCAATGGTTAACAGCCAAATAAATCTCAATATTTATTATCCTGATTCTGCAGTTTACAAAAATACCCTATATGTGGTAGTAAACAACTTTATAGACAGACAGCAAGGCTCAGAAGGGTAGGAGAGTTTGCTGGAAAGGTTTTCAGGTATTGTGTCACATTTGAAGAGACACTGAGAAAACCCTAGAAAGGAAACCCCCAAGAAATAACCCCATTTTGGAAATTACAAACCCCAAGGGATTGATCTAAGGGTGAAGTTAACCCACCTTAACACAGAAAGTACATATTTAGAAACAGCTGTGAACATTTTATTAAATATTAAACATTTTTTCAATAAAAGGTTGCTTTAGCCCCAAATGTCTTATGCATTTTTTACTGAATACAGCAACACTCCCAGATTTGGTCACTGTTTGGTGACACAGCAGTGTTCATAAGGGAAGTAGTGGCATCTGGCATTTTCGAATATTTTTAAGGGATAAAACATTTTTTTTTACTAAGCTGTGTCATTTTGGGTTACATGTATTCATTGATCGTTTTTTATTTCACTTTTTCAGAGGTGGGGTAGTCAAAAATTGCAATCTATAAAAGTCTTTTATCTTTATTTTTCATGGGGTTCTCGATGCAGTACATATAATGTGAACACTTTATTCTGTGGGTCTAAGCAATTATGGTGATAAAAGATTTACCATATTTTTCGCCGTATAAGATGCACTTTTGCCTCCACCAATCTGGGAAAAAATGTTAGTATGTCTTATGAGGTGAATACTAATTATCACTTCCATTATCGAATCACTCATTAGTACAGGAAGACCGGAAAGAGGTGAATGCAGCGCGCCCTGTGCAGGCTCTGTACCCACTGCTTCCTCATACTTCCTCTGCCGCACGCAGTGACCTGCACACAGCGTGAGGATGTAAGCACACTCTGACCTCACATTGTGCAACTTCAGGTCTCAATACAGCATAGCAGGAAGCAGGATCGGCAGACGGAGCAGGAGAGGCAAGTCGATTTATTCTTTTTGTCTCCGATCGGAGGTCTGATTAACATGGGGATCTGATCCGAGGTCTAAATAGGGGTATTATTAACAGTAAGGGTCTAAACTGAGGTCAGATTAACATTGGGGGTCTGATTGGGGCTTGGAGCTGAGGTTTAATTAAAACTTTTTTTTTCTTATTTTCTTCCTATAAAACCTAGAGTCTGTGTCTTATGGGCATGTGCGTTTTTTTATGTTTTATAACTTTTTCATCATAAAATATATTTTTTTATTGGTAGTATTTTCATACACATGACTTTTTAATTCCTTTTTATTGAATTTTTGGGGGAAGTGAGGTGACAAAAAGAGAAATTCAGTCAGTATTTTTTATGACGTTCATGATGTGGGATCATTAATATGATCCTTTTATAGATCAGGCTGTTACAGATGCGGCAATATCAATTATGTATAGTTAATTATTTTTTTAATTTTTTTAATCGATTATAAATGAGTGGACACGGGAAAAACTATTTTTTTTTACCAAGTCCAACTTGGTACTTGAAGATCCAGTGGGTTTTATGTCTGTACATAACACTGTCTAGTGGGTTTTATGTCTGTACATAACACTGTCTGTACAATAGTCATCCATTGCAGTGAATTGTAATGTCAGTTTTACACGTACACTAGGCCTGCTCAGACTGGCCTGGAAGACTACAGTACAAGGCAAGACTGACGGGCCTTTGTAAGGCCATCAAGAGACTCTAATAGTGGGGCAACATGGGTGCACTGAGGCAATACAGATGGCACAAAGGGGGCACAGTAGGGGCTCAGAGAGGGTGCCATCTTGTTGGCTCTGATCTCCACAGTCATAAAGTGTGGAGATCAGAGTCAGCAAAGGCATTTTCAGACTAAGAACACTCTGAATGGTAGGTCTGTACAAACTAACCTATCAAAGCAATCATTGAAAAGGGACTACTCCAATTGGTCCCGTGCTAGCTTCTCCAAAGCCTCCTCTGCACGGGACAATTGAGACTTTGGCGCTGTGACACTGTACACAGCGTCCGATAACAGTTCAGATGTAACTGAAAATCTGTTTGCAGTAACTAACATGGAATCTGGCTATATAGTTACGTACATATGCACAAAGGGGTTGATGTATGCAAATTAGCCTCCAGGAGCAACGAGGAAGTTACCTTTACACCTAGAGGCTCCACTTTAACAGAGACGGGCCTGATTACATTTTCACTGCCTGGCCCTGTCAACCAAAGCGGAAAGGGCACGGTAGTTGCAGAGAGAGTAGAGCCTCTAGGTGTAACTGCATATATGAAAAAAAAAAATATCTCAGCAATGTCGGAATGTATGAAAATGGGACCAACACAGATGCCATAGAGGGGTTATTTGAGACTAAAAAATGTCCCCCATATGCCCGGGCCCCTTACACTGAATCTACTTACCTGGCTTCCTGCTCCCTGCACCACCACTGTTGCTTCTTCCCATGCGCGGATGAAAACATCCGGTGTCGGGGGGGGAGCAGCCAATAGTAGCTGGTGACAAGCCTCCCTAGCATCGCACGTGATGCTAGGGAGGCGCGTCCCCATCACTGCCTGCCATTGGGTTCCCCCCTCCCCCGACGCCGGATGTTTTCATCAGCGCACAGAGAGAAGCAGCAGTGGCGGTGCGGAGACCAGGAGTGGCACAGGGAGCGAGGAGCCAGGTGAGTAGATTCAGTGTGAGGGGCCCAATGTATGGGGAACACATTTCTTTGTCTCTGATAACCCCTTTAAGCTGCCAAGCACACATGCAACAGGTCAGGTTTCATAGCTACAAATCTGCTGACACATTCCATAAAAAAAAAGAAATTAATGAAGACTTGTATTTGCACAGTTTAAAACTAGTCAAAGGGGGAAGTATGGGGATTGAAATGAAAATTGTTACCTGTGTGTTGTATCCCGGAAAGAAGATGCGGTCTCCACAAGGCTCTCATCACTATCACTGTCTATCTCCACTGGAGACATTGAATTTGGATCTGCTTTTCCTTTATTAATAAAAATAAAATAAAATAAAATACACAGGTGGTTTTTATTCTGAAACTTTAGTATTAATTATTCATGCGCAGTGTATTTTTAAATGACAAAATTACTAAAACTGCCCAGTAACACTATCATTTGTAACTAAGAATGTCAATTTCTGTTAATATATGATGCAAAACATTGTTAACCATTTCACTACAACTTCAGATTTTTTAAAATATAATATAAACAATGGCCAGCTCACAAATTAAAACATAAGAACAATTTATTACACCATTCACAAAATTCATGTCATGTAAAAACCGGATTCCAAAAAAGTTGGGACACTATACAAATCGTGAATAAAAACTGAATGCAATGATGTGGAGGTGCCAACTTCTAATATTTTATTCAGAATAGAACATAAATCACGGAACAAAAGTTTAAACTGAGAAAATGTACCATTTTAAAGGGAAAAATATGTTGAATCAGAATTTCATGGTGTCAACAAATCCCCAAAAAGTTGGGACAAGGCCATTTTCACCACTGTGTGGCATCTCCCCTTCTTCTTACAACACTCAACAGACGTCTGGGGACCGAGGAGACCAGTTTCTCAAGTTTAGAAATAGGAATGCTCTCCCATTCTTGTCTAATACAGGCCTCTAACTGTTCAATCGTCTTGGGCCTTCTTTGTTGCACCTTCCTCTTTATGATGCGCCAAATGTTCTCTATAGGTGAAAGATCTGGACTGCAGACTGGCCATTTCAGTACCCGGATCCTTCTCCTACGCAGCCATGATGTTGTGATTGATGCAGAATGTGGTCTGGCATTATATTGTTGAAAAATGCAGGGTCTTCCCTGAAAGAGATGACGTCTGGATGGGAGCATATGTTGTTCTAGAACCTGAATATATTTTTCTATTTTTCTGCATTGATGGTGCCTTTCCAGATATGCAAGCTGCCCATGCCACACGCACTCATGCAACCCCATACCATCAGAGATGCAGGCTTCTGAACTGAGCGTTGATAACAACTTGGGTTGTCCTTGTCCTCTTTGGTCCGGATGACATGGCGTCCCAGATTTCCAAAAAGAACTTTGAATCGTGACTTGTCTGACCACAGAACAGTCTTCCATTTTGCCACACTCCATTTTAAATGATCCCTGGCTCAGTGAAAACGCCTGAGCTTGTGGATCTTGCTTAGAAATGGCTTCTTCTTTGCACAGTAGAGTTTCCGCTGGCAACGGCGGATGGCACGATGGATTGTGTTCACTGACAATGGTTTCTGGAAGTATTCCTGAGCCCATTCTGTGATTTCCTTTACAGTAGCATTCCTGTTTGTGGTGTAGTGTCGTTTAAGGGCCCGGAGATCACTGGCATCCAGTATGGTTTTACGGCCTTGACCCTTACGCACAGAGATTGTTCCAGATTCTCTGAATCTTCGGATGATGTTATGCACAGTTGATGATGATAGATGCAAAGTCTTTGCAATTTTTCGCTGGGTAACACCTTTCTGATATTGCTCCACTATCTTTCTGCGCAACAGTGTGGGAATTGGTGATCCTCTACCCATCTTGGCTTCTGAGAGACACTGCCACTCTGAGAAGCTCTTTTTATACCCAATCATGTTGCCAATTGACCTAATTAGTGTTAATTGGTCTTCCAGCTCTTCGTTATGCTCAAATTTACTTTTGCCAGCCTCTTATTGCTACTTGTCCCAACTTTTGGGGGATTTGTTGACACCGTGAAAATTTGAATCAACGTATTTTTCCTCTAAAATGATACATTTACTTGGATTAAACGTTTGATCTGTCATCTACGTTCTATTACAAATAAAATATTGACATTTGCCATCTCCACATCATTGCATTCAGTTTTTATTCACAATTTGTTTAGTGTCCCAACTTTTTTGGAATCCGGTTTGTAAAATATCTAAAAACCTCTAATTCATGCCAAATAATTATAGTCTCGGTCCCTTTTAACATCAGATTGCGGAGCTCACGCAAACGGGACTAAAACCAGTTCACACAGTGCGGTATATAGTGTCTGTCCTCAATGTAAGTTCTTTATTAATCTTCATATGCCTCATTAGTTCCTGGCCATATCGGTCCCTATAGTATTGCGTTACTCAGTGGGGCACAGTTAATATGGAACACTCTTGTAGCAGCAGAGGATAATCTATGTAGCAATTATTTGTTACAGCAGAGGAGAGGTTTTGCTTTGAACATGTAATGTGGACTGCGCTATAGCGCTTTTTACCAATACCAGGGTCTGTCAGCTCCGCCGTACTGCCTCAGGCAGCGTTAGATGTATTTGGCGTAGATGTTCAATATGAGCACGGTTTAGCTTTGTTGCGGTCTGTACTGTTATCTGCTGAAGTTTGCAGTTTGCGCTCATGCTGGCATTATCCTTGGTGCATTCGGGATCTTAATTTCTAAATGCCGCTCCTTGTGCTTACTGTGGCGAGATAGATTAAATCCTGTCAGTATTTTAAATTGAGATAGTGTTAGATATAGAGATACCGTACTGTACTATTACTCCAGACGGGTTTCGAAACTATAGGTTTCTTCCTCAGTGGAACATATAGTATATGTCTGGCGGAATAGTACAGTGTGGTATCGCTATACCCCCTATGCTGCTGCTGCTGCCACCAATGAGAGGACAGTGGACAAGAGGAGGGGCGGGGCTATGGCCACTGCGCCACCAATGAAGATTAATCTCTCATTTATTCATATACAGAAGGCGGGAGCTGGCTGCAGAATCACATAGCCGGCTCCCGACCTCTATGAGCGTTAGCTTCGATCTGCTGTAGGTAACCCATCAGGTGCCGCACCTGAGGTGTTAACTGCCGCAGATCGCAGATACCGCTCATAAAGGTCGGGAGCCGGCTATGTGATTCTGCAGAGAGTTATCTTCATTGGTGGCGCAGTGCGCCCCCCCCCCCCAACCCCAGTATTAGACATTGGTGGCGCAGTGAGCCCCCCCACCCAAGTCTACCAGTATCAATCATCAGTGGCAGAGGCCACAGGATCCCCTCTTCTCCTCCTCAGTGGTAGTTGTGATCAGAGCCCCAGCAGTGGCTCCGATCGGTTACCATGGCTGCTATGAAGCCCTGGCTGCCATAGTCAGCTCACTTGCTGCTGTGTGCACAAAGCACAGAGCAGCAGGGACAGTGTGAAGTCCTATTCGCCCTGATAGAGATCTATCAAAGTGAATAAGGCAAGGGTTCTAGTCCCTAAGCTGGCTAATAGCAAAAAAATAAATAAAAATATTAAGTATAAATGAAAAAGAAAGATTTACAAAAAAAAAAAAAACATTAACAATAAACATATTCATTTTCAGCAGATTTGTGTAGGATAAAATAAAAAATAATATGAAAATTCACAGAATATCGGTATAAATTATCGGCTATCGGCCTGAGAGTTCACAGATTATCAGTATCAGCTCTAAAAAATGAATATCGGTCGATCCCTAGACCCTAGTATTGGTAAGTCCATGATATATCAATCTGGGACCTGTAGTTCCACTGGCAGTACCAGGCTTTACCCACTGTCTCCCAACATTTTAGGTTGGCCTACAGCTTTAGTATCCACAGGCATATACCCACCGGCATATTCTGCATTCACAGCCGATGCTCATCAAGATGACAGATACTACAGTCGTGGAGAAAAGTTTTGAGAATGACACAAATATTAGCTTTCACAAAGTTTGCTGCTAAACTGCTTTTAGATCTTTGTTTCAGTTGTTTCTGTGATGTAGTGAAATATAATTACATGCACTTCATATGTTTCAAAGGCTTTTACTGACAATTACATGACATTTATGCAAAGAGTCAGTATTTGTAGTGTTGGCCCTTCTTTTTCAGGATCTCTGCAATTCGACTGGGCATGCTCTCAATCAACTTCTGGGCCAATTCCTGACTGATAGCAACCCATTCTTTCATAATCACTTCTTGGAGTTTGTCAGAATTAGTGGGTTTTTGTTTGTCCACCCGCCTCTTGAGGATTGACCACAAGTTCTCAATGAGATTAAGATCTGGGGAGTTTCCAGGCCATGGACCCAAAATGTCAACGTTTTGGTCCCCGAGCCACTTCGTTATCACTTCTGCCTTATGGCACGGTGCTACATCATGCTGGAAAATGCATTGTTCTTCACCAAACTGTTGTTGGATTGTTGGAAGAAGTTGCTGTTGGAGGGTGTTTTAGTACCATTCTTTATTCATGGCTGTGTTTTTGGGCAAAATTGTAAGTGAGCCCACTCCCTTGGATGAGAAGCAACCCCACAAAAGAATGGTCTCAGGATGCTTTACTGTTGGCATGACACAGGACTGATGGTAGCACTCACCTTTTTTTCTCCGGACAAGCCTTTTTCCTGATGCCCCAAACAATCGGAAAGAGGCTTCATTGGAGAATATGACTTTGCCCCAGTCCTCAGCAGTCCATTCACCATATTATCTGCAGAAGATCAATCTGTCCCTGATGAGTTTTTTTTTTTTGAGAGAAGTGGCTTCTTTGCTGGCCTTCTTGACACCGGGCCATCTTCGAAAAGTCTTCGCCTCACTGTGCGTGCAGATGCGCTCACACCTGCCTGCTGCCGTTCCTGAGCAAGCTCTGCACTGGTGGCACTCCGATCCCACAGCTGAATCCTCTTTAGGAGACGATCCTGGCGCTTGCTGGACTTTCTTGGACGCCATTTTAACCCAATCAGCCTGACATAATGATCTCCAGCCTTGTGCTCGTCAACATTCTCACCTGAGTTAACAAGACGATTACTGAAATGATCTCAGCAAGTTTTTTTTGGGATTAAGTTAATTTTCATGGCAAAGAAGGACTATGCAATTCATCTGATCACTCTTCATAACATTCTGGAGTATATGAAAATTGCTATTATAAAAACTTAAGCAGCAACTTTTCCAATTTCCAATATTTATGTAATTCTCAAAACTTTTGGCCACGACTGTATAGTTTTATAGGACAAAAGCTTGTGTTTTTAATTCAAACAATAATCCTTTATAACATGAAAAAAAAATTAAGCTTTTGCATGTCCATATCACCCTATTGGGTCCTTTTTTAAATTATATTATGTCAAACACACTGGGGCGCTAACTAGAAACAAAGGGGATGCCAGAAAATTCCTTTATGCTCAGCCTGCATACACTGAGGCAATCTAAAGATTTGGCGGTATTGTCACGACCCAATTTGTTTTCACCAAAATTTGATGTCTCAGCTTAAACACTTGGGTTCATGGTTCTCTCTTGTTGGGATATACTGGGGATCAATGCCTGCTTCAAGGGTTTCATTTATTTTTTTATTTTACTCACTTATGTAGCACGGACATATAGCATTGGTATTATCCAGTTGAACTATTTAGTAGATAGAAATGTGCGGCTAACAACGCCAATAAAATTATGCCATATCTTTCAAAAGCTTTCAATTGCTTCCTTCAGTTCAAACAATCTGAAGGTGACTGTTCTTTAGAGTGGTATGATTGGTATAAATGGTTTGTTTTTAATTCCATACTTGGGTACCCCAGTTGCAATGTTCCATTTATTACTGACACTAAGAGGGACTTGGACAGTAGTCGCTTTTGCTACTGAACCCTAGTTCTACTGTTTACATGCATATGTAATGTTCCAATATTGTATCCTGTCAATTCTGTACCTTTATTTATTTATTCATAGTTCTCTACTTAATGCAAAACTAGAAATAAATAAACCAAATAAAAAATGTATTACAAAATGTTCATGCAAATACTAGCCTGGGAATATAGATAAACACTGTGTAATCCCTACAGTTATGTTTTAGGAAAATTGTATAACAAAAGTCAAGAAAAATACCAATGCAATGCATCTATAAGCAATAAGTGCATCTATAAGTGCCTTTTAAAATGTTTTATGCATTTTGTAGTTAAATCTCTGATGGGGTCAACAGTTTACAAATGACATAAGTGCTGTGGTCTTGTTTAAGATCATTTTACTGAAAGAAAAATAAATAAATACCTGAATTATCTGATAAACCAACTTGTCCAAGATCACATGGTAACTGATCAGTCCTTGAATCTGAATCTTCAATTTTAGATGCTGGTGACTGGATTAATAATCCACGGGCTCCTCCTATTATTAAATATATTAACAGCAAATCAGCCTTCTCTAAGATCACATTATGTGCATCGTTCCACAAGCATAAACATTATATATGAAAACACATTCAAACAGGGGGAAAAAAGTTAGGTTGAGAAGTTTGAGTGGTTGTCCAAGATTTTGTTATTGATGGTCTAACCTAAGAAAAGGTCATCAATATCTTATTGGTGGGAGTCTGACTCCCAGAACCTCCACCAATCAGCTGTTTGAAGAGGCCACAGAGCTCCAGTGGATATAAAAAGTCTACACACCCCTATTAAAATGTCAGGTTTCTGCGCTGTAAAAAAAATGAGACAAAGATAAATCATTTCAGAACTTTTTCCACCTTTAATGTGACCTATAAACTGTACCACTCAATTGAAAAACAAACTGAAATCTTTTAGGTGGAGGGAAGAAAACAAAAAAACTAAAATAATGTGGTTGCTTATAACTGGGGATGTAGCTGTGTTCAGAATTAAGCAATCACATTCAAAATCATGTTAAATAGGAGTCAGCATACACCTGCTATCATTTAAAGTGCCTCTGATTAACCCTAATCAAAGTTCAGCCGCTCTAGTTGGTCTTTCCTGAAATTTTCTTAGGCTACATGCACATAACCGTGGTGTGTTTTGCGATCCACAAATTGCGGATCCGCAAAACACGGATGACGTCCTTGTGCGTTCCGCAATTTGCGGAATGGCACGGACAGCCATTGATATAACTGCCTATTCTTGTCCGCAAAACTAACAAGAATAGGACAGGTTATATATTTCTTTTCGGGGCCACGGAACAGAGCAACGGATGCAGAGAGCACATGGAGTGCTGTCCGCATCTTTTGAGGACCTATTGAAGTGAGTGGGTCCGCATCCGAGCCGCCTGCGGCTCGGATGCGGACCAAAACAACGATTGTGTGCATGAGGCCTTAGTCGCATCCCACAGCAAAAGCCATGGTCCACGTAGAGCTTCCAAAGCATCAGAGGGATCTCATTGTTAAAAGGTATCAGTCAGGAGAAGGGTACAAAAGAATTTCCAAGGCATTAGATATACCATGGAACACAGTGAAGACAGTCATCATCAAGTAGAGAAAATATGGCACAACAGTGACATTACCAAGAACTGGACATCCCTCCAAAATTGATGAAAAGATGAGAAGAAAACTGGTCTGGGAAGCTACCAAGAGGCCTACAGCAACATTAAAGGAGATGCAGGAATATTTGGCAAGTACTGGCTGTGTTGTACATGTGACAACAATCTCCCGTATTCTTCATATGTCTGGTCTATGGGGTAGAGTGGCAAGACGAAAGCCCTTTCTTATGAAAAAAAAAAATCCATCTACATTTTGCAAAAGCACATCTGAAGTCTCCCAGAAGCATGTGGGAAAAGGTGTTATGGTCTGATGAAACCAAGGTTGAACTTTTTGGCCAAAAGATATGTTTGGCCCAAAAACAACACTGCACATCACCAAAAGAAGCCCACAGTGAAGCATGGTGGTGGCAGCATCATGCTTTGGAGCTGTTTTTCTTCAGCTGAAACTGAGGCCTTAGAAAAGCTAGAGGGAATTATGAATACCAGTCAATATTGGCACAAAACTGAACGCTGAACACAAAGAGAAACTTCATCTTTCAGCATGACAACGACCCAAAGCATACATCCAAATCAAGAAAGCAATGGCTTCACCAGAAGAAGATTAAAGTTTTGGAATGGCTAAGCCAGAGCTCAGACCTGAATCCAGTGATCTGAATCTGTGATCTGAAGAGGGCTGTGCACAGGAGATGCCCTCGCAATTTGACAAATTTGGAGTGTTTTTTCAAAGATCTATGCTGATACTGATATGAGACTCATACCCAAAAAGACTGAGTACTGCAATAAAATCAAAAGGTGCTTTAACAAAGTATTAGTTTAAGGGCCGCTTCACACGAGCGGATGCCGTGCGTGGCATCCGCTCCGTGAAAGAGTGCCAAGACCCGCTGCAGACTGCAGAGGCACGGAGCATTAACAGTCATGTTACTGCTCCGTGCCTCTGCAGTCTGCAGCGGGTCTTGGCACTCTTTCACGGAGCGGATGCCACGCACGGCATCCGCTCGTGTGAAGCGGCCCTAAGGGTGTGCACACTTATGCAACCATATTTTATTTTTAGATTTTTTCTTCCCTCTACCTAAAAGATTTCAGTTTGTTTTTCAATTGAGTTGTACAGTTTATAGGTCACATTAAAAAGGTAGAAAAAGTTCTGAAATATTTTATCTTTGTCTAATTTTTTTACATCACAGAAACCTGACATTTTAAACAGGGGTGTGTAGACTTTTTATATCCACTGTATATCGCATGAAGGCTGCCCTCGATTTATTCCTATGGTAGCACTGAAAATAATCGAGCAGCACGCTCGACTATTTTCAGAAGTGAATGGGAAGCGGACTGCGCAAGCATCACCACCTCTCCATTCACTTCTTTGGAGCTAACGAAAATAGTTGCGCACTATTTTTGGCACTCCCATATGAATGAATGGCGGGCAACCCATGGTGCGCCCTCTAGCACTTTTTGGGCTCTGTTCTAAGTATAGGTGTAGATCCCAGAGGTGCGACCCGTATCTATTAGACACTGGGAGCATATCCTACACTCCACTGAGTGCTGTCCGCATGCTGTCCAGATCTTTTGCAGCCCCATTGAAGTGAATGGGTCCGCATCCGAGCCGCCAAAACAGCGGCTCGAATGCGGACCAAAACAACGGCCGTGTGCATGAGGCCTTAAGTGGGGAGAATTGTCTTCTACCTCACAGGGCTTTTTTTTGCCTTCCTCTGGATCAACTTGCAGGATAACTGGCTGAACTGGATGGACAAATGTCTTTCTTCTGCCTTATATACTATGTTACTATGTTACTTACTCTCAGTTGTGAGAAGTAGTGGCTGCTTCAAGGAGGTGAGCGAAGCTGGCCCCCCTTCAAACAGCACAAACAAAAACTCCAGTGTGTTTCTTTAGTGCTACGTTTGTGCTGTTTTGTGCCGCAAAAATTAACATTTGTGCTGCTTTTATTTTAAAGATAATAGCAACTGTTTGTTTCAACATGATGACATCACCAGCCCCCCTACAACAGCAAAAAGACATGAAACTTGCTGGTTGGTTAGTGCTACGTTTGTGCTGGTTTGTGCCGTTTAAATCTCCATTCTACCTCCTTTCGTTTTCGAGTTATTAACCATTTATTGAAAGGTCACCAAAGGTCACCTAGCCCCCCATCACAGCCAAAAGACACGAAACTGGGCTGGTTGGTTAGTGCTACGTTTGTGCTGGTTTGTACTGTAGAAATTAACATTTGTGCTGCTTTTATTTGTAAGATAATAGCAAAACTGGGCTGGTTGGTTAGTGCTGCATTTGTGCTGTAAAAATGATCATTTGTGCTGCTTATTTTTCTGAACTCCATTAACAGGGCTGAAGCATACTAACTTTACACAGGTAGTAAGACAAGTTACTGTGGACTGGCATCACTTGAAGTAAGAATGATTATAGCTACAGCCAAAAAAATAAATACTAACTATCAAGAAGTAGAATAGTAAAATGTGTCTCAAACATTTTTATTCTACAAATCATTTTATAAACTAAAGATCATAAAGTTTTCATGAAAATCAATGACAAATAAAGAACAAATAAACCCAAACATAGAGATATCCATATTAAGTCCTGATTTTTTCGCAGTCTTCATTAAACGGTAACTGCACTTGTCCATGGGAAGTGCATAAAAAAGTAGATTATCTCAAGCTAAAACCTTTGCTACCTATGCTTAACAAATAGTAACTTGGAACTACAAGCAGCTAATAATACAAAATCATCAGCACTCCATAGAGTGTACAGACCTTGAGTAAGAGGTTGGTGCTTGAAGTGACAACATGGATGGCGCTGTGTCCGTCAAACATTTGGGGGCCATACAGGGTCCCTTCTTCTGGGCGACATAGTGACCGTCACTATGTTGGCCAAAAGAAGGGACCCTGCATGGCCCCGAAATGTTGGCTGTTAGATGTATGTGTCAATTTAATAAAAAAGTGCTTTACTTCTGGCACATATTGTCCAGTGCTGGTGTCTTCTATTGTGGACTACAAGAAGCTACCTCTTGTGTACAGAACAGTATGGGGGCAGATCTTGGTATGTGAATTTACCACTGCCATACCATTTGTCAAATCATCATATTTTTCCCATGCGTAATCAGACATTTTACAGTAGGCTATGTAACGGCCTAGAGATCTTCTGGTAGCTGGTTGGCAAAATGCAACAACAGCTTTTAAAGTGAATATAGGAATGATTGGGCACACCTAAGATACTTGGTAACCAATATTTATTAAAGTAGTTAAAATAGTTGGAATAATTAGACAGTAATATAAAGACAGCAGTACGAATTTAACAGCAGTATGAATTTACGAAACTGCCACGTAATTTAGACAGCAATCAAGTGGAAATTAAGTATGTTTGTGACCGAAAGGAGGCTCAAAATGGTCACTTGCAGATGATGTTGGTGACTAACAGCCTCATTGCGACCACAGTGGACAGAAGGAGTAGATATTAAACTCCAATATTAATGAATCAATTAAATACTTTATAGATTTAAAAATGCATTGTAGGTGATAAAAAATATTTTATGTATATTTTTTATCACCTACAATGCATTTTTAAATCTATAAAGTATTTAATTGATTCATTAATATTGGAGTTTAATATCTACTCCTTCTGTCCACTGTGGTCGCAATGAGGCTGTTAGTCACCAACATCATCTGCAAGTGACCATTTTGAGCCTCCTTTCGGTCACAAACATACTTAATTTCCACTTGATTGCTGTCTAAATTACGTGGCAGTTTCGTATATTCATACTGCTGTTAAATTCGTACTGCTGTCTTTATATTACTGTCTAATTATTCCAACTATTTTAACTACTTTAATAAATATTGGTTACCAAGTATCTTAGGTGTGCCCAATCATTCCTATATACAGACGTGGACAAAATTGTTGGTACCCTTTGGTCAATGAAAGAAAAAGTCACAATGGTCACAGAAATAACTTTAATCTGACAAAAGTAATAATAAATTAAAATTCTATAAATGTTAACCAATGAAAGTCAGACATTGTTTTTCAACCATGCTTCAACAGAATTATGTAAAAAAATAAACTCATGAAACAGGCATGGACAAAAATGATGGTACCCCTAGAAAACACAGAACATAATGTGACCAAAGGGACATGTTAATTCAAGGTGTGTCCACTAATTAGCATCACAGGTGTCTACAACCTTGTAATCAGCCATTGGGCCTATATATATGGCTCCAGGTAATCACTGTGTTGTTTGGTGATATGGTGTGTACCACACTCGACATGGACCAGAGGAAGCAAAGGAAAGAGCTGTCTCAAGAGATCAGAAAGAAAATTATAGACAAGCATGTTAAAGGTAAAGGCTATAAGACCATCTCCAAGCAACTAGATGTTCCTGTGAGTACAGTTGCACATATTATTCATAAGTTTAAGATCCATGGGACTGTAGCCAACCTCCCTGGACGTGGCCGCAGGAGGAAAATTGATGACAAATCTAAGAGACGGATAATCCGAATGGTAACAAAAGAGCCTAGAAAGACTTCTAAAGAGATTCAAGGTGAACTTCATGCTCAAGGAACATCAGTGTCAGATCGCACCATCCGTCGTTGTTTGAGCCAAAGTGGACTACATGGGAGACGACCAAGGAGGACACCATTGTTGAAAACGAATCATAAAAAAGCAAGACTGGAATATGCCAAACTACATGTTGACAAGCCACAAAGCTTCTGGGAGAATGTCCTGTGGACAGATGAGACAAAAATCGAAGTTTTTGCCAAGGCACATCAGCTGTATGTTCACAGACGAAAAAATGAAGCATATCAAGAAAAGAACACTGTCCCTACTGTGAAACATGGAGGAGGCTCTGTTATGTTCTGGGGCTGCTTTGCTGCGTCTGGCACAGGGTGTCTTGAATCTGTGCAGGGTACAATGAAATCTCAAGACTATCAAGGAATTCTAGAGAGAAATGTACTAGCCAGTGTCAGAAAGCTTGGTCTCAGTCGCAGGTCATGGGTCTTGCAACAGGACAATGACCCAAAACACACCGCTAAAAACACCCAAGAATGGCTAAGAGGAAAAAATTGGACTATTCTAAAGTGGCCTTCTATGAGCCCTGACCTCAATCCTATTGAGCATCTTTGGAAGGAGCTGAAACATGCAGTCTGGAAAAGGCACCCTTCAAACCGGACACAACTGGAGCAGTTTGCTCATGAGGAGTGGGCCAAAATACCTGCTGAGAGGTGCAGATGTCTCATTGACAGTTACAGGAAGCGTTTGATTGCAGTGATTGCCTCAAAAGGTTGCGCAACAAAATATTAAGTTAGGGGTACCATCATTTTTGTCCATGCCTGTTTCATGAGTTTATTTTTTTACATAATTCTGTTGAAGCATGGTTGAAAAACAATGTCTGACTTTCATTGGTTAACATTTATAGAATTTTAATTTATTATTACTTTTGTCAGATTAAAGTTATTTCTGTGACCATTGTGACTTTTTCTTTCATTGACCAAAGGGTACCAACAATTTTGTCCACGTCTGTATACTTTTGCCTTTTAGTAGCGGGGTGACGCTGCAAGTTTGAGAGCACCCTTTTTGGTGTATCAGCCACCCTGTGCATCCAACTAACCTATTGTTCTGAATTCAGCTTTTAAAGTGAACCTGTTCTCATTTAATTCAAGGTAGGCTGGAAATTAAGAGAGTTCTGCTTCAAGAAATCTTTCTTGTGAACCTCTGCTTCGTGTTTCACAAGCTGCCCAGAGTCCTATGTCAGTGTCAATCCAAAGGTGCTGTCTAGAGTTGAGCGAACACCTGGATGTTCGGGTTCGAGAAGTTCGGCCGAACTTCCCGGAAATGTTCGGGTTCGGGATCCGAACCCGACCCGAACTTCGTCCCGAACCCGAACCCCATTGAAGTCAATGGGGACCCAAACTTTTCGGCACTAAAAAGTCTGTAAAACAGCCCAGGAAAGGGCTAGAGGGCTGCAAAAGGCAGCAAAATGTAGTTAAATCCCCTGCAAACAAATGTGGATAGGGAAATTAATAAGAATAAAAAATAAAATAAATAAAAATTAACCAATATCAATTGGAGAGAGGTCCCATAGCAGAGAATCAGGCTTCATGTCACCCACCACTGGAACAGGCCACTGTCAGATATTTAGACCCCGGCACCCAGACAAAGGAGAGAGGTCCCATAGCAGAGAATCGAGCTTCATGTCATAGCAGAGAATCAGGCTTCATGTCATAGCAGAGAATCAGGCTTCACGTCACCCACCACTGGAACAGGCCATTGTCAGATATTTTGGCCCTGGCACCCAGACAGAGGAGAGAGGTCCCATAGCAGAGAATCAGGCGTCATGTCATAGCAGAGAATCAGGCTTCATGTCCCCCAACACTGGAACAGGCCACTGTCAGATATTTTTAGGCCCCGGCACCCAGACAGAAGAGAGATGTCCCATAGCAGAGAATCAGGCTTCATGTCATAGCAGAGAATCAGGCTTCATGTCATAGCAGAGAATCAGGCTTCACGTCACCCACCACTGGAACAGGCCATTGTCAGATATTTTGGCCCTGGCACCCAGACAGAGGAGAGAGGTCCCATTGCAGAGAATCAGGCTTCACGTCACCCACCACTGGAACAGGCCATTGTCAGATATTTTGGCCCTGGCACCCAGACAGAGGAGAGAGGTCCCATAGCAGAGAATCAGGCTTCATGTCATAGCAGAGAATCAGGCTTCATGTCATAGCAGAGAATCAGGCTTCATGTCATAGCAGAGAATCAGGCTTCACGTCACCCAACACTGGAACAGGCCACTGTCAGATATTTTTAGGCCCCGGCACCCAGACAGAGGAGAGGTTCATTCAACTTTGGGCTGCCCCGCAATATAATGGTAAAATGAAAATAAAAAAAGGATTGAATGAGGAAGTGCCCTGGAGTACAATAATATATGGTTAAGGGGAGGTAGTTAATATCTAATCTGCACAAGGGATGGACAGGTCCTGTGGGATCCATGCCTGGTTCATTTTTATGAACGTGAGCTTGTCCACATTGGCTGTAGACAGGCGGCTGCGTTTGTCTGTAATGACGCCCCCTGCCGTGCTGAATACACGTTCAGACAAAACGCTGGCCGCCGGGCAGGCCAGCACCTCCAAGGCATAAAAGGCTAGCTCTGGCCACGTGGACAATTTGGAGACCCAGAAGTTGAATGGGGACGAACCATCAGTCAGTACGTGGAGGGGTGTGCACATGTACTGTTCCACCATGTTAGTGAAATGTTGCTTCCTGCTAGCACGTTCCGTATCAGGTGGTGGTGCAGTTAGCTGTGCCGTGTTGACAAAACTTTTCCAAATCTCTGCCATGCTAACCCTGCCCTCAGAGGAGCTGGCCGTGACACAGCTGCGTTGGTGACCTCTTGCTTCTCCTCTGCCTTCGCCTTGGGCTTCTACTTGTTCCCCTGTGACATTTGGGAACGCTCTCAGTAGCGCGTCTACCAATGTGAGCTTGTACTCGCGCATCTTCCTATCACGCTCCAGTGCAGGAAGTAAGGTGGGCACATTGTCTTTGTACTGTGGATCCAGCAGGGTGGCAACCCAGTAGTCCGCACACGTTAAAATGTGGGCAACTCTGCTGTCGTTGCGCAGACACTGCAGCATGTAGTCGCTCATGTGTGCCAGGCTGCCCAGAGGTAAGGACAAGCTGTCCTCTGTGGGAGGCGTATCGTCATCGTCCTGTGTTTCCCCCCAGCCACGCACCAGTGATGGGCCCGAGCTGCGTTGGATGCCACCCCGCTGTGAACATGCTTCATCCTCATCCTCCTCCACCTCCTCGTCCTCCAGTAGTGGGCCCTGGCTGGCCACATTTGTACCTGGCCTCTGCTGTTGCAACAAACCTCCCTCTGAGTCACTTCGAAGAGACTGGCCTGAAAGTGCTAAAAATGACCCCTCTTCCTCCTCCTCCTCCTGGGCCACCTCCTCTTCCATCATCGCCCTAAGTGTTTTCTCCAGGAGACATAGAAGTGGTATTGTAACGCTGATAACGGCGTTATTGCCACTGGCCATGTTGGTGGAGTACTCGCAACAGGGCACACAGGTCTCGCATGGAGGCCCAGTCATTGGTGGTGAAGTGGTGCTGTTCCGCAGTGCGACTGATCCGTGCGTGCTGCAGCTGAAACTCCACTATGGCCTGCTGCTGCTCGCACAGTCTGTCCAGCATGTGCAAGGTGGAGTTCCACCTGGTGGGCACGTCGCATATGAGGCGGTGAGCGGGAAGGCCCAAGTTACGCTGTAGCGCAGACAGGCGAGCAGCGGCAGGATGTGAACGCCGGAAGCGCGAACAGACGGCCCGCACTTTATGCAGCAGCTCTGACATGTTGGGGTAGTTGTGAATGAACTTCTGCACCACCAAATTCAGCACATGCGCCAGGCAAGGGATGTGCGTCAAACCGGCTAGTCCCAGAGCTGCAACGAGATTTCTCCCATTATCGCACACCTCCAGGCCGGGCTGGAGGCTCACCAGCAGCAAACACTCGTCGGTCTGTTGTTCTATACCCCGCCACAACTCTTGTGCGGTGTGGGGCCTGTCCCCCAAACATATGAGTTTCAGGCACGGCTCTCTTGGAGAAGTAGTGGCGGCTGGGAACAACCTACTGTGGGACAGCAAGCTACATGAGCTGTTTGAAGCTGTCTGTGTCCACCAGCCTGAATGACAGCATTTCATAGGCCAGTAGTTTAGAAATGCATTCAGGGCCAGAGATCGAGGGTGGCTAGGTGGGAATTTACGCTTTCTCTCAAATGTTTGTGAGATGGAGAGCTGAACGCTGCCGTGTGACATGGTTGAGATGCTTGGTGACAGAGGTGGTGGTGTTACATCCTCTGTTTGCTGGGCGGCAGGTGCCAACGTTCCTCCAGAGGCGAAGGAAGAGGCCGAGGCAGCGGCAGCAGCAGAAGAGGCGGCAGCAGCAGAAGAAGTAGCAGGGGGTGCCTGAGTGAGTTCCTTGTTTTTAAGGTGTTTACTCCACTGCAGTTCATGCTTTGCATGCAGGTGCCTGGTCATGCAGGTTGTGCTAAGGTTCAGAACGTTAATGCCCCGCTTCAGGCTCTGATGGCACAGTGTGCAAACCACTCGGGTCTCGCGTCGTCAGCACATTGTTTGAAGAAGTGCCATGCCGGGGAACTCCTTGAAGCTGCCTTTGGGGTGCGTGGTCCCAGATGGCGGCGGTCAGTAGCAGGCGGAGTCTCTTGGTGGCGGGTGTTCTGCTTTTGCCCACTGCTCCCTCTTTTGCTACGCTGTTGGCTCGGTCTCACCACTGCCTCTTCCTCCGAACTGTGAAAGTCAGTGGCACGACCTTTATTCCATGTGGGGTCTAGGACCTCATCGTCCCCTGCTTCGTCTTCCACCCAGTCTTCCTCCCTGACCTCCTGTTCAGTCTGCACACTGCAGAAAGACGCAGCAGTTGGCACCTGTGTTTCGTCATCATCAGAGATGTGCTGAGGTGGTATTCCCATGTCCTCATCATCAGGAAACATAAGTGGTTGTGCGTCAGTGCATTCTATGTCTTCCACCGCTGGGGAAGGGCTAGGTGGATGCCCTTGGGAAACCCTGCCAGAAGAGTCTTCAAACAGCATAAGAGACTACTGCATAACTTGAGGCTCAGACAGTTTCCCTGATATGCATGGGGGTGATGTGACAGACTGATGGGCTTGGTTTTCAGGCGCCATCTGTGCGCTTTCTGCAGAAGACTGGGTGGGAGATAATGTGAACGTGCTGGATCCACTGTCGGCCACCCAATTGACTAATGCCTGTACCTGCTCAGGACTTACCATCCTTAGAACGGCATTGGGCCCCACCAAATATCGCTGTAAATTCTGGCGGCTATTGGGAACTGAGGTAGTTGGTACACTAGGACGTGTGGCTGTGGCAGAACGGCCACGTCCTCTCCCAGCACCAGAGGGTCCACTAACACCACCACGACCATGTCCGCGTCCCTTACTAGATGTTTTCCTCATTGTTACCGTTCACCACAATAAGAAAACAATTATTTGGCCCAATGTACTGAATTCAAATTCAGGCCTATCTGTGTAATACGGTACCTATCTGGCTATCTATTTAGGTACCGTATTACACTAATACAGGCACAGCAGTAACGACAGATTTAGCTGAATATAAATTGTAGGCCTAGTATTTAGGCGCTGGATGACAGGTATACGTTTACGGACAGAATTAGACTTGGAAATGCACAGTAGCGTGTGAAGTTATTGAGGATGACCCTATCAGCACCTTCAATCTAATATACCCTTTTATGGATAGATTTAAAGTAGGCCTGATACAGCAGAAACCACTGATTTAGGGAATTGCTAAGTTGGGAATTGTATTTCAAAAATATATCCTTTGCCAGACAGCAGACAGTATTACAATTGGCTAGCCACAGCTGAAACACCAGATTTAGGGTACTGCTATTTTGGCAATTGTATTTCACCCCTCAATAAAATAGCAAGCACAGCCAAGCCCCTGATGTAGGATATAGCAAAAAAAAAAAAACACACTATTGATGGTTAAATGGACTTCGTGGCAGCTTGTGCTGGCGCACCACAAGACACAAAATGGCCACCGATCACCCCAGAAAAAAGTGACTGAAAAACGCTCTGGGCAGCCTAAAAATAGTGAGCAATTGAATAGCAGAAGATCAATGATTCACAGCTGTAGATCAATCACTTCATTAAGTAAAGTGATCGTTTTTGCTGAGTAAATCCCTGTCTAGTGCCTAATCTCGCCCTAACAGCAGCAGCTGCATCCTCTCCCTACACTGTTCAGAGCAGAGTGACGGGCGGCGCTACGCGACTCCAGCTTAAATAGAGGCTGGGTCACATGCTGCACTGGCCAATCACAGCCATGCCAATAGTAGGCATGGCTGTGATGGCCTCTTTGGGCAAGTAGTATGCCGCTTGTTGATTGGCTGCTTTGCAGCCTTTCAAAAAGCGCCAAGAAAGCGACGAACACCGAACCCAAACCCAGACTTTTACGAAAATGTTCGGGTCCGTGTCATGGACACCCCAAAATTAGGTACGAACCTGAACTATACAGTTCGGGTTCGCTCATCCCTAATACCAAATCAAGTTCAGCATCAGGCTGGGACAGTGAGCACACAGGCAGATTCCAGTCATCACTTGCATCCTCCTAATTGCCGGCTAGACGGGAGGCGGAGCTACCCACCGACACAGTGAAGTGGCTCAAGCACAGGCCTGGCTGAGCTCATTTAAAACTCCTCATGATGCTGCCCTAGTGTCCACACCAGGAGGCAGCGCATCCTAGATACAGACTAAAGTTAGATAGTGAGACACAGGTTGCCAGGGGGCCCTTTCCATATGCTGGATGAAGTAATGAACGGTGAAGCGGCCCTGCTTCACCATTACAATCAGCTGTCTGTGCGTCCTATGGACGCAAAAACAGCTGAGCTGGAGGGCCCCTGTGCAGCTGAACCGGCTGCACAGGCGGTATGTCCACCCCTGGATTTCTATATGTTGCTACACGGACTTTCAATTCTGACTAATACAGAACCAGAACACATTTTATTAACATGGTTGCATCACTGAGAAACACAACAAAAGCAAAAGAGGGTTAAACTTCAATTACCTTGATTTACCCTGTATTCTCTCAGGTAGCAGTCAAAATATCTAGTATGCAGTTACTTAAGCTGTATTACTGCCTTCCACCCACCAGGGTGCTGTGTGCAGCGCTTACAGAGCCGAGGAAAGAGGAGGAGCATTGGCAAAAGACAATCTAAGCTGAGTGTGGAGTATAGCAAGGAATAACTGCCTCCACCAGGGTGTTAGGCCCCTTTCACACGGGCGAGTTTTCCGTGCGGGTGCGATGCGTGCGGTGAACGCATTGCACCCGCACTGAATCCTGACCCATTCATTTCTATGGGGCTGTGCACACGAGCGGTGATTTTCACGCATCACTTATGCGTTGCGTGAAAATCGCAGCACGCTCCTCTTTGTGCGTTTTTCACGTAATGCAGGCCCTATAGAAATGAATGGGGTTGCGTGAAAATCGCATGCATCCGCAAGCAAGTGCGGATGCGGTGCGATTTTCACGCATGGGTTCTAGGTGACAGTCTATTCACTGTATTATTTTCCCTTATAACATGGTTATAAGGGAAAATAATAGCATTCTGAATACAGAATGCTTAGTATAATAGTGCTGGAAGGGTTAAAAATAATAAAAAAGTTAACTCACCTTCTCCTCTTGTTCGCGTAGAGGCCGGTCTGTTCTTTAGCTGTGGCTGAAGGACCTTTGATGACGTCAGATCACATGCTCCATCACCACGGTGATGGACCATGTGATTGGAGCATGTGATCTGACGTCACCTCAGGTCATTCAGTCCACAGCTAAAGAACAGACCGGGATCTACGCTAACAAGAGGAGAAGGTGAGTTAACTTTTTTATTATTTTTAACCCTTCCAGCACTATTATACTAAGCATTCTGTATTCAGAATGCTATTATTTTCCCTTATAACCATGTTATAAGGGAAAATAATACAATCTTCAGAACATCAATCCCAAGCCCGAACTTCTGTGAAGAAGTTCGGGTCTGGGTACCAAACATGCGTGATTTTTCTCACGCGAGTGCAAAACGCATGACAATGTTTTGCACTCGCGCGGAAAAATCGCGCATTTTCCCGCAACGCACCCGCCTCTTATCCGGGCAAAAAACATGACGCCCGTGTGAAAGAGGCCTTAGGGGTACTTATAAACACAACAAAAGTAATCAAACACATCTGGCTAGTCAGGACTTTTGCTTTTTGCAATATCCATAATGTTTTAATAGCATAATAATGTTAATATTTTCACTTTCGGTTTGCGCTCTGACTCTCCCGTCTGGCCAATAGGGGAGCAGAAGCCTACCTGCAGCTGCCTGGGTCTCTGTGAATGAAACCCAGGCTGCTGCATCGTATTTCCTATGAAGCCATAGCCTGTAATAGAGCTCCATAGGAAATATGCAATTTTCTCATATATTCCAATGCTAGTGCTATGGCAATCTAATATGGCATCATCTTAAAAAAAACAACAACAAAACAATTGCTATTATCTTACAAATAAAAGCAGCACAAATGTTAATTTCTACAGTACAAACCAGCACAAACGTAGCACTAACCAACTGGCCCGGTTTTGTGTCTTTTGGCTGTGACGGGGGGCTGAGTGACCTTTGGTGACCTTTCAATAAATGGTTAATAACTCGAAAACGAAAGGAGGTAGAATGGAGATTTAAACGGCACAAACCAGCACAAACGTAGCACTAACCAACCAGCAAGTTTCATGTCTTTTTGCTGTTGTAGGGGGGCTGGTGATGTCATCATGTTGAAACAAACAGTTGCTATTATCTTTAAAATAAAAGCAGCACAAATGTTAATTTTTGCGGCACAAAACAGCACAAACGTAGCACTAAAGAAACACACTGGAGTTTTTGTTTGTGCTGTTTGAAGGGGGGCCAGCTTCGCTCACCTGCTTCAAGGCGTATTCTGGTTATTAAGTTATAACAGAATAGTGATAACTATTAGATTGGTGGGGGTGCTAGTCAAACACAGTTTCCTCCACGGACAAGAGGGAACGATGGCACTATGTGTGCAGAACTGTAGATATAAGAGTTACCAATGAGCTTATTGTGTACATGTGTGTACAACTATTACCTTCATGTCCAAATATAGACTCTATACTATGTCTGCAGATAGAACAAATTTTGTGTTTTGGGCATGTTTTTGTAGTTAAAGAGGTTGTCTCACTTCAGCAAGTGGCATTTAGCAAGTAGAGAAAGTTAACCCAAGGCATTCACTAACATATTGGGATTGTCCATACTGCCTCCTTTGCTCACTGGATTCATTTTTCCATCCACTGTCGTTTTCATGGGAACAACTGGCGGTAGGTGTGTGCTCGCTGAAAGCAGCGGCAAGCTGTGTACACAATGTATTCTGGTTAATGCATAAATTGGGCTCCCGTTCAGAGGGAGGAAAACATTTCCCCATTTTGCTTTGATAGTGTTAATCTAAAAGCATGGCTATCCAGTAATTATTAGACTGCTTGATGTGACCGATACACATCAATGTGTAAGCAACCAAGCATACAACTCGCTATTCTGGTCAGCATGCCTGAGGAGCCAGTTCTTTCTGGCTCCACCCCCCCTGGGACTTGGCTGATGTCACCATCATCCTCCACCTCAGACTCCTCATCCTCAATGGGAGATTCTCCTTGTGGGGCAGACAGCAAGAAGAGTTACATAGTTACATATAGTTACATAGTTAATACGGTTGAAAAAAGACATAAGACCATCAAGTTCAACCAAGGGATAGGTGAGGATGCGAATCCTAGAAGGAATTGAGACTTAGATTTCTGCACGTTTTCATAAGCATTAATGTTGTCTACTTTTAAGAATTCATCTAAACCCTTTTTAAAACTGTCCACTGTTCCTTCTGTGACTATGGCCTGAGGAAGTCTATTCCACAGATTCACAGTTCTTACAGTAAAGAAGCTTTGACGCTTCCGGAGACTAAACTTTTTCTTGTCTTTTGAGTGCATTTTACATGGAACAGTTTTTCATCGTATTTTTTGTATGACCTATTTATATACTTGTACAGGTTAATCATGTCCCCCCCCTTAGACGTCTCTACTCAAGACTAAATAAATTTAATTGTTTTAATCTTTCTTCATAACTTAGACCCTCCATGCCCCTTATCAGTTTAGTCGCTCTCCTCTGTACTTTTTCCAGCTACAGAGCGTCCTTTCTATGGACTGATGCCCAGAACTGAACTGCATATTCCAGATGAGGCTGCACCAACGCTTTGTAAAGTGGTAATATTGCATCCCTGCCCCGCGAGTCCATGCCTCGTTTAATGCATGACAATATCCTGGTGGCCTTAGAAGCAGCTGATTGACATTGTATACTGTAATTTAATCTACCATCCATAAGGACAGCAAAATCTTTCTCTATAAGTGACTCTCCCAGTGTGACATCACCTAGGACATATGAAGAACAGAGATTATTACTACCAAGATGCATAACTTTACATTTGTCCACATTGAACCTCATTTGCCAAGTTGATGTCCAAACACTCAGAGTGTTCAAGTCAGATTGTAGTATATGGACATCTTCCATAGACTGCACAGTACTACATACCTTAGTGACTGTCATCTGCAAAAATAGAAATGGTGCTATTACTCTCGTCCTTGAAATAAATTAAATAATAAAGGGCCCGGCACTGAACCTTGGGGTACATCACTTATAACCGGGAACCATTCTGAATACAAATCATTGACCACAACTCTCTGGACACGGTCCTTCAGACAGTTTTCAATCCCATTAGAAACTATACTTTCCAAGCCTATAGGGTTAGTTGTTCTTCCTCTTCCGTCGTCTCTTGCTGCATTAGTGTTAGCATCTGTTGGGTAGTTGTTATACAGTCCCATAGCATTTCCTATATCTTTCCTTTTTATACCTTAGTAGGATAAAATTATTACTGAAGCTGCTCCTCTGCCTCAAACAGCTCATATAATGGGTGTGCATTATTGTTTAATATCGCCATACACTTATTTCGAATTCTTTTCTCCACTACCTCCTCAAAAGTGTCTAGATGGAAACCAACAATCAAGCTTGCATTTCTTGTAATATTTTGTTTATTAAATTTTTCATAAAAGGTACACAAATAAAACATAACTGCCTTTCCCATATTGCATAAACAAAGGCTATATAAACATTAATAATCATGGTCAAATAAGCATAATGCATCTAGCCTTGTTGGTAGTTAAATCCGAATTCCAAACAGTGGAGTTATAACTTGGGAAAGGTTGACAAAGAAAACAAAAGAACAAATAACACAATAACATTGCAGAAATAGCTTTCAAATTTGTGAGGAATAATACGAACTACTGCGCCAATCTTCCCATCTATAATGGTAAATGTGCATTTTGTCCTGGACCCTGGCAATGGACTGTTCAAAAGAGCAGGTATTGTTCACTGCCTGCCATACCTCTTTAATATGTGGAGTGTTTACTGACTTCCAGTGCCTGGTAATTACCAATTTAGTGGCCATAAGAATATGTGCCACAATAGATTTGAAATTATTGGGAATATCATCTAGGCCTAAAAGCAAAAGGGCCAATTGAGGAGTGAGGGTGATATGAAATTTCAATACATCTCTGATGAGAACTTCAGCCGCTTTCCATAGAGGTTTAATAATGGTACAATCCCATAGAGTATGAAGAAGGGTCCCTTTCCGTCCGCAAATTCTCCAACACCTGTCAGTAGTGTCAGGGAAGATAATGTGGAGCTTACTAGGGGTATGGTACCACCTTAAGTAGGTTTTGAAAATGACTTCCTTATGATTTGTGCTGTGGAAGAATTTATGTACATTGGCAAAAGATGAGTGCCATTCAGACAATTCAATATTAACCTGTAAATCTTGCTCCCATTTGACAATATGGTTATTGGTGGAAGAATTGAGGGATTCATTCAATTGCGTATAAAAGGTAGATATGCCTTTCCTCTTCCTAAATAGCTTATCAATCGACGTCATATGTGGGAGTCGAGGATTATCTTTTATCATCTTTTTGTTAACAAAATCTCTGAGATTGAGATAGCGATAAAAATCATCTCTACTAAGGTCGAATTGGGATTTTAGTCGTGAGAAGGGGAGTAACTGACCTTCCATGAAAAGATCATGTAGGGATTTTATTCCTAGTCTGTTCCATTCTAATGCGGGTATCAAGTCCACCTGATCTTGGAGAACGTCTAGGGTACAGTCAGACAATGAAGAGTGGAGTCTCCCCTTCCTTAATCTAAGGAAGGATTTCCAGATAGTGTCAGAGATTGAGATTACACCAATAGAGGAAGGAGGGAGAGGGATGCCTAGCATGGGTATTACCAATCTAGTTCTCATGGTATTGAGATTGCATATATCTTTTTCAATTTTATCACACTTGGTAATGACGTACAGGATTTTGCATCCACCATTTCATTTTCTGAAGTTCTGCCTGTACATAATGTTCAGAATGATAGGCAGAGGCGCATAAAGGAGTTTAACATATGGCTTGGTAAATGGTGTCAAGAGCAAGGATTTGGCTTTGTTTCTCATGATAGCTCTACTTGGAATAGAAAGGAACTGTACAAAAAAGATGGTTTGCATCTTTCTCTCAAAGGAACAAATGTACTTAGTGAACAACTCCAAGAATTTGCGAAAGAGTATTTAAACTAGGAAGGGGGGGCAAAAGAGTGAAAATAAAAGAGTCCAATTGCCCCCCGAAACAATGCCAGAACAGGTCAGATGCACAGAGGTAAAGAAATGATAAGCTCAGAGTCCTCTCTACAAATGCTCGCAGTTTAGGTAAAAAAATCAATGAACTTGGGTCAATAATGGCATCTGAGAATGTAGATTTAGTGGCTGTTACGGAGACATGGTTTAATGAAAGAAATGACTGGGACATAACCATACCAGGGTACTCTTTATACAGAAGAGACAGAGAAGGCAAGAAAGGAGGAGGAGTGGCCCTGTATGTGAAAGATAGCATTAAATCTAACCTAATACAAGTTGGTGAGGCCAACATAGAGTCAGTTTGGGTTACGTTGCAGTTTGCTAATCATGCAGTAACTCGTGTAGGTGTGATATATAGACCACCTGGTCAAGTTAAAGAACTAGATGATCTACTAGTTGAAGAAATAGCTAAAATGACAATGAAAGGAGAAGTTATCATTATGGGAGATTTCAATCTTCCAGATATTAACTGGAAAACCAAAATAGTACAGATATTCTAAATTCCCTACTGGGGTTATCCCTACAACAAATGGTTGAGGAGCCAACCCGGAGGGAGGCCATTTTGGATTTGATATTCACAAATGGGGATTCGGTATATGATGTCATTGTAGGCGAAACCTTGGGATCTAGTGATCACCAGTCAGTGTGGTTTAATATAAGAACTGTGAAAGAGTCCCACCACACAAAAACAAAAGTTTTAGATTTTAGAAAAACAGACTTTTCAAAAATGAAATTAGTCATAAATGAGTCCTTATCAGACTGGAACGGATTACATGGAGTCCAGGAGAAATGGGACTACTTAAAAGGTGCATTATTGAAGGCAACAGAAAATTGCATTAGACTTGTCAGTAAAAGCAAAAAAAGGAAGAGACCACTGTGGTACTCGGCAGAAGTGGCCCAAATCGTTAAAAATAAAAAGCTAGCATTTTGTAATTATAAAAAAACCCAGAGCAATGAAGATAAGGAAATCTACAAGATTAGGCAGAAAGAGGCCAAGCAAGTTATAAGAACTTCTAAAGCGCAGGCAGAAGAAAAACTAGCTCAGTCTATGAAAAAAGGGGATAAGACATTCTTCAGATATATAAATGAAAAAAGGAAATTAAAACAAGGAATAACTAAATTAAAAATAAAGGACGGAAGGTATGTAGAAGAGAATAAAGGGCTAGCCGACTGCCTTAATGAATACTTCTGTTCAGTTTTTACAAAAGAAAAAGAAGGAGAAGGACCTCCACTAGAAAGGATGACTATTAAATCGTTTGATGCATGTGTCTTTACAGAGGAAGATGTTCTAAGTTTGCTGTCTAAAGTGAAGACAAATAAGTCACAGGGGCCTGATGAGATACACCCAAAATTATTAAAAGAGCTTAGTGGTGAGCTGGCAAAACCGTTAACAGATTTATTTAACCAATCATTAGTAACAGGAGTCGTCCCGGAAGATTGGAAATTGGCAAATGTCGTGCCCATTCACAAGAAAGGTAGTAGGGAGGAATCGAGCAACTATAGACCAGTGAGTCTGACATCAATAGTAGGCAAATTAATGGAAACCCTATTAAAGGATAGGATTGTGGAACATCTAAAATCCCATGGATTGCAAGATGAAAAACAGCATTGGTTTACTTCAGGGAGATCATGTCAAACAAATCTTATAGATTTTTTTGACTGGGTGACTAAAATAATAGACGGTGGAGGTGCAGTAGACATCGCATATCTAGATTTTAGTAAGGCTTTTGACACTGTCCCACATAGAAGACTTATCAATAAACTGCAGTCATTGAGCATGGACTCCCATATTGTTGAGTGGATTAGGCAGTGGCTGAGTGACAGACAACAGAGGGTTGTAGTCAATGGAGAACATTCAAAACAAGGTCATGTTACCAGTGGGATTCCACAGGGATCTGTACTGGGACCAATTTTGTTTAATATCTTCATAAGTGACATTGCAAAAGGCCTCGATGGTAAGGTTTGTCTTTTTGCTGATGACACAAAGATATGTAACAGGGTTGATGTTCCTGGAGGGAAACGCCAAATGGAAAAGGACTTAGGAAAACTAGAAGAATGGTCAGAACTCTGGCAACTGAAATTTAATGTGGATAAGTGCAAGATAATGCACCTGGGGCGTAAAAACCCAAGGGCAGAATATAGAATATTCGACACAGTCCTGACCTCAGTATCTGAGGAAAGGGATTTAGGAGTAATTATTTCAGAAGACTTAAAGGTGGGAAGACAATGTAATAAAGCAGCACGAAATGCAAGCAGAATGCTTGGATGTATAGGGAGAGGTATAAGCAGTAGAAAGAGTGAAGTGCTTATGCCGCTGTACAGATCACTAGTGAGACCTCACTTGGAGTATTGTGCGCAGTACTGGAGGCCATATCTCCAGAAGGATATAGATACTCTAGAGAGAGTTCAGAGAAGAGCTACTAAACTAGTACATGGATTGCAGGATAAAACTTACCAGGAAAGGTTAAAAGACCTTAATATGTATAGCTTGGAAGAAAGAAGAGACCGAGGGGATATGATAGAAACTTTTAAATACATAAAGGGAATCAACTCGGTAAAGGAGGAGAGCATATTTAAAAGAAGAAAAACTACCACAAGAGGACACAGTTTTAAATTAGAGGGGCAAAGGTTTAAAAGTAATATAAGGAAGTATTACTTTACTGAGAGGGTAGTGGATGCATGGAATAGCCTTCCTGCAGAAGTGGTAGCTGCAAATACAGTGAAGGAGTTTAAGCATGCATGGGATAGGCATAAGGCCATCCTTCATATAAGATAGGGCCGGGGCTATTCATAGGATTCAGATATATTGGGCAGACTAGATGGGCCAAATGGTTCTTATCTGCCGACACATTCTATGTTTCTATGTTTCTAATTTGAACCCATAATTTATCTGACCCACCGGACCACCAATGAGAAAGTTGGTCCAATATTGCAGAAAAATAATAAAATTTGATGTGTGGGACCCCAAGGCCCCCCTTCCTCTGATGACGAATAATAGTTTGAAAGGCTACTCTGGATTTTTTATAGTCCCAGATGAACAGTCTCATTTTGGAATTCAATGACGCGAAAAATGAGTCAGGAATGTCGACTGGTATCGACCTGAAGAGATACAATAGCTTCGGCAGGAGCAGCATTTTGTACGCCGCTATCCTGCCTAGCCAAGATACGTTGTTTTTTGAAAATTCAGCCATGTCCTTACCTATTTCCGAGGCTAGCTTAGGGTAGTTATTATCAAAAAGTTTTGAGGAGGGATGCGACACCTGAATACCCAGATACGTGATTTCCGATTCTTGCCAATCCAAATTAAATTGTCGCTTGAGATCATATAATAATGCCTGGTCAACATTGAGAGGAAGTGCCTGAGATTTTCCCTGATTGATTTTATAATACGAAATTTTACCAAAAAATTTAGCTATATCAAAGAAGGTCTCCAAGGATTCTTTAGGATTAGATAAAGTAAGGATTATGTCGTCCGCAAAAAGAGCTAATTTATATTCATGTTGTCCTATTTGTATGCCTCTTATGGTAGACGTTAATCTAATCATGGCAGCGAGCGGCTCAATAGACATTACGAATAAGAGAGGGGAGAATGGGCATCCTTGTCTCGTGCCATTGGTGATATTAAAGGTATCTGAGATACAGTTGTTAACATATACGTTAGCTGAGGGGTTACTGTACAGAGCTCCAATGCCGGATAATATAGGCCCAATGAAACCAAATGCTTCTAGTACTTTGAACGCATAAGCCCAATTAATGCGATCAAACGCCTTCTCTGCGTCTATTGTAAGGAAGACCGAAGGAACTTTGAATTTCTCACAGTATTGGAGCAAAGTCAGAACACGTCTCGTATTGTCAGGGCCCTGTCGATTTTTCAAGAACCCAACTTGATCTTTGTGAATAAGGGTGGGGAGGACATTTTGAAACCTCTCTGCAATAATTTTAGAATAAATTTTTACGTCCACATTTAGGAGGGAAATGGGCCTATAGTTCTTGACTTCTTTTGTATCTTTATCAGGTTTGGGGATTGTAACTATAGTGGCTTTCAACATATCTGTGGGAAAACTGCCCGTACTGAATGCCAGATTGTAAATTTTTTGAAGATGTGGAAGCAGAATATCGATATATTTTTTGTAATACTCAGCTGAAAATCCATCCGGGCCTGGGGACTTCTGATTAGGAGATGATTTCACGGCATTAGTAATTTCAATTGGGGAGATTGGATCATTTAAAATTTTTAAAAGGCCCGGTTCAATTTTAGGTAAATTTAATTTTTCCAGGAATTCAGTTACAACTGATTCCTCTATTATTGGTTGGGAACCGGGGTTCAAATTATATAAATCACTGTAATATTGCTTGAAGGCATTGGCAATGTCCCTTGGGGCCAATTTAACCTGTCCAGTGAGGGGGTGGATTATCTGGCGGATTTTGGCTTTTTGGTATCTAGCTTTAAGACGCCTGGCGAGCAGTGCGCCTGCTTTGTTATCGTGTGAATAATAATTAATTTTTGCTTTTCTAACCATTTTTTCGTACTTAAACAGCAGGAGATTATATAGCTGGAACCTAGCTTTATGCAGATCTTGGGTGAGTGAGAACGATGTATTAATTTTATTTTTGGTTTCCAATTCTTTTATGTTTTGCAGCAAGTCCTTCATCTCTTTTTCTCTTTGTTTTTTAAGATATGCTCCAATCGACATAAATGATCCTCTTATTTTTGCCTTATGGGCCGACCAAACCGTAAATGGGTCCATGTCCGGGGTACTGTTGATATCAAAATATTCTATCAAGTCTTTTTTGATGGACCCTGCCAATTTTTCGCTGTTCAAGATAAAGGGATTCACTCTCCAAATGAAATCACTAGTCTGGTGTCTATCAAGGGATATGGTCAAGTTAACAGGGGCATGGTCGGACCAAACAATGGTACTAATACTAGTCTTTGATATTAAGTCAATCAATGGCTTACCAATTAGAAAGTAATCAATTCTTGAATATGACTTACTCTTATGTGAGAAGTGGGTGTAGTCCCTCTCAGATGCATGTTGCAATCGCCATATATCAAACAGTTCATTATTTTCAATTAATTTCTGCACGGCGGAATCTCTAAATCTACCCCCATGAGTGGAGTCCATTACTGAGTCCTGTACCGCGTTGAAGTCGCCTCCAATGATTAAATGGCCTTTTTTAATTTTATTGATTTTTTTAAATGTTTTTTTCAAAAATTTAGTCTGGCCTATGTTGGGAGCATAGATATTAACCAGGGTAAACAGCTTGTTATCAATGAGGGCCCACTATAATAATGTATCTACTAGCAGGATCAACTACTTGTTCCTGAATATCTACCGTCATCGTATCTTTGAACGCAATTAGGACGCCTCTCTTTTTTTGTTTATAGGTAGTAAAAACGTGTTTTGGGAACCTTCTATGACGTAATTGAGGTGTGTTATTGTTAGAAAAATGAGTTTCCTGGGCAAACAGAATGTCGCAATCCCTATCCAAAGCCTCTCTCCACATCTGATGTCGCTTAAAAGGGGAGTTTAACCCCCTCACATTTATAGACGTCAAGGTAATAGACATGGCTGCATCTCATACAAAGCTGAGTATCTCTCTAAAATCAGGTCATAATACCAGTCATACTTACTGATAATCGCGTCATAATTCCCGCTTGGAGTCAGGGGTCCAGGACAATGCAAATGAATAGTGGCACGCAAGTAGGCATTAAAATCTGCAAGAAGAACAAAAAACAAGCATGTAAATGACCATGTCAGAACTTTAACTTCTGTTATCAAAAAAGAGAAAAAAAGCCCCATTAATCTCAGGGCTAAAATGTGCGGATGGTTAAGTACCATCCAAAAACACAAAAAACTATAGGGCGGTATTAGTCCGGCAAGCATGGTAATCACTCCTCCACAGCAGTAAAGAAGCTCTTAGTTGCAGCTTCAGGCCTTATCTTTCTGTCCATGCTGAGTCTTGGATCTTTTGTTCTCATGAGGTCTGGCAGGGCGTTGTCTCTCTTGAGGCCTTCTGGAATTCCTATCTGGATAGCTGGGTTGTTGCACAATTTTCAAGCTCCATTGTTCCAGCGTGGCCAGTGCTGCAGCTGGGGATTTCAGCACATGTAGTTCTCCATCTTTAAACACCAGAATCTTAACTGGGAAACCCCACCTGTAATTTATGTCATTAGCGGCCAGTGTCCTGGTCACTGTAGCAAATTCTCTCCTGGCATTCAGAGTGGCTGCGGATAAATCCGTAAATAGCTTTAAGTCAGCAAATTGGTCCGGAAGCTCAGGATTTTTTCTCATCTCTCTTAGCATAAGTTCTTTAACATGAAAAAATGTAAACCTGGCTAGCACATCTCTTGGTATATCTTTATGCAGGAAGGACGGTTTAGGTATTCTATGCGCCCTATCGATACTCAGCTCATAGTCTTTGGCATGAGGAATTAGAATTTTCACCAGATCTGTAATATACGGGATCAGGTCCCTGTTGGAGATTGATTCAGGGATTCCTCTAAACTTTAGGTTATTACGCCTACTACGGTCCTCCAGATCTGTGATTTTTGCTTGCAGCGTCTCCACTGTATCCTCCATTAAGTTGTGCCGATCAATTATTACATTTTGTGAGGTGGCCAGCTCCCCCATCTTATTCTCTACATGAGAGACTCTATCCCCAATTTCTTCAATTGCCTGCTGTATGGGTGTAATCGATTCTTTAAAATCGGAGTTGATAGAGCTCCTCAACGCTAGCAGCATATCTTTTAAGAGTACAGCTGATAATTCTTTATCTTCGGCATGAAAAGTTGCAAAATTATCGGTCTTATGATCGGGCAGATTTTCGGGTGCTCGATCTGTACTCACTGCGGTCTTTTCAGCTGGTCCACTCCGGCCTTGCTGCGTCTCCCTCCCAAGCTCCGGAGGGCAAGATATTTTCGGGGACTCGAATAAAATGTCGCCATCTCGATGATTTCCTCTCCGCTCACTGTCACTGAGCTCTAGTGTGTCCGCCGGCTGGAAATACTGTGAGTCCGCGGCAGCCGCGGCCCCCGCCATGCTTCTTCCTTTGTTAGAACTAGGTGCGGCGGTATAAGGGCCGGGTGTCTCACTCGATAAATCCTTCGAAAATTCTGCCGATTTTCCCCTCTTATAAGGGGTGCAGGGAGGTAGTCGAGGGATCCTCTTCTCAGTATTAATCGGAGTAGAAAAATTCGATTCCTTCTCAGACGACGGGGCCCGTCTGCAGCTGGAGGCCGATGAAATGTCCGACGCTGTCCCAGCCTCGTCCCGGTCGTCCGTCTCATGGGTAGAAAAGGATCGATTTCTTCGTGTAGATCGATCGGAATTTCTCGATTTTTTCATTCTCTGGGATCTGGACCTTCTTATATTGAAAAAGTGATCCATTTAAAAGGCAAAAGTAGCTTTTTTCGTCGCTTATGAGCTATACTGCAGAGGAGCTCCTAACTCATGCGACTATCACCATCTGCAGTCAAGCCACGCCCCCATAGGCCCAGTTTTCTGTTGAAACATACAGTATTGGTAACAGGGCTCCACCGATCAGGCCCAGTTCATTGGAAACTGCCACACACCACACTGTTTTCTGACTTACCACACTGCTGGCTACAGAATGACACTGATTCCAGAGAATTCAGAGGGTCCAGGCGCCAAGTCACGTTTTGCAAATCTGACATGTTTCACTTTATGTGGTAAGAACTCTGGAACTCTTTTACTCATATAAGCGATTCAGAGACTAATTTCTCGTGACACATTGTACTTCATGTTAGTGGTAAATTTTGAGTCAAAATTACCTTTATTTATAAATTTACAGAAAATTTAGAAAAATTGCACCAGAGTATAATAGAAGTGAAAGGGAGACAACCAGGCACTCCCTGCTCTGAAGAGGGGAGGGTGCATGTTTCATTGGAAAAAGTCAGAAAGTGACAGAAACACCACCGAAATGGATCGGGAACAGCATGGGGAGGATGTCTGGATGCATCTTTGACTCCCAGGTTACTGCTGGGAACCATGTTGTCCGAGTTGTGTATCACATAAAGGAGGGCCCCATTCACATTGTGGTACAATTGTTCAGGTGATGGGACTCCTACACTCATAAAGCCTATGCACTAAGTGAAAGGGCTGCCAAAAATTACAAGGAAGCGGCACTCCAAAACACCCTTTGTTACACATAAAAGGAGGGCATCATACACAAAAATTATGATTGATGGCCTGCTGGTTACCCTCAAAGACATTTGGAGCAAGGGCCTGCTGCCGCATTGGTGACTCTAGATAACCTCTGGGCGATTGCACGTCCCCATGACGGTGACGATCCATTTGGATGTCTGCCCTATCAACTTGCAATGTTCTTTTCTGCACCTACCATGGTAATCATGGGTAAAGGGGAATCAGGGTTCAATGCCGGAGAGGGAGCTTGAGAAAGGGATACCACATCCAAGGGAGGTCAATGGCTGAAATCTGATTGGCTGTTGTTGCCTTGTACCTTTTTTTTCCTAATTGTGACCCACCCAGAGAGGATGGGTCAAGTTATCAAAGCAGAATAATCCAGGGAAGGCAGCAGCACGGAAAATACCCACTCCCAACTCGGGGAGGTAGTGACGATAAATAACAATACAGCACTCCTAAGCGGCCCTGTTATTGGAATGAGTACATTTTCCGTTAACGAGGATCTTTTGGAGGGCAAGTCTGGTGCCAGCAGCCAACTTACTCCTGGTTTCCACAGCGTTCACCCAGTGTGCCATCATGGTGAGGATTGTGTTGACCAGACTTTTGGCTACTGAGACTGGACTTGTAGGTGAGGGCCTGCTGCAGCTTTGTTGACTCTAGATAACTTCGAGGCAATCGCACGTCCCCGTGACGGCGCCGATCCAATTGGAAGACGGGCCTATCAACTTTGGAGCAATTTTTCAACAAGGACCTTCTGGTATAGCACAGTTTTGCTTGTCCTCTCCACCAGAGGAATGAGAGATGAGAAGTTCTCTTTGTGGCAGAAGTCGAGAAGGGTGAACAACCTGTAATCCATGTTGTCAAAAATGCGTATAATGCGCAGGTCATGGGAAAGCTAGCCTAACATGAAGTCTGCCATGTGTGCCAGAGTACCAACAGGCAAGACTTCGCTGTCATCATCAGAAGATGGTTTAGATAAAGTGGTTGAACGGCACTCCTTTTTTGAGATAGGCGGTGCTCAGTGGTAAAAAGTTGTCAACAATAGTAGTAGGAACCACGGCACTCACAAGAGATTAAGTAATTTATTACATTTCATCATTTAGATCATTTCATTATTTAGATCCATCCGCATGGTAAATTACTGGCCAACGTTTTGGTCCAACACAAACCTTGTTCACGGCCTTAGTATTATGGTCATCACAGATGGCGGATGGTGTCACCATCCGCCATCTGTGATGACCATAATACTAAGACCATGAACAAGGTCAGTGTTGGACTGAACCGGCTAACTCAATTGGCTAACTGTATGGTCCAATAGAAGTTAAATAGGGTAAATGTGAACAAAACTCTGGGTCCAGATGGATTACACCCAAGAGTGCTTAAAGAGCTCTGTTCAGTCATTGCTGTGCCCCTGTTTATAATTTTTAAGCATTCTCTAGGGACTGGTACAGTGCCAAGTGATTGGCGCAAGGAAAACGTGGTCCTCATATTCAAAAAGGATCAAGGTCCTCCACAGGTAATTATAGACAGGTAATTATAAACTTCTGTTGTGGAATTTTTTTTTGAAGGACTCTTAAGGGACTATATATAGGAGTATGTGACTATAAATAATATTATAAGTGATAACCAGCATGGGTTTAACCACTTCAACCCCGCTAGCTAATACCCCCTTAATGACCAGGCCACTTTTTACACTTCTGCACTACACTACTTTCACCGTTTATTGCTCGGTCATGCAACTTACCACCCAAATGAATTTTACCTCCTTTTCTTTTCACTAATAGAGCTTTCATTTGGTGGTATTTCATTGCTGCTGAAATTTTAACTTTTTTTGTTATTAATCGAAATTTAACCATTTTTTTGCAAAAAAATGAAATTTTTCACTTTCAGTTGTAAAATTTTGCAAAAAAAACGACATCCATATATAAATTTTTCGCTAAATTTATTGTTCTACATGTCTTTGATAAAAAAAAAATGTTTGGGTAAAAATAAAATGGTTTGGGTAAAAGTTATAGCGTTTACAAACTATGGTACAAAAATGTGAATTTCCGCTTTTTGAAACAGCTCTGACTTTCTGAGCACCTGTCATGTTTCATGAGGTTCTACAATGCCCAGACAGTACAAACACCCCACAAATGACCCCATTTCGGAAAGTAGACCCCCTAAGGTATTCACTGATGGGCATAGTGAGTTCATAGAACTTTTTATTTTTTGTCACAAGTTAGCGGAAAATGATGATTTTTTTTTATTTTATTTTTTTCTTACAAAGTCTCATATTCCACTAACTTGTTACAAAAAATAAAAAATTCTAGGAACTCGCCATGCCCCTCACGGAATACCTTGGGGTGTCTTCTTTCCAAAATGGGGTCACTTGTGGGGTAGTTATACTGCCCTGGCATTCTAGAGGCCCTAATGTGTGCGAAGTAGTTTGAAATCAAAATGTGTAGAAAATGACCTGTAAAATCCTAAAGGTGCTCTTTGGAATGTGTGCCCCTTTGCCCACTTAGGCGGCAAAAAAGTGTCACACCTGTGGTATCGCCGTACTCAGGAGAAGTTGGGGAATGTGTTTTGGGGTGTCATTTTACATATACCCATGCTGGGTGAGAGAAATATCTTGGCAAAAGACAACTTTTCCCATCTTTTTATACAAAGTTGGCATTTGACCAAGATATTTATCTCACCCAGCATGGGTATATGTAAAATGACACCCCAAAACACATTGCCCAACTTCTCCTGAGTACGGCGATACCACATGTGTGACACTTTTTTGCAGCCTAGATGCGCAAAGCTGCTCAAATTCCTTTTAGGAGGGCATTTTTAGACATTTGGATCCCAGACTTCTTCTCACGCTTTCGGGCCCCTAAAATGCCAGGGCAGTATAAATACCCCACATTTGACCCCATTTTGGAAAGAAGACACCCCAAGGTATTCAATGAGGGGCATGGCGAGTTCATAGAATTTTTTTTTTTTTGGCACAAGTTAGCGGAAATTGATTTTTTTTTGTATTTTCTCACAAAGTCTCACTTTCCGCTAACTTGGGACAAAAATTTAAATCTTTCATGGACTCAATATGCCCCTCACGGAATACCTTGGGGTGTCTTCTTTCCGAAATGGGGTCACATGTGGGGTATTTATACTGCCCTGGCATTTTAGGGCCCTAAAGCGTGAGAAGAAGTCTGGAATATAAATGTCTAAAAAATTTTACGCATTTGGATTCCGTGAGGGGTATGGTGAGTTCATGTGAGATTTTATTTTTTGACACAAGTTAGTGGAATATGAGACTTTTTAATAAAAAAATTAAATAAAAAATTCCGCTAACTTGGGCAAAAAAATGTCTGAATGGAGCCTTACAGGGGGGTGATCAATGACAGGGGGGTGATCACCTATAGAGACTCCCTGATCACCCCCCTGTTATTGATCACCCCCCTGTAAGGCTCCATTCAGACATCCGTATGATTTTTACGGATCCACGGATACATGGATCGGATCCGCAAAACACATACGGACGTCTGAATGGAGCCTTACAGGGGGGTGATCAATGACAGGGGGGGTGATCACCTATATAGACTCCCTGATCACCCCCCTGTCATTGATCACCCCGTCATTGATCACCCCCCTGTCTATTCAGTAGGACTATCAGCTGTGTATCCACCTGACTTCTCCACAACGCAACTGATGGTCCCAACCCCATTTATAAGGCAAGAAATCCCACTTATTAAACCTGACAGGGCACACCTGTGAAGTGAAAACTATTTCAGGTGACTACCTCTTGAAGCTCATCAAGAGAATGCCAAGAGTGTGCAAAGCAGTAAACAAAGCAAAAGGTGGCTACTTTGAAGAACCTAGAATATGACATATTTTCAGTTGTTTCACACTTTTTTGTTATGTATATAATTCCACATGTGTTAATTCATAGTTTTGATGCCTTCAGTGTGAATCTACAATTTTCATAGTCATGAAAATAAAGAAAACTCTTTGAATGAGGTGTGTCCAAACTTTTGGTCTGTACGGTATATATCACTAGAATAGAAGCTTGATTGTTTCTGTACACTGTCCCCAAGATTGTTTTCTGCCAGACACTGCATACAGCTATCCACCCATATTCACAGAGGGTGACAAATTTTTATGAAGATCAAAACAAACCTGCTTAGTTATGAACGGAATCGCTCATCTGTAGTCCAAGTGTCCGACAATAGATGTTCTGTCTCTGCTATTTAATCACTTCTTTTCTGCAATACATTACCCCCACCCTTGTCAGCAGATTTTATAATGATGGCATTGTTCTGTGACAGGGCCCCCCACACTGCAACCCTTTCAGATGAGGATAAATTATAAAAACTTACATTTTCATGTTCCAGTCCAACTCCATTCACTAGATAATAAAAAAATAAAAAAAACACATTTGGGCCTCTATGACGCAAAGGGTAAAAAGCGTATTTGGATTTTTCATCAACATCAATATGCCCAGATGTCACAGTGAGCTCTTGGTAAGGAAAAACCTCCACCACAGAGGAAAGAGCAAAATGCCTAGTTAAAGTAAAGCTTACAATGACTTTAAGCGAAAAAATAGTTGGAAGCCATCCGTCTTCACTATCGGTCAAAAAGACAGTATAGCTCGAAAAAGTTGATAATCTTTACCGTTTTGTTTTTCTTTCATTGAGCTGTCAGTACAAGTTTTCCTCCTTCCAACCATTAAAGGGTAATGGTGCTTTCAGATGCTGCAAGGAGAAGCAAATTACATGCAGCAATCCCCTCCACAGTATGAGGACAAGAGATGGCTGCTGCTATTGCTTGTCCCCATACAAAATCATTGTTCATACACAGCAGAGTGCCGTTTAAACAGGATGATCTGTTGCCCGGGAACAATGATAGAGGTATCCACACCTCATTGAGTGATCTTCGGCAACTTCAGACGGGTAGATTATCGAGATCGAGCATCCATAGGAACATTTGCTCCTGATAATCAGCCTGAGTGATGGGTCTTCACAGTGTATTATGGCTGGAAATCAGTGCTTGGGAATCATCTGACATACTGTCTGCAGCCACTAGACCTAAAAAGAACAATTATTCTTTCATCAGCCCACAAAATGTTGTGTTGTTTCTCTTTGGGTCAGTCAATATGTTCCTTGGCAAATTTTAACCTATTGAGAACGTCTTCAAAATGAGACTTTGTGGGGAGTTCTTGCAAGTAACTTGGCTGCACTTAAATCATCTTCTGACTGTAGTAGGGCTCACTGGTAACTTCAGATCTTCTTTGATCTTTCTGGGGGTGATTATTATCTGAGCCTTTGCAATTTTGGCTGCCACTTGAAGGCATTTGAGGTCATTTTAGCTAAGCAGCCTTTAATTTGCACTTTTCTATATGTTTTTCCTTATCCAAATTTTTTTTAAATCAAAGTATGTTCCTCATCAGAAAAAAGTCTAGAACGACCCATTTTCCCATGTTACATCCCCAAAACATGATTAGTCTAATCCCACATGCTTAAAAGGTTGGAGATGTGTACTTTTCATGAAATTCTGTGCCCTCTTTTCTCCGAACATACCTTTGCTCATTGTGGCCAAAGCGTTCTTTTTTAACCTCATCGGACCACAGGACTTGTTTCCAAAATGTATCAGGCACGTTTAGATGTTCTTTTGCAAACTTCTGATGCTGAATTTTGTGGTGAGGACACAGGAGAGGTTTTCTTCTGATGACTCTTCCATGTTTGTGCAGGTGTCACTGAAGAGTAGAAAAACTCTACAGTCTGCTAAATCTTCCTGAAGGTCTTTTGCAGTCAAGCTTGGATTCTGCTTTGCCTTTCTAGCAACCTTACAAGCAGTTGTCTCTGAATTTTTTCTTGGTCTTCCAGACCATAACAGTAACAGTGGAAGTCAAGATAACTGCCATTTCATATCTACAATGAGAAATGGCAACCTGAAAATGCTTTGGTACCTTCTTATAGCCTTCTCCTGCTTTGTGGGCCACAACCATTTCCAGATTGTTGGACAGGTGCTTAGAAGAACCCATGGCTGCTGTTTTTGGTACAAGATTAGAGGTATATGGATATTCATAAAGCTTTAAAGTTTTCCTTACCTGTCCTTTCCTAATGAAGATTGTAGGTAACATAGTGACCTAGTACATAAGGCCGAAAAAAGACATTTGTCCATCCAGTTCGGCCTGTCATCCTGCAAGTTGATCCAGAGGAAGGCAAAAAAAAAAAAAAACCTGTGAGGTAGAAGTCAATTTTCCCCACTTTAGGGGAATAAAAAATTCCTTCCCGACTCCAATCAGGCAATCAGAATAACTCCCTGGATCAACAACCCCATAAGACCTCCTTGGGCTCCCATACTTTTTCAAGGTTTTCCTTTCCTTTTTTTACTCAAAAATATTACAAAACCAAAATAATACACTAATATTGCTTAAAATATTGTGTGTTTCATCTTTAACTTAAAGCCTTTTGGAGATCATTTCACCTTGCTTGCTTAAAGCTACTTTCATATCTGCATTTTTTATTCAGATTTTGAGATCTGACAGAGGATCTCAAAACCTGAGTTAGGCCTCATGCACACAAACGTGTTTTCTTTCCGTGTCCATTCAGTTTTTTTTTTTTTTGCGGACCATATATTGAACTATTAATTTCAACGGGTCCGCAAAAAAAGCGGAAGTTACTCCGTTTCAGTGTGCATTCCGTTTCAGTATTTCCATTCCGCAAAAAAATAGAACATGTCCTATTATTGTCCACATTACGGACAAGGATAGTACTGTTCTATTAGGGGCCAGCTGTTCTGTTCCGCAAAATACGGAATGCACACTAACGTCATCCGTATTTTTGGCGGACAGCAAAATACATATGGTTGTGTGCATGAGGCCTTAAAATGATCCATTCCATTTGATACATCTTGATGGCTCAGTTTCGGACGGATTTGGCTGTATTAAATCAAAACTGAACAAAGCTGATCAGGCATCAATATCATTGTAAGTGAATGGGCGCCGGATCAGGGTTTTTTTTGTAACAAAAAAAAAAAACTTATCAGACACCATTGACTTACATTGATTTTCATGCCTGATCAGGTTTGTTCAGTTTTGCAAATCGGTCACAAAAACGCTGCTTGTGTCTGGCCTCAAAATGCAACTTAACTGAGCTGATGCATACTGATGAATCCTGAATTGTCCCTATTGCAATGAATGGAGACAAAATTGATTCATTTAGTTCAGTTTTTAAGATCATCTGCCGGATCGCAAAACCTGAATTAAAAACGCAGATGTGAAAGTAGCCTAACTATTCACAGTAACAGTAATTTTGACCAGGGGTGCCAAATCTTTTGCATGCCATTGTAGCAGTTTAATTCAATGCATTTTACTGCATCTGTATAACAGTTTAATTCAAGGCATTGTGTTGTGCACAGGTACATATAACAGCTTAATTCAACACATTGTACTGTGTCAGCATTCCAGTTTAATTCAACACATTGTACCGCATTAGTATACCAGCTTAATTCAACACATTGTACTGCATCAATATATCAATGTAAATTGTAAATGCCAATGTGCAGTGTGTTTGTACAAGGGGAAGGACGTTTAATTGAACCTCTGTGTATTATTTAAAAAAATAATTCATTTAAACGATGACAAGTTACATTATAGTTACACTGATTATAAGAGACCTCATAATAAAAAGGTCTGCTAAATGACAGTAGAAAATGAAAGGCCAGTGCATCGTCATCCGAAAGAGAGAATCTGGGTGGCTATAGTGCAAACAGTAGTATCATAGCAGACACAACCCTCCTGGCCAGTAGTAGTAGCAGCAGGCCACACTTCTCTCTCAATTCCAGTAGATGCCAGATTATAACGGAGGACAAAAAGGAATGTGATTGTGGACTGGATAGGTCACTCCTCCAGTCAATGACAGCAGGATTTGAGCTTAGCAAGTGTGGTGCCAAAATTCAAAAAGGGGTTTAAAGAAAAAAAAAAAAAAAGGAGGCTGGAAACTATAGGCCGGTAAGTCTTTCTGCCATTGGTAAAATGTTTGACGGTTTTCTAACAGATACTATCATAACACATATCAGCATGGTTTCATGAGGGATCGGACATGTCAAACTAATTTAATCAATTTCTACGGGGAGGTAAGTTGTAGACTTGACCAGGGTGAGTCAATGGATGTCATACATCTTGACTTCTCCAAACTGTTTGATACTGTGCCACATATAAGATTAGTATATAAAATGAGAATGCTTGGACTGAAAGAAAATGTGTGTACGTGGTTAAGTAACTGGCTCAGTGATAGAAAACAGCGTTATTAACGGTACACACTCAGATATTGGGCCCTGTATTCAATATTTTTATTAATGATCTTGTAGAAGGCTTGCACAGAAAAATATAAACTTTTGCAGATGACACGGAACTGCAAAGTAATTAAACAAAAAAAAGGATAGATATGGATAGATTGGAGGCTAGGGCACAGAAGTGGCAGATCTCATTCCATAAAGAAGCAGGGCAAAGCGTTGCTCCCATTCCCTCTCCCTCCTAGGATATGTATAAATGGAAAAGTTGTCATGGTGTCCACCACACAGATCAGTTGCTAAAGTGCATGAAGAATTGAATATCCCACTGCCTGTCAACTATAACTAGCCAATGTGGTTGGCGACCTAGGCGGGAACATTGTAGATGAGCTGCATTCATGGAGAATAACACATGCTCCCTGCATGGTGCACATGAAAAAATTCTAGTGCTGCAACGGTTTTTGAAAAAGTACAGGGGGCCTACAAAAGTGCTGGCCATGTCCAGGAGACTGTCCTCATATTTCCGCTATTCTTATGTGGCAAGAAACTCCATCCTAAACTTGCAATGACAACGGTCTGCCATTACATCACTTTATCTGCGATGTTCCAACCCACTGGAATTCTACCTTGCGTATGTTGGAGCATCTGTGTGAGCAGCGTAATGTGGTAAATTATTTCATCATGCACCAGACCCTCTGCAGGAAGCACCTGTTATTTTGAGGTCAGGCAGTGTCAGCTCTTCAAAGCTATGAGTCGTGCATCAGGCCCTTCAAAGATGCCATCAGATTTGTCCGTTCTGTGGCCCTGTCCTATTCTTGTCTGTTTTGCGGACAAGAATAGGCATTTAGACAATGGGCCGCTTGTTCCATTCCGCAAATTGCAGAAGGCACACAGGCTGCTTTTGCGGACCGCAAAAAATTGAACGGTCGTGTGCATGAGGCCTAAGGATAACTACAGCATCAACAATGTAATCCCCTGTAACAGCAGTTGCTGACCGCCAATGTTCTCCTATTCATTTCCGGGTTCGGACAAGCACTGTCCTTCCTGGATGCACTGTGGACGTCACTGTTATGGATGCACTGTTGATGATACTATTATGGGGGATCTGTGGATGACACTTATGCGGGAACTGTGGACGTCACTGTTATGGGGGCTCAGTATAAGTTATGGGGCTCGTGCACAGAACCGTATCTGTTTTGCGGTCTGCAAATCGCAGATCCACTAAATGTATTCACATTTTTTTGCAGTCCCATTGAGTTCTATGGGTTTTAGATCTGCATTATGAGGACCAGAATAGGACATGTTCTATCTTTCACAGAACTGACACACGGATGTGAAAAGCACAGGGATGTCCTCAGTGTGTTTTTTACATCCGTATGCCAGTAAAAACAGAACATGCCCTATTCTGGTCATCAAAATGAGCACCTCAAATCCATTGAACTCAATGGGACTTCAAAAATGTGGATCGTAAAATGGATAAGGTCGTGTGCATAAGGGTTTAGATAAACAGCTCAGAAGGCAGGATCATACAAGATGGGCTTAGATACACATTTTAGCAGTGTCAGTGATGGGATTAGATACACCGCTCTGCAGGCTGTATCACACAGGATAGGATTAGATACAGATGTTATTGGATATGATGTGTTTATCACACTCTGGAGATGTTGACTTCCTCCTTGACTTCTATGGGAAGATTTGACAATGTTGAATATTACAGACTTGAGGAAGCTCACCAGCGAATGTGGAGCCTAGTCAGCTGTTCACCCCTCTGTTATAAATGTGAATAAATCCCTACATAGATGACTGGCTCTCAACAGTTTACTTACGTTTTATTATTAACAGTTTGTGCATACATATATACAATTATCTTAACTCTAATCATACAGTCTTTAAAACATTACATTAAAATACATACAAATGTTATACATTAGTTGATAATATACATCACTCCGGTCATCACATGATCTTTTACCATGGTGACGGATCATGTGATGACCGGAGTGACGTCACCACAGGTCCTCTTGCTGCACACAGCACAGAAGACAGGCAGAAGAGAAGCTGGGCTACGCGATCAAGTGGATTAAGGTGAGTTAAAAAAAAATTTTTATTTTTTTTTAACCCCTCCAGCGCTATTTGACTATGCATTCTGTATTCAGAATGCTATTATTTTCCCCCTATAACCATGATATAACGGAAAATAATACAATCTACAGAACACCGATCCCAAGCCCGAACTGCTGTGAAGAAGTTCGGGTTTGGGTACCAAACATGCGCGATTTTTCTCACGCGAGTTAAAAAAAAAAATTACAATGTTTTGCACTCGCGCGGAAAAATCGTGCATGTTCCCGCAACGCACCCGCACCTTTTTCCGCAACGCCCGTCTGAAAGAGGCCTAAAGGTCTTGAATGAAACTGGCCCCAGGGGACTGTGGTGATACAAGATGTCATTAAACCCAGGATTCTCATGGAAGGTCTCATAGACCAAATTCTTTCTTTTGGATTATGGATATCTCCTGGCGAATCTTCGCCCGTTTCTCTACCGGAAGAAATAAGCATTGTCTTTCCGAGTCCAATAGGGTACCTAAGAAAGTCTTCCTAGTTTCTGGAAGAAGGTCTGATTTTTCTAGTTTTAAAATCCATCCCAGGTGGGACAAGATCTTCAGGGTGAATTCCAACTGTCATTTTAAAATGGTGGCAGATGGAGCTGTCAATAGGAAGTCATCCAGGTAAGGTATAATCACTATACCCTTTTCTTTCCTCAACCAGGACACGAGTTTAGCTATCTTTGAAAAGATATTCGGTGCTGAGGATAGGCCAAAGGGTAGACACTGTTACTGGAAGTGTTGAATGGATGTATCCCTCTGAACAGCAAATCTCAATTCAAATAAAAGTTTAGAATAGATCAATATGTCCCATTTGTTTGTGTTTTTACTAAAAAATCTTGAGTAAAGTCTCAGACTAATTTCTTCTAGAGGCACTTGTCTGATGGCTTGTAGATGCAATAGTTTTTCCCAATCTTACATTATTGCAGAATTCTGTTCTGGTTGAGCAAATTGTATCACAATAAATTTTCTTGGGGAAAGATATAAAAATTATCTTCTGTATGCTCCCTCTATTGCTTTTTAAATCTAATTATTGCGAGTAATTTCTTCCCCTTGTGGAAGAAAGGATTTCAGTCTTCCCCCCACTGAAAGAGCATCATTGTCTCACCAGTGTCACTTTAAGTGGTGATAACTTTATAACCCTTTGACCTATCCAGGCCATTCTGAGATTGTTTTTTCAGCACATAACGTACTTCATGAAGACTGGTAAAATGAAGTGAAAAAAAAAAAAAAAACGTTTCAATTTCTCTAGAGGGCTTAGAGGTTTAGAAGCAAATCTTGAAATTTTTCTGAAATTTTTTAAAAAAAATTTAAGGGACCAGTTCAGGTCTGAAGTCACTTTGTGAGGCTTACATAATAGAAACCACCCCAAAATGACCCCATTCTAAAAACGACACCCCTCAAGGTATTCATAACTGATTTGACAAACGTCGTTAACACTTTAGATGTTCCAGAAGAGATAATAGCAAATCGAGATAACATTTCTGAATTTAGATTTTCTGGCAAATTTTCAATTTTAATCAGTTTTTTCCAGTAACAAAGTAAACAAAATGCTGCATTGCCCGATTCTGTAGTTTGCAGAAACACCCCATATGTGGCCATAGACTACTGTACAGGCACACTGTAGGGCGTAGAGGGAAAGGTGCGCCGTGTGGTTTTTTGAAGGCAGATTTTGCTGGACTGGTTTATTTACACCATGTCCCATTTTAAGCCCCCCTGATGCACCCCTAGAGTAGAAACTCCATAAAAGTGAACCCATTTTGGAAACTACGGGATAAGGTGGCGTTTTTTGGGGGACTATTTTTAGAGTACATATGATTTTTGGTTGCTAAATATTACATTTTTGTGAGGCAAGGTTACCAAAAATAGAAATTTTGAAATTTCATCTCCATTTGCCATAAACTCTTGAGGAACACCTAAAGAATTATAAAGTTTTAAACATCAGTTTTGAATACCTTGAGGGGTGTAGTTTCTTAGATAGGGTCGCTTTTATGGAGATTTTATTTTAGGGGTGCATCGGGGGGGGGGGGCTTCAAATGGGACATGGTGCCCAAAAAAAGACCATCAAAATCTGCCTTCCAGAAACCATACGGTGTTCCTTTCCTTCTGCGCCCTGCCGTTTGGTCATACAGCAGTTTACAACCACACATGGGGTGTTTCTGTAAACTGCAGAATCAGGGTAAAAAAATATTCAGTTTTGTTTAGCTGTTAACCCTTGCTTTGTTAATGGAAAAAAAACTGATAAAATGGAAAATTTACCCCAAAAATTGCTGTTTAGGCACCGTTTTTTTTTTTTTTTTTTTTTTACCTTGTTCATCTGAGGGGTTAGGTCATGGGGTATTTTTATGGAGCAGATTCTTACAGATGCGGCAATACCTAAATATGTCTATAGAACGAGGTTGGGCGACTTCTTCTACGTCCATTGTCTGACGGACAGTGGAAATGAGAAAGTCTAAATCCTTAGAAGTAAAAAAATTTACTTTTTCCCTTCCTCCACTGCACAAGAAGCAATTTCATCATCATCTATTTCTCCTTCTGACTTAATGTTACTAGCGGTTTCATCCTCCGAGTCTGAATCCATTTCAACTATAGATCTTTTAACATGAGATTGCAGAACAGATTTTGGCATTAATTTTGCAACTGAGGAGTGTACTTCCTCCTTTATAAACGTTGTAATTTCCGATAATAAAGATAGCAGTTCTTCTTTTATCAATTTATCAATGCAGGAGCTGCAAAGTTGTTTAGAGTAAGACCAGCTTCTTTACACAGGTTGCACATCTTTTCACTTTCTTTTTAGGTTCAGAAGGATTTTTATGCACCATATCTTTATCATCCTGAAATTACAAAACAGACTGCTAGCTATGCAGATGCAAGAAGCATTAATACAAGCCATACCGCACCTATGACTTACATGACCCTGAGCATGGAACGAACAGACCAGGCATGTCCAACCTGTGGCTCTCCAGCTGTTGTAAAACTACAATTCCCACTATGCCCTGCTGCAGTTGGCAGTCTGGGCATGCTGGGAGTTGTAGTTTTGCCATATCTGGAGAGCCTCAGGTTGGCCATGGAATAGACACTGGAGCTTCCATGGTGGTTAGCACAGATTTTTTTGACTTCCCACCATAACCTTTATAGTCCTGCCTCCTGCTCCCACCAGTCTGCTCCTCCTTTTTCTGGGACTCCATCTTACCGGAGAATCTCAATATGGATGATGCGAGTCTACCCAGAATGGGGACTCCAGCATTGAAGCGCAGTGTCAACCCCATGGCAGGTATTCCTGCCCACCCTCTCACCAGACATCTTGTGAGAGGACATCATCAGGCTTGTAGACACGCGCGGATGCTGCCAGAAGTGACGTTCGTCGGTCCGCTTCATCATGGCTGCGCACAGCAAGTGTAATGCCGATGGGAGAAGGAGGATGCAGGACGGAGCCGAGAGCCTCTAATGTGCGAGGAAGCGGACACCGCAACCAGACCTTGCGGCCTCGAAGGGTACTGGTAAGGCCACCTTAAGGGATGCAAGCTGAGCCCTCCGATTATGAGATGAAGGAGAGGCAATAAACCCCAGTTTTCCTATCCTGGGCTCCATATGCCATAACATAACTTCTCCTCTTCATAAACCGGGGACCTCTCTGTTGACTGCAGACCTGTAAGGGACAGGACGAACACCAGTGTTGAAAGGGAGGGAGGGGCTTTTAACTTTTCTGTGCTTCCTGTCCCTATAGAGGTCTATAAGGACATTCTCCATGTGTACTGTCATGGAGGACGTCCTTGAAAAAGCACCAGTCTATGTGCACTCCCAAGATCACGACCACCAGAAAGGCAGACACTTTTTCCTATAGTGTGTATGTATGACCACCACTGATGGATTGCAGGGTGGTCATAACCATTGAAACGAGCAATGTATAATGTGATGGAAAAATTCATCTTACCAGCAAATAAAGCAACATAGTACATAAGGCCGAAAAAAGACATTTGTCCATCCAGTTCGGCCTGTCATCCTGTAAGTTGATCCAGAGGAAGGCAAAAAAAAAAACCTGTGAGGTAGAAGCCAATTTTCTTCACTTTAGGGGAATAAAAAATTCCTTCCCGACTCCAATCAGAATAACTCCCTGGATCAGCGACCCCTCTCTAGTAGCTATAGCCTGTAATATTACACTCCAGAAATACATCCAGGCCCCTCTTGAATTCCTTTATTGTAATCACCATCACCACCTCCTCAGGCAGAGAGTTCCATAGTCTCACTGCTCTTACCGTAAAGAATCCTTTTCTATGTTTGTGCACAAACCTTCTTTCCTCCAGACGCAGAGGATGTCCCCTCGTCACAGTCACAGTCCTGGGGATAAATAGATGATGGGATAGATCTCTGTACTGACCCCTGATATATTTATACATATTAATTAGATCTCCCCTCAGTCGTCTTTTTTCTAAAGTGAATAACCCTAATTTTTATAATCTTTCAGGGTACTGTAGTTGCCCCATTCCAGTTATTACTTTAGTTGCCCTCCTCTGGATCTTCTCCAGCTCTGCTATGTCTGCCTTGTTTACAGGAGCCCAGAACTGTACACAGTACACCATGGATAATAACAATACATTAGTATAACTTTCTCTACATAATAAATGCTATTTGCTAAAGTGAGACAACCCCTTTAAGACTACTGACCACAACTTGTTCCTGCATAATTTGACACACAGAAAACACCTATTTACTATTAATGGCTCATTTTATGCCCCCACTCAGTAATCATCCCCATGCAGGCCCCAGTTACACTCAGTAATTTTAATTTTGGCTCCAGTAGTTATAATTCTCCCCGTAGTGCCGTCTGAATATAAAATACTCCCCATAGTGCCATCTCTACATATAATGCCCTTCCCATAGTGCCATCTCTATATATAATGCCAACCCCACACCCACCCCAATAGAGGCACCTGCAGTGACTACGACAAAAAGCAAACAAAAAATAAAAAATAAAAAAATAAACAAAATAAATTCTCACTTCATTTCTGCAGTCCATCATGCAGGCAGAAAAAATAAAGCAAGAGGTTTTCTCAAAAAAATCCCGGAATAACAGGCAGGGCGCCAGAGGGGGGAAGGGGGAGAGAGAGAGGTGATATGGGGAGTAAATAGAGAGGAAGGATGCCAGTGGTGGCTCAGTGAGTAGAACAACTACTCAATAAAATGTGTAGCTAAAAAACTAAGAACCACCACCAAGGGAGCACCACAGACTCTAGTAATCACTGAATGCAGATAATAAAAATACCAATAGAAATATTGTTGTTGCTATAAAAACTATTTCCAATGAACAGCATTAAAAGTGATTTCAAATGGTAAAAAAAAAAAAAAGAATTAAATAAAAATTAATTGGCTCACTTCACTGAGGAGGAGGTCAAAGGGATAAAGTTCAAGACACCCGTTAACTATGCCACCCCGTCAGGATCGCTTGTAGTATATTAGAAATAAACACGGCAGTACCCGGGGGTTACTTCTGGTGGTTTCCTTTTATTGTCATTGCAGGTAGGCCCAACGCGTTTCGGTAAAAAGCTGTATAAATATCATCTTTTGAAGATAAGGGCTACCCTAAAAAACTCATAAGAGAGAGTTCTCTAAAAGAATACTCAGAGAAAACCAAAAAGAAGCCCTAAAATCTAAACGTACCAATTCCCAAGAAGAGATCCCCATTAATTCCCAATTCAGCATGGTAACCAGATACAATTCAAAACATATGATCATTAGACAAATATTAACTAAACATTGGGTTGTACTTCAGAAGGATCCCATCCTGAGAAAAGACCTACCACATGCCCCAATTATCACCTACAGAATAGCACAGACATAAAAAAAATATTTTAGCACCCTCGTGCCCCAAAAACAAGTAAAAAAATGAGGATCAATATTCCTCCTTGAAGATAGATATTCCGGCTAATAGAGGTGCACATAAATGCAACAACAAAAAGTGCAAATCTTGCAGTATAATCACACACAATAAAAAATAAATTAACATCTCTTCTTCTGATGAAACTTTTTATCTCAAAAAGGATATGAATTGTGGAACGAGTAACGTAGTCTACCTGCTGCAATGTCCCTGCCACCTACAATAGGTTTAGCGATAGTAAGAAGCATTCCTCGGCGCAAAGACCCAACAAGGTGCAGATTAAGAATCTTCAAATGTTTATTGCAGAATCACTATCTTTCACCATGTATTAATTCTCAGTGAGGGCACGTGGCTGCATACCAACCTCTCTCTTGGGGATTGATTTTATTCCCTTCACACCGACAGTGTTGTGCGTATTGCTTGCACAACCCTTCAAGGTGAGCCTCCAATTTGGAGTTTATTTTACTATTCCCCATATGTTTTCACCCTATGGTGTGCCTTCTTTTTTGTTTATCTAGTAAACAAACGCCTGAGAATCTGACCTACAATATGTTGGGAGAACCACCCAAACATTGCGTGAAAACAGGAATGATCATCGTTCCAATATCAAACAAAAAGGTGACACTGTGGTAATGTGAACCATAAAATGCATGGGAAAGTCCCAGATGGGGGGCATATCTCTCCCAGATTCCTCAACTGGCTAAAGGAGGTAGGCTAAATCCAGGATAATGCTGGCTTCAGCAAATATAGTTGCTGGAGCCATTTTCTTTATTTATTCAGGGCCGGATTTTACTTGGATTGGGTTGGTAGGTTTTGGCAGTGGGACCTCCCAATCCACCCCCCAGTCTGGGGCAGATTTTTCCCTAGCAGGAAGGGATTCCCGGGTGAGGCCTGCTCTAATTAGGCTGGGATAAAGCACCTCCCAGGGTGCCAGGGGGGGGGGGGGGGGGGGGAGAGGATTGTGATACAGAGACCTGTGGAGGCTCTGTGTGGTCTCAGTCAGTGTGGTCTTGGTCTCAGGCCACAAGGCTATGTGACGCCTGATACAGTACCTTCCCTGTGTGTGGACTGTTTGGCTGTGCAAAGCCGGACCTACTTGGATGTATGAACAGGGCTCTACAAATGACGTAGGGACGTTATTTGGTTTAGGTAGTGCCTAGACAGGCAGGTGTTTATTTTGGTCCTGTTTAGAGTGCAGTGTTTTGTGTTGATGTGCCTCAATAAAGCACAAGTTTGGACCTGAATCATTGTGTCCGTGAAGACGTTGGTGATTAGGACCCCCTGAATGATGTAATCCCTTACAACGCTTTTCTATTTATCATGAGAGTGATCCCTTCCTCCTCCAAGTAACTCCTCGTGGACCCCTCAATCGTATCAACTACTTTGTAGGAAAGAAATGTATTGGATCTATCGCCTTAACACTCTATCCCCGTTTGGATTGAACGAGTCCCTTGAATATAAAATTATTAACTCACTAAACTATTACACCCTTAAATAGTCATCCTATCAAGAGATTCAGTTATCAGTCTGACTGGACCAAGAGATATATGGTTACATATATTACGGTGTTCTTATTTTTCATAGTTTTATTCATATCTGGATACCTGATAGTTGGAGGGTCATATCCCCATCCCCACACAGCAATTTTATCACATATTTATGCCCCTTTTATTATCTATACATCAGCATTCAGAAACACCCTATATAGGATCCATAAATATGGGTACCTCGGATGATTTCTTTATTGATGGTATTTAACGACAATGTAGGCTATTTCCTCTGTCAGCAACACTGTTTTATTCCCGTCAAAGAAACAAAATAATACAATAATGGAAAACTACTACTCTACCACTCTGTGAATATTTACTAATGTTTATCTTTTAGGATCAATTGATACGCTGAAGAGTATTTGATTCTTTTATTGATTCTTTTATTTTTTTATGTACCAATTTTTCACTATGTATCATCTTTTGATGCTTACCCACACTTGCGGCAGAGAGATCCGGCAAGCAGTTCCATCACCGGAACTGCCTGCCGGATCCGGCAAAGCGTATGCAGACTGATGGCATTAGTAAGACTGATCAGGATCATGATCAGTCTTAAAAATGCCTGATCAGTCCCAAAAAAAAGCATTGAAATGCCGGAGCTGTCTTTCCAGTGTCATCTGGCAAAACGGATCCAGCATGAACTTTTTTTCCTCTTTTTTTTCGATCTGCGCAAAGGACAGATCCGGCATTCTGGTATTTTGAATGCCGGATCCGGCACGAATACATTCCTATGGATAAAAAAGTCTTCATTTTTTTTCGCTGGAGATAAAACCGCATGCTACGGTTTTCTCTTTTGCCTGATCAGTCAAAATGACTGAACTGAAGACATCCTGAACGGATTGCTCTCCATTCAGAATGCATGGGGATATACCTGATCAGTTCCTGTGACGGAACTCTATGCCGGAAAAGAAAAAAGCTAGTGTGAAAGTACCCTAATTTCTATATTTATTCATGTACTTATTTATTCATGTATCCTTTTGTCTACAAATACGTTGCTCTGCTTGTAGGCTATTATATACTTAGGGCTCTTTCACACTTGCGTTCTTTTCTTCCGGCATAGAGTTCCGTCGTCGGGGCTCTATGCCGGAAGAATCCTGATCAGGATTATCCTAATGCATTCTGAATGGAGTGAAATCCGTTCAGGATGCATCAGGATGTCTTCAGTTCCGGAACGGAACGTTTTTTGGCCGGAGAAAATACTGCAGCATGCTGCGCTTTTTGCTCCGGCCAAAAATTCTGAAGACTTGCCGCAAGGCCGGATCCGGAATTAATGCCCATTGAAAGGCATTGATCCGGATCCGGCCTTAAGCTAAATGTCGTTTCGGCGCATTGCCGGATCCGTTGTTTAGCTTTTTTAGAGTGGTTACCATGGCTGCCGGGACGCTAAAGTCCTGGCAGCCATGGTAAAGTGTAGCGGGGAGCAGCATACTTACCGTCCGTGCGGCTCCCGGGGCGCTCCAGAGTGACATCAGGGCGCCCCAAGCGCATGGATCACGTGATCGCATGGCACGTCATCCATGCGCATGGGGCGCTCTGACGTCACTCTGGAGCGCCCCGGGAGCCGCACGGACTGTAAGTATACCGCTCCCCCGCTCCTACTATGGCAACCAGGACTTTAATAGCGTCCTGGCTGCCATAGTAACACTGAAAGCATTTTGAAGACGGATCCGTCTTCAAATGCTTTCAGTACACTTGCGTTTTTCCTGATCCGGCGTGTAATTCCGGCAAGTGGAGTACACGCTGGATCCGGACAACGCAAGTGTGAAAGAGGCCTTACACACCAATGCACCTGCTAAATATATCGCTATCCCCCCCCCCCCCGCCCCCGCCCCTTTTCTCCCCATTTTTTTCTTCCTTGGGAATCATTGTTCTGCCCTAATATCTATATTCTTCATCAGAAGCTGCATCACGTGAACCAATAGAAGCTGCAAGGAATAGTAAGAGGATTTACATGCGTTCCAGGTATGCATCTCACGCCTTAACCGAAAGTCGCATGTGTTCCACCTTTGAGTTTCACGCCCAACCGGAAGTCGCATGCGTTCCACTTCGAGCGGGAGCAGAAGTCCTCTCCTGTTCCTCTCGGTTCAATAATTTCAGGCCTTCTTTTTCTATACAGAGACCCCTGATGTCTTCCCCAAACACCAGGGACCCAAAATATATACCTGCTGACACTGCATCACCAATTATAATTAAAAAATATCTGATTTTAATATGCGTCCCACAGTGGAACGCACACTTCCGGTCTGCAGACCAGATATAATGTATAGTATACAAATCCTACTAGTAAAGATGACATATCCATACTGCTTTTTATGGCTGTATTTTTTATTCTGACTGCTCCTGAAGAAGGGGGTATCTAGGAATCCCCGAAAAGCGTTGGGCCTACCTGCAATGACAATAAAAGGAAACCATCAGAAGTAACCCCCGGGTACTGCCGTGTTTATTCCTAATATACTACAAGCGATCCTGGCGGGGAGGCAGAGTCAACGGGTGTCTTGAGCTTTAACCCTTTGACCTCCTCCTCAGTGAAGTGAGTCAATTCATTTTCATTTAATTCATTTTCTTTTACCAATTACCATTACCAACTTTTTTTGCTCATTTGAAATAGTTTTTATAGCAACAACAATATTTCTATTGGCATTTTTATTGTCTGCATTCAGTGATCACTAGAGTCTGTGACACGCCCTTGGTGGTTCTTCTCTTTGTTTTTTGTCTATCATGCAGGCCACAGTCCTCTTCTGACCTGCAGCCCTGGTTGACTGCACCCTGGGTGACAACATCGCTACTTCCTGTGCCAGGTATCAGGTGGTGTGATCATGCCATCTGTGACCACCCACAGGTTTCGACTGTTCAACTGCCTTATATGAGGCTGAATGCCGGGGATGGGAACCATTCAGCATTCTAAAAATGGCCAAGGACACTCGTTCAGCTGCTATGAGAACTCTCATAGGCTGTGGCAGGTGCTTCCCTTCTCTTCAGCGACACCGGAGATAGGAGCGATTCCTAGTGGTGGGACCCACATCTGACAATTAAGGCATATCACAGTGAGATGCCAACCATGTCCGAGATAACCAATTTTATCTTTGAGGGTTGGCCTATGTCACAAAGGCGTTAAAATGCACTTAAGCTACCGTAGCTGTGTGCTAACAATACTTAGACATAAATTCTAAATCTACTACAAAAACAAGTGATGTTTTAAGGACAGTTTTTTCAAATTTTTATCTGTTGGGAGATTAAGGAGGTTTTATTATCAAGAATATACCATTAGGGTATGGCCACATGGCCAGGTTCCTGCATGCAGTTTCGGAAGCCAAAACCAGGAGTGGATTTAAAAAAGTAAAAAAATAAATAAATATAAATCTAAGAAGTTGTATCTGTTCTTTATACTTTCTCTCCTTTTATGATACACTCCTGATTTTAGTTTGCAAAACTGCATGCAGAAACCTGACCATGTAGCCGTACACTTTATTACCAAATTCATTTTTATTCTGACATATTTGGAGGTGGTGTTTCACTCTGAGCTGTTTCACAGCCCCCCCCCCCCCCCCCTTTGCATTAGGTAGCAGTTGTAGTAGGCACCTGAATAGTCACTCAGAGCAGAGCTGAAGGGCTGAGAAGCAACTCAATGCAGAGTGCATTTTACTGTGAAGCTCCACTGTTAATCAAAGTGGAGAGGGTGCACCAGTTGCGGAGAGAGCAGAGCAATGCCCCCGTTGCTCCTAGAGGTTTATTTGCATATATTAATACATTATATTTTTCAACTCTGTGGGCACATATGAACACGAGATCAAAACTGATGCTTTCAGCTACCAAGCGCACATGCAACAGGTCAGCCAGTTTCATAGGTACAAATCTGCTGACAGATGCCCCCTTTAAAGTCAACTGAGAAAACTCACGAACTCTGGGTTAGTGTGTTTAACACTAAGGATTTTCCTCCTACATACAGTGTTAAAAAAACAAGGCAAAAATGCTCAGTGTGAATAAACTCACCTGTTGTTTTCCCATCAGCTCCTATTAGTGGTACAGTGATAGCTGCAGTAACACCATCCGTGGGCAGCGTTGCATATACAACAGGCAGTGACTGTACTACAACAGGAATGGTTTGCAAACTGCCCATTTTACTGGGTAAATTGACTGATGGGATAGTGTGAATGACATGAAGGATCTGCTGCCCACCACTGCCTTGTGTGGATGCCAAAATTGAACCAGGAGAAAGTACAGCAGGAATCGCAGAACTTAGGCCAGACAACGAGACCACAGGATGTGCTGAAAGAACTGTACTGGATGATGTGGAAGTGGTGGAAGGAGGACTCTGAGGTCTCAGAACAGTGAGTTTTGGCTTATGTACAGAGAGATCAACTGGTTCAGCCTGTGGCATACTGCAGTCACTATCCAGAAGTTGCTCAGGTGGCTCCATCTTAAAGTCACTTAGAAGAGAAGAAGCTGATGTCTCAGTGCCAGTTTTGCAATGGGCAGGCATATGCAGAGAGGAGCTGTAGGCCTGAAGATAGAGATTGGGAAGAAAATCTATTAAAAATTAATCTAAATACATTAATGATGAAAGAACAATATATCAAACACATATCTATAGTGTTCTATTTCTGATCAACACAGAAAGGCACATTCTTTATGAGGTACCGTAACTACCATATGCTGGAGCAAATCGTGTGTAGAGGTAGACTTTTTAGTGGATGTGGAGCCACTGGGGAGAGGAGTCCCCAGTATATTTTATATTTATCTTACCAATGTGCAAGGTGAACCTGCATATGGTCCCTATGGTCACAGAGACTGGGACATTATCAAACAAAGGAATACCCAAGCAAAGGGACAATCTACCGCTGTCTCCTAAAAGCAACGGAAGGCAAGATGCACAGCTAAGCCTCATTCACACGTCAGTGATTTTTATCAGTGATTGTTAGCCAAAACTAGGATTGGAGCCTCTACAGACATAAGGTGTACCTGTTCTGTGTTTAGGGCCACACCTGGTTTTTGCTCAAAATCACTGATGGAAATGACTGACCAAAATACTGATGTGTGAATGAGGCATTATAAGCACCAGGACTATGTGCATATTTGATATACTGTAAGTGCAGTAAAACAGTGTTCATGTATATTTCATTATTTGTAAACAGAAAGTAAAATTTTGGTGAAATACAGAAGAGGAAAACAAAAGACAATTGTTACTTTCTGAAAAGCACGTCTGTTTATTCTGTGCAGTGACTCTTCAACTTCAGAGATCTGGGGACAGCTGATACTAGACACACCCAGGGTGGGGTTGCCTTTTTTTTTTTTAAATGCTGCTCACACACCTTGTTTCACTCTTTCGAACCCCTCCTAAAAGAATAGGATGTTTTTATACAATGTGTTGGTATATCTATAGTACATACATTATATATATATATATATATATATATATATACACACACACACATATACACACACACACACACACATACACATATATATACACACACACACACACACACACATACATACACAGTACAGACCAAAAGTTTGGACACACCTTCTCATTCAAAGAGTTTTCTTTATTTTCATGACTATTAAAATTGTAGATTCACACTGAAGGCATCAAAACTATGAATTAACACATGTGGAATTATATACATAACAAAAAAGTGTGAAACAACTGAAAAAAAGGCATATTCTAGGTTCTTCAAAGTAGCCACCTTTTGCTTTGATTACTGCTTTGCACACTCTTGGCATTCTCTTGATGAGCTTCAAGAGGTAGTCACCTGAAATGGTCTTCCAACAGTCTTGAGGAGTTCCCAGAGATGCTTAGCACTTGTTGGCCCTTTTGCCTTCACTCTGCGGTGAAGCTCACCCCAAACCATCTCGATTGGGTTCAGGTCCGGTGACTTTGGAGGCCAGGTCATCTGGCGCAGCACCCCATCACTCTCCTTCATGGTCAAATAGCCCTTACGCAGCCTGGAGGTCTGTTTGGGGTCATTGTCCTGTTGAAAAATAAATGATGGTCCAACTAAACGCAAACCGGATGGAATAGCATGCCGCTGCAAGATGCTGTGGTAGCCATGCTGGTTCAGTATGCTTTCAATTTTGAATAAATCCCCAACAGTGTCACCAGCAAAGCACCCCCACACCAACACACCTCCTCCTCCATGCTTCACGATGGGAACCAGGCATGTAGAGTCCATCCGTTCACCTTTTCTGCGTCGCACAAAGACACGGTGGTTGGAACCAGAGATCTCAAATTTGGACTCATCAGACCAAAGCACAGATTTCCACTGGTCTAATGTCCATTCCTTGTGTTCTTTAGCCCAAACAAGTCTCTTCTGCTTGTTGCCTGTCCTTAGCAGTGGTTTCCTAGGAGATATTCTACCATGAAGGCCTGATTCACACAGTCTCCTCTTAACAGTTGTTCTAGAGATGTGTCTGCTGCTAGAACTCTGTGTGGCATTCACCTGGTCTCTAATCTGAGCTGCTGTTAACCTGCGATTTCTGAGGCTGGTGACTCGGATGAACTTATCCTCCGCAGCAGAGGTGACTCTTGGTCTTCCTTTCCTGGGGCGGTCCGCATGTGAGCCAGTTTCTTTGTAGCGCTTGATGGTTTTTGTGACTGCACTTGGGGACACTTTCAAAGTTTTCCCAATTTTTTGGACTGAATGACCTTCATTTCCTAAAGTAATGATGGCCACTCGTTTTTATTTACTGACCTGCTTTTTTCTTGCCATAATACAAATTCTAACAGTTTATTCAGTAGGACTATCAGCTGTGTATCCACCTGACTTCTCCACAACGCAACTGATGGTCCCAACCCCTTTTATAAGGCAAGAAATCCCACTTATTAAACCTGACAGGGCACACCTGTGAAGTGAAAACCATTTCAGGTGACTACCTCTTGAAGCTCATCAAGAGAATGCCAAGAGTGTGCAAAGCAGTAATCAAAGCAAAAGGTGGCTACTTTGAAGAACCTAGAATATGACATCTTTTCAGTTGTTTTACACGTTTTTGTTATGTATATAATTCCATGTGTTAATTCATAGTTTTGATGCCTTCAGTGTGAATCTACAATTTTCACAGTCATGAAAATAAAGAAAACTCTTTGAATGAGAAGGTGTGTCCAAACTTTTGGTCTGTACTGTAGGTGTCTTAAAACACTAACTTTTTACATAGACCTCTAGTGCCATCAATTGGTGGAGTTGAAGTAAGATGTGAGTTGTGAAATAGATGGGGGGGGAGGGTAACACAAATGATGTCACTAGTTATTGATAAACCCGGTCAAGCCCATTTCTAAAAGGGGATAAAAAGGCAGCATGAGCTGATGGAAGGGATACTCATCATGATCATCATCACTTCATCAATCCATCCAAAGAACAACTCACCACAGCAAGGAGAATAAGAGAGGAGGGAATAGGACCTGACTATATTACATTCCTGAACCATGACCCTGATTTCTTCCAGGCCGATTCTTTGGTATAGTATAAAGTTCTATTTGTATTTTAGGAAATTAGTTATATATTTTATATAGACTGAATTGGGGTGATTGTACCTGCAGTATCAATGGTACCCTCTTTAGTCTAGGAAGATAGCTATATACTGTTGATATATATTTACATATCACTGTATCATCTCCGGCTAACTCAGTTTTAGGCTGGGTTCAGATCTGAGCGTTTTACAGCGCGTTCCTACGCACTGTAAAACGCTCAACAGGCAAGAACCAATGATTCCCTATGGGAATGGTTCTCACCTGAGCGTTTTACAGCGCGTACGATCGCGCTGTAAAACGCCCGACGCCCCAAGAAGTACATGAGCTTCTTTGGGGCATCTTGTCGCGCGTTCCCGTACATAGACTTCCGGGAATGCGCGACAATGGGCGTTCGCTTGTTTCTGTATGCGCGATTGAAAACACCGGTACAATCGCGCATACAGAGCGCTCCTTTCAGAACGCTCAGGTCTGAACCCAGCGTTAATCTGAAACATCTGTCGGCTGGGAGAAATCAGGTGTAAATATTATTATTTTTTATATTTGTTTCCAGTTATCATTCCGATATCAGATTCATGTATTCATTATTTTAATATTCTCTAGGTTATTGGGTTTTTCTTAATTGCATATTGTGACAGACTGAACCGTCACTGGGGCTGCTGGAGAGGCCTGAGAGCTAGCCTCCTTCCTATGGACCCAGAACTATGGAGACCCCCGCACCCTGGCTCATTATTCTACAAAGGGAAAAATGGGTAGTTTCTGCCTGTGAGTGATTACGTTATCCCATTGTGTTGATTAATTGTATCACATGTGTGTGTTTTCTGCCTGTAACTGCATGTGATTGGTTTATGTAAGAAACTGTCTCAGTCTTCCACAAGGTCCCATATGGGAGTGTCCCTTGCTGGAAGACCTGCATAAAAGGCTGACATGTTGCCCCATTATAGTGTCCTGTTCTACCCTTCATGAAGTCTGGGCTCATGTATGGGGGATTGGAGAACTACACTCTGGGGATTGCTATAATCATTATACTTTCCAAAGTATAATCCCTAGCTCTTGTAAGAGCTGTTCCTATTCTTGCATCACTCTCTGAAGGAAGAGAGGTGCACGCACTGGAACTTGGAAGCCTTGTCGTAGGTCCAGGGTGGGTAGAAGACGTTGAGATCCCAACAAAAGCTGGAGTCCTCGGGAAGCACTAGGAGCGTCCATCAATGGAGGTACCCAGTCGGGGTGCCAGGAGATCCGTTACAGTGGTGGCAACAGTGGGATGGCATCCTAGTGCAAGAAGCAGCAGCTCTGAGACACAGTTTGTGGGTTTATAATTAGGGCAACGCTAGTACTCATACAGTGCCCCTGGCAACAGCAGCATGGAATCAGCTAGTTCTTGGACAGCGTTTCATGAGGAAGAGGAGGATCACCCGGATTACAGGGATACAGTCCGGAAAGGCATATGGCACAAGGCCCTGGAGGACATGCAGCGCTGGCAGGGCGAGAGTCTCCCCAGTGAGGAGCAGAGGCTGCAGACTCGATGGGAGCTCCGAATGCCTCTACTGGGAGAGCATTCCCTGAAGGGGTGGGTGTCAGAGCACGAGAACCTGGCAAGGCAGGAGACCTGGCTGGATGATGCATACCAGGCACTATGGGAGGACCAACAGTAGGCAGGTGAAGATGGGACTGAGGTCTCTCTACCGGCCCTGTAGGGATGCTGGGGAGCCGGCCCAGATCCCAGGCGGCAGTGTATTATAAAAGAGAGAAGAGTCTACCGTTCTCTCTTCTCAGTGGCAGCCCATGTCACAGAGAGAAGAGACTGTTGGTCCCTCATCTCGGCAGCACACATCACTGGGTGTGGAGATGCTCACTACCCCTACCCAGCAGCGTTCCAGGGAGAGAAGACAAACGGTCAATCTGCCCAGCAGCAGAGGGCGTTCCAGGGAGAAGAGGTAGCCAACCTTTTCCCCCAGCGGCAGTGTGCTTACCCAGGAGATGATATGGGTGGCATCAATCTCCTGCAGCGGAGTCAAGCTGACCAGTTGGAAGAGGTTCTAGATGCATCCTGTCCGACTAACACACGTACAGACCAGTTGGGGGTCTGGTACCTGGTTAGTCTACTGTTGGGAGGGGAGAAATGTGACGGACAGAACTGTCATTGGGGCTGCTGGAGAGGCCTGAGGGCTAGGCTTCTTCCTATGGACCCAGAACTATGGAGACTTCCCCCAGCTCATTATTCTACAAAGGGAAAAATGGGTAGTTTCTGCCTGTGAGTGATTACGTTATCCCATTGTGTTGGTTAATTGCATCACATGTGTGTGTTTTCTGCCTGTAACTGCATGTGATTGGTTTATCAGGGCTCCAGATGGCGACCAAAATGGTCGCCAATGCACCTTAAAATTTGCAGATGGCGACAAGACTTTAGTCTTGTCGCCATTTGCGACTGGACCGCTGTGCTGCTGCGCAGCCTAGTATCAGATAAAAAACATGGCACGCGCCACGTTCTATTCACTAGCACAGTGGAGAAGGAGGGAGTCCCTCCCTCCCCACTGTGACGCAGCCGCCACTGCCACCAATCGGGAGATAGCAGGGAGTAGGAGGGGAGGAGCTGTGGTCACTGCACCACCAATTAATGTAAAACAAATTAATACAAATATAGGCAGCGGTATCACAGACCCAGCCTCAATAACAGGGCATGCGATACGTGGCAATTAACCGCCTCAGGTGCCACATCTGAGGAGTTAATTGCCGCGGATCGCATGCCCGGTTATTGAGGCCGCTGATACTGCTGCCGACACTTGTTTAAATGAGTTCAAGAGGACCTTTCATGGGTCCAAAAAATATTAACTAAGTAGCAGGCTACATAGAGCGGCACCCAGGGATCTAAGTGCACTTACTATTATTCCTGGGCGCCGCTCTGTTCGCCCGCTATGGCCCCCGATATTTTCAACATTCAGAGCACGGAGATGCCAGCGTTCTCCTTCTCCCTGACAGCGCTGTCCAATCGCAACTCAGAGCCAGGGAGGTTTTATTTCTCCCTGGCTCTGGGCTCTGAGTTCTGCAATTGGACAGCGTCAGGGAGAAGGAGAGACACTGGCATCTCCTCCTCCTTGCTCTGAATGTTGAAAATACCGGGGGCCACAGTGGGCAAACAAAGCGGCGCCCAGGAATAATAGTAAGGGCACTTAGACCCCTGGGCGCCACTCTATGGAGCCTGCTACTTAGTTCATATTCTTTGGACCGACGAAAGGTCCTCTTTAATTACATTAATTGGTGGTGCAGTTCCCCCCCCCCCAGTATTAGTATCATTGGTGAGGTGGTGCAGTGCGCCCTCCCTCCCCCCTCATTAATAGTATCATTGGTGGCGCAGTGGCCACAGGGTCCCCTTCCCTCCCTTGGTGGCAGTGGCAGATTACACTGCTGGGGGCTCCGATCGTTTACCATGGCAGCCAGGACGCTACTGAAGCCCTGGCTTCCATGGTAATCTCCCTGCTGCTGTGTGTACTATGCACAGGGCAGCAGGGAGAGTGTGAAGTCCTAGTCACCCTAATTCAGCTCTATCGGGGTGAATAGGGCAAGGGATGAAAAGATCCAGGTTATAGCCCCTAAGGGGGGAAATGGTTATTAAATAAAAAGGAAAAAAAAAGGAAAAATAAAAATACATAAAGTTTAAATTGACCCCTTTCCCAATTTTACATATAAAATTTACAAACAATAAAAAAATAAACATATTACATATCGCCACATCTGAAAAAGTGTGAGCTATTAAAATATAAAAAAATATTTCCGCTCTTGTGAAGGCCGTAACAGAAAAAAATAAAATAATCAAAACCATGCAATTCGCCATTTTTAGTCACCTTGTCACCAAAAGATGTCACTGAATGTGAGAGGTATGTGGTGCTGTATTATCCTATATGTAGTGCTGGCTCACTACTGTGACCTGCGTCTCATCTTCTCCATCAAGTCCTTTTTTTAATTACATGCATTTTAAATTCTAAATTCTTTAGTTTAGGAGCCAATGGCTCCTGGTTATATATATATTTTTTTTTAGTCTGGAGCAGTTTATTTAACCCCTTAAGGACTCGGCCCTATTTCACCTTCTGAACTTGGCCATTGTTTGCAAATCTGACCAGTGTCAGTTTAAGTGCTGATAACTTTAAAACGCTTCGACTTATCCAGGCCATTCTGAGGGCCGCTCCATCCTCAATGCACCTGCGCCGGGTGTAGATGTGACGTCATCGGCGCAGGCGCATGGAGGATGGAGCGGCCGAGCGAGCGGCCGCCTCTCAGTGCACCTGCGCCGACTGAATACCGCTACTGCGCCGGCGCGAGATCTTGATAGCAGACAGGGCCAGCAGAGGACGATCCCGTTCCCTGGCCCTGTCAATCAACATGCGGAGGGGCGTCTTTAGGATCGGAGGATGCGGCTGCTACCAGCAAGTAGCCGTCCTACTTGCTGGTAGCAAGGTAATTTGCATATTTTAAAAGCACGTTTTAAACAAAATCTACTGGACCAAAATGATTAATTGGATTATGTAGGCATAAATCGCAGTGTAGGGATTATAAGTAAACAAAAACAAAAAAAATAAACGGTTTAACTTTAAAACGCTTTGACTTATCCAAGCCATTCTGAGATTGTTTTTTCGTCACATAATGTACTTCATGACACTGGTAAAATGAAGTAAAAAAAATTCATTTCTATTTATAAAAAAAATACCAAATTTACCAATTTTTTTAAAAAAAAATAGCAAATTTCCAAGTTTCAATTTCTCTACTTCTATAATACATAGTAATACCTCCAAAAATAGTTATTACTTTACATTCCCCATATGTCTACTTCATGTTTGGATCATTTTGGGAATGATATTTAATTTTTTTGGGGATGTTTACAAGGCTTAAAATTTTGAAGCAAATCTTGAAATTTTACTGAAATTTTCATAAACCCAATTTTTAGGGACCAGTTCAGGTCTGAAGTCACTTTGTGAGGCTTACTTAATAGAAACCACCCAAAAATGACACCATTCTAGAAACTCCACCCCTCAATGTATTCAAAACTGATTTTACAAACTTTGTTAACCCTTTAGGTGTTCCGCAAGAATTTATGGAATATAGAGATACAATTTACAAATTTCCCTTTTTGGCAGATTTTCCATTTTAATAGTTTTTTTCCAGCTACAAAGCAAGGGTTAACAGTCAAACAAAACTCAATATTTATGGCCCGATTCTGTCGTTTACAGAAACACCCCATATGTGGTCGTAAACTACTGTACGGGAACACGGCAGGGCGCAGAAAGAAAGGAATGCCATACGGTTTTTGGAAGGCAGATTTTGCTGGACTGTTTTTTTGTCCCATTTGAAGCCCCCCTGATGCACCCCTAGAGTAGAAACTCCAAAAAAAAAGAGACCCCATTTTAGAAACCACGGAATAGGGTGGCAGTATTGTTGGTACTAGTTTAGGGTACATATGATTTTTGGTTGCTCTATATTACAACCAAGATAACAAGAAATAGCTGTTTTGGCACCGTTTTAATTTTTTGTTATTTACATTCTTTCATCTGACAGGTTAGATCATGTGATATTTTTAAAGACCACAATGTCACGGATGCGGCGATACGTAATATGTATACTTTTTTTTTTTTATGTAAGTTTTACACAATGATTTCATTTTTGAAGCAAAAAAAATTATGTTTTAGTGTTTCCATAGTCTGAGAGACATAATTTTTTCAGTTTTTGGGCGATTACCTTGGGTAGGGTATGATTTCTGCAGGATGAGATGATGGTTTTATTGGCACCATTTTGGGGTGCGTGTGACTTTTTGATCGCTTGCTATTACACTTTTTGTGATTTAAGGTGACCAAAAATTGTTTATTTAGCACAGTAATTTATTTTATTTTTTTACGGTATTCATCTGAGGGGTTAGGGCATGTGATATTTTTATAGAGCCGGGCGATACGAATGCGGCGATGCCAAATATGTGTACTTTTTAAAAAAATTTATGTAAGTTTTACACAATAACAGCTTTTTTAAAACAAAAAAAAAATATGATGTTTTAGTGTCTCCATATTCTGAGCCATAGTTTTTTTATTTTTGGGGCGATTGTCTCAGGTAGGCTCTCATTTTTGGCGGGATGAGGCGACGGTTAGATTGGTACTATTTTGGTGGGCAAACGCCATTTTGATCGCTTGCTGTTGTACTTTTTGTGATGTAAGGTGACAAAAAAATAGTTTATTTAGCACAGTTTTTATTTTTTATTTTTTACGTGTTCATCTGAGGGGTTAGGTCATGTGATATGTTTATAGAGCTGGTCGATACGGACGCGGTGATACTTAATATGTATACTTTTTTTTCCCCCCTATTTTTTACCAATTTGTTTTTAACTTTATTTGGGGACCCGATGGCATGCCGCCCGGACAATAAAAAGCCGCAAACCGCAGGTCTGAATTGCCGACACATGGGGGTGGGGGGGTCACGGGACCCCCCCGGGCATTTAGCAGAGGTGCCTGCTCAATGATTTGAGCAGGCACCTCGTTCCGATTACCGCCTGCCGGGCGGCGGTGATCGGAACTATAGATGACGTACCGGTACGTCATGGGTCCTTAAGAACTCAGGATCCATGCCGTACCGGTACGTCACGGGTCCCTAAGGGGTTAGGAAACTGTCTCCGTCTTCTACAAAAGGTCCCCCATGGGAGTGTCCCTTGCTGGAAGACCTGCATAAAAGGCTGACATGTTGCCCCATTAAAGTGTCCTGTTCTACCCTTCATGAAGTCTGGGCTCATGTTTGGGGGATTGGAGAACAACACTCTCCAGAGTATAATCCCTAGCTCTTGTAAGAGCTGTTCCTGTAATGCTCTCTTCTTTCAGAGAGGTGCACCCACTGGAACCTGGAAGCCTTGTCGTAGGTCCAGGGTGGGTAGAAGATGGCGAGATCCCAACCAAGCTGCAGTGGTTCGTGGGGTCGGCAGTGCTTATGGTGTCAAGTGGAGAGCTTGGAGTCCTCGGGAAGCACTAGGAGCGTCCATCAACGGAGGTACCCAGTTTGGGTGCCAGGAGATCCGTTACACATATCATTGTTTATTACCATTTTATTGTCAATTATTTTATATTTTATTCTATTTGCACTGAATTATTATATACCGTATCTATATTTTTATTTTTTTATGTTTCCTTGTGTCTTCAACTCAGTGCAGATAAAAGAGCTCTACTTCGCTATTGTTTTGTTTATGAAAATAAGTTAGAATCTCCTTGATTATAGATCCCCACTTGTTTACATAAATAAAAGCATTAATATTCTGACATGTCAAGTTTTCTCAAAACCACTTAAATGTTTCACAATGCTTCTGTGAAGAGATGACACAAAAGTGGAACTTTTGCACAAATAAACAATGCTATGTTTGTAGTAAAGCATGATGGAGGGAGCATCATGGTTTGGGGCTGCTTTGCTGCCTTAGGGCCTGGACCCCTCATGATCATTGTGGAAACAATGAATTCTTAAAGAGGTAGTCTCACTTCAGCAAATAACTTTATCTACATAAATAATGCTAATACAAGCCACTTACTAATGTATGGTGATTGTCTATATTGCTTCCTTTGCTGGCTGGCTGAATTCATTTTTCAAATCACATTATACATGGCTCATTTCCATGGTCACAGCCACCCTGCAATCCAGCAGCGGTGGTCGTGTTTACACGCTATAGGGAAAAGTTCCAGCCTCTCTGGTGGCCGGGACTGTGGGACAACACATAGGCTACTGCTTTTTCCTATACTGTGCAAGCATGACCACTGCTGAAGGATTGCAGGGTGGTCGTAACAATGGAAAAAAAAAAACAGTGTATAATGTGATGGAAAAATAAATCCAGCAACATTGTGTTTTGGAATGACCAAGTCAGAGTCCAGCTCTTAATCCTATCAACATGCTTTGGCATGATATGAAGAGGTCCATGCATGCAAAGCATCCCATAAATATTGATAAACATGTTTTAACCTTTTGAGGACACATGACGTACCGGTACGTCATGTATGGTTCCGATCACCGCCGCCCGGAACAGGATGGTGATTGGTGGTGTGATTTTACCCCACCAATCACCATCCTGCGATCCTGAGAGGTGATGTTGACATCAACTCTCAGGATCGCCTCTGATTGGTTGGTGGGGGGGGACGGCGGGAGATTCAGATGTTGCCAGCGCTCCTCTCCTCTTCCTTTTGTGTCCCGGAGCCGGAGGAGAGAGGAGCGCTGTCTGCACGTCGTCGATCTGTGCCAGCATCTCCCCATCTGTGCCCCTTGCCCACTAGGACCCAATCTGTGCCCCAGCACCCCCCCCCCCTCCCCCCCATCTGATTAGCAGGTACTTAGGGAAAGTATAGGGAAAGGTTGGGCTAGGCAATAAAGGGAAAGCTAGTTTGAAAAAAACTTTTATTGCATCACCCTAAGGCCTAGTTCACACGACCGTATGGCTTTTATAGTTTTTTGCGGTCCGTTTTTCACGGATCCGTTGTTCCGTTTTTGAGTTCCGTTGTGTTTCCGTTTCCGTTCCGTTGTTCCGTTCCGTTTTTCCGTATGCCATGTACAGTTTACAGTAATTACATAGGAAAAATTGGGCTGGCCATAACATTTTCAATAGATGGTTCAGAAAAAACGGAACGGAAACGGAAGACATACGGATGCATTTCCGTATGTGTTCCGTTTTTTTTGCGGATCCATTGACTTGAATGGAGCCACGACCCGTGATTTACGGCCAAATATAGGACAAGCTCTATCTTTCAACGGAATGGAAAAACGGAAACGGAAGGCATACGGAACACATTCCGTTTTTTTTGCGGAACCATTGAAATGAATGGTTCCGTATACGGACCGTATACGGAACACAAAAAAACGTCCCGTACACCCGCAAAAAAAACGTTCGTGTGAACTAGGCCTAAGGAGGGTGTTGCCACTTGCCCCCCCCTGTTAGCGCATCGCACACCCCACCGCTGATCAACTTCGGAAGGTTTAGAAAAGAAATTCTCACATTTTCTGCCCTTTTTTTTGTTATTTATTTTATTTTATTTTTTGCTTGTTTTAGGGCGAGTTCGCGAACACCCGTGCCCCCACACACACGCACACCAAATAAAGATTTGCACGCACGCATATACACACGCAGACACACACTCCCCTATGGCCCGCCGGACGTTCTCGGCCAAGGAGGCATAAGCCCAGCTCGCCTCCGAGTCAAAGAGTCCCAATGAGGACGAGGATGACCCCACTTTACTGTTGTCATCCGCGTCCTCCTCATCATTTAGCGATGATGATGAGCCCACAAGGCGGCGGAGACACCACCAGGCAGAGCAAGGGGACCGCGATGATAGGGACCCTGTGGCCCACCCTAGTACGAGCAAAAAAAAATATATAATTGTAAAAAATAAAATAATTTATTAAAAGTATACAAATTAGGTATCGCAGCGTCGGTAATAATCTCCTCTATAAAAATACCCCATGACCCAACCCCCAAGATTAACACGGTCAAAAAAAAAAAAAGTGCAAAAAAAGATTTTTTTTTGTCACCTTACATAACAAAAAGTTTAATAGCAAGCGATCAAAAAGTCATATAGCCCCGAAAATAGAGCCAATAAAACCGTTGTCTCATCCCGCAAAAAATGAGCCCCCGCATAAGATAATCGGCTAACAAAAAAAATAAAAAATAAAAAATGACTCAGACTAAAGATACAAAAAAATTTGCATCAAAAAGCATATTAGGTATCGCCGCGTCCGTAAGAATCTCCTCTATAAAACTACCCCATGACCTAACCCCCCCTCCCCCAGATTAACACTGTCAAAAAATAAATTAAATTAAAAACTGTGCCAAAACCGCTATTTTTGGCACTTTTCCATTTCAATCAGTTTTTTCCGGGAACAAAGCAAGGGTTAACAACCAAACAAAACTTAAAGGGGTTGTCCAGGTTCAGAGCTGAACCTGGACATCCCTCCATTTTCACCCCGGCAGCCCCCCTGACATGAGCATCGGAGCAGTTCATGCTCCGATGTAGGGCTGAAACGATTATTCGAATAACTCGATTAAATCGAGTCAAAAAATTCATCGATGCAGTTTCCCTGCATCGAGGAATCGTTTAGATCACGTGATCACGGAGCGGGAGTGAAATTAAGCGTCTCACTCACCGCTTCCGTGTCCTCCGGAGGCCAGAGAGGCAGGACTGAGCGGCCGGCACAGAGGAGGGAGTCTCTCCCTCCCCACTGTGCGCGGCTGCCGCTGAAGACCAAGTAGGAGGAGGAGGGGAGGGACTGAGGAGGAGGAGGAGGAGGAGGAGGGGAGGGGAGGGACTGTGGCCACTGCGCCACCAATGACTGTGCCGGCCATATCCCACAGGGTCCCCCTCCTCCCCCCCATCATTGGTGGCAGTGTCAGTTCCGATCGGAGCCCCAGCAGTGTAATGCTGGGGCTCCGATCGGTTACCATGGCAGCCAGGACGCTACTGAAGCCATGGCTGCCATGGTATGTTAGTGAGCAGAGAGCAGCGCATTATACTCACGTGCGCTGTGGCCGGCGGTCGCTCCTTCTCATAGGTCTGTGCGGCGCATTGCTAATGCTGTAAGCATTAGCAATCCGCCGCACAGACAGAAGAAGGAGCGACCGGCGGCCACAGCGCACGTGAGTATAACGCGCTGCTCTCTGCTCACTAACATACCATGGCAGCCAGGGCTTCAGTAGTGTGACTCCTGGCTGCCATGGTAACCGATCGGAGCCCCAGCATTACACTTCTGGGGCTCCGATCGGAACTGACACTGCCACCAATGATGGGGGGGAGGAGGGGGACCCTGTGGCCACTGCCACCAATGATTAATACTGGGGGGGGGGGGTTGCGTTACCAGAGGGGGGGAGGCAGATCAGAGGCTGGGGGGAGGGGGGGAGGCAGATCAGAGGCTGGGGGGAGGGGGGGGGAGGAGGCAGATCAGAGGCTGGGGGGAGGGGGGAAGGAGGCAGATCAGAGGCTGGGGGGAGGGGGGAGGCAGATCAGAGGCTGGGGGGAGGGGGGGAGGAGGCAGATCAGAGGCTGGGGGGAGGGGGGGAGGAGGCAGATCAGAGGCTGGGGGGAGGGGGAGAGGATGCAGATCAGAGGCTGGGGGGAGGGGGGGGGAGGAGGCAGATCAGAGGCTGGGGGGGAGGCAGATCAGAGGCTGGGGGGGGAGGCAGATCAGAGGCTGGGGGGGGAGGCAGATCAGAGGCTTGGGGGGGGAGGCAGATCAGAGGCTTGGGGGGGAGACAGATCAGAGGCTTGGGGGGGGAGGCAGATCAGAGGCTTGGGGGGAGGCAGATCAGAGGCTTGGGGGGGAGGCAGATCAGAGGCTTGGGGGGGAGGCAGATCAGAGGCTTGGGGGGGAGGCAGATCAGAGGCTTGGGGGGGAGGCAGATCAGAGGCTGGGGGCAGGCAGATCAGAGGCTGGGGGCAAGCAGATCAGAGGCTGGGGGCAAGCAGATCAGAGGCTGGGGGGAGGCAGATCAGAGGCTGGGGGGAGGCAGATGGAGAGAGAGAGTGGTTAATGGAGGCTGCAAGCACCACCTTGGCATGTATAAAGTTATTGGTTTAGAGAGGGGTTAATTAAGGCACCTCCAAGGTGCTTTCATTAACCTCTTCAAACCAATAACTTTATACATGCCTAATGCCAAGGTGCTTCCATTAACCCCTCCAAACCCAATGGGCATGTATAAAGTTATTGGTTTGGAGGGGTTAATGGAAGCACCTTGGCATTAGGCATGTATAAAGTTATTAACCCCTTCAAACCAATAACTTTATACATACCTAATTACGTACGTTATTTTAAGTAGCTTTTTCTTATTAGATTACTCGATGAATCGAGAAATATAATCGATAGAATACTCGATTACAAAAATATTCGTTTACTGCAGCCCTACTCCGATGCTCTCCTTTGCCCTGCGCTAAATCGCGCAGGGCAAAGGCATTTTTCTGAGTTCCGGTGACGTACCGGGCTCTCTATGGGGCTGACAGGCAGCCCGGTGACGTCACCGGCACTGATGGGCGGGATTTGGCTCTGCCCTAGCCAGTAAAACGGCTAGGGCAGAGCTAAAGTCCGCCCCTCAGAGCCGGTGACGTCACCGAACACACTGCTGGGCGGAAGTTACCGCCCGGCAGTGTGTTATTGAAAACACAAGAGCCTGTACCCTGCGCGATCTAGCGCAGGGCACGGGAGCGCATCGGAGCATGAGATGCTCCGATGCCAGGCTCAGGAGGGCTGCCGGGGTGAAAATAAGGGTATGTCCGGGTTCAGCTCTGAACCCGGACAACCCCTTTAATATTTATTACCCTGATACGGCAGTTTACATAAAAGCCACATTTGTGGTCGTAAACTGCTGTATCAGTAAAAGGGAGGCCGCAAAAGGAAAGGACCGACATGGTTTCTGGAAGGCCGATTTTGATGGCCTTTTTTTATTGACACCATGTCTCTTTTGAATCCGCCCTGATGACCCCCCCCCCCCCCTAGAGTAAAAACTCCCTAAAAGTGACCCCATCTAAGAAACTACACTCCCCAAGGTATTCAAAACTGATTTACAAACTTTATTAACCCTTTAGGTGTTCCTCAACAGTTAATGGCAAATGGAGATTAAATTTCAATTTTTGGTAACCTTGCCTCACAAAAATGTAATATAGAGCAACCAAAAATCATATGTACACTAAAAATAGTCCCCCCAAAAACGCCACCTTATCCAGTAGTTTCCAAAATGGGGTCACTTTTAGGGAGTTTCTACTTCAGGGGTGCATCAGGGGGGTTGAAACAGGACACAGTGTAAATAAACCGGTCCATAAAAATCAGCCCTCCAAAAACCACACCACGCTCCGTTCCCTCTACGCCCCGCCGTGTGGCCGTACAGTAGTGTACAACCACATATGGGGTGTTTCTGTAAACGGCAGAGTCAGGGCAATAAAGATACAGTCTTGTTTGGCTGTTAACCCTTGCTTTGTTGGTGGAAAAAATGGGTTAAAATGGAAAATTTGGCAAAAAAAATGAAATTCTCAAATTTCATCCCCATTTGACAATAACTCTTGTGCAACACCTAAAGGGTTAACAAAGTTTGTAAAAACAGTTTTGAATACCTTGAGGGGTGTAGTTTCTAGAATGGGGTCATTTTTGGGTGGTTTCTATTATGTAATCCTCACAAAGTGACTTCGGACCTGAACTGGTCCCTAAAAATTGGGTTTTTGAAAATTTCAAGATTTGCTTCTAAACTTCTAAGCCTTGTAATGTCCCCAAAAAAATTAAACATCACCAAAATGATCCAAACATGAAGTAGACATATGGGGAATGTAAAGTAATAACTATTTTTGGAGGTATCACTATGTATTATAGAAGTAGAGAAATTGAAACTTGGAAATTTGCACTTTTTTTTTTACAAATTTTGGGTAAATTTCTTTTTTTAATAAATAAAAATGATTTTTTTTTTACTTCATTTTACCAGTGTCATGAAGTACAATATGTGACGAAAAAACAATCTCAGAATGGCTTGGATAAGTCAAAGTGTTTTAAAGTCATCACCACTGGTCAGATTTGCAAAAAAATTGCCTGGTCCTTAACCACCCCCCGACCGCCGTACGCGTATATGCGTCCGGGAGGTGGTTGTTTTACTCCTCCTGGACGCATATACGCGTCCTCTCGCGAGACGCGAGATTTCCTGTGAACGCGCGCGCACAGGCGCGCGCGCTCACAGGAACAGAAGGTAAGCGAGTGGATCTCCAGCCTGCCAGCGGCGATCGCTCGCTGGCAGGCTGGAGATCCGAATTTTTCAACCCCTAACAGGTATATTAGACGCTGTTTTCATAACAGCGTCTAATATACCTCCTACCTGGTCCTCTGGTGGTCCCTTTTGTTAGGATCGACCACCAGAGGACTCAGGTAGGTCAGTACAGTCCCACCAAACACTACACTACACTACACCCCCCCCCCCCCCCCGGTCACTTATTAACCCCTTATAAACCCCTGATCACCCCATATAAACTCCCTGATCACCCCCCTGTCATTGATCACCGCCCTGTCATTGATCACCCCCCTGTCAGGCTCCATTCAGACGTCCGCATGATTTTTACGGATCCGATCCATGTATCCATGGATCCGTAAAAATCATGCGGACGTCTGAATGGAGCCTTACAGGGGGGTGATCAATGACAGGCGGGTGATCACCCATATACACTCCCTGATCACCCCCCTGTCATTGATCACCGCCCTGTCAGGCTCCATTCAGACGTCCGCATGATTTTTACGGATCCGATCCATGTATCCATGGATCCGTAAAAATCATGCGGACGTCTGAATGGAGCCTTACAGGGGGGTGATCAATGACAGGCGGGTGATCACCCATATACACTCCCTGATCACCCCCTGTCATTGATCACCCCCCTGTCATTGATCACCCCCCTGTCAGGCTCCATTCAGACGTCCGCATGATTTTTACGGATCCGATCCATGTATCCATGGATCCGTAAAAATCATGCGGACGTCTGAATGGAGCCTTACAGGGGGGGTGATCAGTGACAGGGGGGTGATCACCCTGATTACCCTGATCACCCCCTGTCATTGATAACCCCCCTGTAAGGCTCCATTCAGACGTCCGCATGCGTTCTGTGGATCCGATCCATGTATCCATGGATCCGTAAAAAATCATGCGGATGTCTGAATGGAGCCTTACAGGGGGGGTGATCAGTGACAGGGGGGTGATCACCCTGATTACCCTGATCACCCCCTGTCATTGATAACCCCCCTGTAAGGCTCCATTCAGACGTCCGCATGCGTTCTGTGGATCCGATCCATGTATCCATGTATCCGTAAAAAATCATGCGGATGTCTGAATGGAGCCTTACAGGGGGGGTGATCAGTGACAGGGGGGTGATCACCCTGATTACCCTGATCACCCCCTGTCATTGATAACCCCCCTGTAAGGCTCCATTCAGACGTCCGCATGCGTTCTGTGGATCCGATCCATGTATCCATGGATCCGTAAAAAATCATGCGGATGTCTGAATGGAGCCTTACAGGGGGGGTGATCAGTGACAGGGGGGTGATCACCCTGATTACCCTGATCACCCCCTGTCATTGATAACCCCCCTGTAAGGCTCCATTCAGACGTCCGCATGCGTTTTGTGGATCCGATCCATGTATCCATGGATCCGTAAAAAATCATGCGGATGTCTGAATGGAGCCTTACAGGGGGGGTGATCAGTGACAGGGGGGTGATCACCCTGATTACCCTGATCACCCCCTGTCATTGATAACCCCCCTGTAAGGCTCCATTCAGACGTCCGCATGCGTTTTGTGGATCCGATCCATGTATCCATGGATCCGTAAAAAATCATGCGGATGTCTGAATGGAGCCTTACAGGGGGGGTGATCAGTGACAGGGGGGTGATCACCCTGATTACCCTGATCACCCCCTGTCATTGATAACCCCCCTGTAAGGCTCCATTCAGACGTCCGCATGCGTTCTGTGGATCCGATCCATGTATCCATGGATCCGTAAAAAATCATGCGGACGTCTGAATGGAGCCTTACAGGGGGGGTGATCAGTGACAGGGGGGTGATCACCCTGATTACCCTGATCACCCCCTGTCATTGATAACCCCCCTGTAAGGCTCCATTCAGACGTCCGCATGCGTTCTGTGGATCCGATCCATGTATCCATGGATCCGTAAAAAATCATGCGGATGTCTGAATGGAGCCTTACAGGGGGGGTGATCAGTGACAGGGGGGTGATCACCCTGATTACCCTGATCACCCCCTGTCATTGATAACCCCCCTGTAAGGCTCCATTCAGACGTCCGCATGCGTTTTGTGGATCCGATCCATGTATCCATGGATCCGTAAAAAATCATGCGGATGTCTGAATGGAGCCTTACAGGGGGGGTGATCAGTGACAGGGGGGTGATCACCCTGATTACCCTGATCACCCCCTGTCATTGATAACCCCCCTGTAAGGCTCCATTCAGACGTCCGCATGCGTTTTGTGGATCCGATCCATGTATCCATGGATCCGTAAAAAATCATGCGGATGTCTGAATGGAGCCTTACAGGGGGGGTGATCAGTGACAGGGGGGTGATCACCCTGATTACCCTGATCACCCCCTGTCATTGATAACCCCCCTGTAAGGCTCCATTCAGACGTCCGCATGCGTTCTGTGGATCCGATCCATGTATCCATGGATCCGTAAAAATCATGCGGACGTCTGAATGGAGCCTTACAGGGGGGGTGATCAGTGACAGGGGGGTGATCACCCTGATTACCCTGATCACCCCCTGTCATTGATAACCCCCCTGTAAGGCTCCATTCAGACGTCCGCCTGCGTTCTGTGGATCCGATCCATGTATCCATGGATCCGTAAAAATCATGCGGACGTCTGAATGAAGCCTTACAGGGGGGGTGATCAATGACAGGGGGGGTGATCAGGGAGTCTATATGGGTGATCACCCCCCTGTCATTGATCACCCCCCCTGTCATTGATCACCCCCCCCTGGTAAGGCTCCATTCAGCCATTTTTTTTGGCACAAGTTAGCGGACATTTTTTGTTTGTTTTTGTTTTTGTTTTTTCTTACAAAGTCTCATATTCCACTAACTTGTGTCAAAAAATAAATCTCACATGGACGCACCATACCCCTCACGGAATCCAAATGCGTAAACATTTTTAGACATTTATATTCCAGACTTCTTCTCACGCTTTAGGGCCCCTAAAAAGCCAGGGCAGTATAAATACCCCACATGTGACCCCATTTCGGAAAGAAGACACCCCAAGGTATTCCGTGAGGGGCATATTGAGTCCATGAAAGATTGAAATTTTTGTCCTAAGTTAGCGGAAAGTGAGACTTTGTGAGAAAAAAAACAATAAAAATCAATATCCGCTAACTTATGCAAAAAAATAAAAAATTCTAGGAACTCGCCATGCCCCTCATTGAATACCTTGGGGTGTCTTCTTTCCAAAGTGGGGTCACATGTGGGGTATTTATACTGCCCTGGCTTTTTAGGGGCCCGAAAGTGTGAGAAGAAGTCTGGGATCCAAATGTCTAAAAATGCCCTCCTAAAAGGAATTTGGGCCCCTTTGCGCATCTAGGCTGCAAAAAAGTGTCACACATGTGGTATCGCCGTACTCAGGAGAAGTTGGGCAATGTGTTTTGGGGTGTCATTTTACATATACCCATGCTGGGTGAGAGAAATATCTTGGTCAAATGCCAACTTTGTATAAAAAAATGGGAAAAGTTGTCTTTTGCCAAGATATTTCTCTCACCCAGCATGGGTATATGTAAAATGACCCCCCAAAACACATTTCCCAACTTCTCCTGAGTACGGCGATACCAGATGTGTGACACTTTTTTGCAGCCAAGGTGGGCAAAGGGGCACCTTTCGGATTTCGCAGGCCATTTTTTACACATTTTGATTTCAAGGTACTTCTTACACATTTGGGCCCCTAAATTGCCAGGGCAGTATAACTACGCCACAAGTGACCCCATTTTGGAAAGAAGACACCCCAAGGTATTCCGTGGGGGGCACGGCGAGTTCCTAGAATTTTTTATTTTTTGTCACAATTTAGCGGAAAATGATGATTTTTCTTTTTTTTTCTTTTTTCCTTACAAAGTCTCATATTCCACTAACTTGCGACAAAAAATAAAAAATTCTAGGAACTCGCCATGCCCCTCACGGAATACCTTGGGGTGTCTTCTTTCCAAAATGGGGTCACTTGTGGCGTAGTTATACTGCCCTGGCAATTTAGGGGCCCAAATGTGTGAGAAGAACTTTGCAATCAAAATGTGTAAAAAATGCCCTGCAAAATCCGAAAGGTGCACTTTGGAATATGTGCCCCTTTGCCCACCTTGGCAGCAAAAAAGTGTGACACATCTGGTATCGCCGTACTCAGGAGAAGTTGGGCAATGTGTTTTGGGGTGTCATTTTACATATACCCATGCTGGGTGAGAAAAATATCTTGGTCAAATGCCAACTTTGTATAAAAAAATTGGAAAAGTTGTCTTTTGCCAAGATATTTCTCTCACCCAGCATGGGTATATGTAAAATGACAGCCCAAAACACATTCCCCAACTTCTCCTGAGTACGGCGATACCAGATGTGTGACGCTTTTTTGATGCCAAGGTGGGCAAAGGGGCACATATTCCAAAGTGCACCTTTCGGATTTCACCGGTCATTTTTTACAGATTTTGATTGCAAAGTTCTTCTCACACATTTGGGCCCCTAAATTGCCAGGGCAGTATAACTACGCCACAAGTGACCCCATTTTGGAAAGAAGACACCCCAAGGTATTCCGTGAGGGGCATGGCGAGTTCCTAGAATTTTTTATTTTTTGTCGCAAGTTAGTGGAATATGAGACTTTGTAAGAAAAAAAAAAAAAAAAAAAAATCATCATCATTTTCCGCTAACTTGTGACAAAAAATAAAAAGTTCTATGAACTCACTATGCCCATCAGCGTATACCTTAGGGTGTCTACTTTCCGAAATGGGGTCATTTGTGGGGGTTTTCTACTGTCTGGGCATTGTAGAACCTCAGGAAACATGACAGGTGCTCAGAAAATCAGAGCCGTTTCAAAAAGCGGAAATTCACATTTTTGTACCATAGTTTGTAAATGCTATAACTTTTACCCAAACCATTTTTTTTTTTGCCCAAACATTTTTTTTTTTATCAAAGACATGTAGAACTATAAATTTAGCAAAAAATTTATATATGGATGTCGTTTTTTTTGCAAAATTTCACAGCTGAAAGTGAAAAATGTCATTTTTTTGCAAAAAAATCGTTACATTTTGATTAATAACAAAAAAAGTAAAAATGTCAGCAGCAATAAAATACCACCAAATGAAAGCTCTATTAGTGAGAAGAAAAGGAGGTAAAATTCATTTGGGTGGTAAGTTGCATGACCGAGCGATAAACGGTGAAAGGAGTGTAGTGCCGAAGTGTAAAAAGTGGCCTGGTCATGAAGGGGGTTTCACCTAGCGGGGCTGAAGTGGTTAAAGGGCTTCTGTCACCCCACTAAACCGTTTATTTTTTTTGTTTTTGTTTACTTATAATCCCTATACTGCGATTTATGCCTACATAATCCAATTAATCATTTTGGTCCAGTAGATTTTGTTTAAAACGTGCTTTTAAAATATGCAAATTACCTTGCTACCAGCAAGTAGGACGGCTACTTGCTGGTAGCAGCCGCATCCTCCGATCCTAAAGACGCCCCCTCCGCATGTTGATTGACAGGGCCAGGGAACGGGATCGTCCTCTGCTGGCCCTGTCTGCTATCAAGATCTCACGCCTGCGCCGTAACGGTATTCAGTCGGCGCACGCACACTGAGAGGCGGCCGCTCGCTCGGCCGCTCCATCCTCAATGCGCCTGTGCCGATGACGTCACATCTACACCCGGCGCAGGCGCATTGAGGATGGAGCGGTCTCTCAGTGCGCCTGCGCCGATTGAAGACAGGTACGGCGCAGGCGCGAGATTTTGAATTCAAACAGGGCCAGCAGAGAACGATACCGTTCCCTGGCCCTGTCAATCAACATGCGGAGGGGGCGTCTTTAGGATCGGAGGATGCAGCTGCTACCAGCAAGTAGCCGCCCTACTTGCTGGTAGCAAGGTAATTTGCATATTTTAAAAGCACGTTTTAAACAAAATCTACAGGACCAAATTATTATATAGATTATGTAGGCATAAATCACAGTATAGGGATTATAAGTAAACAAAAAAAAAAACGGTTTAGTGGGGTGACAGAAGCCCTTTAAGGTGAAATAAGGCTGTGTCCCAAAGGGGTTAAGGGAGGAATGGTAGAAAATCAGATAAGACCATGTTTTATTAGTAATCAATGCAGAAAAACAGGCAAGGCCACTTTCACATCTGCGACCCGGAAATCCGGCCGCCTGATCTGGCAAAAACTGCAAGAATCAGCTGAACACATACCACAGCATGCAGCAGTTTGCGTCCGGCTGATTTTCACATTTTTGCCGGAATGCGGCCGGATCTCTGCCAGACCCCCTAACACATAAAGGGTTTGTCCTCCGTTGTATTGATTTACCATGTAGGCTAGGAGCAATTCTTGGAAAACGGGGAAAAAATTCTTTGTGTGGCAAAACAAAAACAATCACAGTTTTGACATCACTAAAAATTACCTGACGTCCTTATTCTGCGACTCGATGTGGCGATACCAAACTTGAATAGTTTTTTTTTGTTCAACTACTTTAAAAAAATAAATAAAATAAATCTCCTTTTTCTTCTGAAAAATAATCCAAATAGATACCTTTTAAAACATAACTTTCAATAGTATGCAAATAAATCCTAACTATAAGTGATAAACACCATTCGCTGCGCCAATGATAACCAGGAACTAGGGATGGGGGAGACTAATACTGGGTCTCTAACAACTAGTCTCTCCCTACAAATGGATATAGGGTGTCTGTGGCGCCATCCATATCAATTCCCATAGTTGTCAGTGGAAACCTATTAGGCCCTCCCTGTCCCTGCGAAGCAATGGAGACTGCCCATTTCAGATTTTTTTCCACCTTTGTGACCTATAAACTCCACCACTCAATTGAAAAACAAGCTGAAATCTTTTAGGTGGAGGAAAAAAAATAAAAATAATGTGGTGTGCACACCCTCTTATAACTTGGGATGTAGCTGTGCTCAGAATTAAGCAATCACATTCAAAATCATGTTAAATAGGAGTCAGCATACACCTGCCATCATTTAAAGTGCCTCTGATTAACCCCAAATAAAAGTTCAGCTGTTCTAATTGGTCTTTCCTGAAATTTTCTCAGTCGCATCCCACAGCAAAAGCCATGGTCCACAGAGAGCTTCCAAAGTATCCGAGGGATCTCATTGTTAAAAGGTATCAGTCAGGAGAAGGATACAAAAGAATTTCTAAAGGCACTAGATATACCATGGAACACATTGAAGACAATATAGCACAACAGTGACATTACCAAGAACTGGACGTCCCTCCAAAATTGATGAAAAGACGAGAAGAAAACTGGTCTGGGAGTCTACAAAGAGGCCTACAGCAACATTAAAGGAGCTGCAGCAATATCTGGCAAGTATTGGCTGTGTGGTACACGTGACAACAATCTCCCATATTCTTCATATGTCTGGGCTTTGGGGTAGAGTGGCAAGACGAAAGCCTTTTCTTACGAAGAAAAACATCCAAGCCAGGAAAAGGTGTTATGGTTTGATGAAACCAAGGTTGAACTTTTTGGCCATAATTCCAAAAGATATGTTTGGTGCAAAAACAACACTGCACATCACCAAAAGAACACCATACCCACAGTGAAGCATGTTGGTGGCAGCATCATGCTTTGGGGCTGTTTTTCTTCAGCTGGAACTGGGGCCTTAGTTAAGCTAGAGGGAATTATGAACAGTTCCAAATACCAGTCAATATTGGCACAAAACCTTCAGGCTTCTGCTAGAAAGCTGAACATGAAGAGGAACTTCATCTTTCAGCATGACAATGACCCAAAGCATACATCCACCAAAATCAACAAAAGGAATGGCTTCACCAGAAGAAAAGTTTTGGAATGGCCCAGCCAGAGCCCAGACCTGAATCCGTGGGGTGATCTGAAGCAGGCTGTGCACAGGAGATGCCATCACAATCTGACAGATTAGGAGTGTTTTTGCAAAGAAGAGAGTGGGCAAATCTTGCCAAATCAAAATGTGCCATGCTGATAGACTCAGACCCCAAAAGACTGAGTGCTGCAATAAAATCAAAAGGTGCTTCAACAAAGTATTAGTCTAAGTGTGTGCACACTTATGTAACCATATTTTATTTTTATATTTTTTCTTCCCTCTACCTAAAAGATTTCAGTTTGTTTTTCAATTGAGTTGTACAGATTATAGGTCACATTAAAAAGGTGGAAAAAGTTCTGAAATCATTTATCTTTGTCTCATTTTTTTTACATCACACAAACCTGACATTTTAAACAGTGGCATGTAGATTTTTTTTATCCACTGTAAATTAAAGAGTGAACTGCATATATTTCTTGAAGTACAGAAATACGACCCTATACACTTTCACCAGAAATAACTGCAGCAGTGTACTGAGAAGATATATTTCTTGTTGCACTGAATTAGGCCACTATATACTTTGACTAGAAAAAAATTAAACAGTGCCGTACACATTCCTCCTGGAGGCCGGCTTCTCCTTTGTCAAGCTATATATTTCTTGTTGTACTGAAATATGCCCCTATACGCTTTCACCAGAAATAACTGCAGAAGTGAAATGCGTATATATATTTTTCTTGTAGTACTGAATAAGATACTAAGATATAAGTCTCTAAGGGCTTTTCAACATAGCACTTACAGCCCAATAACAAAAAGCTGGAATGATAGAGCTATATAATGACTATTTGGATCCCCAAATAATCGTTCCCTGCACTTGTAAATCACTTTCCTATCAATGTCCCTAGCGCCTTCTGACGTTTCTCCCTGAACTAAGATGCTTTGAAATGATTCCTCCCTATCCTTTCCCTGCACTTATAAATCGTTTTTTCTGTCTTTTTTCCCCACAATCAGGTTTTTCCAATTGCTGTCCCTAGCGCCTTAACACATCAGTCCTTGTACTCTGAATGCTGGAAAATGGCAGAATGTAAAATGGCTCCCGTATTTATAGGACTGTGATATCACAGGGCTGGCTGCCGATTGACATGCCTGCATGCAGCAGATCTGGGTGATCCAGCCTTCCCAGAGTTCCATGCCCCATGTCCTCAATCCATCCCACACTTTTTTGCTTCTGTCAGTACAGCCATGGACCCTATCGCTGCACTGGCGGAAAAGCTAAAGGGGCTGTCTTTTGGAGGTAGCTGACCTTCGCACAACCGTCTCACAGATCCTGAGACCACAGGCTGCTGGTCCTAGTGGTGGTTACCAGGCCTGTCCTGAACCAAGTGTGGCCCTACGGACAGATTCTCTGGGGGGAAAGTGATAATTTCATTTTGTTCAGAGGAGGCGCGCAAATTGTATTTTAAGCTACGTCCACACTCATCTGGGGATGAGAGTCAGAGAGTTGGTGTAGTAATTTTGTTGCTTAAAGGGGATGCTCAGTCTTGGGCTTTTTCTCTGCCGACCAGATCGCAGTCCCTCCGGTTGGTGGATGAATTTTTCAGAGTTCTAGGTCTCATTTAAGATGACCCGGACCGGACCTCCCTGGCAGAGACCAAGTTACGTGGCCTTCGTCAGGGAGAGCGTTCTGCTGAGATCTATCGCTCTGAGTTTATGAGGTGGGCTACGGATACTGAGTGGAATGATCCGGCTCTCCATAGTCAGTTTTGTCAAGGATTATTAGTGTCACGCCCTGCCCTTTGAGGCCTGAGAAGATCTGACAGACTTGCTACACGTGAGTCTGACAGATTGTTCTGTTTCTCTTTGATCCTACCTGCCCACAGGTTCTGCTCATTAGTTATTTAGTGGTGTTATTTAAACCCTCCTCTCACTATTGTCCTTGCCGTTTATATTTGCTTCAGGAGTTCTAAGCTGCAGTTTCAGCTAGGCTTAGGTTCCAGCGCATGAGCACTTCCACCATTAGGATTTGCTCATGTTTTCAGCAGTCCGGTAAAGACTCAGGGATTGTCAGGTGGTGACCCTTCCCTGTTCCCTAGCTTTGGGGCCCTAGCCTGGTGTGTTGTTGCTTTTGGTTTACTTCCCTTCCCTCACATTATAAACCAGTCATACAGTCATTTTTTTTCCTTGCAAAATGGAGGCTGTTGATGCATTGGTGGATCGCATGCAGGAATTATTTTAGGAGGTAGCTGACCTCCGTAATTCTGTTGCACTGTGTCAGAAAATCCTAGCGTCTAGCTCCGCTGGTGGGAACTATGCCAGCCTTGAACCTAAGGTTGCTCTCCCTGATAGGTTTTCTGGGGGAAGTGATAACTTTGTTTGGTTCAGGTAATCTTGTAGATTGAATTTTAATCTACGTCTGATCTCATCTGGAGACGAAAATCAAAGAGTGGGGATTATCATTTCTCTGCTAAAAGGTGATGCTCAGTCTTAGGACTTTTCTCTGCCGATCGGTTCTCTGTCCTTCCGATCGGTGGATTCATTTTTCAGAGCCCTGCGCCTGATTTATGATGATCCAGACCGGGTCTCTCTGGCTGAATCTAAGCTGCGCTACGCAGTCAGGGAGAATGTTCTGCTGAGTCACATTATGCTGAATTTAGAAGATGGGCAACTGACTCTGAGTGGAATGACCCAGCCCTCTGCAGTCAGTTTTGTCAGGGGCTGTCTGAAAGACGAAGAGACGCCCTTGCATTTCATGAAAACCCTGATACTTTGGAGGCGGCCATGTCCCTAGCCGTTCAGATTGATAGACACCTGAGGGAGAGGTGCAAGGTTCCCCTCAACCAGGATGCACTATCATGTGGAGAAAGTTTTCCTCCTGTCCCTCGGGGCACAGTGACACTTGAACCAGTGCCTGGGGATGAACCTATGCAGTTAGGTAAGGTCTCTTGTTGCCCTGGTAATAGGAACTCTAGAGGTCAGAGAAGATTCTGTTTCTTCTGTGGTAAAGAAGGACAATTTCATTAATGTGTGTCCTTTTAGGAAGCTTCAAAGTGAAAAAAAAAAAAAAGGGAGGGTTTTTTCCCCCAATAAAACGAGTTCCATTACCCTTGGTAGTGTGAATGGGGAATCAGAAAAGGTATATTTGTATTCTACCTGCAGTACCCGATTTCTCCTGCCCCATGGTGGCGCTAGACTCAGAAAATATTGAGTTAGAAGTATTTGTGGACAGTGGTGCAGGGGATAACCTTGTTGATTATCAATTTGTTTAGAATCATGGGTTTTTAACAAGCGCATTAAGCAAAGAGATATCAGTATTAGCTATTGATTACGCTCCTCTCTTGCAAAAGTATCTAACTCATATCGTGCAGGATATTCATTTGAGGGTGGGCGATTCTCATGTTGAGTCCATTTCTTGTTTTGTTCTGAAAGGTTTGCCTGCTACTCTGGTACTGGGTTTACCATGGTTGATCAAACATAACCCTACCATTGATTGGCAAACTAGACAAATCAGTAATTGGAGTGATTTTTGTGTAGACAACTATTTCAGCGCATCTATTTCTATGGTTTCCACTAAGGTGATACCTTAGTTCTGTTTTTGCTGACGTTTTCTCTGAGGGTGGAGATCAGGAGCTACCCCCTCACCGAGAGTATGATTGTCCGATCAATCTTATTCTCAGAGTTAAATTGCCAAAATCTTGGCTATATAATCTTTCCCAACCAGAAAGAGTAGCTATGCGGGAGTATATTGCCAAGAGTTTGACAAAAGGGCATATTAGGCCATCTAAGCCACCTATGGCAGCTGGCTTCTTTTTTGTTAAAAAATAAATAAAATAAAATATATAAACAAATAATTAAAGACCATGTCTAGATTTCCGGGAACTGTCAGTGATCCTTATCCTCTTCCCTTGATCCTGGATTTATTTGATCAGATTGGCGGAGCTAAGGTGTTTTCCAAGTTGGCTTTAAGAGGGGCTTATAATCTGATAAGAATCAGGGAAGGGGTATGAATGGAAGACTGCGTTCAATACCCCTGAGGGCCACTTCGAGAACCTGGTAATGCCCTTTGGTTTGACTAATGCACCGGCAGTCTTCCAGCACTTTATCAATGACATTTTTTTATCATTTGGTAGGGAGGTTTGTTGTTATTTACCTCGATGACATACTAATTTACTCACCCGATATGGAGACTCATCAGGATCATTTAAGAAAAGTATTACCGTATTTTTCGCCGTATAAGACGCACCTAGGTTTTTGGGGAGGAAAATAAGAAAAAAAATATTTTTAACCAAAAGGTGTGCTGTGGGTTTGGAACTAGGTGGTCTGTGGATGGCACTATTACTGGGGATCTGTGGATGACGGACACTGTTATGGGGGGATCTGTGGATGACGGACACTGTTATGGGGGGATCTGTAGATGACGGACACTGTTATGGGGGGATCTGTAGATGACGGACACTGTTATGGGGGGATCTGTAGATGACGGACACTGTTATGGGGGGATCTGTGGATGACTGACACTGTTATGGGGGGGATCTGTGGATGACGGACACTGTTATGGGGGGATCTGTGGATGACGGACACTGTTATGGGGGGAACTGTGGATGACGGACACTGTTATGGGGGAACTGTGGATGACGGACACTGTTATGGGGGGATCTGTGGCTGGCACTGTTACAGGGGGGGGGGGGATCTGTGGATGGCACTGTTATACATGTGTCATCCACAGACCCTCCCAGCCCATAACTGTGCCATCCACAGATCCCCCGCCGCTCCAGTATACTAATATAATAATTCTTATTAAATTAATAGTTATTAAATATGCCTCTTTATTCCTAAAAGTACCTTAAATCCTAAGCGCTTCAGTACAATGCCGGCAGGCCGGGCAGCCGGCGCGGCGCATCACTCACTGACGTCACTTGCCTGCGCCGCCTGCTTCATTCATAAAGTAGGCGGCGCAGGCACGTGACATCAGGGAGTTACGCTGCCGCCCGCCCGGCCTGCATTGTACGGATGCGCTTAGGATTTAAGGTACTATTAGGCATAAAGGGGCATATTTAATAACCATTAATTGAATATGACATATTTTATTAGTACACCGGAGCGGCGGGGCGGGCCTTTAGTACAGTGACTGCACCTCCCCGCCGCTATTGCCGGCCCCAGCTCCTCCTCCCAGTCCCTCCCCGAGTCCCCGCTCGCTTTACATCGCTGCCAGCGATGTAAAACTGACTGCATTCGCCGTATAAGACGCAGGGGCATTTTCCCCCCATTTTGGGGGAAGAAAAAGTGCGTCTTATACGGCGAAAAATACGGTAGCTTACAATTTATTCTCCCGAAGGATCGATAAGTTGGAGAAATGTGTCTTAGCTGTCCAGGAGCTGCAGTTTCTGGGTTACTTACTTTCTGCCTCAGGTTTTCGCATGGATCCTGAAAAAGGTCCGTGCAGTACTAGAATGGGATCGGCCGGAGAATCAGAAAGTTCTGATGCGGTTTTTGGGTTTTACTAATTACTACAGAAAATGTATCCTGAATTATTCCACTATTGTCAAGCATTTGACTGAAGTGTGTGGACTTCTCAGTCTGGTCGGAAGAATCATTACAGGCTTTATCTGCTATAAAGGAATGTTTTGCCTCCACTCCCCATGTTCCTTCTGAACTTCGACACAAGGTGTTTAAGGAACATTATGATACTGTCCTTGCGGGACACCCTGGGAGTAGATCCACGGTGGATCTTATTTCTCCGAGATTTTGGTGGCCAGGTTTGCGTAAATGTGTTGAGGGCTATGTAGCAGATTGTGAGACCTGTGCACATGCTAAGGTGGCTCACACCCAGCCTTCAGGATCTCCTCTTCTTTTGTCCATCCTGTCCTGTCCTTGGGCGCATTTGTCCATGGACTTCATCACTGATTTACCAAGTTCCTCTGGGAAAACTGTGATTTTGGTGGTGGTGGACCGCTCCAGTAAGATGGCTCACTTTGTACCATTGTCTGGTATGCCCAGTGCTAAAACTCTGGCTCAGATGTTTGTTGATAACATTGTGAAATTACACAGCATCCCCTCTGATGTTGTGTCTGATAGGGGGATGCAATTTGATTCCAGGTTTTGGAAGGTGTTTTGTACTCATCTGGGTATTCAGTTGTCTCTCTCTTCGGCTTGCCATCCTCAGTCGAATAGACAAATTGAGCACACCAACCAGAACCTGGAGACTTATTTGAGGTGTTTTGTCACTGACAATCAAGAAGAGTGGTCTTCGTTTTTGTCATCGGCCGAGTTTGCCTTGAATAACCGTAGACAGGAGTCCATTGCTAAGTCACCATTTTTTGGCACATATGGTTTTCACCCTCAGTTTGGTGCTTTTTCTGGGACTGAATCTTCTGGTATACCTGAAGGAGAGATTCTCTTCTATCTGGCGGAAGATTCAAACTAATTTAAAAAAATAATAATAAAATATGTGTGAAAGATATAAACGGATGGCTGACAAGGGACGTATGACTGGACCGGACCTGTGTGTGGGCGATTTGGTGCGGTTGTCCACTAAGAACATTAAGTTGAAAGCACCTTCTTGGAAGTTGGGCCCAAGATTTATTGGTCCTTACAAAATCTCGGCCATTGTTAATTTGGTTGCGTTTCGTCTGGATCTTCCGCAAGCCTGGAAGAGCCATAATGTGTTTCACAGGTCTTTGTTGAAGTTTGTCCATATGCACGGGTTGTCACCGAGTGCATAGAGAAAAACATTTCAGTTTTTTGCCATCGATTCTGCTCCTCTAACTCAGAAGTGTTTTGTCTCAGATGTTGCATGACATCCGATTATGAGTGGGTGGCTTTCATCAGGAGTTCATCTCGTGTTTTGTGATGGAAGGTCTCCCTGCTCCGTTGGTTCTGGGTTTACCATGGTTAAGCAAGCATAATCCAACCATCAATTGGCAAAATAGACAGATTCCGGATTGGGGTGATTATCGCGTCGATAATTGTCTGAATACGTCTTTTTCTGCTTTAACCACTAAAACATTACCCTCTTTTATATCAGATTTTTCCGATGTATTTTCTGAAAGTGGATGCCAGGATTTACCTCTGCATCGGCAACCTTATTCCTGGAGCTAAGTTTCCCAAATCTAGGCTGTATAACCTTTCTGGACCCTAAAGAACGACCATGAGAGAGTATATTACCAAGAGTGTGGCTAAAGGACACATAAGAACTTCCAAATCCTCTGTGGAAGCTGGGTTTTGCTTTGTAAAAAATAAATAAAAAATAGAATACCCCGGGAGCAGGCTCCAGATAGGACCGGAGCGAGTCCTCCCGATCCTTCCCCTGCCCAGCGTTAGTACCAGGACTGCAGGATGGCAAGGGAGAAATCCTGAAAGGTAACATCGTAGCGTCATCTCCCTGCATACAAGGAGACCTTTCGCTGCCCTGTCCTCTGTAGGAATTTAATCCTTTCTCTGTTACTGCCCCCTACAGAGGTCAGTGGTCAATCTCCTTGTATGCCGTGGTGATGATGCTATGGAAACCTTCAGTAAAAATGAAGGATCTGGTGAAATTATCACCCGACCCTCCAAAATATTAAAATAAGGGTTTTCAATAGAAATCTCACTCACTCTCCTAGCTGATGTAATAGCTAGTAAAAAGGACAATTTTAATGTTAAAACCTTTATGGAGATTTCCTGAATGGGTTCAAAGGGATCTGATGTAAGGCAGAAAGTAGCAGGCTTTGATCCCATGGAGGAATATTAACTTTATGGACTGGAGCTAACTTTGAGACTGCTGTTATAATTTTTTTTTATCCAAGGGTGCTCAGCCAGTTTGAACTCAAAAAGAGCACTTAAAGGCCAAAATTTGTACCTTTAAAGTACTAGGCATAAGCTTCCTCCTCCAACCTTATTGTAGAAAATCTAACACTAGAGGTAAATCAGCCGCTTCTAGTACATTTATTGGTTTATTAGCGAAAATACAAAAGGCCTTCCAAACACGCAAGTAGATCTTGGATGTAACTCTCTTACGACTTGCCAATAGAGTGTTCACTACCATCTCTGACAACCCTTTCTTCCTTAAAATCTGCCTTTCAAAAGCCAGGCAGTCAAATGAAGATTCTCTACCACTGGGTGAAAGATGGGACCCTGAGCTAGAAATCCCAGGAAGACAGGAAGAACCCAAGGGGAGACAACTGACATTCTGCAGAGCCAGAAAACCAAACCCTCCTGGGCCAGAAGGGTGCTATCACGATGACTAGAGCACTCTCCTCCTTATCTTTTTCAGGACTCTTGGCAACAATTTTAATGGGGGAAAAGCATAAAGAAGTCCCTCTCTCCATGACTGAGCTAGAGCATCCACACCTGCTGGATCCTATTCTGGAAACCTCTTTACCTTTCTGTTGTTTTTGGTGGCAAAGAGTTCTGTCACTGGAAGACCCCATAAGGCAACTATCCTGTTGAATATCTGCTGGTCCAAAGACCATTCTCCTTGATGCAGATGATAGCGGCTTAAGAATTCTGCTTTCACATTGTCCCTTCCTCTCAGATGCAGAAATTGAAAAAAGAGAATCTTCTGCCAGACAAAAGATCTTCTGACTGAGAGACATTTTACTCGGGGATCTGGTACCTCCCTGTCTGTTGATGTATGCCACTGCAATGTTTACATTCCTGCCTCTTATTACTTGGAGACTCTCCTTCAAGGCTATCCAGATAGCGTATAGATCCATGAAATTGTGAGATTGAGACTAAATCTCTGGATCCCAAGAACCCTGAAGAAGAAGGGATTCTATATGGGTCCCCCCATCCGTAAGGACTTGCATCCGTGGTCAGGAGTAAGACATCTTGTCTCTGCTACGGAACTCCCCCCCCCCAGAGGTTTGATAGATTCATCCACCACTCCAGCGAGGAAAGCACCTGGGGCGATAAATGAATCTCCGAGTCCAGAGACAAAGGACTCCTGTCTCAGACTTCCAGAATTTGCAGTTGGAGTGATCTCGAGTGGAACTGGGCCCATTCCACCCCCGGCACGGCAGCTGTCATAAGCCCTAAAACTGACATGGCTTGTCTTAGGGAAACAGACTGATGGAAAAACGGGTACTGAACTCTGGATCTGATCTGAAGGGGAAGCAGGCACATCTGTGACGTGGAATCTAGGGTCATCCCCAAAAAGGTGCACACTTGACTCAGAATTAGACTGGACTTCTCAATGTTTAGATCCCATCCTAATCTGTCCAATACTTCCCTGAACCATAAAATCTGTTCCTCCAGCTGTTTGAATGTCAGCGAGAAGGAGAAAATCGTCCAGATATGGGATAACAACCAAATCCTTCTCCCTCAAATGGGCCATCATTTCTGCGGACAACCCGAAGGGGAGCGCCCGAAATTGCACGTGCAGGATCCTGTCCTCTAACTGAACCGCTACCCTTAGGTACTTTTGGTAACTGGGATGTATAGGGACATGGTAGTAGGCATCCCTGAGATCCAGGGATGCCATAAAACAATTTGGAAACAGATTTAAAATCACCGACTTGATCGTTTCCATACGAAATCTCTCGTAGACTAGAAATTTGTTCATAAGTTTCAAAATTATTATTGTACAATAGGAACCATTCAGCTTCTTTACAAAAAAAGAGGGTTTAATAAAACCCTTTTGCTCTTTCTTGCACTGGGACTTCCAACAGAACATTATTTTCTAATAGGGAAGATACCGCTGAGACTATGGCTGCCTGTTTCTGAGGACTTGAGCGATAATCTGTTATAAAGAATCTTGCTGGCGGCAATCTCAGAAAATTTATCCTGTAACCTTCCCTTAGGATGGATATTATTCATGCGCCGTTTGATATTTTCTGCCACAGTTCTGCGAAGTGAGAAAGCCGACCTCCTACCGGGGTCCTTGATTCATTGTGGCTGCTTCTTTGAGGCCTCTACTCCGGAAAAAAAAGATATCCCTTAGACCTTCTGGTAGTACCTGAAGTCTACATAGACACCTCCTTTCTCTTATAACCACCCCTATTTGTCTAAGAACGGAAGGGTCTCTTAGGAGGTTGTTGACTGGTGGAAGGGAACCCCTTCTTTCTGTCTGAGGCCTTCTCAAATAAATCATCTAAGACCGGGCCAAACAAAAATTATCCCTGACATGGAATAGTGCATAGTTTGGCCTTGGAGGTAGAATCTCCCTTTCAATCCTTCCACCAAATGGCTCTACGTGCTGAACTAGATAGGGCGGAAGCTCTAGCAGAAAATTTTTACAAATCCGCCGATGCATCGGCTAGAAAATCAATGGCACTAAAAATAGTGGGAAATGAAGACAACAGTTGCTCTCTAGAGGTTCCTTCTTTTATATGACTCTCTAAATCTTTCATCCAAACTTTTAGGGATCTAGCCACGGAAGTGGCCGCAATAGCAGGTCTAAAGGCTCCTGCCATAGCCTCCCAGCTCTTTTTTAAATACATTTCTGCCCTTCTATCCATGGGGTCTTTTAGGGAACCTGTGTCTTTAAAGGGAAAGGCCACTTTTTTGGAAATCTTGGCGACTGGGGCATCTAATTTTGGGGCCCTATCCCCCCCCCCCCCTTTTCTTTCTCCCTCTTCCTCCAATCCTGATAGTAATTCCTGATCGCTGGAGGGGGGGGGGGGGGGATAGAGGTGGCTGCAGAGGTGCTGGGGCGACCTTCTAAGAGGCTGTTAACCGACTCCTTTACTGACTCTTTAACTTCATCCCGGATCATTTGTTTAAGACTGGTCATAAGAGAAGGGGCCTCATCCGCCAATAACTTGCTTACACAGGTCTGACAGATAGGCTCTCCCCAGCCCGAGGATAACTTTTTCTTACATATAGCACACACTCTATCTTTAGACCTGGAGCCCCTTTTACTCTCCTTGGAGACATAGATACAGAATAGCCCCATAAGAAAACTGCAATCAAGAGTTTATGGGGTATTCACCCCTCCTATCCCACCCTGGTACCGAAGATTCATTGGTGGTTTCAGTGGGATCTGCGCGCTGTGTCTGCTTCATGGTCATGCGCTGTAGTACGCAATATGGAGAAACAGACTGCTAGCTTCTTCTCCGGCTAGCAGTATGAGCTGGCTGAACTTTAACTCTGGAGGGCGCGCACCGACTCCTCCCACTTCTGGTCTACAGCATCGCACTTCCTCATACTGCCGGAACCCGGAAGTACCGTCAAACGCCGGCAGCAGAACATGCGGACACGGCAGCAGAGGTCCGCGTGTCCGGGAGGCATGCGAACCTCCCAAACCGAGAAGGGACCAGAGTGTGAGGAAGAGTCAGAGGCTCAGTCTCTGCAGCGGCTTCCACAGAAGTCTTACGCCGCTGGGTAAGCCCTCCTTATAATTCAATGCATGGGGCGGCCGCAACTCCTTAAATTTCTCATGACTGTGATATATCCAACCCTGTCCCTTAGGACAGGAAACAGAACTGGCGTGTAGGGGGTTGATCCCTCCTTTTGAAGTGGTTGTAGTTTCCTGTTCTGCAGAGAGGGCGGACTATCCAAGGGTGCCGTCATAGGCGAGGGGGGGGGGGGGGATGGAGGAATGTCTGGGTTCAGCTCTGAACACGGACATCCTCTTTAAGGCTACTTTCACACTAGCGTTTTCAATTCCGCTATTAAGATCAGTCATAGTATCTCAATAGCGGATTAAAACGCTTCAGCTTTGTCCCCATTCATTGTCAAAGCCTAACTGAACAGAACGGAATGCTCCAAAATGCATTCCATTCTGTTTGGTTGCGTTCTCATACCGGACAGCAAACTGCAGCATGCTGCGGTTTTCTTTCCGTCACGGGTTGCAGAGCAAGACGCACAATGCAAGTCAATGGGGATGGATTAGTTTTCTCTAACACAATAGAAAACTGATCCATCCCCCATTGTCTTTCAATGGAGTTCATGATAGATCCACTTTGGCTATGTTAAAGATAATACAACCAGATCCGTTCATAATGGATGCAGATGGTTGTATTATCAGTAACGGAATAGTTTTTGCTGAACCCTGCCGGATCCAGCAAAAATGCTAGAGTGAAAGAGGCCTAAGGCTACTTTCACACTTAACGTTTTCAATTCCACTACTGAGATCTTTCATAGGATCTCAATAGCGGGGGGGAAACGTTTCTGCTTTGTCCCCATTCATCGTGGGAACAAAACCGAACTGATTGAAACTGAATGCATTAGAATGCATTCCATTCCATTTGGTTGCGCTCCCATCACAGACAGAATAACGCTGCAAGAAGAATTTTTCTGTCCGCGATGTGGAACAAGACGGATCCGTCCTGACACACAATTTAAGCCAATGGGAACGGATCAGTTTTCTCTGACGCAACAGAAAACGGGTCCATCCCCCATGGACTTTCAATGGTGTTAATGATGGATCCATCTTGGCTATAAAAGACATAATACAATGGATCTTTTATTTTGAGCATCAGTTAATGATCAGTTTGCATCAATTCCGTCAGAGATCAGTTAGGCTACTTTCACACCAGCGGTTTTGCTGGTTCTGTCATGGATCAGCAAAAACGCTTCTGTTCTGATAATACAACCGTCTGCATTCATTATGAACGGAGCAGGTTGTATTATCTTTAACATAGCCAAGACGGATCCGTCATGAAATCCATTTAAAGTCATTGGGGACGGATCCGTTTTCCATTGTGTCAGAGAAAATGGATTCATCTCCATTGACTTACATTGTGAGTCATAACAGATTCTGTCCGCGATGAGGACACAGCCAAATGGAACGGAATGCATTCTTGTGCATTCCGTTTCGTTCAGTGATGGATCTCAATAGCGGAAAGGGAAAGCGCAAGTGTGAAAGTAGCCTTATTTTTGACAGGAGAAAAAGTCCTGCATGCAGTACTTTTTCTCCAGTCCCAAAAAAAAAAAAACTATTTCTAACAGAGCTAAAGCAAACTGATGATTAAAAAAAAAAAAAAAAAAAACGCAGGACGTATTGTTTGATGCTAAGGCCTCAATTACATCTCCATTTGCTCTGTGCCGGAATAGCCTGCCGAATCCTCCATTTTACCGCTGGATCCCCATTTGACGGCAATGAGTTCCATTAATGTCGGGTTTCGAACGGACAAAAAAACTTTGTGTGCAACGTTTTTTGTTTAACCAACTGTTGGCATTTGAGCTGGATCAGGCTGTGAAAAAAAAAAATATATATATATATATATATATATATATAAATATATATATATTAGTTTTTTTCCCTATTCACTCTTGCCCCAAAAAATTTGTGTTAACCAATATGTCCAATGTACCCCCAAAGAATGGTACCAATGAAAAGCACATTGCAAAAAACAAGCCCTTGTATGGCTACAACAACACAAAAGTGAATTTGTGGCTCTTGGAATGCAGCAGCATAATGAAAAGTGCTATTATTGAGCAAAAGTAGTATCAACACATAAAAGTATACTTTTTGGGCATCACTGTAATGGAATAACAGTAACACCGCCAAAAAATGTAGTGCGACCGCTGGGTGCAAGGTATCAGACCCCTGCCGATAAGATATTGATGGCTTATCCTGAGAATAGGTCAGCAATACCAAAATACCCCTTTCAAGGGGTTAAAGAGGTTGACTCACTTCAGCTAATGGCATTTCTCATGTATAGAAAGTTAATACAAGGCACTTGCTAATGTATTGTGATTGTCCATATTGCTCGCTTTGCTGGCCGGATTCATTTTTCCTTCGCATTTTACACTGCTTGGTTCCAGAGGGTATGACCATACTGCTGTGCATGCGCCAAGACTTCAGAGAGGTCAGCTCTTTTTGCTACAGTGTGCCCCCCTGGAACCGAGCAGAGTATGGATTGAAAAATGAATCAAGCCAGCAAAGGAGACAATATGGACAATCACATTACATTAGCAAGTGCCTTGTTTAAACTTTGTCTACATAAATGCCATTTGCTGAGAGAACCGCTTTATAGGACCTGCTCCACAAAAGTATTTATGACCTATCCACTAGTGATAAAGATCACAGGGGATATGACCAAGACCCCCCAGTAACCCATAGTACAAGGGGTCTCCCAAGTCTCCAATCTGAATAGAGAAGCAGCGTCTATGGGAGTCCACCGTTCCATTAAAGAGACTGGATCAAATGAAGATTATGTGCCCCTGTATTATTTATTCTCTACATTTCATAACACTTGCCAATATTTTGAATGGTAATTAATGATTGTTTTATATTTCATTAATACATTTTAGAGAAATAAATTCAAATAAATAATCCAGCGGTTGTCCTGTTAGAACAATGTATTCCCCATCCACAGGATAAGGGAATAATTGCCTGGTTGGCAGGGTCCCCAGAATGCTCAAGAGAATGTGGGCCCAGGCTACCCCATGTGTGAATAGCGTTGGTCATGCTTCCTCTAAATTCAGCTCTATGGGGCTGCCGGCGATGGTCAAGTGGTTGTACTCGGCCATCTCCAGCCGTCAATAGAGTTGAATGGAGCAGTAGGCATGCCTTGCCATTCAAAAGGGGGGCATGGACCCTCATTCTCGTGATCGGCAGGGCCCCTAGCGGTCAGACCCCTGACCAATCAGACAGAGACAAGCTCTTTAAAGGGGTATTCTGGTTACCATAAATATAACTTATGTTTTAGACTAATTCATCATCAATAATTACCTAAAATAATGTAAATATTACATATTTACCGTTCAGTAGTTATAAAAGTAGTTTTCTTCCTCTGCTACCCCCTGTGTTTCCTATAAATTACCATGGCATCGACCTGTAGTTCTGAGCCTTTGTCAGGTCGAGCATGCTCAGTGTGTTGCTATCACTTCTCTAGCTAAATGTTTTGTGAGACAAAGGGCGTGTCAGTGTGCTGGTGATTACTGAGTGTGGGGGGCGTGACCGCACTGTATATCAGGTAGCCAATCAATAGACATCAACACTCACAGCAGGAAAGCTAGGGATTGTAGGGATTGTAGTCTTTTAAGTTTTGTGAGTGAAGATCAGGCACCACGATACTCTGTGTGCTGCAGACTCACACAGGAGCTAGACAAATGGATTGTAAGGTAAATTGAAGCTCTTTGTATAGGTCCTGATTGGGTCACAGCTTGCAGCCTTAATGCAGTTTTTCAAAAATTAAGTTACTTTACCGGAATACCCCTTTTTTATCTTTCATAGAGCTGACAGAGCACAGTCTACATCAGCCCTGCAGAAGTGAATGCATCAAAGGACCAGTCGGGGCACTACTGCTCCATTAAGGCCTCTTTCACACTTGCGTTGTCCGGATCCGGCGTGTACTCCACTTGCCGGAATTACACGCCGGATCCGGAAAAACGCAAGTGAACTGAAAGCATTTGAAGACGGATCCGTCTTCAAAATGCTTTCAGTGTCACTATGGCACCCAGGACGCTATTAAAGTCCTGGTTGCCATAGTAGGAGCGGGGAGCGGTATACTTACAGTCCGCGCGGCTCCCGGGGCGCTCCAGAGTGACGTCAGAGCGCCCCATGCGCATGGATGACGTGCCATGTGATCACATCATCCATGCGCTTGGGGCGCCCTGACGTCACTCTGGAGCGCCCGCACGGATGGTAAGTATGCTGCTCCCCCGTTCCCCACTACACTTTACCATGGCTGCCAGGACTTTAGCGTCCCGGCAGCCATGGTAACCATTGAGAAAAAGCTAAACGTCAGATCCGGCAATGCGCCGAAACGACGTTTAGCTTAAGGCCGGATCAATGCCTTTCAATGGGCATTAATTCCGGATCCGGCCTTGCGGAAAGTCTTCAGGATTTTTGGCCGGAGCAAAAAGCGCAGCATGCTGCTGTATTTTCTCCGGCCAAAAAACGTTCCGTTCCGGAACTGAAGACATCCTGATGCATCCTGAACGGATTTCACTCCATTCAGAATGCATTAGGATAAAACTGATCAGGATTCTTCCGGCATAGAGCCCCGACGACGGAACTCTATGCCGGAAGAAAAGAACGCAGGTGTGAAAGAGCCCTTAGAGAGGGGACTCGGGATCACTAATGCCCAGCAGTCAGAGCCCCCACGATCACCAGAAATGATGTGCCCTTCTTGAGCAAGTGACTGGCAGAAGCGTTCACGGGGCCAAGAACAGGCCGCTGTCACTTCTGGTCTGAAAGGGACAGATGCCAAGGCACTGGAGTCAGGAGGAGAGTGTTGCGGTTTTATTTTTCGTACATACTGTACTATCCTGACAGAGTCTGCGTTCTTAGTTACGTCGGACAACCCCTTTAACTTCCACTATTCAAACAAACCTTTGCACCGTGGCTTATCACAGCTTTCAAGCTTTGTCATGAATAAGGGGTAAAACATACAACAGCGAAAGCAGAAATGGGGAATTCTGATCAAGGTTTGACCTGCAGAGACTCCAGTGGACAGGAATATTATAGGTGAATAGCATATCTCCACTGCCACAGTACTACCTACATTTTACTGAGTAACCAGAGGGCTTGGAGGATAGAAGCTTATCCAGTAATCACAACACCCCACAATAAAGCTCCCTATGGATGTCCCGTTCTGTGGGTGCACATTGTTCGATCCATGAACAGCTGGGATCGATTAACTCATCCTTTACATTCAGCCAATGCACACTGTTCCCTCCTCTAAAGTGCACTGTGCCTTTAAAAAGCAGCAAGATGGAGTCTCGTGCAGTAACAGGCCACTGCTGTTCCCCGGTCCCTCACAGATCATAGGTTGTTGTATAAAACCCTGTCATGTGAATGCGCCGCTCAGCTAGTGGCAATGAAGGGGTTAAAGTGTGCAGGTAACAGAGGACTCACCGCCTGCGCCTCCGGATGCATCGCCGCAGTCTGCGGCCAGGACACGAGCGGCTCCTCTCCCTCCCCGGGCTGTGCTGGGTGTGCTATGGGGCGGGGCAGCGATGTATACAATCTATAGGAACTTGTTTTCTGGGCTCCTATAGCCCCGTGCTCGGCTCCACGCTAGCCACCAGTGTGCCCCTGCATTGTTAGCTCGCAGCCATCTCCTCCCTGACCACACCCTGCCACCCCACCCAGTCCAGGGAGCCACCCCTAGGACGGCCAGTGCTGTGTGCCAGGAGCGTGCACGGTGTCATTCCAAACTCCTGTTACTCTATTACTGGAGACCCTCCGGGGTACTGTGTCTCCTTACGGAATGCTGGACCTTTCACCTGAAAATGAAAGTTATAGCCTTACTTACATGCCCCCGGAGTTGCTTACTCAGTCATTCATTTTTCAATCTGTGCCCCCGTTTGTCCGCACTGCCCCCCAGAATATTTGCTGCCTTGTATGCTAATGAGCCATTCGGCTCAACTGGGCAGGCCTTCAAAAGTTCTCCCGGGCGTGTCATTCTTCTCCCTGGCACGGAGCGCATCCAATCAGCGCACTCCGCTCTTAGCCAGGGAGAAGACGCTCCAGTTCTGGCAAGATTCGCGAGAACTGGATCGATTTCATCCATCCGGAGCCTGCACCATCTCGCGAGAACTGGAGCGTCTTCTCCCTGGCTAAGAGCGGGGCGCACTGATTGGATGCGCTCCGTGCCAGGGAGAAGAATGACACGCCCGGGAGAACTTTTGAAGGCCCGCCCAGTTGAGCTGAATGGCTCATTAGCATATAAAGCTGCAAATATTCCGGGGGGCAGCGCGGACAAACGGGGGCACAGATTGAAAAATGAATGACTGAGTAAGCAATACCGGGGGCATGTAAGTAAGGCTATATCTTTAGTTTAACTTTCATTTTAAGGTGAAAGGTCCTCTTTAAACTTACCGGCCTATAGTTTCGAGGCTCTGTTTTTGGACCCTTTTTGAATATTGGCACCACATATGCCATGCGCCAATCCTGTGGGACATTCCCTGTCAGTATAGAGTCCGCAAATATCAGAAATAAGGGTCTGGCTATGACATTACTTAATTCCCTTAGGATACGGGGGTGTATGCCATCCGGTCCTGGCGATTTGTCTATTTTAATCTTTTTAAGTCGCTGTTGTACTTCTTCCTGGGTCAGACAGGACACTTTTCAATTGGGAATTTATTTTTGCATTCGGCATGTCATCTGACAGTTTATTTTCCTCAGTGAATACATTGGAGAAAAAAAATATTTAACAGCTTTGCTTTCTCCTCGTCGCTCTGTGCGACTTCCCCCTCATTACTCTTTAAAGGGCCGACACCTTCAGATTTATACTTTTTAACATTGATATAATTGAAGAACATTTTAGGGTTAGTTTTACTCTATTTGGCAATTAATCTCTCGGTCTCTAGTTTGGCCATTTCTATTTGTTTTTTACATGTTCTATTTTTTTCCTTATAGTTTTTCAGTGCTTCCGTGCTACCCTCCTGTTTTAGTGTTTTATATGCTTTCTTTTTGTCATTTATTGCTTTCTTTACAGTTCTGTTTATCCACATTGGTTTCTTTTTGTTCCTTAACCTTTTATTCCCATACGGTATGTGCCTCTCACAATGAGATTTTAGGATGCTTTTAAAGATATCCCATTTTGTGGCTGTATTTTTAAATTTGACCCAGTTAGTTAGGCCTAATGGCCTGGTTTGGTATTTTTGTTCCTCCCTGTAGAAACGCTCTTTTGAATGATAAATGGAAGGTTATTACTTTGTGGTCACTATTTCCCAGGCAACCTGCATGTCTGTTGTTCTCTCAGGCCTATTGGTTAATACTAGGTCCAGTATGGCCGTCCCTCTAGTCGGGTCCTGAACCAGTTGGGAGAGGTAATTGTCTTTGGTTATTGCCAAGAACCTGTTTCCTTTATGAGATGTACAGCTTTCAGTTTCCCAGTCTATATCTGGGTAGTTGAAGTCCCCCATAATAACCACCTCATTATGATTTGCTGCCTTGTCGATCAGACCCCTCCCCCTCTCCGGTTTTGAGGATCCTTCCTACACAGACTGTAACCTTGTACATTAACTGCCCAGTCATAGCTATCATTCAGCCATGTCTCGGTTATTCCCACTATGTCATAGTCCTCCTCACACATCACTAATTCCAGCTCCCTAGTTTTATTAGTCAGGCTTCTGGCATTAGTACACATACATTTGAGAGGTTTATGCATATGTTTTACCCCACACCTTTCCTTCTGAACTGTTCTAGTCCCTCCTTCCATTCTCCCCCCCAGTCCCACTACCTTGCCCCAGATCTCTATCTGCCCTATCTTCCCCTCCTATAATGTAATTTTCCTCCCTCTCCAGTCCCTAGTTTAAACACTCCTCCAACCTTCTAGCCATCTTTCTCCCTAACACAGCTGCCTCTTCCTCATTGAGGTGCAGACCGTCCCTACGATAGAGACTGTAGCCGATAGAGTTGGAAGGTCTTATGTGCCCTTTCTTCAAACTCCCGGCAATATTTTCTCTTATGACCTGCCTTTCAGGTTCAGAAACACTATACAATCTAGATTTAGGCAATTTATCCCCGGGAATAAGATTGACAGGGCAATCATATTCCCATTGGGAAGGTAAATCCTGACATCCACTCAGAAAACACATAGGCAAACTCGGATATAAAAGAGGGTAAGAGGGATGTATTGAGACAATTATCAATGCAATAGTCCCCCCAATCCAGAATCTGCCTAGCTTGCCAATCGATAGTAGGATTATGCTTGGCAAGCCTTGGTAAACCCAGAACTATAGGTGCAGGGAGACCTTCCAAGACGAGATAACTTCTTGATGAAAGTCACCCACTCTTAATCTGATATAATCCAAAACTTGCGACAAGCACCTCTGAGTAAGAGGGGCAGAATCAATAGCAAATACAGGAATGTCTTTTTTTTAATGCACTTGGTGATAACCTGCGCATGCGGACAAACTGAGCATCAATCAGGTTCACCCCGGCACCGCTGTCGATAAATACTTCAATTCCCACAGTTTTTGACTCTAGCGCCACCTCGGCAGTCAGGAGAAATCGGGTACTACCAACAAAGGACAAATGCACATTCTCTGATTCCCCACTCACACCTCCAATAGTCAGATGGGATTTAGATGCCCCTTTTTGCTTCTTTTTTTACCGCTGAATGCTTGGACATATATTGACAAAATGTCCCCTTTGACCGCAGAAAGAACATGCTCCCTTCTCGCGACTCCTACTTTTGCAAGCAGGTCCCAGAGTCACTCCCCCTAATTGCATAGGTTCATCCTCAGGTATAAGCTCAGGAGTCTCTTCACCCAAAGAGTCAAAGGAATACGGTACGTTATGTAATAGAACGTCCTGAGAAGGTGGGCCCTTAGATCTCTCTCTTAGGCGTCTAGCAATACGTACAGCCAAAGACATAGCGGCTTCCAAAGACTCAGGATTCCCATTAAAGGCCAAACTGTCTGTCAGCCTTTTCAGATAATCCCTGGCAAAACTGTCTACGGAGAGCTGGATCGCTCCACTCAGTATCCATAGCCCACCTCCTAAATTCAGAACAATAGATATCCGCCGAACACTCTCCCTGACGCAGGCCACGTAATTTAGTCTTGGCCAGGGAAGTTCGGTCCGGGTCATCATAGATGAGACCTAAAGCTCAGAAAAATGCATCTACTGATCGGAGAGACTGTGATCCGGTCGGCAGAGAAAAAGCCCAAGACTGGAAGTCCCCTTTAAGCAACAAAATAATCACACCCACTCTCTGGCTCTTGTCCACAGATGAGTGTTCACACCACTTAAAGTACTATTTGCATGCTTCCCTGAACCAAATAAAATTATCACTCCCCCATAGAAACTATCCGGCAGGGCAACTTTAGGTTCAGGACAGGTCAGGTAACCGCTACTAGGATCAGCCAACAGTGGTCTCTGCATCTGTGAGACGGTTGTGCGGAGGTCATCCACCTCCAGAGACAGCCCCTGCAGCTGTCCGGTCAGTGCAGCGATAACATCCATGACTGAACTGATACAGACAACAAAATGACGGTTATAATGTCACCATCAGTGTGGGAGAAAAACTCCACACTAAACACAGGAGTGAAGGGGAACAGTAACTGGGCCAGGAACTAGGGAAGAAACAGGTCACCTCCTAAACAATCCTAATCCGGGCCCTAACTACCTATCAATATGAATAGACCTTGAAGGTAGGAATATTCATATGCTGTATACCTAGGCACTTATATCCCTATAGGGTCCTGGAATGAGGTTAGGACCAGAGACAACCTATTCCTCCCCAGATGGAGGAATGGAAGTCTCTGTCTCAGGCCCAGATACAAAAACAGGGAATATCACAAACACAAAACAATAAGAACAGACAAGACGCACCACAAAGTACAACCGACCAGCTAGTTAGAAGGCAGGAAGAAAATCTATAAACCGCACCTCCAAGAGTGAGAAGCTGCTACTTATGGGAAAGGTAGCTTACCAGCAAGCAACACCTGAAGTAAGGGGTGTGACATTCACCAAAACAGACACAATAATATTCACAGTAAACTTGTCAATTTAACCCACGAGTTGCCAGTCCCTCCGATCTCCTGGTACCTGCCACGGGAACGTCCGTGACACCCAGTAAGAGAGAATGAGACTTTTATGGTAGTACATAGTCTTCTTCAACATGTAACACTCCTACCTTCAGTTCCAATGGCTCAGTACACCTTTCCGTGACATTATAAACCGCCCAAAACCGTCTCAAGCATGGATCCGGTTTCACTTTTGACTGAACGCTTCCAGGGTCTTTCATTGGAGGTAGATGATCTCCGTAAGACTCTTTCTCAGTTTCTAGTGACCGGTTCAGCTTGCGTTCATGGAGTTTGTTCTGAGCCTAAGATCTCGCTCCCGGATACGTTCTCCGGGGGTAGTGAGAATTTTGTGCGTTTCAGAGAGGCTTGCAAACTCCATTTTCGCCTTTTTCCCCATTCCTCTGGTGATGAGGAACGGAGGGTGGGGATCATTATATCGCTGCTCAGGGGTAACGCTCGTGGGCCTTTTCGCTGCCGGTGGGGGCACGGCCCCTCCGTTCAGTGGATGAATTCTTTTTAGCCCTGGGTCAGATATATGATGATCAGGATCGTGTTGCTTTGGCTGAGTCTAGACTACGTCTGTGATGCCAGGGTAAACAATCCGCAGAGATATACTGCTCAGAATTTCGGAGATGGGCAGCTGATACTGGTTGGAATGATGCTGCACTCCGAAGTCAATTTTGCCATGGTCTTTCAGAGGGATTGAAAGATGCATTTGCTTTTCATGAGAGGCCTATCTCCTTGGACTCTGCTATGTCTCAGGCTGTTCGTATTGACAGGCGTCTTAGAGAGAGAGGAGAGATTTCTCCTTCCTGTCATACTCAGTCCCAGGACAGTGCAGCAGTCTCATTCTGTGCGCAGGGGCCTCAGTCGCTGTCAGCACCTTCTGAGCAGGAGCCCATGCAGCTGGGGTTGATTGCCTCTGACAATAGAAGATTCAGCCCGCATGGGAGGGTTTGTTTTTGTTGTTGAGGTATAAATCATTTGGCAAATGTTTGTCCCTCTAGGAGATTCAGGCAGTTTTCTGGGAGTAATAAAGAAACAGTAAAATGTTCCATCTGTTACTATTGGCAGGGTTGAGGCGGAAATTGAAGGTTTTCCGTTTGCTTGTAGTTCCTGTTTTGTCCTGCCTGCCAGGGTGGTGCTAGAGAGCAAGAACATTTTTTGTGAGATTTTTGTAGATAGTGGAGCAGCTGTCAATCTCATTGATAATCATTTTGCGATAACTCATGGTTTCCAGGTATGCACTTTGGGAAAGGATATTCCTGTTTTTGCTATTGATTCCGCTCCACTTTCTCAGAAATCATTAAAGGGCATAGTTCACAATATTTGTTTAATTGTGAGTAATGCTCATGTTGAGGATGTGTCATGTTTCGTCCTTAGCGGATTACCTACTCCTCTTGTGTTGGGGCTACCCTGGCTCACTAAACATAACCCCACCATTGATTGGCAAGCGAGGCAAATAAATGGTTGGAGTGACTTTTGCAGAGAGAATTGCCTCACGACATCTGTTTCTGAGGTTGCTACTAAGACTGTACCACCTTTTCTCTCTGAATTTTCCGATGTCTTCTCTGAGAGTGGAGTTCAGGATTTGCCCCCGCACAGGGAGTACGATTGCCCTATTACTCTCATCCCAGGCGCCAAGCTGCCTAAATCTCGTTTATACAATCTTTCCCAACCTGAAAGGGTCGCTATGCGTGCTTATATCTCTGAGAGTCTGAGAAAAGGACACATACGACCTTCGAAGTCACCTGTTGCCGCTGGTTTTTTCTTTGTTAAGAAAAAAGATGGTTCTTTAAGACCTTGTCTGGATTTCAGGGAGCTGAACAGTATCACTATTCGTGACCCTTATCCGCTTCCTCTGATCCCGGACCTGTTTAACCAGATTGTTGGGGCTAAAGTCTTTTCCAAATTAGATCTAAGAGGGGCATACAACCTGGTCAGGGTCAGAGAAGGAGACGAATGGAAGACGGCCTTCAATACCCCTGAGGGCCATTTTGAGAATTTGGTTATGCCTTTTGGTTTGATGAATGCCCCAGACGTTTTTCAGCATTTCGTGAACAGCTTTTTTTTATCATTTAATGGAAAAATTTGTATTAGTGTATTTGGATGACATTTTGATTTTTTTCTCCTGATTTCAAAACTCATAAGGAACACTTACGTCAGGTCTTGCTCATCCTGCGGGAGAATAAATTATACGCGAACCTGGAAAAATGTGTGTTTGCGGTTCCAGAAATTCAATTTCTGGGGTTTCTTCTCTCCGCTTCTGGTTTTCGCATGGACCCCGAGAAGGTCCGCGCTGTGCTTGAGTGGGAGCTTCCTGAGAATCAGAAGGCGCTGATGCGTTTTTTGGGCTTTGCCAATTATTACAGGAAGTTTATTTTGAATTATTCCTCTATTGTTAAACCACTCACTGATATGACCAGAAAGGGGGTAGATTTTTCTTCCTGGTTGGTAGAGGCGCGTAAGGCTTTTTCTAATATCAAGGAGAGTTTTGCTTCCGCTCCCATCTTGGTACAACCTGATATTTCTCTACCCTTCATAGTTGAGGTTGATGCTTCTGAGGTGGGTGTGGGTGCGGTCTTGTCTCAGGGTTCCTCTCCTGCCAAATGGCGACCGTGTGCCTTTTTCTCAAAGAAACTCTCCTCCGCAGAGAGAAATTACGATGTGGGAGATAGGGAATTGTTGGCCATCAAGTTGGCTTTTGAGGAATGGCGCCATTGGCTAGAGGGAGCCAGACACCCTATTACCGTGTTTACTGACCATAAAAATCTGGCCTACTTGGAGTCAGCCAAGCGTCTGAACCCGAGACAGGCCAGATGGTCTTTGTTCTTTTCAAGGTTTAATTTTGTTGTCACGTTCCGCCCTGGGGTTAAGAATGTGAAGGCAGATGCCCTGTCACGTTGTTTTCCGGGAGGTAATTTTGAAGACCCGGGTCCCATCTTGGCTGAAGGTGTGGTGGTCTCTGCTCTTTTTCCTGAATTGGAGGCAGAGGTGCAGGCAGCCCAGTCAGAGGCTCCTGATCTTTGTCCTCCTGGGAGGTTGTTTGTGCCTCTCGCTTTAAGACACAAGATTTTTAAGGAACACCACGATACGGTCCTTGCTGGGCACCCGGGGCAAGAGCCACAGTGGATCTCATCGCTCGGAGATTCTGGTGGCCTGCGCTTCGTAAGTCGGTTGAGGGTTTTGTGGCAGCCTGCGAGACTTGCGCTCGTGCCAAAGTCCCTCATTCACGGCCATCAGGTCCTCTCCTTCCCTTACCCATTCCTTCCCGTCCTTGGACACATCTGTCCATAGACTTCATTACGGACCTGCCTCGTTCCTCGGGGAAGACTGTGATTCTGGTGGTGGTGGACCTTATTAGCAAAATGGTGCATTTCATCCCTTTTCCTGGTTTGCCCAATGCTAAGAGGCTGGCGCAGGCATTTATTGATCACATTGTCAAATTGCATGGTATTCCTTCAGACATAGTCTCTGATAGGGGCACGCAGTTTGTTTCCAGATTCTGGAAGGCTTTCTGTTCTCGCTTGGGGGTTCGGTTGTCATTCTCTTCTTCTTTCCACCCGCAGTCGAATGGCCAGACAGAGCGCGTCAATCAGGATCTGGAGACATATCTGCGCTGTTTTGTGGTGGAGAATCAGGAGGATTGGTGTTCTTTTTTGTCCCTTGCTGAGTTTGCTTTAAATAACCGTCGTCAGGAGTCCTCTGATAAGTCACTATTTTTTGGTGCATATGGGTTTCATCCACAGTTTGGGACTTTCTCGGGAGAGGGGTCTTCTGGTTTACCTGATGAGGACAGATTCTCCTCGTCTTTGTCATCTATTTGGCAAAAGATTCAGGATAATCTAAAAAGCATGAGTGAGAGATAAAGGCGTGTGGCAGATAAGAGACGTGTGCTTTGTCTGGACCTGAATGTTGGTGATCTGGTGTGGTTGTCTACCAAGAATATCAAATTGAAGGTTCCCTCCTGGAAGTTGGGTCCTAAGTTTATTGGGCCTTACAAAATCCTGTCTGTCATCAATCCTGTTGCCTACCGTCTTGATCTTCCTCAGACTTGGAAGATCCATAATGTTTTTCATAAGTCCTTATTAAAACCTTATGTTCAACCCATTGTACCCTCGCCTTTGCCTCCTCCTCCGATTATGGTTGATGGGAATCTTGAATTTCAGGTCTCTAGGATTGTGGATTCTCGTGTTGTCTGCGGTTCTCTCCAGTACCTCATTCATTGGGAGGGTTATGGTCCTGAGGAGAGGATGTGAGTCCCAGTGACGGACATTAAGGCCACTCGTCTCATCAGGGCTTTCCATAGGTCCCATCCTGAGAAGGTGGGCTCTGAGTGTCCGGAGTCCACTCGTAGAGGGAGGGGTACTGTCACAACCAGACATCTGAGAAGCTCTGACAGATGCCTTTCAGAACCTCCTCCTTGAGCTTTCTTTGTTTTGGTTTTCAGTTCCTCATCTCGTTAGCCTCTCTCAGCTGTCTTGTAGTTGGATTGATTGCATCCCTTTAAATTCCTCCCCATAATGCATTAGTGTGCGGTTTATACAACTTCCTGGAGTGTGTGTGCATGCTGATCCTATTTCCCAGTCTTCTACAAGATAAGTGCTGTACATTCATTTGTGATTTTCTGTTTGCTGGATCCCAGGTGACCCTGACTCACTCCGTGTCTAGTGTAGGGAGCCAGTGGTCGTGTCTCACTATTGTAGGGTGTTCAGGTGTCATATAGTCGAGGTACGAGGATATGCGATCATCCACCATTGGGGTGTTCGCATAGGCTGAGCAGTCAGGGAGAGTGCCAGGTCTTATGCAGGGGTCTCCCTTTTGTTCCTTAGCTTTGGATCCAGTGAGTCATATATTCATTTTGCATTGTCTTGTTTCTTGTACACCTTTCCGTGACATTGGTGCAAGTGAGCCTCAAGCCCGGCCTGGTGGTGTGCGATATTGGGCAAAATATCGTAGCAGCTCTAGCTGGTTTGACCCTCATCCCTTGCCTGGCACTTGTGCTGAATTTGGTGGTGCAGAGGTTCCTTAAAAATTACCCCAATATGTCAGAGCTGCTGCATAAAGTGCGGGCCGTCTGTGCACGCATTCAGTGTTCTCACCCTGTTTCTGCCCGTCTATCAGCGCTGCAGCGTAACTTCGGCCTTCCTGCTCACTGCCTCATATGCGATGTGCCCACAAGGTAAAACTTCACCTTGCACATGCTGGCCAGACTGTGCGAGCAGCAGCAGGCGATAGTGGAGTTTCAGCTGCAGCACGCACGGGTGAGTCGCTCTGCGGAACAGCACTACTTCACCACTAATGACTGGGCCTCCATGCACGATCTGTTTTCCTTGTTGCACTGTTTCAAGTACTCCACCAACATGGCCAGTGCCGATAACGCCGTTCTCAGCGTTACTATCCCACTTCTTTGCCTCCTTGAAAAAACGCTGCTGGCAATGATGGAAAAGGATGTGGCACAGGAGGAGGAGGAAGAGGGATCATTTCATAGAGTTTCCGGCCAGTCATTCACAAGTGGCTCCTGCACCCACAAACGCCAGGTACCCAATTGTCCAGCCAGGGCACATTTGTGGAGGATGACGAGGTGGAGGAGGAGGAGGAACCGTGTTCACAGCAGGGTGGCACCCAAACCAGCTCATGGCCATCACTCGTGCGTGGCTGGGGGGATACAGATGACACAGACGATACACCTTCCACAGCTTTTCGTTGCCTCTGGGCAGCCTGGCACACATGAGCAATTACATTCTGCAGTGTCTCTGCAACGACTGCCGAGTTGCCCACATTATAACTTTTGCTGATTACTCGGTGGCCACGCTGCTGGATCCCCGTTACAAGGACAACGTACCGTCCTTAATTCCATCACTGGAGTGTGATCGTAAGATGCGCGAATACAAGCACAGCGCTGGTAGACGCGCTGCTGGTGGCATTCCCACCTGACAGCGGGGGCACAGTGGAAGCACAAGACGAAAGCAAAGGAGGAGGAAGAGGTCGCCAACGCAGCTGGGCACCGCCAGCACCTCAGAAGGCAGGGTTAGCATGGCCGAAAAGTGGAAAAGCTTTGTCAGCACGCCACAACAACCAGCACCACCAGCTGATATGGAACGTCTTAGCAGGAGGCAGCATTTCACCAACATGGTGGAGCAGTATGTGTGCACACGCCTACACGTACTGAATGACGGCCCCCTTTAACTTCTGTGTTTCCAAATTGGGCACATGGCCTGAGCTTGCCCTTTACGCCTTGGAGGTGCTGCCTGCCCCGCAGCCAGTGTATTGTCTCAACGTGTGTTTAGCACGGCAGGGGGCGTTATCACAGACAAGCGCTGCCGCCTGTCCACAACCAATGTGGACAAGCTCACGTTCATTAAAATGAACCAGGCATGGATTCCACAGTACTTGTCCGTACCTTGTGCAGAATAGACATGTATACCAGCCTTAACCAGCCATTGTTACACTACAGCGCAATTGCTCATTGTTGTATTTTGGATATTTCACACTCTTTTGGAGTGTACCCTAATAAAAAAATAAAACCAAAAACCAGTGTTGACTACCTCGTCCTCCTGCACCGCCGCTTCCACCTACACCGCTACGTCCACCGCCTCCTCAAACTCCTAGGGTGAGAATCAGGGAAAGGTCCCCCATCACCATCCTGCCTAGAAATCTGCCCTATCCCGTATTGTGGAATACGAAGACTGCTGAGTTTGCACATCCTTTCTTTTGATTTAATACTTCTTTTTTGTTTTGCATATTTTGTGTAACTTTAGCGCTTTGAATAAAGGCTACGTTTTAATTAGGGTGGTACTCTGTGAATACTCCATACTTGACTTTATACTTCCTTGGAAAACTGACCATTTGACGGGCTACTGTCTTAGCTTTGATTCCAGAAGAGATGTGAGCCAGAGAAAAAAATGATCTAAGCTATCTAGCTAGTGAACTCTTCAGGGCCGCCTTACCCTTATTTATGCCAAAAATGAAAAAAAAAAAAAAAAAAGCGCTAATCCTTAGTTACCCCTAGGTAACGTATAAGGCATCTCTGAAAAGTCCTGGGCTTTTTAGAAGTACTTGAAAAGTAATGAAATGTAAGGATACCCAGATGGAAGCATAGGGAATCTAAAAGCTAACTAGAGGTCGGAACCTAAAGAAAAAAGGGTCGGATCAATAACATTCTAGGAATTTCTAATACCGGACATTATACTTAAATCTAGCATAATCTTATAAAAGAAATCTCAAATGGGTTTCTCATCAAGTGTTTATCAAAATAATCGTAACAGATTTTAGCAAAACATCTTAGAGAAGTACTTATCTTGACAAGGAATGACCAACTGAAGATGATTGCTGAACATCGATTCATTTGGTGCAGAATATATTGCGAGACAGATGCTTTGATCCAAGATCCACTGGAGGCCTTGTGTTATATCTACCAGAAGAACTTTAGACGTCAAATCTCCTTCCTCGCAATCTGGTATCTACGATGGAAAACTACCGTGGCCTCCATCCCTCGGGGGAGCCCACAGGTCTTCCACCAGAGGTCCAAAGAGCACACTGGACCCTTCAGTTTTGGAATTCTAGATCCGGGGCAAGTATTTATAAAGTTTGCTGGTGTGCCATACATCCTGTAGGCCATCCAGACTAAATGTTCCAGTCCATCTTATTACTCCCCACCAGGAGCCATATAGGGCTCTGTTGGTACGCCATACATGCTGACAGAGCCGTAGAAGCCGTCGGCCATGTGGAGCTGTCCGCTGATCAACACACTAGATAAACTCAGAAGGAGACAGCAAGAGCCATCATCCCAGCAAGCAAAAACACAGAAGCAAACAGCTCCCTAACTACATGAGGCCAAACAGGCAAATACCAAAATGTAGCCAATCTGCCAAGCGCATATTCCAAAGCACTCAGCCAGACAGTCACAGATTCCAACATAATCAGCCAGACAGTCAAATACTCAAAAAAGTCAGTCAACCAGCCAAACAGGTTTAGGTTTCAAGGCAGCCCGCCGGACAGGCACAGGCTCCAAGGCAGCCACCCAGACAGGCAGAGTCCCAAAGGTAGCCAGCTAGATAGGCACAAACTTAACGGCAGCCATCCAGACAGGCACAGGTTCACCTGCAACCAGACAGACAGGTACCGTCTTAAAAACAACCAGCCAGACAGGCATAGGCCAAAAGGAAGCTTTCCAGACTGGCACAGGTTCAAAGGCAGCCAACCAGACAGGCACAGGCTCAAAGGCATCCAGCCATAGAAGCATAGGCCCAAATGCGGCCCTGCAGACAGGCACAGGCTCAAAGGCAGCCAGCTAGACAGGCACAGGCTCAAAAGGCATCCAGCCATAGAGGCATAGGCCCAAAGGCGGTCCTGCAGACAGGCACAGGCTCAAAAGCAGCCAGCTAGACAGGCACAGGCTCAAAGGCATCCAGCCATAGAGGCATAGGCCCAAAGGTGGCCCTGCAGACAGGCACAGGCTCAAATGCAGCCAGCTAGACAGGCACAGGCTCAAATGCAGCCAGCTAGACAGGCACAGGCTCAAAGGCAGCCAGCTAGACAGGCACAGGCTCAAAGGCAGCCAGCTAGACAGGCACAGGCTCAAAGGCAGCCAGCTCGACAGGCACAGGCTCAAAGGCTGCCAGCTCGACAGGCACAGGCTCAAAGGCTGCCAGCTAGACAGGCACAGGCTCAAAGGCTGCCAGCTAGACAGGCTCAAAGGCTGCCAGACAGGCACAGGCTCAAAGACATCCATCCATACAGGCATAGGCCCAAAGGCGGCCCTCCAGAAAGGCACAGATTCAAAGGCAGCCAGCTAGACAGGCACCGGCTCAAAGGCAGCCAGCTAGATAGGCACAGTCTCACAAGCATTCAGTCGACCAGGCATAGACTCTATAGGCATTTAGGTGACCAGGCACAAATGCTACAGGTATTCAGCCAACCAGTCAGATGCTGTAGGTGCAAGTCAAACAAGTATAGACACAGGAGGCATTCATCCCACTCAGCCGGCAAAAAGATGCTGAAGCCATGAGGCAGACAATTAGGCACTACAGCCATGAGTCAGACAAACAGGTCCTAAAGCCATGAGGCAAATAGGCCCTAAAGCCATGAGTCAGACAACCAGTCCCCAAAGCCATTAGGCAGACAACTAGGCTCCAAAGCCATGAGTCAGACAACCAGTCCCCAAAGCCATGAGGCAGACAACCAGGCCCCAAAGCCATGAGGCAGATAGGCCCTAAAGCCATGAGGCAGACAACCGGGCCCTAAAGCCATGAGGCTGACAACCGGGCCCTAAAGCCATGAGGCTGACAACCGGGTCCTAAAGCCATGAGGCTGACAACCGGGTCCTAAAGCCATGAGGCAGAAAACCGGGCCCTAAAGCCAAGAGGCAGACAACCGGGCCCTAAAGCCAAGAGGCAGACAACCGGGCCTTAAAGCCAAGAGGCAGACAACCAGGTCCTAAAACCATGAGTCAGACAACCAGGCCCTAAAGCAATGAGGCAGACAACCAGGCCCTAATGCCATGAGGCAGACAACCAGGCCCTAATGCCATGAGGCAGACAACCAGGCCCTAAAGCCATGAGGCAGACAACCCAAATATTTGCTGTGTAACTTAAGTAGAGTCATTCTAAGGAGTACCTTCTTTCCCAGCCATGGGAGCTGCATGATCTAGGCTCCTTCTTCCTCGTCTGAGCCCATGCCGGAGAATGCACTGGAATACATGTTCCCTCCATGGATCCGTGCTGCATGTGGTAGAATGCAATATCCCTCTGAGCTGCTTCCTCTTACCCATGGATCTGGGCATCAAACCTCACATTACCTTAGACCACTGAGGGGTCCACGTACCTGCCACAAGGAGCGGACAGAGGACCCAGACTCACCCGGTTCCTAGGGTCCTGTCAGCCCAAAACGATGGCGCGATAGACCCCAGCATGTATAACCACATAGCCCTCCAGAACATTTCTAGGATCTCCTAGGCTAGCGGTACCTGAAAGGAAAACTTCAGGTGTCCCGCTCTAGCGACAGGAAACCATTGAGGTTGGGGGCGGATCCTCTCTCTGTGGTGCTGTCATGGGGGAAGGGAAAAATTACATACGCTACAAAACATACAGGGTATTACAGCACCACGTACCATTACATGCAGTGACGTCTCCTCTGATGTAGATGTTCTAGATGTAGATGTAGATGATTTTTTACCAACTCTTGTCTGCAGAGTTTGGCACATAGACATCTTAGTTTCCTACTTTTCCATCCTCCTTCCCACCTTCTGAACACCCCATCCTGCCACCCCCAATACTGTGCCCACTGTGCTATCTAATACTATACTGTAGAAACAGTCCCCTGAAAATAATAGTACAACGCAGACCCGTCAATAATTATTGGCACACAGTGCCATGAAAAGTAACTGCATCCAGCAAATACTGCCCCTGACACTTATAGTGCCGTAAACAGTGTCCTCCAAAAATAATTGTGCTAAGCTGGTACTGTGCCAGGGTGCCCCCAATTGTAACATTCCTCCAAAATAATGTGTTATAATGAGTGCCAGTATAAAAATATCCCTTTTTAGAGCCCCCAATGTACCATAGTGGTTCCCCCAGTTAAAAAATAATGACCCCCATTGTCGCCCAACAGCATGCTGCCAAATAAAAATAATAAACTCAAAAACTTACCTCCATTCTGCTGTCAGCGATGTGGTACAGGACACAGACCTCTCCCGGCTCAGGTAGCGTGATGATGATGACACCAGCTAGGACTAAAGCCTATTAAATGGAATGGTGGGGCAGGAATACATCACTCCCATGCCCTGCTGCAACATTCAACTGTATCGCTGTCCTGAGAACAGTGATGCACATGAATATGCAGAGATCAGCGCTTCCACAATAAACCCATGGCGTGACGCGATGTCACGTCCCCGTCCGGATCTTATTCATAAAAATGTTTTATGACTTGAGTAGAATCCAGTTGAATATCAGTTAAAAAAAATGAACCGCTTCTAGCCAGGGAACAGGACGTCCATTTATGGTCGTTCCTGTAGCCCTTTGGAGACCACAGACTCTAATCACCCCCTGCTGAGATCACCTCACACCTCGAGGTGTGACCTAAGGGCAAACACCAGACCATGCGTCTCCTGCCTACCTTGAAACCATGAAAGTTAAACACATGCTAGTTGGCCCTTCCTTGCTGCCTGGTCAATTTACACATCAGAAGCAGAGACAGCTGGGAGGGGGAAGCGCATAGGAGAGACATGTGAACCATTGTTACGAGGGTGTCTAGAGCCACGCCTGACTCCGTTGTACCCGGGGTCAGGAGGTCGCAGCGGTTGGCTGCACGCTCTATGTAAGATAGGGATGTTTCCTTATTGTAGCTTTCTGGGTTTGCTTTGCAAACCCTTTTGGCTCACTCAGGGATCCGTAGCTCATTCTCTCAGCTGTTCCTTGTCCAGCACTCCCAATCCTCCTTATATTCCCCTCTCACACTTCTCTGGTTGCCAGATATAGAGCTTCCTGCCTGGACATCTATTCTGACCCACTGGAGCTGCGTTGCTGCGTTCTCTGATTGTTGCTTTAGAACGCTACCCTCCGGATCCCTGTTGGACCTTTGTGGACAGTTGTTGTCGTTCACCTGGGTGTTTGTGTTTGTCTGCGTTTGTCTGTCCTCTCCCTGGTGTTTCCCTCTTAGTGCAGTGGTGAGGACTAGCGATCCCACCGGCCCGTTCATTATCTAGGGTTCATTTCAGGGAAAGCCAGGGTTTAGGCACATGATCGCCGCACGGGTGAGGAACCCGTCTAGGGACGTCAGGGCAGTCAGGTGCCAGCCGCGAGGAGAGTTAGGGGTCACCACCTTTCCCTCTCCCTTGGGCAGGACTTTCCCTTTTTCCTCCCTGTGGTTCGCCGTAGGCGTGGGGTTTGTTTTTTTTGTGGGGAGAGGGGTCATTTCATTAATGTCTGTCCTTTCCTCAGAAACAAAAAAACGTCGGAAAACTACTAACCCCAGGCTGTGTGGAGGATGTCAGCCGGGGGGTATACGTTTCCTCCATACGTACATCACAATTTGTGTTGCCAGCGGTTATTGTTTTTGGTGATAAGACAGAGACTATTTCTTTCTTTCTAGACAGTGGAGCAGGGGTAAATTTGATAGATGCTCATTTTGCCCGCACTATGGGTTTGTCTCTCTGTACACTACAGAGACCTATTCCCATATTTGCTATTGATTCTGCTCCTCTGTCTCAGAGAAATCTCACCCACATTGTTCATAATTTACACCTTCGGGTAGGGGATCACCATAACGAGATGCTCTCATGTTTTGTTCTGGAGGGGCTTCCCACTCCGGTAGTGCTGGGTCTTCCCTGGTTGGTAGCGCACAATCCAGTGGTAGATTGGCAGGCCAGGGAGATATTGGAGTGGAGTGAGCCGTGCAGAGAAAATTGCTTAAATAGCAATTGCTTAGTCGCCTCCATAGCTACCCTACCTACATTTGTTTCGGACTTTGAGGACGTTTTTTCTGAAAAGGGTTGTCAGAAGTTACTACCTCATCATCCTTATGATTGCCCGGTTAACCTTATTCCCGGCGCAAAATTACCGAAGACCAGGTTATATAATCTTTCAGGTCCAGAGAGACAAGCCATGAAGGATTATATCTCCGAGAGTTTGGCTAAGGGACACATCAGACCCTCTTCTTCATCCGTGGCTGCAGGGTTTTTCTTCGTTAAAAAGAAAGATGGGGCCTGCGTCCTTGCCTAGATTTTCGTGAATTAAATCGGATAACCATCCGAGACCCATACCCTCTTCCTCTCATTCCTGACTTGTTTAACCAGATTGCGGGTGCTAGGTGGTTCTCCAAACTCGATCTTAGGGGGGCCTACAATCTGATTCGTATTAAAGAGGGGGATGAGTGGAAAACAGCTTTTAACACCCCTGAGGGGCATTATGAAAATCTAGTTATGCCTTTCGGCCTGACCAATGCTCCTGCCGTCTTTCAACATTTCGTTAATGACATTTTTAGTCATCTAATCGGCAGGTTTGTGGTAATATAACTAGATGATATCTTAATTTATTCGTCTGATCTGAGAACACATGAGGAGCATGTCAGACAAGTACTACAGGTCCTACGGACGAATGAATTATATGCTAAAATTGAAAAATGTGTTTTTGCCGTTCAGGAGATACAATTCCTAGGTTATTATTTATCTGCGTCAGGTTTCCGTATGGATCCTAGGAAGGTCCAGGCAATTTTGGATTTGGATTGGATTGGATCTTCCTGAGAACCTCAAAGCACTACAACGGTTCTTGGGCTTCGCGAATTTCTATAGGAAATTCATTAAAAATTATTCGGTGATCGTAAAAACCCCTTACTGACATGACTAGGAAGGGGACTGATTTTTCAAAATGGTCTGACACCGCTAAAGTTGCTTTTTCCTCTCTAAAAGAGAGGTTTACCTCAGCACCTGTACTAGTCCAACCTGATGTCTCTCAGCCTTTTATTGTTGAAGTCGATGCATCAGAGGTGGGAGTGGGGGCTGTACTGAGTCTCAGGGTCCGTCTCCTGGCAAATGGCGTCCTTGTGCTTTCTTTTCTAAAAAACTATCTGCAGCAGAACAGAACTACGATATTGGCAATAGGGCACTGTTAGCTATTAAACTTGCGTTTGGGGAGTGGCGTCACTTCTTAGAGGGGGCAGTCCACCCCGTCACTGTGTTTACGGACCACAAAAATCTGCTGTACCTTGAATCAGCTAAGCGTCTCACCCCTAGACAGGCTAGGTGGTCGCTGTTTTTTACCAGGTTTAACTTTGTGATTACCTATCGTCCTGGGGCAAAAAATACCAAGGCTGATGCCCACTGGAGCTGCGTTGCTGCGTTCTCTGATTGTTGCTTTAGAACGCTACCCTCCGGATCCCTGTTGGACCTTTGTGGACAGTTGTTGTCGTCCACCTGGGTGTTTGTGTTTGTCTGTGTTTGTCTGTCCTCTCCCTGGTGTTTCCCTCTTAGTGCAGTGGTGAGGACTAGCGATCCCACCGGCCCGTTCATTATCTAGGGTTCATTTCAGGGAAAGCCAGGGTTTAGGAACATGATCGCCGCACGGGTGAGGAACCCGTCTAGGGACGTCAGGGCAGTCAGGTGCCAGCCGCGAAGAGAGTTAGGGGTCACCACCTTTCCCTCTCCCTTGGGCAGGACTTTCCCTTTTTCCTCCCTGTGTGTGTTGCCGGTCATTACAACCATGCTCTGAGAACCCCAAAAAGCCTATTGGGGCTATATGGAAATACGACCCAAAAATATAGGTACACTCAAAATGCACCCTTTCACCCAGAGGAATCGGGAGAGTCCAAACTTGGCAGCTCTGGGGTCTTCCCAGACTGGGAAATGGGTTACTAGTCACCTGAAGGGGAGACAGGTGGGGTGTAACCCATGGAATCGTTCTTAAATTCATGGGGGACCCAGCACAAGTACTAGATTTTTCTTATTTATCACCCTCCCACAAAATGGGGCATAAAAGTCTGTGCGCAATGGGAGAGGGGAGCTTTTTACCCTGTGGCCACATCGCCGATAGGCTGTCCGTTGGAGCGTAAGTTTTGCGCCTGGATTTTGCACAGGCAAAATTCAAGATAGTAATTTCTCTTTTTATCCCTGTTTATTTTCCACATGCTTCCCAGCTTGCTAGTGTATTCTTTATCTGTACATTTTTGTATGCATTGTTTGTTTCATTTCTGTGTTACTTAAAGTAAAAGATATTTTCATATATTTTCAATAGTCTCTCTCTTATCGCTCTAAGCCCCACTGCAACAAAGTGCACGAACGCCTTGAAGAGACCTACCTGTCTTATAGTAGACTGATATTAGAGACATAACTGTTTTATGACTCGATTGGTGTTAGCTTGTAGCATGGTAGTGGGGCTGATCTGTGAGTGGTCCGCACCCCTACCCCAATTATAAAGTCGTTCACTAACGAACGTGGTGGCAGCAGAAAATAAGGGGGGTCCAGGATTGACTTTTTGGGTAATCCTGAATCTCCCCCCCGTCACGGTCCACCCTAAGTTGGGCTTTTCTCAACGCTGGGGCGTCCTGGCGGTCATAAGTCTGATTTAAACGGGGTGGTCATGACACATGGCCTTTCTGCTCTCCCCCACTTATCACTACCTGGAGGTGCCTGAGATAATTGCCTCACCTCGCCTTATTGGCGGTGCACCCCTGTGAACGCCCATAGCTTATTTTCAGCCTGTAAATCTTGGACACGGCAGTGGTTTTGTATGGCAGCCTTTTGGAGAAAAACTGCGATATGGGAGATACTCACACAGAGATAGCAGCAGCCAGGGGCGTAGCTATAGGGGGTGCAGAGGTAGCAGTCACTACCGGGTCCAGGAGCCTGAGGGGGCCCAAACACCCTTGTGCCACATAAGAAAACACCAGTTCTACAGAAAGTGCATGCTGGTCAAGTTACACCTCTGGCTGTCAAGAATTTATCTTTTGCCATTATAATTTTTGTCTCAGGCAGTATGAGAGCTATGTGCTTCCCTGCCCCTGGCCACAAAGCACTAAGGGAAGGGGGCCCAAGATGAACTCTTGCACAAGGGCCCATGAGCCTTTAGCTACGCCCCTGGCAGCAGCCAAACTTTGCCTAGTTCTGGCACATTTTGAGCCTGAGCTAATGGTATCGCCAGTTCCTGAGTTGAACACAAAAAAAAAGGAGACCTGGCCCTGGCACTTTTTTTGAAGGTTTTGGCCATATGTTGTCTCAGTTTTTTATGGCAGTGCCGGACACCATACTCAGATGTCACCTCCTCCTCAGCATCCTAATCTGGCTCCCAGGTCCAGTCCAACACACAATCATCATCATAGTCACTTTCAGCCACTTATATCAGACTGTGATATGTCATTGTGGGGTCCTTGGCCTCCCTCTTAATTACCTTCTTTATATTTGCCCCAAGCGCCACTGTTGCCACAGTTACCTCTGCCTATACTGCCACCACCATGGCTACAAGTGCCTCTACTACTACAGTCCAAACACTGACACTTCTCACATAAATCATCAACAGGAAGACTATCCTGAGTATCTTCCATAGCACATGGAAGCATAGTTGAGTTCACCCTGGCCCAAACAGTTTCTGGGCAGAAGAACTAGCCAAAAAGTGGGCATACTGACACTTTTCACAGATTTTAATAAGTAACTGGTGTTTTAAAAGGGTGAAATGAATGTGGGCCACTGATCTCACACTGCCAACATACAGAGATTGTTTCTTTGCATCATATTCAGTTGAGTTCAGCCTGGCCCAAACAATTTCTGGGAAGGCGAACAGGTATAAAAGTCGGCAGACATACACTTTTTACTGATTTAAATAAGTAACTGGTGTTTTTAAAGGGTTAAATTAACTTGGGCCACTGATCGTACACTGCCAACATACAGAGGGTAGTGCCCTACACTGTATGCAATTGAGTTAAGCCTGGCCCAAACAGGTTCATGGAAATCAGGTTCCTATTAACATCTGTGAAAAGTCTGCCAAGAACCTGTTCAGTAGGGGGTACTACACTCGCATGTCCGCATTGCAAGATCAGTGGCCCAAATTCATTTAAAAACACCAGTTACTTAGATGACAGAGTTTGTGCTCCAAACCTGCTTTGGCCAGGCTGAAATATGCAACTGCATATGATACGAGGTAACACTTTCTATATGTTTGCAGTGTGAGATCAGTGGCCAGAATTCATTTAACTCTTTAAAAACACTAGTTATTTAAAGGGGTTTTTCTCTATTTAGTATATTGGCCAGACTAGATGGGCCAAATGGTTCTTATCTGCCGACACATTCTATGTTTCTATGTATCTTTATTTTTATATTGATGACCTTTCCTGAGAATAGGTCATCAATATAAGATCAGCAGGGGACCAACTCCTGGAACCCCCACTGATCAGCTGCTTGAAGAGAAAGCAACACTTGTACGAGTGCTGCCTTCTCTTGTTTACCTGTTCACTGTCACAAACGCAGTGGTGAGCAGGTGTAGTTACACCTTAGCTGTTCCATTCACTTCTATGGGACGGCTCTCTATAATTGAAGTGAATGGGACGGCTTAGTTGTAATTACACCTGCTCACCACTGTGGTAGCGAAAGCGAGCATATAAATAATAGAAGGCAAAGCCCACCTTGATGCCAGGCCTTGTGCCTAGAACCTGTGTTGGCCAGGCTGAACTCAACAGAGCATGCGGGGCAACAACCTCTTTATGTTCGTATTGCAAGATCAGTGGCCCAAATTCATTTAACCCTTTAATTCACACTGTTCTGTGCCAACTTTGATGCTCATTTGGGTGCCAGTCATTTTTTTTATGCCGCTTTCAACTGATTTTACTTCAGGTCCTTGGCCTCCCTCTCACTGAAAGTCTTTTTATATGGCGAAGTTATCCTCAAGATTCATAATAAAAAATTCATATAAAAAATGAGCAGCCTCGAATAAGAAAATGGCCGGATAGGAAACCAACTTCAACCTTGTTTATCATGATATGGTCTTTTAAGGGGTTCTCTGGGAATTAAGAACATGAAAATTCTTAAATATTACTTTATTATAAATATATTCCCAAATACCTTTCATTTAATTAGTTATAATGTCTCATTTTTTCTAGGGAGCAATCATCAGGGGAAATAAAATGTTGCCATCCTATTAGTACACACAAAACCTGTCCTAATCACACAGGAGGACAAGTTACTTCCCATCTTTTAGCTAAAGAGCTGCCTCATCCTCCTCTGTGCTCTGCTTGTCAGGAAATATGATTCTGAATACAGTTTAACATGACCTTCAGATGAATATCTGTAAAAATGGAGTTTATGAGGAGACATGAAGTACGGAGAGGATGGACATGACAGGCTGTGGTAATGGAGACTGAAAACAAGTGCTGTTGCTCATTAGCCATATCCCCACCCTTCTTTCTATACGTCGTGTCTCCTCATGAACTCCATTCCTACAGAGATTTATCTAAAAATCTTTTCAGCTATATTCAGGATCATACTCCCTGACAAGTAGAGCAGAGAGAATGATGAAGCAGTTTCTTGGGTCAGTGATGTGAAGTAACTTGTCTTCCTGTGTGACTAGGAGAGGTTTTCTGTTTACTAATAAGACGGCAGCAATTTTATTTCTCCTAATTATTGCTCCCCAGGCAAGACGAGCCATTATAACTAATAAAAGGAATATATTTATAATAAAGTAATATTTAAGTATTCTCCTTTTAGCGGGTATGCAAAAGAGCTTAGCTTCTAATCCCACCAATTCTAGTATAAGTCAATGTGGCTTATACAACTCCTTACAGTGTTTAACACGTTAAGGACTCGGGACAAGAATGCTTGTCCTAAAAGGCCGGTACTTAGTGCCCCAGGACGAGCATTCTCATCCTGCGGTCCTCCCCCCCACATGCAGTGCCACGATCAGCGGCAGAAATCCGGCTGTTACTGACAGCTGCATCCACCAGCATCGGTGGTAACGCCGATGCCGTTGGATTAATCCCTCATATGCCGCGGTCAGCGCTGACAGCGGCATATGGGAGGTTTGCGCTCCCTCACCTCATCCGTCGGGTCCCTGTGCTGCTGTGGCCCTGGCTGGGTCTCCTAGGCAACTGCTAGTGTCTTACAGTGTAAGATGCTAACAGTTCAATACAACACAATACAGATAGATTGTCCTGCAAGGGATCAGACCCTGTAATGTTGAAGTCCCAGAGTGGGACAAATAATAAAGTTTAAAAAATGTAAAAAAAAAAACGTAAAATTTTCAAGAAAAAAAAAACGTCCTTTTCCCCCCAAAAAGTAAAAAAAAAAAAAAAATTGGAAAAAATAGGGAAAAAAAGAAAAGTAGACATATTAGGTATCATTGCGTCCGTATCAACCAGCTCTATAAAATTATCACATGACCTAACCCCTCAGGTGTTCACCGTCAAATGATTTTTAGTAAAACTGTGTTAAAAAAGCTATTTTTTGTCACCTTACATCACTAAAAGTGCAACACCAAGCGATCAAAAAGGCATATGCCCTCCAAAATAATACTAACCTAACAATAACATATTTTTTTGTTAAATGTAAAAAAAATTATTAAAAAGTTGACAAATTAGGTATCGCTGCATCTGTAGCAACCCGCTCTATAAAAATACCACATGACCTAACCTCTCAGGTGAACACTGTACAAAAAAAAAAAAACGGTATCAAAAGCCATTGTTTATCATCTTACACCACAAAAAGTGCAATAGCAAGCGATCAAAAAGTCATATACACCCCAAAATAGTGCCAATCAAACCGTCATCTCATCCTGCAAAAATGAGCCCCTACCAAGACAATCGCCCAAAAAATATAAAAATATGTCTCTTAGACTATGGAGACACTAAAACATTATTTATTTTTTTTGTTTAAAAAATTATATTATTATGTAAAACTTAAATAAATAAGAGTCATACTAGGGTGTATTGGAGGTTCCTAAATACGGGATCGCCCCTATCGGGGCGGCCATTCCGTTCTTTAGGCAGGGACATACAATATAGGGTGAGTATTAGGGAAAGATCCCTAATCAGCTACTACCACCCTGCCTTTGGGAATGCCCCTTCCTACATTGTGGATGATTGATGACCACCGAGTCCCTATTGTATTTATAATTTTTCTTGTTTTGTCCAATATATGTTTTTTTTGTGGGGTTGTTTTAAATTAGCAGAATAAAGGTTACTTTTTATACTCTAGTGGTACTCTGTGATATAAATCCGATTCTTTTTATTGGAGACATTATTTCAAGCTGCTATACAGACATTTATGCTGCTACAGATCTCTATATTAACGCTGCTACACATGCTATATGCTGCTATATTTATTTAATTTTATTGATGTCCTAATTTTATTCTATTTATTTATAGGAGGTCAACTGATTGAATATATTGTGTACCCTGTTTATTGTGTATCACCTATACATTGGTGGTATATATTGCATCCTATTTATTCTACTGTCTAACATATACCTATTCACTGTAGCGCTAATCGAGTACATTATTTCTTTCCTTATTTTGGCTATATGTGTTTTTAGCCCAATTAATAAATAGAGTGACCAAATTTCCTCAGGTGTGCCCAGTCTTTTTATATATACATTAGGCCTCATTACTATTCCATCAGTTTAAACAGAGAGCATATTCTGACTCATGCCTGTATCAGGCCTGGAGCCATGCAGAATCATACATAAAGTGACACTGGTCAGATTTGCAAAAAATGGCCTGGTCCTTAAGGTGAAATATGGCCGTGTCCTTAAAGAGGACCTTTCACCTGAAAATGAAAGTTAAACTAAAAATATAGCCTTACTTACATTCCCCCGATATTGCTTATTCAGTCATTCATTTTTTAATCAGTGCCCCCATTTGTCCGCGCTGCCCCCCGGAATAATTGCCGCCTTGTATGCTAATGAGCCATTCGGCTCAACTGGACTGGCCTTCAAAAGTTCTCTCGGGCGTGTCATTCTTCTCCCTGGCACGGAGCGCATCCAATCAGCGCGCTCCGCTCTTAGCCAGGGAGAAGACTGTCACGGGGCGCCAAAGGCGCACTCGGTCTCCCATCAGCCGCAGACCTGCTGCTTAGCTTCGGGAGCGAGGATCTGTGATTGGCCTCGTTCCCAGGGCGGCCTTGCTAGCTGGGAGGCTCCCTGCTCCTAGGTCTGCCTTGAGCGCCGAGCTGATCACTCGGTGCTCAACTTGTCTGTCTGTCGGTCATGTGACGCTGGCCACGTGACATGACCCTCAGATCCCACTATAAATACAGGCAGCCTGCTGGCCACAGGTTGCCTGTTAATTCTAGGTTCCTGGCTATTTGTTGGACTACTGAATACTTCCTGATCCTGTTCCCTGACGATCCTTTGCCTGCTCCTTCTGTACTGCGCAGCCCTCCTGGTATCCTGACCTCGGCTTCCACCTGACGATTCTTTGCAGACTCCTGTTGTACTTCGTTTCTCTCCTGGTATTTGACCTTGGCTTTTCCTGACTATTCTCTGCTCATTCCTTAGTACTGCGTAGCTCTCTAGGTATTGATGATAAAAGGTTGGATGGTTCTCCAATCGGATATCGTGGGTGTTAGGAGATGGTTCCCAAACCAGATATATGCAATATATAAAGACTCCTGTACTCCACTTGAGTTATAATGCAAAGCTTTTATTTAGTGCGGTTCCAGTCAAGAACGTTTTCGGCTGAGGAGCCTTCTTCAGTGTAACCGGATTATGGCCGCAACGAGTCCAACAAAAGCTTGAGAGACAGAGTTAGTTTCCTCTGCGGTCAGCAGGGATGCTGCTGTTTGTATGAGAGCTGTGTTCCTAGCTGGCATACGGTCCGGGAGGCTAAGGCCTGTGCTCCGGATTGCCACGTATCCTAAGTTAGGGACTGCTGTCTAGTTATCCCCTGTCATTAGGACTTGCGAGGCAAGTAGGTAGGGCCAGGGGTGAGGGTGGAGCGCAGTGATCACTATCCTCCCCCCTGTGTGTAGTGTACGTGACCATCACAAAGACGCTCCAGTTCTCGCGAGATGGTGCAGGCTCCAGATGGATGAAATCGCTCCAGTTCTCGCGAATCTCGCGAGAACTGGATCGTCTTCTCCCTGGCTAAGAGCGGAGTGCGCTGATTGGATGCGCTCCGCGCCAGGGAGAAGAATGACACGCCCACGCGCGGACAAATGGGGGCACTGATTGAAAAATTAATGACTGAATAAGCAATACCGGGGGCATGTAAGTAAGTCTATATCTTTAGTTTAACTTTCATTTTCAGGTGAAATGTCCTCTTAATATCTGTTGTGGGTAAACTGTTAGAAGGTTTTCTAAGAGATGCTATTTTAGAACATCTCAACGGAAATAAGCAGATAACGCCATATCAGCATGGCTTAATCAGTTTCTATGAGGAGGTAAGTTAAGGTGAAATATGGCCGTGTCCTTAAAGAGGACCTTTCACCTGAAAATGAAAGTTAAACTAAAAATATAAACTTACTTACATTCCCCCAATATTGCTTATTCAGTCATTCATTTTTTAATCAGTGCCCCCATTTGTCCGCACTGCCCCCCAGAATATTTGCCGCCTTGTATGCTAATGAGCCATTCGGCTCAACTGGACGGGCCTTCAAAAGTTCTCTCGGGCGTGTCATTCTTCTCCCTGGCAATCGCAGCAGCGTATCAATGGATGTCGTATATCTGGACTTCTACAAAGCATTTGACACTGTACCACATAAAATGTTAGTATATAAAATGAGAATGCTCGGACTGGGAGAAAACGTCTGTATGTGGGTAAGTAACTGGCTGAGTGATAGAAAACAGAGGGTGGTTATTAATGGTACACACTCAGATTGGTTCACTGTCACTAGTGGGGTACCTCAGGGGTCAGTATTGGGCCCTATTCTCTTCAATATATTTATTAATGATCTTGTAGAAAGCTTGCACAGTAAAATAGCAATTTTCGCAGATGACACTAAACTGTGTAAAATAATTTATACTGAAGAGGACAGTATACTCCTACAGAGGGATCTGGATAGATTGGAGGCTTGGGCAGATAAGTGGCAGATGAGGTTTAACACTGACAAATGTAAAGTTATGCACATGGGAAGGAATAATTCAAGTCACCCGTACATACTAAATGGTAAAACACTCGGTAACACTGACATGGAAAAGGATCTAGGAATTTTAATAAACAGCAAACTAAGCTGCAAAAACCAGTGTCAGGCAGCTGCTGCCAAGACCAATAAGATAATGGGTTGCATCACAAGGGGCATAGATGTCCGTGATGAGAACATAGTCCTACCACTTTACAAATCACTAGTCAGACCACACATGAAGTACTGTGTACAGTTCTGGGCTCCTGTGAACAAGGCAGACATAGCAGAGCTGGAGAGGGAGGAGGGCAACTAAAGCAATGGGTGGACTACAGTACCCTGAAAGATTATTAAAATTAGGGCTATTCAGTTTAGAAAAAAAGATGTCTGAGGGGAGATCTAATTACTATGTATAAATATATCAGGGGTCAGTACAGAGATCTATCCCATCATCTATTTATTCCCAGGACGGTGACTGTGACGAGGGGACATCTTCTGTGTCTGGAGGAAAAAAGGTTTGTACACAAACATAGAAGAGAATTCTTTACGGTAAGAGCAGTGAGACTATGGAACTCTCTGCCTGAGGAGGTGGTGATGGTGAGTACAATAAAGGAATTCAAGAGGGGCCTGGATGTATTTCTGGAGTGTAATTATATTACATTATATTACAGGCTATAGTTACTAGAGAGGGGTCGTTGATCCAGGGAGTTATTCTGATTGCCTGATTGGAGTCAGGGAGGAATTTTTTATTCCCCTAAAGTGGGGAAAATTCGCTTCTACCTCAGTTTTTTTTTTTTGCCTTCCTCTGGATCAACTTGCAGGATGACAGGCCGAACTGGATGGACAAATGTCTTTTTTTTGGCCTTATGTACTATGTTACTAAGTCTCCAGTGGCTGCTGGCTTCGTTTTTGTAAAAAAAAAAAAAGATGGAGGTCTTCAGCCATGTCTTGATTTTCATGAACTCAATCAAATTACTATCTGTGATCCTTACCTTTCTTTGATTCCCGATTTGTTTAACCAGATTATTGGTATCAAGGTGTTCTCTAAGTTGGACTTAAGGGGGCCATATAATCTGGTTAGGAGCAAGGAAGGGGATGAATGGAAGACAGCTTTTAATACTCCTGAGGAACACTTTAAGAACCTGGTCATGCCTTTCGGGTTGACCAATGCCCCGGTGGTCTTTCAACATTTTGTGAATGACATCTTTTATCACCTGGTGGGGAGGTTTATGATCGTGCATTTCCAAAACAATGATACAATGGCTGCAGCTCTCATCTCTGACTTTAATCCACGAAGCACGGAAAAAAGGCCAGAACTGGGCCTAATAGAATATCCAATAGAAAGAGAGAATCCAGCTTCTTGTGGAGTAAAAAATAGTTCTTTATTGGCTCATCGTATAAAATCCACCAAAATCACAGGAAAAAGGTGTACAGTAACATGTTTCGGGCTACAGAATCCAGCCCTTAATCAAGACATAACACACATATTAAAACCATTCCTTTTTATGTAGCACAAGGTCCAACCCCCTCTAACCAGTAAAGTGTCCGCACCTGGAGCCTGGAATAAGAACCATTCAGCGGTCCAGGGGAGGAGATCCAGAATCACAGGTGATGCATACATATACATAACGAACATACAGTATCTTAGGCCACTTTCACACCTGCGTTAGGTGCGGATCCGTCCGCATTCTATCTAAAAAAGTCTAAGTCCAATTGTTAGTCAGACGGATCCTTCCCACCCCACACCGAAAGTCAACAGGGGACGGATTCTCCCCGCAATCGCACCATATTGTGTCAACGTCAAACGGATCTGTCCCCACCGACCCACACTGCAAGTCAGGACGGATCAAGTCAGGACACCAAAACGCTGCAAGCGCACCTCGGTGTCCGCCTCTAGAGCGAAATGGAGGCGGAACGGAGCCAAACTGATGCACTCCGAACGGATCCGCATCCATCCAGAATGCATTGGTACCAAACCGATTCTCCTGGGCTGCCCGTGAGAACCCCAAAACGGACCTCACAGGCGGACACCAAAACGCCGGTGCGAAAGTAGCCCTAGTTGTATTGCAGAGTGAGGTCATGTTTTCTATTTAACCCCTTTGGCATGCAGGTATCAAGTGAAAACATCCAAAAGGTTTCCCTGCTAAGGAGTTTTTGTCTGCGATCCCCTCCTCTTATAGGCATTGACACCACTTCAATCCCCTGTGCACAAAACGCAAATTACAATTGATATATTGTTTTAGAGTGTATCTGTTGTTATTCACTGTAGATGTAACCTCCTTAGTGACACACATGTATCGGCAGCAAATGCATTTCTTACTTCCACATTTATAATGGAATGGTATCAGAAGGTTTTTTGTCCTCCTCAACGAGGTCTTCACTTTTTGACTTTTTTGACATCTATAGGATTTTTTCAAGGTCTGAGGAAAGATCAGAGATTCCCTATCTTTCAATCTGGCAAACTCAACGCCTTTATTAATGTTCTGGAGTGTATAGCCTCTGCTCAGGAGTCTCTGTGTAATAATCTCTGTTTCTTTTAAGAACAACCCCTCTGTAGAGCAATTACGTCTAGCTCTAATCATTTCCCCCTTTGGTATGTTATTTATGACATGCGGTGGGTGGCAGGAGGAGGCAAGAAGAATGGTGTTCCCAGATGTCTTTTTTCTTCAAATAGCCAGGCATCAAAGGTATCCGATAATCTCTCAGAATAGGACCCGATGCCTGCCACAATCGGATGCATAGGCGGCGGGGAACCCAGTTTATGCACTTTTGGAAGTGCGTTAAAGATTGGTGTGGTCGATACACTCTAAAACAATATATCAATTGTAATACAGAGTTTGTTGTGTATGTTATTACATGCAGAATTTGTAAAGTTCAATATGTTGGATGCACTGTAAATGAGCTGAAAATACGTAGCAGAAAACATCTTAGTGATATTCCTCATTTTCAGACTCGCAATGTATTGGCAGCGACTTTCTACTTCGCCACTGTTCACAAAGGTGACGCATCTGCGTTTTGTGCACAGGGGATTGAAGTGGTGTCAATGCCTATAAGAGGAGGGGATCGCAGACAAAAACTCCTTAGCAGGGAAACCTTTTGGATGTTTTCACTTAATACCTACACGCCAAAGGGGTTAAATAGAAAACATGACCTCACTCCGCAATACAACTAGGGCTACTTTCGCACTGGAGTTTTGGTGTCCGCCTGTGAGGTCCGTTTTGGGGCTCTCATGGGCAGCCCCGGGCAGATCTTATTGGCCCCATTGCATTCTGGATGGATGCGGATCCATTCGGAGTGCATCAGTTTGGCTCCGTTCCGCCTCCATTCTGCTCTGGAGGCGGACACCGAGGCGCACTTGCAGCGTTTTGGTGTCCACCTGGCCGTGCGGAGCCAGGCGGATCCTTCCTGACTTGCAGTGTGGGTCGGTGGGGACGGATCCGTTTGACGTTGACACAATATGGTACGATTTCGGGCAGATCCATCCCCTGTTGACTTTCGGTGTGGGGTCGGGACGGATCCGTCTAACAATTTTTACATAGAATGCTGACGGATCCGTTCTGAACGGATGCCATTGTTTGCATTCATAGGTGCGGATTCGTCTGTGCGGATGGCAGACGGATCCGCACCTAACACAGGTGTGAAAGTGGCCTAAGATATGTTCATTATGTGTTTGTATGCATCACCTGTGATACTGGATCTCCTCCCCTGGACCGCTGAATGGTTCCCATTCCAGGCTCCAGGTGCTGACACTTTACTAATTAGAGGGGGTTGGACCTTGTGCTACATAAAAAGGAATGGTTTTAATATGTGTGTTATGTCTTGATGAAGGGCTGGATTCTGTAGCCCGAAACATGTTACTGTACACCTTTTGGCCGAATGCACACGGCCGTTGTTCACGGCCGTGAGCGGTCCGTGGAACCGCAGCCTGGATTCCTGCTGAGTGCAGGAGCGCACGGCGTCATTGGTTGCTATGACGCCATGCGCTCCCTGCTGCCGCCACAGTACAGTAATACACTGGTATGATCTATATCTGTGGCGGCAGCAGGGAGCGCACGGCGTCATAGCAACCAATGACGCCGTGCGCTCCTGCACTCAGCAGGAATCCAGGCCGCGGTCCCCGTGGGCATTCGGCCTTTTCCTGTGATTTTAGTGGATTTTATACGATGAGCCAATATAGAACTATTTTTTACTCCACAAGAAGCTGGATTCTCTCTTTCTATATGATCGTGTATTTGGATGACATTCTTATTTATTCTCCTGACATGGAAAAATATCAGAATTATGTGACAGGTGTTACAGATTCTAAGGGATAATACTTTGTTTTCAAAATTATAGAAATGTCCTTTTTGTCTTTGGCAGAGTTTGCCATAAACAATCGTAGTCAGGAGTCCGCTGGGGAGTCGCCATTTTTTTGGGACCTATGGATTTTACCAGCAGTTTGGCACATTTTCTGGTTCTAATACTTCTGGTATCCCAGAGGAAGAACGTTTTTTGTCATCATTGTCATTAATATGGCAAAAAATTCTAAATATGGGCAACAAATATAAACTGACAGGAAACATATGAATTGTCCGGACCTAAGTGTGGGTGATTCTGTATGGCTGTCCACAAGAAACATTAAGTTGAAGGTACCTTCCTGGAAGTTGGGTCCAAGGTTTATCGGCCCATATAAGATCACAGCCTTTATAAATCCTGTAGCTTTTCGTCGAGCTTCCTCAGGCCCTGAAAATTCATAATGTGTTCCATAGGTCTTTGTTGAAAAAATATGTGGAACCTTTACAGCAATATTCCTTGCCACCTGCTCCAGTCATGGTGGATGGTAATTTAGAATTCGAGATCGCGAAAATAGTTGACGCTCAAGTTCTTCGTGGATCCCTTCAATATCTTGTCCACTGGAGAGGTTATGGACCGGAGGAGAGGATGTGGGTGCCGGTATCTGACGTTAATACCAATCGTTTAGTGAAAGCCCTTCATAGATCTCACCCAGATAAGGTCGGTCCTGGGTGCCCGGAGGTCACCTGTAGATGGCGGGGGGGGGAGGGGTACTGTCCCGGACGTTTCTGTGGCAGGTACCAGGAGATCGGAGACTCGTGGGTTAAATTGACAAGTTCACTGTGGATCTTATGTCTGTGTAGAGGGAAGTCAGGTGGGCGTGTGTATATATGTATCTGCCCCTTTCATTGATATCAGGGGCGTAGCTAAAAGCTCATGGGCCCTAGTGCAAGAGTTCAGCTTGGGCCCCCCTTCCCCTCAGTGCTTGTTGGAAAGGGGCAGGGGAGCATTTAGCCTTCCTGCTGCCTGAGGTAAACATTGAAAGGGCACCCCCTCATACCAAATTCTTGACCTAACCCCTTCCCTCCAGCCAGAGGTGTAAATTGACCAGCATGCACAACCTTGCTGTGCCACTCCTTGTAAATGTCCCTGGCCTGCATTGTGTTAACCCTTGCAGTGCCAAACCATAGGGACAGTGTGTAGCCAGGCTGGGTGGGTTGCTATTAATGTGTATGTAAGTAAATAAGTGCATTATGTAGGTAGATTTGGGGTGGAATTGTGCATTATATTGTACTGTGTGTAGTAGGAGTAATTCTTGACCATTCCTCTTTACAGAACTATTTCAATTCAGCAATATTCTTGGGATGTCTGGTGTGAATCGCTTTCTTGAGGTCATGCCACAGCATCTCAATCGGGTTGAGGTCAGGACTCTGACTGGGCCACTCCAGAAGGCGTATTTTCTTCTGTTTAAGCCATTCTGTTGTTGATTTACTTCCATGCTTTGGGTAGTTGTCCTGTTGCAACACCCATCTTCTGTTGAGCTTCAGCTGGTGGACAGGTGGCCTTAAGTTCTCCTGCAAAATGTCTTGATAAACTTGGGAATTCATTTTCCTTCGATGATAGCAATCCGTCCAGGCCCTGACGCAGCAAAGCAGCCCCAAACCATGATGCCCCCACCACCATACTTCACAGTTGGGATGAGGTTTTGATGTTTGTGTGCTGTGCCTCTTTTTCTCCACTTTGGTTTCATCTGTCCATAGAATATTTTGCCAGTACTGCTGTGGAACATCCAGGTGCTCTTGTGCAAACTGTAAACGTGCAGCAATGTTTTTTTTGGACAGCAGTTGCTTCCTCTGTTGTATCCTCCCATTAAATCAATTCTTGTTTAGTGTTTTACGTATCGTAAATTCGCTAACAGGGATGTTAGCATATGCCAGAGACTTTTGTAAGTCTTTAACTGACACTCTAGGATTTTTCTTCACCTAATTGAGCAGTCTGCGCTGTGCTCTTGCAGTCATCTTTACAGGACGGCCACTCCTAGGGAGAGTAGCAGCAGTGCTGAACTTTCTCCATTTATAGACAATTTGTCTTACCGTGGACTGATGAACAGCAAGGCTTTTGGAGATACTTTTAATACATTTATAACCCTTTCCAGCTTTATGCAAGTCAACAATTCTTAATCGTAGGTCTTCTGAGAGCTCTTTTGTGTGAGGCATCATTCACATCAGGCAATGCTTCTTTTGAAAAGCAAACCCAGAACTGGTGTGTGTTTTTAAAAAGGGCAGGGCAGCTGTAACCAACACCTCCAATTTCATCTCATTGATTGGACTCCAGTTGGCTGACACCTCACTCCAATTAGCTCTTGGAGATGTCATTAGTCTAGAGGTTCACATACCTTTTCCACCTGCACTGTGAATGTTTACATCAGGCATGTCCAAAGTGCGGCCCTCCAGCTGTTGCAAAACTACAACTCCCAGCATGCCCTAATAGCTGTCAGCTATCCAAGCATGCTGGGAGTTGTAGTTTTGCAACAGCTGGCGGGCCGCACTTTGGACATGCCTGGTTTACATGGTGTGTTCAATAAAAACATGGTAACATTTAATTCTTTGTGTGTTATTAGTTTAAGCAGACTCTGATTGTCTATTGTTGTGACTTAGATGAAGATCAGATCACAGTTTATGACCAATTTGTGCAGAAATCAATATCATTCAAAAGAGTTCACATACTTTTTCTTGCAACTGTATTTATAATTATTGATATATAAATATATATATATATATATATATAGATATAGACATATTAGATAGACTGTAAACTTGTAATTGTGTTAATAAATTAACTTTATTGTTTCAAATACAGTGTATATTCTTTAATAGTCGCCGCCGTAGTAGTAATTCACATTTAGTTCAGTGTAGTGTGAGGCAAGAGAGAGTATTTCTATTTTAGGTATAGACTCACGCCTATTTATGAATATTAATTATTGAGATTACTCTAAATTTCAATAATTAATATTTCCCTTAACATTGGCGAGCCAGGTAGGAGTTGAACCTATAGTTCCTATATGCTTGATGGTAAACTCTCTTTCCCATAAGTAGCAGCTTCTCACTCTTGGAGGTGCGGATTATAGATTTTCTTCCTGCCTTCTAACTGGCTCGTCGGTTGTACTCTGTGGTGCTTCTGGAGTTGCCAGTTTTCTACTTTGTCTGTTCTTATTGTTTTGTGTTCGTTATATTCCCTGTTTTTGTATCTGGTCCTGAGACAGATACTTCCATTCGTCCATCTGGGGAGGAATGGGTTGTCTCTGGTCCTAACCTTATTCCAGGGCCTTATAGGGATATAAGCGCCTAGGTATCCAGCATATGAATATTCTTACCTTCAAGGTCTATTTATATTGATAGGTAGTTAGGGCCTGAAGTTTCCAGGCCCAGTTACTGTTCCCCTTCCCTCCTGTGTTTAGTGTGGAGTTTTTCCCCCACACTGATCGTGACACTGGAGTTGCCTTGGCTTAGGATGCACAATCCATTAATCGATTGGAGCTCAGGAGAAGTTCTTCGATGGGGACAGCTGTGCCAAGGCAAGTGTTTAGGTTCTATTCAACCTAGGATTTCTATATCTCTCTCTAAAAGTTTGGAGGCTTTGCCAGTGGCCTATCATTCTTTTGTGGATGTATCTGATAAAAAGGAGGCCGGGACACTACTATCCCATCGCTCCTATCATTGCCCAATTGATCTTCTGCCAGAAACATCTCCTCCTCGGGGTCGTGTTTATCCTCTGTCTCCCGCCGAATCACGGGCAACAGCAAATTACATCAAGGAGAATCTCGAGAGGGGTTTCATCAGGAAGTCTTATTCACCAGCAGGGATAAAAGCAAGAAAAAATTGTGCTGGAGACTTGCCCTAAGTGGCCCAGGTGGTTGTGGGGAAGGTGGGCAATAGCAAATGGTAAGTGATAAGGATAAAAAAGGCTCCAGTTCTTTGCCGGAATCTGAATCGCTGTAAGTGGAAATGTTGTCTATATTGAATAGCAGGGAAATGGGTGAAGAGATAGGATTGCTGGTCATGTTCTGGAGAGCAGTTCCATCCTGACCAATGGAGTGGTTGGTGGTCATATCATGGTTGACATCCCTCGTGGTGGTGTCAGATATGTGGTTGTCCTGACTCATGGAGATGGTCTTGCTATTCGGAAGAAGGGGAGGCGGAGTTGGATTTCAAAGTACTCTCAGTGATACATGCTCCGCCATATATCGAGACTGTGAAACAGAATCAATAACTAAAATAAGTATAGACACAGTGATATATGCTCTGCCATATCCAAGATGCCGAGATAATCCATCCCACCTCCAGGTGTGGCATATCAAGGTGCTGATTAGACAGCATGAATATTGCACAGGTGTGCCTTAGACTGCCCACAATAAAAGTCACTCTGAAATGTGCATTTTGATCACACAGCACAATACCACAGATGTCACAAAGTTTGAGGGATCGTGCATTTGGCATGCTGACTGCAGGAATGTCTACCAGAACTGTTGCCCGTGCAATGAATTGTTAATTTCTCTAAGCCATCTCTAAAGGCGTTTCAGAAAATTTGACAGTACATTCAACCAGCCTCACAACCGCAGACCATGTGTAAATAGACCAGCCCAGGACCTTCACATCCAGCATGTTCACCTTCATGATCATCTGAGACCAGCCACCCAGACAGCTGCAGCAACAATTGGTTTGCATAACCAAAACATTTCTACACAAACTGTCAGAAACCGTCTCAGGGAATCTGCATGCTCGTCGTCTTCATCAGGGTCTGGACCTGACTTGAGTGGGCAAATGCTCACATTCAATGGCGTCTGGCACGTTGGAGAGGCGTTCTGATCACAGATGAGTCCCGGTTTTCATTGTTCAGGGCAGATGGCAGACAGCGTGTGTGGCGTTGTGTGAGTGAGCGGTCAATGTTGTGGATCGAGTGGCCCATTGTGGCGGTGGGGTTATGGTATTGGCAGGCATATGTTATGGACAACGAACACAGGTGCATTTTATTGATAGCATTTTGAATGCACAGAGATACCGTGACGAGATCCTGAGGCCCATTGTTGTGCCATTCATCCACGACCATCTCCTCATATTGCAGCATGATAATGCATGGCGCCATATTGCAAGGATCTGTACACAATTCATGTAAACTGAAAACATCCCAGTTCTTGCATGGCCAGCATACTAACCAGACATGTCACCCATTGAGCATGTTTGTGATGTTCTGGATCGGCATATACGTCAGCGTGTTCTAGTCCCTGCCAATATTCTGCAACTTTGCACAGGCCACAATCAACAACCTGATCAACTCTATGTGACGCGATGTGTTGCACTGTATGAGGCAAATGGTGGCCACACCCCCCCCCCCCCCACCCTAGTAAGGCAAAACTGTGCACATTTCAGAGTGGCCTTTATCGTGGGCAGTCTAAGGCACACCTGTGCAATATTCATGCTGTCTAATCAGCACCTTGATATGCCACACCTGTGAGGTGGGATGGATTATCTCGGCAAAGGAGAAGTGCTCACTAACACAGACTTGTGAACAATTTTTTAGAGTAATGGGTCTTTTATGTATGAGTTCAGCTAATGCAAAATGGGAGCAAAACCGAAAGTGTTGCGTTTATATTTTTGTTCAGTGTAAATACAAATATTCTACAACATTGTATAAACATTTGACATAGTAGTAAATCATGCTTACAAAATTGTATTTTAGATCCCCGCCCAAGGAAACCACCCCCACTCACTGAGAGCAAGAACAAAATATGTACTCCATAATCTACTATGAATCTGCATTTTGTTTACTTTAATATAGCCTGCTTTCTCAATAGATCTCTGTAAATTCATCATATTTATCCACTCATTTAACGTAGGTACTTCAGTTCTCATCCATCTTCTGGCCACCAATAGGCGGGACAAAAAAGAAGGATTTATATAGCATACATTCATTATCTTTTGTTAGATTATGAGGGATTTTGCCCAAAATACAGATAAAAATCGACAAGGGTAGCTTAAGGCAAAAAATATCACCAATTAATTCAATAAGATCCTGCCAAAAGGGTTGTATTTTGGGACATCACCACCACATGTGAATAATATCCGCTTTTAGGTTTTCACATCTTGGGTATAGATTTAATGTACCAGATGAAAATATTTGAAGCCAACTAGGGGTTACGTATAAACTATGTAAAATAATACATTGGTTAACTCTATATGAAGGATTACGCAAATAATTACTCGCTTTCCAAAAACTCCTTCACTGATCCTCCAACAGGGGGCCTATATCCCTTTCCCATGCATTTTTACTATTACATCCCTCCCCATTATTTCTAACTACTCTTAATTTTTTATATAAAGTTGAAATCAATCTATTACCCCGCCACCCTAAAATAAAATTAATCAATTTATGTGAATGTAACATCATAGATTTCCTATTCTTGACTCCCTTAAAAATTGCAAGTAATTGAATATCTCTAAAATAACTCTGCCTATCATCACCAACATTCCCTAATAATTCTTCCCTAGATCTCAATTCCCTGTCTTTAATATATTGTGATATATACCATAGACCAGTGGTCGGCAAAGTGCGGCTCGCGAGCCACAAGCAGCTCTTTAGACCCTTGAATGCGTCTAAAGACCGAGCAATAAACCGTGAAAGTAGTGTAGTGCAGAATTGTAAAAAGTGGTCTGGTCATTAAGGGGGTTTAAGCTAGGTAGGCTGAAGTGGTTAAAGGTCTGCGCATGCGCAGACCGGAAGGATGGATCCGGCATTCCGGTATTTTGAATGCCGGATCTGGCACTAATACATTCCTATGGAAAAAAATGCTGGATCCAGCATTCAGGCAAGTCTTCAGTTTTTTTCGCAGGAGATAAAACCGTAGCATGCTACGGTTTTCTCTTTTGCCTGATCAATCAATATGACTGAACTGAAGACATCCTGATGCACCCTGAACGGATTGCTCTACATTCTGAATGCATGGGGATATGCCTGATCAGTTCTTCTCCGGTATAGAGCCCCTGTGACGGAACTCTATGCCGGAAAAGAAAACCGCTAATGTGAAAGTAGCCTAAATTTCTCAATTTCTATAAAAACGGATTTTCGTACAATTTCTAATAACATATAATAATTGAGGTAGCAAAACCATTTTAATGAGGCCTATCCTATCCACTTTATTTATAGGAAGTTTATTCCAAATCTTAACCCTTTCTCTAATTTTCCAAAATAACGGCAAAAAATTCAAATCTATTGATCTGAACTGGTCCTTTGCTATTTCTAGTCACTGATATTTGAAACTTTTATGAGGGCCCACTATCCTTAAGTTCTTATCTATAATTTCAACCTAGTCACTTAATGGGAATAGAATTGATTTATGCCAATTGATTACTATACCCGATAGCATACCAAAAGTTGCTTTTGCTTGTCTGTCTCCAGCTAAAAAGACAGGAAGACGGAGGGGCGGTCCTTCACACTGCATTGCTGCATTAGGCTTCAGAGTGAGGAGGCGTGTCTCTCAGTAATCTAATCTGATTGGCTGGAAGGGAGCTGCTGGCTACAGCAAGTGTGTATGGGAAGAAATAATGGGAAGTGATGTAATGTGAAGTTGTGGCCTCAGAGAACTGGCAGAGGAGCCATCTTGAGAAGGTCCTCATATTGTAGAGGTTAAAACAGCCGTAACTTAGGGAAAAACTTAAAGAAAACAGTGGTATGTGAAGAAACTAAAGATTGCTTTATGCATAATGTAGATTTAGTGGCTGTTACGGAGACATGGTTTAATGAAAGAAATGACTGGGACATAACCATACCAGGGTACTCTTTATACAGAAGAGACAGAGAAGGCAAGAAAGGAGGAGGAGTGGCCCTGTATGTGAAAGATAGCATTAAATCTAACCTAATACAAGTTGGTGAGGCCAACATAGAGTCAGTTTGGGTTATGTGGCAGTTTGCTAATCATGCAGTAACTCGTGTAGGTGTGATATATAGACCACCTGGTCAAGTTAAAGAACTAGATGATCTACTAGTTGAAGAAATAGCTAAAATGACAATGAAAGGAGAAGTTATCATTATGGGAGATTTCAATCTTCCAGATATAAACAGGAAAACCAAAATAGCAAGTTCTACCAGGAGTACAGATATTCTAAATTCCCTACTGGGGTTATCCCTACAACAAATGGTAGAGGAGCCAACCCGGAGGGAGGCCATTTTGGATTTGGTATTCACAAATGGGGATTCGGTATATGATGTCATTGTAGGCGAAACCTTGGGATCTAGTGATCACCAGTCAGTGTGGTTTAATATAAGAACTGTGAAAGAGTCCCACCACACAAAAACAAAAGTTTTAGATTTTAGAAAAACAGACTTTTCAAAAATGAAATTAGTCATAAATGAGTCCTTATCAGACTGGAACGGATTACATGGAGTCCAGGAGAAATGGGACTACTTAAAAGGTGCATTATTGAAGGCAACAGAAAATTGCATTAGACTTGTCAGTAAAAGCAAAAAAAGGAAGAGACCACTGTGGTACTAAGCAGAAGTGGCCCAAATCATTAAAAATAAAAAGCTAGCATTTTGTAATTATAAAAAAAAACAGAGCAATGAAGATAAGGAAATCTACAAGATTAGGCAGAAAGAGGCCAAGCAAGTTATAAGAACTTCTAAAGCGCAGGCAGAAGAAAAACTAGCTCAGTCTATGAAAAAAGGGGATAAGACATTCTTCAGATATATAAATGAAAAACGGAAATTAAAACAAGGAATAACTAAATTAAAAACAAAGGACGGAAGGTATGTAGAAGAGAATAAAGGGCTAGCCGACTGCCTTAATGAATACTTCTGTTCAGTTTTTACAAAAGAAAAAGAAGGAGAAGGACCTCCACTAGAAAGGATGACTAATACATCGTTTGATGCATGTGTCTTTACAGAGGAAGATGTTCTAAGTTTGCTGTCTAAAGTGAAGACAAAAATAGTCACAGGGGCCTGATGAGATACACCCAAAATTATTAAAAGAGCTTAGTGGTGAGCTGGCAAAACCGTTAACAGATTTATTTAACCAATCATTAGTAACAGGAGTCGTCCCGGAAGATTGGAAATTGGCAAATGTCGTGCCCATTCACAAGAAAGGTAGTAGGGAGGAATCGAGCAACTATAGACCAGTGAGTCTGACATCAATAGTAGGCAAATTAATGGAAACCCTATTAAAGGATAGGATTGTGGAACATCTAAAATCCCATGGATTGCAAGATGAAAAACAACATGGGTTTACTTCAGGGAGACCATGTCAAACAAATCTTATAGATTTTTTTGACTGGGTGACTAAAATAATAGACGGTGGAGGTGCAGTAGACATCGCATATCTAGATTTTAGTAAGGCTTTTGACACTGTCCCACATAGAAGACTTATCAATAAACTGCAGTCATTGAGCATGGACTCCCATATTGTTGAGTGGATTAGGCAGTGGCTGAGTGACAGACAACAGAGGGTTGTAGTCAATGGAGAACATTCAAAACAAGGTCATGTTACCAGTGGGGTTCCACAGGGATCTGTACTGGGACCAATTTTGTTTAATATCTTCATAAGTGATATTGCAAAAGGCCTCGATGGTAAGGTTTGTCTTTTTGCTGATGACACAAAGATATGTAACAGGGTTGATGTTCCTGGAGGGAAACGCCAAATGGAAAAGGATTTAGGAAAACTAGAAGAATGGTCAGAACTCTGGCAACTGAAATTTAATGTGGATAAGTGCAAGATAATGCACCTGGGGCGTAAAAACCCAAGGGCAGAATATAGAATATTTGACACAGTATCTGAGGAAAGGGATTTAGGAGTAATTATTTCAGAAGACTTAAAGGTGGGAAGACAATGTAATAGAGCAGCACGAAATGCAAGCAGAATGCTTGGATGTATAGGGAGAGGTATAAGCAGTAGAAAGAGTGAAGTGCTTATGCCGCTGTACAGAACACTGGTGAGACCTCACTTGGAGTATTGTGCGCAGTACTGGAGGCCATATATCCAGAAGGATATAGATACTCTAGAGAGAGTTCAGTGAAGAGCTACTAAACTAGTACATGGATTGCAGGATAAAACTTACCAGGAAAGGTTAAAGGACCTTAATATGTATAGCTTGGAAGAAAGAAGAGACAGAGGGGATATGATAGAAACTTTTAAATACATAAAGGGAATCAACTCGGTAAAGGAGGAGAGCATATTTAAAAGAAGAAAAACTACCACAAGAGGACACAGTTTTAAATTAGAGGGGCAGAGGTTTAAAAGTAATATCAGGAAGTATTACTTTACTGAGAGAGTAGTGGATGCATGGAATAGCCTTCCTGCAGAAGTGGTAGCTGCAAATACAGTGAAGGAGTTTAAGCATGCATGGGATAGGCATAAGGCTATCCTTCATATAAGATAGGGCCAGGGACTATTCATAGGATTCAGATATATTGGGCAGACTAGATGGGCCAAATGGTTCTTATCTGCCGACACATTCTATGTTTCTATGTTTCTATAATGCTGCAGCAGCAATAACATATGCTAAAATTGATTTTTATTTTTTATGAAAACATGGCGGTTACACTTTAATTCCAGGGGTGGCCATTATGAATACCTTGTTATGCCCTTCGGCCTCATTAATGCCTCTGCTGTCTTCCAGGAGTTTGTCAATGAATTTTTTTTTTTTTCGAGATCTGCTTTATTTTTGTGTTGTCTATTTGGATGATATTCTTATTTTCTCCAGGGACATCAGAACTCACCGCAGGCATGTGCAGATGGTCTTACAACGGTTAGGAAAAAATTGTCTATACGCTAAATCAGAGAAGTGTGTCTTCAAAAAGTCATCCCTGCCCTTACTGGGATACATCATCTCGGATCATGGTCTGAAAATGGATCTAGGAAAGGTGGCTACATGGCTACAGTGTTCGACTGGTCCTGTCCCTCTGGTCTGAAGGCAGTACAGAGGTTCTTGGGTTTTGCTAACTATTATCGACAGTGGTGGAAGGGGTGCATGGGAATACAGTGTATTCAATACACCATAAAAGCCACATTTAAAGTGCCTTTATGTTCAGCCTATTTTCTCTGGTCGAGACATCTCTAAGTCAGGGGAAATCCAGGCCTTGTTCATTTTGATAAGAGTCAACCTGTCAGCAATTTCAGTTGACAGGCAGATGCGCTTATCAGTTATTATGCCCCCTGCAGCACTAAATACCCGCTCTGACAAAACGCTGGCGTAGAGCGCCAGTTTGTGCCATGTGTCCAGCTTGGACACCCAATAGTTGTAAGGCACAGAGGGATCACGGAGGACACTGACATGGTCTGCTACGTACTCCTTCACCATTTTCCAAAACTTTTCCCTCCTTGTGACATTAGGCCACGCAACAGGGTGAGGGTCCTGGCGGGGTGTCATGAAACTATCCCAGGTCTTGGAGAGTGTTGCCCTGCCTCTGTTAGAACTGCTGTGTTTTCCCCTTGTCTCCCCTCCTCGGTTGCCAAAGGAACTACGTACTCTGCTGTCTGCTGCCAGCTTCGTCAGCTGGAAATTTTAGGAGCAATTTTTCCACAAGGACCTTCTGGTATTGCACCATTTTGCTAGTCCTCTCCACCACAGGAATGAGAGATGAGAAGTTCTCTTTGTAGCGGGGGTAGAGAAGGGTGAACAACCAGTATTCGGTGTTGACCAAAATGCGTATTTATAGGAAAATGGGCCACAGCACTCTATTCATAAAATGGCAAGGGTGGGTGCACGTCCAGGTTGTGTTCTAAAGCTCCACCTCCAGAACTATAAATCTCACAAATATTAGGACAGCACTCCTTAGGTAGTGAAAGATAATGATTTTATTTCATGTTATTTCAGCCGGAATAGGTGGTATGTCAGTTGCAACGTTTCAGGCTTAATAATCGCCCTTCATCAGGCTGACAAGACATAATGTACAGAAAAGAAAAATTATAATATACAGAAAGAAAAATTCAAATTCATATGTAGGTAACTTTGCAGTGCTTTTGCGCCTCAGTATCGCCCCATAGCTAGTACACTGCCGTACCCATAGATTGCGTGCTGTAGTTCCATTAGGGATGGTGCGATCATGTGATCTTATCACATGGCAGCAGAACCCCCTTGACACGCATGCCACTTCCGGGTGCGTGACACGCACGCCACTTCCGGTTGCGAGTCCGATAACCGGAAGTGACGCATTGGTACACTCACCAGTGCTAACCAATGCTCCGGTTCCCAGACCTCGTTCTGGAGACTGGGCCCACCCACCACCTGGACCACATGACCCCCTATCTACCTACCACAGGCCATTAAGGAGTATTAAAGATGGCGCGTCCCACATGTAATCAAGCACCGGCTGAATACACAGTGTGGTCCTCAGAGTGGTAAGTTACTTATTTTAACCTAAATGTACGGCAGTCTACTTTGCTCCCTTATCCTAGTCCTCCCATTCCACTTACCTCTAGAAATCCCTTCTATATCTTGAGGTCTAATTATGCACTCCTAGGAGTTTCACTTTTGTGTCTTTCCTATATACCGATTCATGTTGTCTCAGCCTTGTTGGATGGTGTGGCGCTTGGGGCTAACTTGTGGCGGTTTTCTGCCACAGGTGTGCCCTGACCGCCCCGCCTGCCAATATGAGCTTTTATATGTGCTTATATGACTTGCTGTCTTTGCAGAAAGTATATGTATTATTGTCACAATATATGTTGGATGGTGTGGTGCTTGGGACTAACTTGTGACAGTTCCCTGCCGCAGGTGTGCCCTGACTACCCCGCCTGCCAATACGAATATTTATATGTATTTATATAGCTTGCTGCCTTTATAGGTAGTTTATATATCATTGCCTTGATATATGTCTCTATGTGCTGGTGTACCCTGGGGCCATATGATCTTAACTGGCCGCAGTTTACACCACACATTAGCAATTATGTACTCAGCAACGCCTCTGCATATGTGACTGCAACATTATCATATGTATTCTCCAGATAGCCCTCGTGGTATATGTTATATCTTTTGTTAGCTGTATAATCATGTATTTATGCACCTATTCTATTATCATGAGGACCTACATATGAATTTGAATTTTTCTTTCTGTATATTATAATTTTTCTTTTCTGTACATTATGTCTTGTCAGCCTGATGAAGGGCGATTATTAAGCCTGAAACGTTGCAACTGACATACCACCTATTCCGGCTGAAATAACATGAAATAAAATCATTATCTTTCACTACCTAAGGAGTGCTGTCCTAATATTTGTGAGACCAAAATGCGTATAACGCGAAGGTCACGGGACAGGCAGCATAACAAAGTCAGCCATGTGTGTCAGAGTCCTAATGTCACGAGGGTGTCAAGAGCCACGTCTGACTCCGTTATACCCGGGGTCAGGAAGTCGCAGCGGGTGGCTGCGCGCTCTATGTCTAAAGATCACGGTGTTTCTTAGTGTTTGTTTTCTGTGTTTGCCTTGCTATCCTTTTTGTCTCACTCAGGGATCCGTAGCTTCTCCTCCTCAGCTGTTTCTTGTCTGCCACTCCCAAACTCCTTATATTCTCCTCTCACACTTCTCTTGTTGCCAGTTATAGAGCTTCCTGCCTGGACATCTATGCTGACCCACTGGAGCTGAGAATCTGGTTGTTGTTCCAGAGTGCTACCCTCCGGATCCCTGTTGGGCTTTTGTTGTCTCCTGTTGTTGCCCACCTGGGATTATATGTTTAGTTTGTATTGTCTGTCCTCCCCTTGGTGTTTTCCTCTAGAGCTAGTGGTGCGGACTAGTGTTCCCACCGCCCTGTTCACTATCTAGGGCTCATCCTAGGGAAAGCCAGGGTTTTAGGCACGTGATCGGCGTACGGGTGAGGAACCCGTCTAGGGACGACAGGGCAGCCAGGTGCCAGACGCAAGGTGAGTCAGGGGTCACCACCTTCCCTCTCACTAGGGCAGGGCCTCCCTCTTTTCCTCCCTCCGTGTCACGTATGTGACAGTTACGCCGATCGTGATATTATAACTGGCCCTTATTTTTTGAGAAAAAAAAAAAATATATATATATATATATATTTAATTTTTTTTTTCTCTACTTAGAATCCAATATGGATCCTATTGCTGCTTTGGCAAAACAGCTTCAAGGCCTGTCTTTGGAGGTGGCAGGATTGAAGGCGTCTGTCCTCCAACAGCAGCAGCAAATGCAGCAGACCGTAAGCCCAGCGGTTGCTATGGGTAACCAGGTTGTTACAGAACCCAAGGTTGTTCTTCCTGACAGATTCTCTGGGGGAAGGGACAAATTTGTGTTGTTCCGTGAGGCCTGCAAATTATATTTTAAGCTGCGCCCTTACTCCTCAGGTAATGAAGAACAGCGGGTGGGGATTGTTATTTCCCTGCTTCAGGGGGACCCGCAATCCTGGGCGTTCTCGTTACCCCCTGGTTCCCAGGCTCTCCGGTCAGTGGAGGGATTTTTTGGGGCTTTGGGTCTCATATATGATGACCCTGACCGTGTCGCCCTGGCTGAGTCGAAGTTACGGAGACTCCTACAGGGAGATCGGCCAGCAGAGGAATATTGCTCAGAGTTCCGCAGGTGGGCTACGGATACTCAGTGGAACGACCCGGCTCTCAGGAGTCAGTTCTGCTCTGGGTTATCTGAAAGGGTTAGGGATGCGCTGGCGCTGTATGAGACCCCCCTCTCCCTTGATGCTGTTATGTCCCTCTCTATCAGGATAGATAGACGTCTTAGGGAGAGATCGAAAATTCCTGAGCAATCGGTAACCTCTCCCAAGCAGCAGTTAGTCTGTACGGACTTGGATGAGCCTATGCAGCTAGGAGGAACTTCTCGTCAGGTCCGTCCTCCTGAGGTTCGCCGTAGGTGGGGGGCTTGTTTTTTCTGTGGGGGGAAGGGTCATTTCATTAATGTCTGTCCCTCCTTTCCCAAAAACAAAAGACCGTCGGAAAACTACTAACCCCAGGCTGTGCGGAGGATGTCAGCCGGGGGGTATACGTTTCCTCCATACGAACATCTCAATTTGTGTTGCCAGCGGTTATTGTTTTTGGTGTTAAAACTGAGTCTATTTCTTTTTTTCTAGACAGTGGTGCAGGGGTAAATTTGATAGATGCCCATTTTGCCCGCACTATGGGTTTGTCTCTCTGTACGCTGCAGAGACCCATTCCCATATTCGCTATTGACTCTGCTCCTCTGTCTCAGAGAAACCTCACTCACGTTGTCCATAACTTACATCTTCGGGTAGGGGACCACCATAAGGAGCGTCTTTCATGTTACGTTCTGGAGGGCCTTCCCTCTCCTGTGGTATTGGGTCTTCCCTGGTTGGTAGCGCACAATCCAGTGGTGGATTGGCAGGCCAGGGAGATATTGGAGTGGAGTGAGCATTGCAGAGAGAATTGCTTAAATAACAATTGCTTAATCGCCTCCATAGCTTCCCTACCTACATTTATTTCGGACTTTGAGGACGTTTTTTCTGAAAAGGGTTGTCAGAAGCTACCACCTCATCGTCCTTATGATTGCCCGGTTAACCTGATTCCCGGTGCAAAATTACCCAAGTCCAGGTTGTATAATCTTTCGGGTCCCGAGAGACAAGCCATGAAAGATTATATCTCCGAGAGTCTGGCCAAGGGACACATCAGACCCTCTTCTTCACCCGTGGCTGCAGGGTTTTTCTTTGTTAAAAAGAAAGATGGGGGCCTGCGTCCTTGCCTAGATTTCCGTGAGCTAAACCGGATAACCGTCCGAGACCCATACCCTCTTCCTCTCATTCCTGACCTTTTTAATCAGATTGCGGGTGCTAGGTGGTTCTCCAAACTTGATCTTAGGGGGGCCTACAATCTGATTCGTATCAAGGAAGGGGATGAGTGGAAGACAGCTTTTAACACCCCTGAGGGGCATTATGAAAATTTAGTCATGCCTTTCGGTCTGACCAATGCCCCTGCTGTCTTCCAACATTTCGTTAATGATATTTTTAGTCATCTCATCGGCAGGTTTGTAGTCATATACCTAGATGATATCTTAATTTATTCGGCTGATCTGAAAACACATGAAGTACATGTCAGGCAAGTACTGCAGGTCCTACGGACGAATAAATTATATGCGAAAATTGAAAAATGTGTCTTCGCCGTTCAGGAAATACAATTCCTGGGATATCTATTATCTGCTTCAGGTTTCCGTATGGATCCTGGGAAGGTCCAGGCAATTTTAGATTGGGATCTTCCTGAGAACCTTAAAGCTCTACAACGGTTTTTGGGTTTCGCTAATTTCTACAGAAAGTTTATTAAAAATTATTCAGTGATCGTTAAACCCCTTACTGACATGACTAGGAAGGGGACTGATTTTTCTAAATGGTCTGACGCCGCTAAAATTGCATTTTCCTCTCTAAAAGAGAGATTTACCTCGGCACCTGTTCTAATTCAACCTGATGTCTCCCAGCCTTTTATTGTTGAAGTTGATGCGTCGGAGGTGGGAGTGGGGGCTGTATTGTCTCAGGGTCCGTCTCCTGGCAAATGGCGTCCTTGCGCTTTCTTTTCCAAAAAATTATCTGCAGCAGAAAAGAACTATGATATTGGAAATAGGGAACTGTTGGCGATTAAACTGGCGTTTGAAGAGTGGCGTCACTTCTTAGAGGGAGCAATCCACCCCGTCACGGTAATTACGGATCACAAAAACCTTCTGTACCTAGAATCGGCTAAGCGTCTCACCCCTAGACAAGCTAGGTGGTCGCTATTCTTTACCAGATTTAACTTTGTAATCACCTATCGTCCTGGGGCAAAAAATACTAAGGCAGACGCATTGTCTCGTAGTTTCCCTGGAGGGGGTAATGTTAGTGATCCGGTACCTATTTTACAAAGAGGAGTGGTTGTCTCGGCTGTACAATCTGTTCTAGAGGGAAAGGTGTTAGAGGCCCAGGGGGACGCCCCGGCCTCTTGCCCCTCAGAGAAATTGTTTGTACCGTTAAACCTGCGTCTTGAGTTATTGAAGGAACATCATAATTCGGCACTTGCTGGGCACCCAGGTAGTAAAGCAACCTTGGAGCTATTGTCTCGTCGTTTTTGGTGGCCAAGGTTGCGTCAGGATGTAATAGATTTCGTGTCTACTTGTTCTACTTGTGCACGCGCGAAAGTCTCTCATACACGTCCAGCAGGGTCTTTATTGCCACTTTTCATCCCCAATAGACCATGGACACATCTATCAATGGATTTCATCACTGACTTACCTTTGTCTGCGGGTAAAACAGTTATCTTGGTAGTAGTAGACAGGTTTAGCAAAATGGTACACTTTATTGCGCTACCCGCACTTCCTAATGCTAAGACTCTTGCTCAGGTGTTTATCAGTGAAATCGTGAAGCTTCACGGGGTCCCTTCCGATGTGGTTTCGGATCGGGGAACCCAGTTTATTTCTAAGTTTTGGAAAGCTTTTTGTACCCGTTTAGGGGTACACTTATCCTTTTCCTCAGCTTTCCATCCTCAGTCGAATGGACAGACTGAGCGTACCAACCAAAACCTAGAAACATATTTAAGGTGTTTTGCGTCTGAAAACCAAGAGGTGTGGTCATCATATTTACCGTTAGCCGAGTTTGCCATAAATAATCGCCGTCAGGAATCCACTGGCAAGTCACCATTTCTTGGTGCATACGGTTTTCATCCCCAATTTTGTACTTTCAAAGAGGGGGGGTCTTCTGGGGTTCCCGAAGAGGAACGGTTTTCTTCATCTCTTTCATCGGTATGGCAGAAGGTGCAAGCTAACTTGAAAAATATGAGTGGTAAATACAAATGCATGGCCGATAAGAAACGGTCGCCAGGTCCGGACCTAGGAGTGAATGACTATGTGTGGTTGTCTACTAGGAATATTAAGTTGAAGGTTCCCTCTTGGAAACTGGGTCCTAGGTTCATTGGTCCTTATAAAATTGTAGCCGTCATTAACCCTGTGGCTTTTCGCCTGGAGCTACCTCAGACTTTTAAGATCCATAACGTCTTCCATAAGTCGTTGCTCAAGAAGTATGTTCCACCTCTAGAACCATCACCGCTGCCACCTCCTCCTGTTGTTGTGGATGGTAATCTGGAGTTTCAAATATCCAGAATTGTTGATTCTCGTCGGGTCCGCCGCTCTCTTCAGTATCTGGTGCATTGGAGGGGTTACGGTCCCGAGGAAAGAATGTGGGTTCCAGCGTCAGAGGTAAACGCCAACAGGTTGATTCAGGCTTTCCATGTCTCTCATCCGGAGAGACCTGGTCCTGAGTGTCCGGAGGCCCCTCGTGAAAGGGGGGGTACTGTCACGAGGGTGTCAAGAGCCACGTCTGACTCCGTTATACCCGGGGTCAGGAAGTCGCAGCGGGTGGCTGCGCGCTCTATGTCTAAAGATCACGGTGTTTCTTAGTGTTTGTTTTCTGTGTTTGCCTTGCTATCCTTTTTGTCTCACTCAGGGATCCGTAGCTTCTCCTCCTCAGCTGTTTCTTGTCTGCCACTCCCAAACTCCTTATATTCTCCTCTCACACTTCTCTTGTTGCCAGTTATAGAGCTTCCTGCCTGGACATCTATGCTGACCCACTGGAGCTGAGAATCTGGTTGTTGTTCCAGAGTGCTACCCTCCGGATCCCTGTTGGGCTTTTGTTGTCTCCTGTTGTTGCCCACCTGGGATTATATGTTTAGTTTGTATTGTCTGTCCTCCCCTTGGTGTTTTCCTCTAGAGCTAGTGGTGCGGACTAGTGTTCCCACCGCCCTGTTCACTATCTAGGGCTCATCCTAGGGAAAGCCAGGGTTTTAGGCACGTGATCGGCGTACGGGTGAGGAACCCGTCTAGGGACGACAGGGCAGCCAGGTGCCAGACGCAAGGTGAGTCAGGGGTCACCACCTTCCCTCTCACTAGGGCAGGGCCTCCCTCTTTTCCTCCCTCCGTGTCACGTATGTGACAGTTACGCCGATCGTGATACCTAACAGACAAGACTTCACTGACCTCATCAGGAGGATGACTTTCAATCTCCTCATCCTCTTCCTCCTCTTCAGCCCATTCACGTTGAACAGATGGAATATACCTGCTATGGGTACTACCTTCTGTAGCGGAGGCAACCGTCTCCTGCTCCTCCTCCTCATCATCATCCAATTTGCGCTGAGAAGACGAACTGAGGGTGGTCTGGCTATCACCCTGTGTACTGTCTACCCTCATTCCCACCTCTTCCACATGCAAAGCGTCTGCCTTCATTGTGAGCAGCGAGCATTTCACTAGACACAGAAATGGGATGGTTACGCTGATAATAGTGGCATCGCCGCTCACCATCTGTGTTGATTCCTCAAGGTTGCAGAAAACCTCACAGAGGTCAGACATCCATGCCCACTCGTCGCCTGTGAAGAGCAAAAGCTGACTGGAAAGGCGATGACCATGTTGTAGCTGGTATTCCACTACTGCGCTCTGCCTCTCACAAAGCCTGGCCAACATGTGGAACGTGGAGTTCCAGTGCGTGCTCACATCACACAACAATCGGTGAGCTGGCAATAGCATGCGCTGCTGCAGCGTTTCCAAAAAGGCGGCAGCTGTAGATGACTTTCGGAAATGGGCACACACACGGCGCACCTTGACCAGTAGCTCAGGCAAATTGGGGTAGGTTTTGAGAAACCGCTGAACCACTACTGATCCACTAAGTTGAACAAGTGGGCTAGGCATGGTATGTGTGTGAGCTTGATGAGCTCCAAAGCTGCCACCAAGTTACGGCCATTATGAGACACAACCATGCCTGGTTGTAGGTTGAGTGGCGAGAGCCAGAGCTCAGTCTGGTCCTTTATACCCTGCCAAAGCTCTGCGGCGGTGTGTGCTGCTTGTCACCTAAGCAAATTAGTTTCAACATGGCCTGTTGCCGCTTCCCCACTGCAGTGCTACACTGCTTCCAGCTACTGACTGATGACTGAGTGGTGCTGCAAGATGAGAATTCAGAGGTGGAAGTGGAGGAGGAGGGGTAGGAGGAGAAGGGGGTTGCTGCCACTAATGTATGTGGTGGCGGAAATTCTGATGGAAGTAGGGCCCACAATCCTTGGCGTCGGTAGCACCTGTACCATCCCAGGGTACGGCTCGCTCCCGGCCTCCACAACGTTCACCCAGTGTGCCACCAGGGAAATGTAGCATCCCAGGCCAAAAGCACTTGTCTATGTGTCAGTTATTAAGTGGACTTTCCCAATAACTGCATTCGTCAGGTTACCAGTGATGTTACGGGACACATGCTGGTGTAAGGCAGGGAAGGCACACGGGGAGAATAGTGGCGGCTGGGGACTGAGTAACAAGGGACGGCCACCATCATCAGACTGCGGAAAGCCTCTGTGTCCACAAACCTAAATGGCAACATTTATAGGGCTAGCAATTTGGAAAGATACACATTTAGTGCTATGGCCCGTGGGTGGGTGGCTGGGTATTTGCGATTTCTTTCAAAGGCCTGGGGTATGGACATCTCTGCACTGCGCTGGGACACAGAAGTGGATGGACAGGGGATTGGCCAGCAAGTAACACAGGGTAAAAGGAGGCAGTGGTGTGACCCGCAGACACTGATTGTGGACCCAGGGGTTCGGCCCACCTATTAGGGTTCTTTGATGCCATATGTTGGCTCATGCTGGTGGTGGTGAGGTTGCTAGTGTTCAGGTCCTTCTTCATTTTGGTATGGCACAGATTTCAAATGGCACAGATTTTTTATCGTTCACACTTTCCTCAAAAAAGCACCAGACTGCGGAACACCTACCTCTTGGCAAGGGAAATTGCCGCAAGGGGTGCTCCAGGGAACAGTTGCGGGCCTGTTTGGTTTGGCCTGCCTTCTCCCTTTTGCCATCCCACTACCTTTTCCAGCCTGTTGCGGTGCTGCAAATCCCTCCCCCTCTTTACTGCTGTCCTCGCTCGACTTGCCACCTTCCCAGGTTGGGTCAGTGATTTCATCATCCACCACCTCATCTTCCACTTTCTCACTCTGCTTATCCTCCTGACTTGTTGACCGAACAAGAACCTCACTTATTGACAACTGTGTCTCATCCTCATTATGAACCTCTTGAGACACTAATTGCGGTTGAATTATTGGCAACTGTGTCTCATCATCATCATCCACCTCATGAAACACTAATTGCCGTTCCCCACCATCATCTTTTTCTGACTGGATGCTCAAGAGTTTGGGAATCAGTGCACAAGATCTCCTAATGTTCCTCTACAAGCGGGCTTGGCAAGAGGGTCAAATCGAGGAATGGCGATGAAAAGAGCTCCTCTGAATATCCGAGTGTGGGATCACTTATTTGCCAAGACTCTCCATGGTGGGAGGAAGGAGGATTAGGGTGAGGATTCTGTTGATCAGACTCTTGGCTACTGAGACTGGATTTTGTGGAAGACAGGGTGGTGCTTAACCGACTGGAAGCATTATCTGCTGCAATCCAACCGACTACCGGGTCGCACTGGTGTGACTTCGAGAGTGGCGTCCTGCGCCGCCCTACAAACTAGGACATGAAGCTAGGTATTGTGGATGAGTGTGTTTCTTGTTATCTGGCAGCAGGCACAGTTTTACCGTGGCCTCTGTGTGCACCATCAGCAGCACGGCGATGGTATATATGCTTGCAAGTATGTCACACGTACAGTAGCGCAGGTTTTGTAAGTGTATGCGCAAATAAATTAAACTGAATGTTACAGATATTTAGGATGCTCAAACGTTATACAGGAGATGTAGTGCAGGTAATGTCGATGTCACTAGCGGCGAAAAATTAAACTGAATGTCACAGATATTTAGGATGCGCAAATGTAACACAACAGATGTAGCAGAGTTGTGCAGCGGCCAAACAATTGCACGAGCAGGTTGCACTAATAATATAGATTGCAGCCAGATAAAACAATAGTCCTTAAAAGGACTTTTGGGTCTCTAACACCTTTCAAGATTTAAACACTGCCTAAAAAGAAAACTATTCCTGTCCCTACACTATCTCTGTCCCTTCTACTGCAGCTCTCCCTGACTAAGACTGAGCCGAACCACGTGTCATTGGGTGCTACATAGCACCCTATGACACGTTTCGGCCAGCTATTCACTGTAATGCCAGTAACCAACATGCTACAGCATTACAGTGAGTGGCAGTACTTCCCCGTACGTTTATTGGCTGCGTAGCAGTTAACTAACGTGCAGGGAGAAGACTTGAGCATCGCGCTCAAGCACTCACGGTGTTTGGCTGAACACCACGATGTGCCGAGCATCACGATGCTCGAGTAAAAATGGTAGTCGGACAAGCATGCTCGCCCAACACTAGTCCCCTGAAGCAGAGACGGCATTTTCTTTCCTCAAGAAGGCCCTCTCTTCAGTCCCAGTCCTTAGACGCCCAGAACCCAACAAACAATTCTTCTTCTTCTCCAAGTTATTTTCTGCTGCCAAGAGAAACTATTCTATTGGAGATAGAGAAATTTTGGAAATTAGGTTGGCTTTAGAGTAGTGGAGGTATCTTCCGGAAGGTTCTATTCTGCCAGTCATAATTTACACCGATCACAAGACACCTGACCTACTTGCAGACCGCTCAATCCTAGTCAGGCTCATTGGTCTCTCTTTGCCCTATTTAATTTTTAGCTTCATTTGCGGTCCGGTTCAGCTTCATACTGGTCAACTTCCTGCAAAATTTTACCAATGCCTATCAGGACGACTGGGTGAATCTTCTTCCCTGGGCAGAGTTTGCTCATAACAATCGAGTCAGCCAAGTCACAGGTAAATCTCACAGATCAGATAAAAAGGTCTGCGGATAAGAGGCACAGACCTCCTTCTCAGTTTGCCATTGGAGACAAGGTATGGCTTTCTACCAAAACTATCCATCTCAGACTTCCCTCTTACAAACTGGCTCTGTGATTCTTGGGACCATTTCCAGTAATCAAGAAAATGAATCCTGTTGTCTACAAGCTCAAGCAGAGCCAGCTGCCTTGTGGATTCCCAACTCGTTTCCTTATTTAAACCAGTTGTCTTTAACAGGTTCTGCAAAGGAACTTCACAGAACCCTCCTCCTGTCACTATGGATGATGAATTTGAAGTCAAGGACATTCTGGACAGGAGGATCATCAGGGGTAAGAGCTCTTTCACACTTGCGTTCTTTTCTTCCGGCATAGAGTTCCGTCGTCGGGGCTCTATGCCGGAAGAATCCTCATCAGGATTATCCCCATGCATTCTGAATGGAGAGAAATCCGTTCAGGATGCATCAGGATGTCTTCAGTTCAGGACCGGAACGTTTTTTGGCCGGAGAAAATACTGCAGCATGCTGCGCTTTTTTCTCCGGCCAAAAATCCTGAACACTTGCCGCAAGGCCGGATCTGGAATTAATGCCCATTGAAAGGCATTGATCCGGCTTTAAGCTAAACGTCGTTTCGGCGCATTGCCGGATCCGACATTTAGCTTTTTCTGAATGGTTACCATGGCTGCCGGGATGCTAAAGTCCTGGCAGCCATGGTAAAGTGTAGTGGGGAGCGGGGGAGCAGTATACTTACCATCCGTGCGGCTCCCGGGGTGCTTCAGAGTGACGTCAGGGCGCCCCACGCGCATGGATGACGTGATCGCATGGCACGTCGCGCTCTAACGTCATTCTGGAGCGCCCCGGGAGCCGCACGGACTGTAAGTATACTGCTCCTCCGCTCCCCACTACTACTATGGCAACCAGGACTTTAATAGCGTCCTGGCTGCCATAGTAACACTGAACGCATTTTTAAGACGGCTCCGTCTTCAAATGCTTTCAGTTCACTTGCGTTTTTCCGGATCCGGCGTGTAATTCCGGGAAATGGAGTACACGCCGGATCCGGACAACGCAAGTGTGAAAGAGCGATAAGACCTTCTATTTGGTGGACTGGAAGGGCTATGGGCCTGAAGAGAGGTCTTGGGAATCTGGAGAGAATATTCATGCCCAGTGGCGTAACTACCGGGGAAGCAGGGACTTTGGGGCCTGGGCTGCCAAGGGGGCCCGGCGCCCCGGCAGCGCGTGTGACAGTTTATTTTCAAGTTAGTTAAATATGATCGATTCTTGTCTTAATGTTCAGGGCCCCTTCACAGCATCAGCAGCGGCTGACCAGGCCCCCTCGCTAATGTGATCTAATCTTACTGTCTCCTGATGTGTCTGGGATTCGAACCACACAACCTCAAATGTATCAGTGGCAAAGCATTTACCCACACAGCCATAAAGGCTGCATTGCAACTGATTGAAAAAAATATGAGACTTCTACTGGTATAGCTGGCTAAGTGTACATCTATACACATGACAGCTGCCCCAACACACCCAGCACTGCTATATGTCTATATGACAGCTGTCCCAGCACACTCAGCACTGCTATATCTCTATAGATGAGCAGCTGTCAGGTGTATAGATGTACACTTAGCCAGCTATAACAGTAGAAGTCTCATATTTTTTTCAGTCAGCAGCAAGGCAGCTCTTATGGCCTTGTGGTTAAATGCTTTGCCTCTGATACAGAAGGTTGTGGGTACACTTAGCCAGCAGAAACTTTTCTGAAATACAAGCACTGACTCCATATATGGCCATACAGGGTGGGACACAGGAAGAGGCTGCATCGCATCACTGACATGGAGGTATGTATAAGTGTTTATAATTTTTTTTTACTACCCGACTGTTACTACCATGGGGGGAGCGGGAGGCACTTGATACTGGCACATGGGGGGAGGGGGGTTGTCACCTGATACTGGCACCTGGGGGGGAGGGGGGGTTGGCACCTGATACTGTCACATGGGGGGGAGAGAGGCACCTGATACTGTCACATGGGGGGGGAGAGAGGCACCTGATACTGGCACATGGGGGGGAGTGGGGTTGGCACCTGATACTGGCACATGGCCTGATACTGGCACATGGGGGGGGGGAACTTGATACTGGCACTTTTTTTTGGGGGGGGGAAGATGGCACTATGATACTGGGACATGGTGGGGGGAGGAGAGAGGCACTTGAAACTGGCACCTTTTTTGGGGGGGAGATGGCCCTATGATACTGGGACATGGGGGGGGAAGAGAGAGGCACTTGATACTGGCATGTGGGGGGGGGGGGGTTGGCACTTGATACTGGCACATGGGTGGGTTTGGCACTATGATACTGGCACATGGGGGGGGAGAGGCACTTGATACTGCCACTTTTTTTGGGGGGGAGATGGCACTATGATACTGGGACATGGGGGGGAAGAGAGAGGCACTTGATACTGGCACATGAGGGGGTTTGGCACTATGATACTGGCACATGGGGGGTGGGAAGGAGAGAGGCACTTGATACTGGCACATTGGGGGGGAGATGGCACTATGATACTGGGACATGTGGGGGGGAGGAGAGAGGCACTTGATACTGGAACATGATGGGGGGGAATCTATGGGGACACTTACTGGCACATTATTAGGGGGCATTATGGGGGACACTAGGCCGGCAGCCTATCAGAGGCCGGACACTGAGGGGCATCTACTGGGGCACTATATATGGGGCATTTTATACTGGTACATTATGGGGGGCACTAGCAGGAAGGGGGGAGAGGAGCACTATGGGGGAATTTACTGGGGGCACTATATATGGGTATTTTATACTAGGACATTATGGGGGCACTATGGTGACATTAGCTCAACTGGGGGCATTACAAGGGGGTATTTTTGCACTGTCACATTATAAGGAGAATTATTACTACTGGGGGGGGGGGCATTATGGTGGGCTAGTAGCAGCACCATCCTCTCCTTGCTCTGCTATTCCTCTGCCCCTTCTCCAAATACTTATTATGAAATCTTTCTCATTAGGATAAAGCACAACATCAGCTCCACCGAGCCCTCGGCCAAGTGTTGAAGTGGTGTCCGAGATCCCCAAGGGCCAAGTAACTGTAAGTTTTCATATGAAATATGTTTGTTATACATATATAGCCTACACTGTGCCACACAATATACAGTATACCGCTACACTGTGCCAAAGGAGTGGGGTTTACACAGGAGGAGGGAGGTGCGAAGCGCGCTGGTGGGGCCCTTACAAATATTTGCTGTGGGGCCCAGTCACTACTAGTTATGCCCCTGTTCATGCCCTTCTCTTACTGAAGATATTTCTCTCCAAATCAGCTGTATGAGGAGGGGGCGTGAGAGGGTGGGTACTGTCAGTGTTGGGTCAGTGACCTCACCACAGTGTGGCAGACTGCCGTCTGCACACTGCAGCGCCATGTGTCCCAGCTCTGGCCTACCTTGCAGGAGGAGCAGGTACCCACCAGCATACCGCTGCATCTGCCCTCACTGCGAGGTCTCGTCTTAGCGCTTGCTCATGCACTTCTCCTCTACAACACCCCCCCTTAACAGTGACCTCAACAGCACCACACCCCCTTAATAGTGACCTCCACAACACCTCACACCCTTAACAGTGACCTCCACAGCACCCCACCTCCTTAACCGTGATCTTTACAGTGCCCTGCCCCTTCAACTGTGACCACCACAGCACTCCACCCCCTTAACAGTGACCTCTACAACACCCCCCTTTACAGTGACCTCCACAGCACCACACCCCCTTAATAGTGACCTCCATAGTACCCCACCTCCTTAACAGTGACCTCCACAACACCCCACCCCCTTAACAGTGACCTCCACAGCACCACACCTCCCTTAACAGTGACCTCCACAGTGCCTCGCCACCTTAAACATGACCACAGAACCCTCTTAAAAGTGACCTTAACAGCACCACACCACGTTAACAGTGACCTCCACAGAACACAGCCCTATTAAACAGTAACCTCAACAGGGACCAGCCCCCTAAACACTTACCTTACTAAAAGTACTGAAAACATTGTTTTATTCCCTGCCCAGCGTGCTTCTCCACACATACTTTAAGTCAAGGAGGCAGCGGCCTCCTTGCTTCAAGTCACGGTAACCATGCCCCCTTCCCTGCCTCTTTGCTGTGACTGAAAGCTGGCTGTTCAGCAAAGGCAGCCGAACTCTCGTGCATAATCGTGGTCAGTCACAGCGAAGGGGCAGGGAAAGGGGCATGGTTACCGTGACTTGAAGCAAGGAGGCAGCTGCCTCCTTGACTTCAAGCATGTATGGAGAAGCACACCGGGATAAAACAATGTTTTCAGTACTTTTGCTACATCTGCCTTCAGGTACTGCTGGCGGCTTGGGATGGTTTTGGGAGGTGACAGGTTCCATTTAAGTGCTCCGCCCCTTAACAGTTACCTCCACAGGGCCCTACCTTCTTAACAGTGACCTCTAGAGCACTCCACCCCTTAATAGTTACCTCTGCAGCACACCGCCCCCTTAACTGTGACCTCCACAGTTCCCCACCCCTGGGGTGGCCAGACGTCCGGTTTTAGGCTGGACAGTCTGGCTTTCAGACTCCCTGCTCTCCGTCCGGCGCAGGGCCTGGACGGACGCAGGGATGTCCTCTTGTCAGTATTGGGTCCGTGACCTCACCGCAGTGTGGCAGACTGACATCTGCACACTGCAGCGCCATGGGTCCCAGCTCTGGCCTACCTCGCAGGAGGAGCAGGAACCCGTCAGCATACCGCTGCATCGGCCCTCACTGCCAGGTCTTGTCTTGTGCGCTATAACGCACTTGTGCGCACCTCTGCCTTTGTTATAGGAGAGGAGAGCACGCTTCCTGATTACTGTCTCCGCCCGGAGGTGGGGCTACTGGTATTTAGGGCAACATCGCTGACCATGAAGTGCCCAAGCGTGGTTGTTATACCACTACTGAAGCTTCCTGGTGCCCTTCCCTGCTGTGTACTGGACTTTTTGCCAATTAACCCTGTCTGCCTCTACACACTGCTGCAGTTAGCTGCTTTCTGGGTTAGCTGCTCTTAGGGTCCTGACTCTGGGAGTCAGCAGTCAAGAATATTAGGCTAATTCCTAGTCCACTATCAGCTGACCCAGAGGATCCACATCCTCTGGTCGTGACACCTTCTTTTCAGTAGCTCACACTCAGAAAGCAGCATTGTGCTGAAGGCACAAATTGACTGACTGAGGCTTCTCTTACCTCCATTCAATTACTAGAGCCGATAGACATGGCTTTCTGTGGCTGGCTGAGGGTGAGAGAAGCACCCCAGCTGCCCCCAGCTAACCTTCCCTTCTAAAAGTTCTCCCCCTCACCCTTTTTTAGGCCAGCGATGAGGGCATGGCTAGCGGCGTCAGGGCGGGGTTTACCCGTTCGGGGAGTGGCCGCTGAGGTTTAATGCGCTTTGCACGTGCGTGATAAAAAACGGAAGATATACAAACAACATCTCTTAGCAACCATCCGTGAAAAACGCATCACATCCTCATATGCTTGCGGATGCGATGCGATTTTCACGCAGCCCCATTCACTTTTATGGGGCCAGCGTTGGTGAAAAACACACCAGTGCGGAATACTCGTGTTGTGGCAGACCAAGGGTCAGTCACGTGAGGATCGATATCACGTGTTTAGTTGAATGACGTAGACGGAGGAAAATGACAGTGTCATGATGGGGAGTGAGGGAAACCCCCCACCGTACGTCAGGAAGATGGAGTAGCAACTAGGCTTGGATGCTAGAATCAGGGAGCAGGTCACCTCCTATAGTATCCCTAATCCTCGCCCTGACCTAACTGCATGAGCAAACCCAGATGGTAGGAGGGTTCATGCATCGCAAACTCGGACCCTAACTGGCCCTGATGATCCCTGGGATAAAAGGTCAGAAGAAGGAGACGACCAATTCATCCACAAGCTCCTTGACATACGTACAAAGGCAGACATAATGATCTCAGTCTCACAGCAACAGTATATGAAGAGACCACACCCAGCTCCACCTTGCTCACACCTTAACCCTGTGCACAACAGAAAGGAAGGGCAACAGCCTTAAAGGGAAATGCAAGAAATGCATATTGGCTACTTTTGCACATACTAACCTTATCTTATCTCAACACACATATGCTAACTTCTATAGTTTAGCTTATGTCATTGTCATCTTCTTATGGTGCACACAAAAATTAAACACATAAAGTATCTTTATAATATCCAGTTTCAGGGAAGCTGGGTTTTCCTTAACATTTCCCTCCTCTTGTTTCAATTTCTGTGGGCGCTGAACAATCTCTTCACATGGTAGCTGTTTCCTCTGAAGGATCCATTGTATCATTTGTGTATCTAACTACTAACCTACCTAAGCAAACAAATGATACCTTATACAGCCGTACTTCACAGAGTATACAGATAAGCTGCATAGACCATGCGATGCAAGCATCGATTCTGGTCTGTCTAGTAGTTGTCATTTTTCCTAAGAATTCATACATTTTATTAAAACCATGAGAGGAACACAAGCACGCACTATCTATCAAGTGGAAGTAGGTGCAGCATTGTTGTCCCATGCATCATTGTCCATAGTTCTGGATACACCTCCTGTGTTGGAATCTCTAGGAGCTATACTACTAGGAGCATCAGCAGTAAGCCTAAAAGTTTCTGTGTAACTGTAGTCCTCTGTTATAGAATCAGGAAGGTGAGCATCATCTTGGGAGTTGCTGTCCCTTGGTTGGACAGTGCTGTCAATCATGGCATATCCCTTGACCAATATGGTGCAGTCTGGAAGTGTAGCTACTTGGAGTAAGCCTGGAATCGCCCTGAAGGTCCACCTCCGTCCTCCTCTTGTCACCACTACGAACACTTTGGTGATGGGAAGCCTGGGATAGACACTTCCTTCCGGCCAAAGATGCGCCTCGATCCGAACTTCCACTTAGGTCCCAGAGCTACTTAACCACCTCCCGACCGCCTAACGCGCCGATGCGTCCGGGAGGTGGTTGATTTATTCCTCCTGGACGCATCGGCGCGTCATCTCGCGAGACGCGAGATTTCCTGTGAACGCGTGCACACAGGCGCGCGCGCTCACAGGAACAGAAGGTAAGCGAGTGGATCTCCAGCCTGCCAGCGGCGATCGCTCGCTGGCAGGCTGGAGATCCGAATTTTTTAACCCCTAACAGGTATATTAGACGCTGTTTTCATAACAGCGTCTAATATACCTCCTACCTGGTCCTCTGGTGGTCCCTTTTGTTAGGATCGACCACCAGAGGACTCAGGTAGGTCAGTACAGTCCCACCAAACACCACACTACACCCCCCCCCCCCCGTCACTTATTAACCCCTTATAAACCCCTGATCACCCCATATAAACTCCCTGATCACCCCCCTGTCATTGATCACCGCCCTGTCATTGATCACCCCCCTGTCAGGCTCCGTTCAGACGTCCGCATGATTTTTACGGATCCGATCCATGTATCCATGGATCCGTAAAAATCATGCGGACGTCTGAATGGAGCCTTACAGGGGGGTGATCAATGACAGGCGGGTGATCACCCATATACACTCCCTGATCACCCCCTGTCATTGATCACCGCCCTGTCAGGCTCCATTCAGACGTCCGCATGATTTTTACGGATCCGATCCATGTATCCATGGATCCGTAAAAATCATGCGGACGTCTGAATGGAGCCTTACAGGGGGGGTGATCAGTGACAGGGGGGTGATCACCCTGATTACCCTGATCACCCCCTGTCATTGATAACCCCCCTGTAAGGCTCCATTCAGACGTCCGCATGCGTTCTGTGGATCCGATCCATGTATCCATGGATCCGTAAAAAATCATGCGGACGTCTGAATGGAGCCTTACAGGGGGGGTGATCAGTGACAGGGGGGTGATCACCCTGATTACCCTGATCACCCCCTGTCATTGATAACCCCCCTGTAAGGCTCCATTCAGACGTCCGCATGCGTTCTGTGGATCCGATCCATGTATCCATGGATCCGTAAAAAATCATGCGGATGTCTGAATGGAGCCTTACAGGGGGGTGATCAGTGACAGGGGGGTGATCACCCTGATTACCCTGATCACCCCCTGTCATTGATAACCCCCCTGTAAGGCTCCATTCAGACGTCCGCATGCGTTCTGTGGATCCGATCCATGTATCCATGGATCCGTAAAAAATCATGCGGATGTCTGAATGGAGCCTTACAGGGGGGTGATCAGTGACAGGGGGGTGATCACCCTGATTACCCTGATCACCCCCTGTCATTGATAACCCCCCTGTAAGGCTCCATTCAGACGTCCGCATGCGTTTTGTGGATCCGATCCATGTATCCATGGATCCGTAAAAAATCATGCGGATGTCTGAATGGAGCCTTACAGGGGGGGTGATCAGTGACAGGGGGGTGATCACCCTGATTACCCTGATCACCCCCTGTCATTGATAACCCCCCTGTAAGGCTCCATTCAGACGTCTGCATGCGTTCTGTGGATCCGATCCATGTATCCATGGATCCGTAAAAATCATGCGGACGTCTGAATGGAGCCTTACAGGGGGGGTGATCAGTGACAGGGGGGTGATTACCCTGATCACCCCCTGTCATTGATAACCCCCCTGTAAGGCTCCATTCAGACGTCCGCATGCGTTTTGTGGATCCGATCCATGTATCCATGGATCCGTAAAAAATCATGCGGATGTCTGAATGGAGCCTTACAGGGGGGGTGATCAGTGACAGGGGGGTGATCACCCTGATTACCCTGATCACCCCCTGTCATTGATAACCCCCCTGTAAGGCTCCATTCAGACGTCCGCATGCGTTCTGTGGATCCGATCCATGTATCCATGGATCCGTAAAAAATCATGCGGATGTCTGAATGGAGCCTTACAGGGGGGGTGATCAGTGACAGGGGGGTGATCACCCTGATTACCCTGATCACCCCCTGTCATTGATAACCCCCCTGTAAGGCTCCATTCAGACGTCCGCATGCGTTCTGTGGATCCGATCCATGTATCCATGGATCCGTAAAAATCATGCGGATGTCTGAATGGAGCCTTACAGGGGGGGTGATCAGTGACAGGGGGGTGATCACCCTGATTACCCTGATCACCCCCTGTCATTGATAACCCCCCTGTAAGGCTCCATTCAGACGTCCGCATGCGTTCTGTGGATCCGATCCATGTATCCATGGATCCGTAAAAAATCATGCGGATGTCTGAATGGAGCCTTACAGGGGGGGTGATCAGTGACAGGGGGGTGATCACCCTGATTACCCTGATCACCCCCTGTCATTGATAACCCCCCTGTAAGGCTCCATTCAGACGTCCGCATGCGTTCTGTGGATCCGATCCATGTATCCATGGATCCGTAAAAATCATGCGGATGTCTGAATGGAGCCTTACAGGGGGGGTGATCAGTGACAGGGGGGTGATCACCCTGATTACCCTGATCACCCCCTGTCATTGATAACCCCCCTGTAAGGCTCCATTCAGACGTCCGCATGCGTTCTGTGGATCCGATCCATGTATCCATGGATCCGTAAAAATCATGCGGACGTCTGAATGGAGCCTTACAGGGGGGGTGATCAGTGACAGGGGGGTGATCACCCTGATTACCCTGATCACCCCCTGTCATTGATAACCCCCCTGTAAGGCTCCATTCAGACGTCCGCATGCGTTTTGTGGATCCGATCCATGTATCCATGGATCCGTAAAAAATCATGCGGATGTCTGAATGGAGCCTTACAGGGGGGGTGATCAGTGACAGGGGGGTGATCACCCTGATTACCCTGATCACCCCCTGTCATTGATAACCCCCCTGTAAGGCTCCATTCAGACGTCCGCATGCGTTCTGTGGATCCGATCCATGTATCCATGGATCCGTAAAAAATCATGCGGATGTCTGAATGGAGCCTTACAGGGGGGGTGATCAGTGACAGGGGGGTGATCACCCTGATTACCCTGATCACCCCCTGTCATTGATAACCCCCCTGTAAGGCTCCATTCAGACGTCTGCATGCGTTCTGTGGATCCGATCCATGTATCCATGGATCCGTAAAAATCATGCGGACGTCTGAATGGAGCCTTACAGGGGGGGTGATCAGTGACAGGGGGGTGATTACCCTGATCACCCCCTGTCATTGATAACCCCCCTGTAAGGCTCCATTCAGACGTCCGCATGCGTTTTGTGGATCCGATCCATGTATCCATGGATCCGTAAAAAATCATGCGGATGTCTGAATGGAGCCTTACAGGGGGGGTGATCAGTGACAGGGGGGTGATCACCCTGATTACCCTGATCACCCCCTGTCATTGATAACCCCCCTGTAAGGCTCCATTCAGACCTCTGCATGCGTTCTGTGGATCCGATCCATGTATCCATGGATCCGTAAAAAATCATGCGGATGTCTGAATGGAGCCTTACAGGGGGGGTGATCAATGACAGGGGGGTGATCAGGGAGTCTATATGGGTGATCACCCCCCTGTCATTGATCACTCCCCCCCTGGTAAGGCTCCATTCAGCCATTTTTTTTTGGCACAAGTTAGCGGAAATTTTTTGTTTGTTTTTGTTTTCGTTTTTTCTTACAAAGTCTCATATTCCACTAACTTGTGTCAAAAAATAAAATCTCACATGGACGCACCATACCCCTCACGGAATCCAAATGCGTAAACATTTTTAGACATTTATATTCCAGACTTCTCACGCTTTAGGGCCCCTAAAAAGCCAGGGCAGTATAAATACCCCACATGTGACCCCATTTCGGAAAGAAGACACCCCAAGGTATTCCGTGAGGGGCATATTGAGTCCATGAAAGATTGAAATTTTTGTCCTAAGTTAGCGGAAAGTGAGACTTTGTGAGAAAAAAAACAAAAAAAATCAATATCCGCTAACTTATGCAAAAAAAAAAAAATTCTAGGAACTCGCCATGCCCCTCATTGAATACCTCGGGGTGTCTTCTTTCCAAAGTGGGGTCACATGTGGGGTATTTATACTGCCCTGGCTTTTTAGGGGCCCGAAAGTGTGAGAAGAAGTCTGGGATCCAAATGTCTAAAAATGCCCTCCTAAAAGGAATTTGGGCCCCTTTGCGCATCTAGGCTGCAAAAAAGTGTCACACATCTGGTATCGCCGTACTCAGGAGAAGTTGGGCAATGTGTTTTGGGGTGTCATTTTACATATACCCATGCTGGGTGAGAGAAATATCTTGGTCAAATGCCAACTTTGTATAAAAAAAATGGGAAAAGTTGTCTTTTGCCAAGATATTTCTCTCACCCAGCATGGGTATATGTAAAATGACCCCCCAAAACACATTCCCCAACTTCTCCTGAGTACGGCGATACCAGATGTGTGACACTTTTTTGCAGCCAAGGTGGGCAAAGGGGCACCTTTCAGATTTCGCAGGCCATTTTTTACACATTTTGATTTCAAGGTACTTCTTACACATTTGGGCCCCTAAATTGCCAGGGCAGTATAACTACGCCACAAGTGACCCCATTTTGGAAAGAAGACACCCCAAGGTATTCCGTGGGGGGCACGGCGAGTTCCTAGAATTTTTTATTTTTTGTCACAATTTAGCGGAAAATGATGATTTTTCTTTTTTTCCTTACAAAGTCTCATATTCCACTAACTTGCGACAAAAAATAAAAAATTCTAGGAACTCGCCATGCCCCTCACGGAATACCTTGGGGTGTCTTCTTTCCAAAATGGGGTCACTTGTGGCGTAGTTATACTGCCCTGGCAATTTAGGGGCCCAAATGTGTGAGAAGAACTTTGCAATCAAAATGTGTAAAAAATGCCCTGCAAAATCCGAAAGGTGCACTTTGGAATATGTGCCCCTTTGCCCACCTTGGCAGCAAAAAAGTGTGACACATCTGGTATCGCCGTACTCAGGAGAAGTTGGGCAATGTGTTTTGGGGTGTCATTTTACATATACCCATGCTGGGTGAGAAAAATATCTTGGTCAAATGCCAACTTTGTATAAAAAAATTGGAAAAGTTGTCTTTTGCCAAGATATTTCTCTCACCCAGCATGGGTATATGTAAAATGACAGCCCAAAACACATTCCCCAACTTCTCCTGAGTACGGCGATACCAGATGTGTGACACTTTTTTGATGCCAAGGTGGGCAAAGGGGCACATATTCCAAAGTGCACCTTTCGGATTTCACCGGTCATTTTTTACAGATTTTGATTGCAAAGTACTTCTCACACATTTGGGCCCCTAAATTGCCAGGGCAGTATAACTACGCCACAAGTGACCCCATTTTGGAAAGAAGACACCCCATGGTATTCCGTGAGGGGCATGGCGAGTTCCTAGAATTTTTTATTTTTTGTCGCAAGTTAGTGGAATATGAGACTTTGTAAGGAAAAAAGAGAAAAAAAAAAAATCATCATTTTCCGCTAACTTGTGACAAAAAATAAAAAATTCTAGGAACTCGCAGTGCCCCTCACGGAATACCTTAGGGTGTCTTCTTTCCAAAATGGGGTCACTTGTGGCGTAGTTATACTGCCCTGGCAATTTAGGGGCCCAAATGTGTGAGAAGAACTTTGCAATCAAAATGTGTAAAAAATGCCCTGCAAAATCCGAAAGGTGCACTTTGGAATATGTGCCCCTTTGCCCACCTTGGCAGCAAAAAAGTGTGACACATCTGGTATCGCCGTACTCAGGAGAAGTTGGGCAATGTGTTTTGGGGTGTCATTTTACATATACCCATGCTGGGTGAGAAAAATATCTTGGTCAAATGCCAACTTTGTATAAAAAAATGGGAAAAGTTGTCTTTTGCCAAGATATTTCTCTCACCCAGCATGGGTATATGTAAAATGACACCCCAAAACACATTCCCCAACTTCTCCTGAGTACGGCGATACCACATGTGTGACACTTTTTTGCTGCCAAGGTGGGCAAAGGGGCGCATATTCCAAAGTGCACCTTTCGGATTTCACCGGTCATTTCTTACACATTTTGATTGCAAAGTTCTTCTCACACATTTGGGCCCCTAAATTGCCAGGGCAGTATAACTACCCCACAAGTGACCCCATTTTGGAAAGAAGACACCCCAAGGTATTCTGTGAGGGGCATGGTGAGTTCCTAGAATTTTTTATTTTTTGTCGCAAGTTAGTGGAATATGAGACTTTGTAAGAAAAAAATAAAAATAAAAAAATCATCATCATTTTCCGCTAACTTGTGACAAAAAATAAAAAGTTCTATGAACTCACTATGCCCATCAGCGAATACCTTAGGGTGTCTTCTTTCCGAAATGGGGTCATTTGTGGGGTTTTTCTACTGTCTGGGCATTGTAGAACCTCAGGAAACATGACAGGTGCTCAGAAAATCAGAGCCGTTTCAAAAAGCGGAAATTCACATTTTTGTACCATAGTTTGTAAATGCTATAACTTTTACCCAAACCATTTTTTTTTTTTGCCCAAACATTTTTTTTTTATCAAAGACATGTAGAACTATAAATTTAGCGAAAAATTTATATATGGATGTCGTTTTTTTTGCAAAATTTCACAGCTGAAAGTGAAAAATGTCATTTTTTTGCAAAAAAATCGTTACATTTTGATTAATAACAAAAAAAGTAAAAATGTCAGCAGCAATAAAATACCACCAAATGAAAGCTCCATTAGTGAGAAGAAAAGGAGGTAAAATTCATTTGGGTGGTAAGTTGCATGACCGAGCGATAAACGGTGAAAGTAGTGTAGTGCCGAAGTGTAAAAAGTGGCCTGGTCATGAAGGGGGTTTCACCTAGCGGGGCTGAAGTGGTTAATACAGAACAGAAAGTGATAAACGCAGTAACAGTGCCACCTAGGTGATTCCATTGGGGACCACCACTATAGTGTCTCCTTACTGTTGAGAGTGTGCAGGGCTTGTGTGATCCCTAGAGTCTTCAATATGTGTCCCATTATCTCCCCAGTGAAATGAGTGCCTCTGTCTGACTTTATCACCTCTGGAATCCCTTATCTGCAGACTACTTCTGAGAGTATTTTACATCAATGGCTATAAGGACATACTCATACGTGCCCACCTTGGGTAGCTATATGTAATCCACCTGTACTCTTTGAAACAAGTAGAAAGGTTTGGGAGTTTGGGGGTCTTTACGAACCTCCCAGGGTTATGTCTGGCACATGTAAGACAACCCTGAACAAACTTTTTCAAAGAGGGTTTGAATCCCAGGAGCAAACAAATGTTCTAACACTAGTACACGCATAGCTCCTTTTGACAAATGAGTAGGGCCATGTGCAAAATTGGCAATCATTGGACACCAACTCCAAGGCAAACATTTTCTACCATTTACCTGCCAGAGCTCTCCTGCCTTTGTGGCCCTAGCCTCCATCCATACCTTTTTGTCTTGAGGCGTTATCTGTGCGTGTAGTTCTTGCAAGAGTGATAATTCTGGCGTAGTTGGCAAAGACAATGTCAGGAGTAGCAGACCAGCTGCTTGTTTGCTGCTTGGTCTGGTTAAATGTTTCCCACGGCTAGCGGCTAATCTTTCTTCATGTGGGCTGGTACTTTAACAATGGCTACCTCTGTGGGCAGCTCTAGGGCTCTATGAGGCTCTGTACTGCTTCTGAATTCTTATTTGGTTTGCCTGATGAAGTCAGAAATCCCCTAGTTTTCCAGATGACACCAAAGTCATGTGCTACCCCAAAGGCATACCTGGAATCTGTGTAACAATTTATTCTCAGTCCCTTACCCAATGTACATGCATCAGTGAGTGCCTTAAATTCCGCCTCCTGTGCAGAAGCACAAGATGGAAGTGTTATTTGTATAATTACCTTACAATCTTAGACTACCAGATACCCAGTGACAAGGTGTCCTTGTTCATCATCCCACCATCTGGAGCCATCTACAAAATACTCAGCATCAGTGTTAGTTAATGGTGCTTCAGCAACATTTGGTAAGCCTTTTGTTTCTGCAATCATCAATTCATGACAGTTATGATTTGCAATTGGATCAGACATTTCTACTACTCCCACTTCCCGCTCCTCTTCTAAATCCACTGGCAACAAAGTAGCTGGATTTAGAACTGTACATCGCTGTAAGGTAATGTGGGAACTCAGTAGTGTATTTTGTGATTCTGGCTTGAGACAGATGTTTCAGCTTGGTGGTGTGTAGTAGTTCAGCAACTGAATGTGGTACTTGTAAGAGGGTGTTGTAGTACCAAGTCTTCTGTTTTTAGCACTTATTCAGAGGCTGCGGTGACAGCTCTGAAACATGTGGGTATTGCTCTAGCAATACTATCTAGACTGGTAGAATAGTATGCTATTGGGGATGCTCAATGCTGGTGTTATGGTGAGAGTTAGTTTTAATGCATGAAATGTACACACAGCTTCTGGTGTTAGTTAAAAAATATCTACTTTGAGGCAGTCATATAGTGGTTACATCATAGTTACATAGTTACATAGTTAATACGGTTGAAAAAAGACATACATACATCAAGTTCAACCAAGGGATAGGTGGTGATGCGAATCCCAAAAGGAATTGAGACTCAGATTTCTACACGTTTTCATAAGCATTAATGTTTTTTACTTTTAAGAAGTCGTCTAAACCCTCTTTAAAACTGTCTACTGTTCCTGCTATGACCACGTCCTGAGGAAGTCTATTCTACAACTTCACAGTTCTTACAGTAAAGAAGCTTTGACGCTTCCGGAGACTGAACTTTTTCCTCTCCAATTGGAGGCAGTGCTCCCTTGTCTTTTGAGCGCATTTTACATGGAACAACTGTTCACAATATTTTTTGTATGGCCCATTTATATATTTGTATAGGTTAATCATGTCCCTGCTTAGGCTACTTTCACACTTGCGCTTGATCGGATCCGTTCTGAACGGATCCGATCATATTAATGCAGACGGAGGCTCCATTCAGTACGGATCCGTCTGCATTAATAACTTAGAAAAATTTCTAAGTGCGAAAGTAGCCTGAGCGGATCCGTTCAGACTTTCAATGTAAAGTCAGTGGGGGACGGATCTGCTTGAAGATTGAGCCATATGGTGTCATCTTCAAGCGGATCCGTTCCCATTGACTTACATTGTAAGTCTGGACGGATCCGCACGCCTCCGCACGTGCGGAGGCGAGTGGAGCAGAGGCTGAACGCCGCCAGACTGATGCAGTCTGAGCGGATCTGCATCCATTCAGACTGCATCAGGGCTGGACGGAAGCGTTCTGCTCCGCTCGTGAGCTCCTTCAAACGGAGCTCACGAGCGGACAGCAGAACGCTAGTGTGAAAGTAGCCTTAGACGTCTCTTCTCAAGACTAAATAAATTCAATTATTTTAATTTCTTCATAACTAAGACCCTCCATTCCCCTTATCAGTTTAGTCGCTCTCCTCTGTACTTTTTCCAGCTGCAGTGTATCCTTTCTATGTACTGGTGCCCAGAATTGAACTGCTTATTCCTGATAAGGCCGCACCAACGCTTTGTAACGTGGTAATATTACATCCCTGCCCCGTAAGTCCATGCCTTGTTTAATGCATGACAATATCCTGGTGGCCTTAGAAGCAGCTGATTGACAGTGTGCCGTAATTTGATCTACCATCCACAAGGACACCCAAATGCTTCTCCTAAGTGACGCTCCCAGTACTAAATCACCTAGGACATATGAAGCACAGAGAGTATTACTACCAAGATGCATAAATTTACATTTGTCCACATTGAACCTCATTTGCCAAGTTGATGCCCTATCACTGAGTGTTCAAGTCAGATTGTAGTATATGGAAATCTTCCATAGACTGTACAGGTCTACACAGCTTAGTGTCATCTTCAAAAATACATATGGTGCTATTAATCCCATCCTCAATATCATTAATAAATACATTAAATAATAAAGGGCCCAGCACTGAACCTTGGGGTACACCACTTATAACCTGGGACCATTCTGAATAGGAAGCATTGACCACAACTCTCTGGACACGGTCCTTCAGCCAATTTTCAATCCAATTACAAACTATACTTTCCAAGCCTATAGAGCTTACTTTACCTATTAAGTGTCTATGAGGGAAAGTATCAAAAGCCTTTGCAAAATCCAGAAACACTACATCCACAGCTGCCCCTCTGTCGAGGCTACTACTCACCTCCTCATAAAAACAAATCAGGTTAGTCTGACAACTTCTGTCCTTGGTACACCCATGCTGGTTATCACTAATAATATTATTTATAGTCACAGGAGTATATAGTCCCTTAAGAGTCCTTCAAACATTTTTCCCACAACAGAAGTTAAACTAACTGGTCTATAATTACCTGTGGAGGACTTTGATCCTTTTTTGAATATAGGCACCACGTTTGCCTTGTGCTAGTCCCTAGAGAATCTTTGAAAAATATAATCAGGGGCACAGCAATGACTGAACTGAGCTCTTTAAGCACTCTTGGGTGTAATCCATCTGGACCCGGAGCCTTGTTCACATTTATCCTATTTAACTTCTCTATTTAACTGAGTTCTTTGCAAGAAACACACAACACTATGTGTGGAGAAAAAGAGGCACAGCACACCAACATCAAAACCTCATCCCAACTGTGAAGTATGATGGTGGGGGCATCATGGTTTGGGGCTGCTTTGCTGCGTCAGGGCCTAAACAGATTGCTATCATCGAAGGAAAAATGAATTCCCAAGTTTATCAAGACATTTTGCAGGAGAACTTAAAGGGAACCTGTCACCAGTTTTATGGTGTCCTAACTAAGGGCAACATAAATAAGTGACTGATTCTCTTAGCAAAATGCTGGGTCACTTTCTTTAATTGACCCAGTCAATCTGCCAACATCTTGTATTGAAAATCTCCAGCTCATAATGATGAATTCTATATATTTATGAGCTCCTGACTCTCCCCGCCTACCTGCTGCTGATTGACAGTTATTTTCCATATAAATCAGCAGCAGGTGGGCAGGGGAGTGGCTATAGCTCTGAATTTAAAAAACGCTGGACTCAAATAAGCTCATTAGCATGCGGCATGTGGCATCTTTGTGTGTATATTATGAGGTAACCATCTGTCACACCAGTAAGTGAATACATCTAAGGTACTTTTTAGTAGTTAATGATTGTATATAATTAGTTACATTATAATCAAATATCCACATGACAGGTTCCCTTTAAGGCCATCTTTCCACCAGCTTAAGCTCAACAGAAGATGGGAGTTCCAACAGGACAACGACCCAAAGCATAGAAGTAAATCAACAACAGAATGGCTTAAAGAGGACCTTTCACTTGTATAAACTATGTGAACTGAGTATGCTGCTATATAGAGCGGCGCCCGGGGATCTCACTGCACTTACTATTATGCTCCGGTACCTTTGCTCCTTAAGTTATAGTAGGCGGGTCTTCCCTTGTCCTGTGGGCGTCTCCTTCTCCTAGGCTGCAGCGCTGGCCAATCGCAGCGCACAGCTCACAGCCTGGGAGAAAAAAACCTCCCAGGCTGTGAGCTGTGCGCTGCGATTTTCCACCTGCACTGTGAATGTTTACATGGTGTGTTCAATAAAAACATGGTAACATGTAATTCTTTGTGTTATTAGTTTAAGCAGACTGTGATTGTCTATTGTTGTGACTAAGGCTACTTTCACACTGGCGTTTCAGGGTCCGTCTGTGAGATCCGTTTCAAGGCTCTCACAAGCGGCCCCAAACGGATCAGTTTAGCCCCAATGCATTCTGAATGGATAAGGATCCCTTCAGAATGCATCAGTTTGGCTCCGTTCCGCCTCAATTCTGCTCTGGAAGCGGACACCAGAGTTTTGGTGTTTGCCTGGCGGTGCAGAGCCGAAGGGATCCGTCTTGACTTACAATGTAAGTCAATGGGGACGGATCCGTTTACATTGACACAATATGGTGCAATTGTAAACGGATCCGTCCCCCATTGACTTTCAATGTAAAGTCAGGAGTCCCTATTAATATACCATCGGATTGTAGTTTTCTCCAATCCGATGGTATATTTTAACTTGAAGCGTCCCCATCACCATGGGAACGTCTCTATGTTAGAATATACCATCGGATTTAAGTTAGATCGTGAAAACTCAGATCCGACAGTATATTCTAACACAGAGGCGTTCCCTAGTGATGGGGACGCTTCAAGTTAGAATATACTAAGAACTGTGTACATAACTGCCCCCTGCTGCCTGGCACCACCCGATCTCTTACAGGGGGCTGTGATCCGCACAATTAACCCCTCAGGTGCCGCACCTACCTGCTCAGACCTAGGATTTTTAGCATTTATATAGAGACTAGAGACTGAGAGATTAATTGCCAAAGAAAGCAAAACTAACCTCAAAATGTTCTTCAATTACATAAATGTTAAAAAGTATAAATCTGAAGGTGTCGGCCCTTTTAAAGAGTAATGAGCGGGGAGTCGCAGAGGGCGACGAGGAGAAAGAAAAGCTGTTAAATATTTTTTCTCTCCAATGTATTCACTGAGGAAAATAAACTGTCAGATGACATGCTGAATATAAAAATTAATTCCCCATTAAAAGTGTCCTGTCTGACCCAGGAAGAAGTACAACAGCGACTTAAAAAGATTAAAATAGACAAATCGCCAGGACCGGATGGCATACACCCCCGTATCCTAAGGGAATTAAGTAATGTCATAGCCAGACCCTTATTTCTGATATTTGCAGACTCTATACTGACAGGGAATGTCCCACAGGATTGGCGCCTGGCAAATGTGGTGCCAATACTCAAAAAGGATCCAAAAACAGAGCCTGGAAACTATAGGCCGGTAAGTTTAACATCTGTTGTGGGTAAACAGTTTGAAGGTTTTCTGAGAGATGCTATGTTAGAGCATCTCAACAGAAATAAGCAAATAACGCCATATCAGCATGGCTTTATGAGGGATCGGTCATGCCAAACTAATTTAATCAGTTTCTATAAGGAGGTAAGTTCTAGACTTGACAGCAGCGAATCAATGGATGTCGTATATCTGGACTTCTCCAAAGCATTTGACACTGTACCACATAAAAGGTTAGTATATAAAATGAGAATGCTGGGACTGGGAGAAAACGTCTGTATGTGGGTAAGTAACTGGCTGAGTGATAGAAAACAGAGGGTCGTTATTAGTGGTACACACTCAGATTGGGTCACTGTCACTAGTGGGGTACCTCAGGGGTCAGTATTGGGCCCTATTCTCTTCAATATATTTATTAATGATCTTGTAGAAGGCTTGCATAGTAAAATATCAATTTTTGCAGATGACACTAAACTGTGTAAAGTAATTAACACTAAAGAGGACAGTATACTACTACAGAGCGATCTGGATAGACTGGAGGCTTGGGGAGATAAGTGGCAGATGAGGTTTAACACTGACAAATGTAAAGTTATGCACATGGGAAGGAATAATGCAAGTCACCCGTACATACTAAATGGTAAAACACTCGGTAACACTGACATGGAAAAGGATCTAGGAATTTTAATAAACAGCAAACTAATCTGCAAAAACCAGCATCAGGCAATTGCTGCCAAGGCCAATAAGATAATGGGTTGCATCAAAAGGGGCATAGATGCCCGTGATGAGAACATATACCTACCACTTTACAAATCATTAGTCAGACCTCACATGGAGTACTGTGTACAGTTCTGGGCTCCTGTGAACAAGGCAGACATAGCAGAACTGGAGAGGGTCCAGAGGAGGGCAACAAAGTAATAACCGGAATGGGGGCAACTACAGTACCCTGAAAGATTATCAAAATTAGGGTTATTCACTTTAGAAAAAAGACGACTGAGGGGAGATCTAATTAATATGTATAAATATATCAGGGGTCAGTACAGAGATCTCTCCCATCAGCTATTTATCCCCAGGACTGTGACTGTGACGAGGGGACATCCTCTGCGCCTGGAGGAAAGAAGGTTTGTACACAAACATAGAAGAGGATTCTTTACGGTAAGAGCAGTGAGACTATGGAACTCTCTGCCTGAGGAGGTGGTGATGGTGAGTACAATAAAGGAATTCAAGAGGGGCCTGGATGTATTTCTGTAGTGTAATTATTTTTACAGGCTATAGCTACTAGAGAGGTATCGTTGATCCAGGGAGTTATTCTGATTGCCTGATTGGAGTCGGGAAGGAATTTTTTATTCCCCTAAAGTGGGGAAAATTGGCTTCTACCTCACAGTTTTTTTTTTTTTTTGCCTTCCTCTGAATCAACTTGCAGGTTAACAGGCTGAACTGGATGGACAAATGTATTTTTTCAGCCTTATTTACTATGTTACTATGTTACTATATATTTATAAAAATTTGGGGATGTTTTTGCTTTTTTTGCTACCTGCTGTTCGTTCTGTATCTTTTCTAATTTTATCTCCTTTTTGCAGATTTTATTAAGGGCTTTGTAATCTTCAAATCTTACAGCTGACCCCTCAGATTTGTATTTTTTTAAACGCCCTCTTTAGTCTTTTACTGCCCTTATTACAGTAGCTGTAAGCCAATTTGGGGGGGGGGGGGGGGTCAGGTTCATTTTAGCCTTTTATACTCATTAGAATTGTCATTTTTGGAGGGTCTAACCTCTCCCTCTATTGTTAGATTCTAGCCTTTGTTTAATCTTTCCTTGACTGAACTTTGAGTTGAGCCCTGTCTGGTGGTCATGTATCAGTGTGATGACTGTATGTCTTACACTCAGCAATAGCAACATTATTAGTGCTGCTTCATGCGGAATCACCTTGATACACACCATCTGTATACCTGACATGTCCTCCATCTTTTGGTGGGTGACAGCGGCATAGGCCAGTGGATTGCGGCATCTGCCTTTCTGCTGGTTCTCTATTCTGTTATTTCTAGTATTTTATATATCATGATATGTCTATTATAATTAAATAAACTATATTTTTGGAATATTTTGGGCATTCTTTTTGTTGTTTGTTCTTTAACAACATTGTAGGTTTATATTAGTACTGTGTGGTAGCACAGGGGAAATGTCCTAGATTACCCTGCTATACATTGACATGGCTCAGTATTACAGGCCAGCACAGCGCCCCTGCTGGTGATTTCACGGGGGCAGTCACCATTCCTTCCTTATGTAATTATTATTTTTTTCTCTATGACCACAGGGACCTTGTACTGGATCCAGTGGACATCATGCCGACGCCAGCAACACCCTGGATGAGGTAGGACCAAATGCTTCCGTTGCTGGCTGGATTTATTTTTCCATCACATTATACACTGCTCGTTTCCAAGGGTTACTACTAGAGATGATCGAATCAAAGCTGACGAAGTGGAATTTGTTCCGAATTTCAGGACAAATTTGATTTGCTCCGAATTAGAATTTCCTCACGCTTCGTGGTAACAAATCACACTTTTTCCTAAAATGGCTGCTGCACATGTGAGGACATGGAGAAAGGAACTCTGGGAAGGCGGGATCACCCATAATTCCATGCATGCAGCCAATCAGCACCCAGCCATCCCTGTGATGTCACAGCCCTAAAAATAGCGCCGCCATCTTAGATTCTGCCATTTACCAGTGTACTTAGTGCAAGGTGAGACGTCTGCAGGTGCTAGGGACAGTGATAGAAAATACTTCATTGTGCTGAAAAAAAATAAAATTTACAAGTTCAAAGCTTATTAAAGGTGTAGGGAAAGGATAGGGAGGAATCATTCCACTGCATTTATGTTGAAAAGGGTTCAGTTGGGGAGGTTATATATAGCCTGGGTATTGGGTAATAGGAACATTCCTATTACACCTTTCAAAACTGACTGGGGATCCAAATTTCCATTATACAGCTCTGTAATTCCAGCAAACCATTCTTATTAGGGTGCTTGTGCTGATTGATACAGGCATTAACAGGGTTTATTACAAGGCAATATTTCTACATCGTATTTGCCCTTGTGCGGTGTTTTAGCGTAAAAATAAAAAATATTTTTGCCGCTCAGCAGTGCAGTTATATCTTGTAAAGCCTTTTGTGGGGTGTATTAGCGGAAAAAGAAAAAATATATTTGTCCCTTAGCTGTACATTTATTTGTTGTAAAGCCTTTTGTGACATGTATTAGCTGAAAAAGAAAAATTATATTTGCAGCTCAGCGGTGCAGTTATTTCTAGTAAAGCCTTTTGTGGGGTGTTTTTTAGCGTAAAAAGAAAAAATATATTTGCGGCTCAGTGATGCAGTTATTTCTTGTAAAGCCTTTTGTGGGGTGTTTTAGCGTAAAAAGCTAAAATATATTTGCCACTCAGCAGTGCAGTTTTTTGTTCTAAAGCCTTTTGTTACGTGTATTAGCTGAAAAAGAAAAAATATATTTGCAGCTCAGCGGTGCAGTTATTTCTAGTAAAGCCTTTTGTGGGGTGTTTTTAGCATAAAAAGAAAAAATATGTTTGCCGCTCAGCAGTGCAGTTATTTGTTGTAAAGTCTTTTGTGACGTGTATTAGCAAAAAAATAAAAAATATATTTGCTGCTCAGTGGTGCAGTTATTTCTTGCAAAGCCTTTTCTAGGGTGTTTTAGCGTAAAAAGAAAAAATATATTTGCCGCTCAGCAGTGCAGTCATTTGTTGTAAAGCCTTATTTGCCTCTCAGTGGTGCAGTTATCTCTTGTAAAGCCTTTTTGGGGTGTTTTAATTTCCTTTTTATTTATTTATTGGATCTACCAGTATGTCAGACAGAGAAGTGCCAGGCCCTGCACAGGGGAGTGGCAGAGGCTTAAATGTTTCTGGAGCTGGCACAGGTCGCAGCAGAATAAGGGGTTGCAGCGAGAGGCCTGAGCTCCTGGTGTCATCTAATGGTCGTGTCTTGACCAGCAACCCAGCGGTTCTGGAATGGTTGACTCAGATATCCCCAGCCAAGAGTGGGTGGGGAGCCTCTGACACAATGCTTAGTTGGCATGGCCCGGGAGCAGGGCATGTGCCCCCACTGTCCTGAACCTTCCTCTGGCATTTTCAGTTCCCTCACCACTAGAAATATTATCTGCTGTAAGCTTGGCTCCACTTTTCAGCAAGGAAGAGCTACTAGAGGACAATCAACAGCTACTGCCCAGCCAAGACATGGAGTTAACATCCGCTAGACGGGTAACTAGTGATGAGGAGAGTGGGTTGGGAGCTGGTGTTGCGAGTGGTCAGGCGGTTGAGGAGGAAATCAGTGATGTACAGACCGCACTCGATGATAATGATGATTTTGTAGCTGATCGCACTTGGGAGACGGACGACTAAGGGGCTTCCTCATCATTGGGAGAAGAGGGTGGCAGCTTGCCTATGAGCCAGCAGCGGAGCCAGCAAGTCAGTAGCGTGGCCAGGAGTCCGCAGGGTGGCAGCAGTGCTAGGTTGGTAGCCAAACGTGCCCAGGGTACACCACCTGCTTCGCGGGAGCCTACCTGCCCGGGAAGTAGTGGTGCAGGGGTTCACAGAGGCAGCGGTGGTAGCAGTCAGTCAGTGTGGAGTGTTGAGGATAAAATCACCTACTTGGCGGTTTGGCAGTTGTTTTTAAAGGCGCTGTAGGAGGTGAACATGGCCATATGTCGAATCTGTGGGCAGAAGGTGAAGCATGGCCAGGGTGCCAATGTTGGCACTATGGCCCTGTGTCAACATAAAGTGGCCTGCGAAAAGGAATAAATGTAACGCACAAGAGTAACTACTGTCCCAAGAGGTGCACTCAGTCGAGTGGACTCACCCAGTTCACTCCAAAAAGCAATACAATAACAATAACAAGGATAACTGGGCACTCTCAGGATATCTGGACCATTTGCCATTTTTTAGCATATAATGACATATAATAACAATAAATAACAGTATGTACTGGCGGTATTGATAAATAACCTGTTACAACTATAAACACAATATGCAGTATAACAATGTAAAACAAAATGGAAAATAATGCTTTAAAATATATAAAAAATTTGAGGAATAAAATGGAATGGTCGATAATAAATAGTATGAATATTCGGACGAATATTCGTATGGAAAAAGTCTCGTAACTGATGGTAGCGATAAACCAGTATCCTCTAGCAATGTCCCATTCGATATAATAACAGGGGCATCCGAAAGTTCTCAAAGTCCCAATACGCAATCAATGCACAAACTTAAGCGGCGTCCCGCTAATAGCATTCACCAGAGACGTCCCACTGGAATATTAGTAACAAGAGTTTTTAAATCGCTGGATATAATCGCTGGATAAAATCGAACGGTCTTACCGTCACCCTTAATAAGTCAATGAAGGTGGTATTATGGTCCTCTGAGTATGCAGACCAATAATTCGTCATAAATTCACACACTGGCAATTGTTTGGCACGTGCAGTCAGGCCTTCACCATGGAATCAGTCTTTACAGGTTGTTTTCCGAATATACCATTCGTTCGACAGATGATCCTTCTTTGCGACAATCCAGTCAATTCTCCAGCTTCCCAAGTGGTCCAGAATTTGGGGTCCTGTCTAGGCTAGACGCGTTTTCGAAAGACGAAAAAAAAGGGGGTCAGTCAGCACATACCAAACCACAGGAGCACATTGCTGCAGCAGGGAACAACATTAAAAGACGAAACATGCAATGCGACAACTCACTGCAATGTAAAGTACAAAATTGCATAATAATTACAAGTGCTACACTATAAGTGAGAGATACTTGGCAAATCGTTTTGTACAAAATAATCTGAGCCCGTCTGCCGCACGTCAAGGCGATCTCTGTTTAGACGGGTTCCTAAAACTAAATTCTACCTGTTAAGTGCCATGACGGCTACTATACACTACAGGGAGTGTAGGTTCCACATGCATGCTGGGTCTGCTTCAATAACTGTAATTTTGGGTGCCAAACTGGCCTCCACTGTATCAAATGAGTGCAGGTACCAACATGCATGCAGGCCCACTCCACAGCACCCCCGGCGCCAAATGGCCACCAAAGACTGCAGTGAGGGTCCACAGACTATTTTGGGGTATCGCATTACCCCTTCCTCAGTCGCTATCAGTCCCCCAAAGATTCCTTTCTTATATAGTCAATGAGCTATTCCAAAAACCTGGATAAAGTGTTCCAAAAACCTGGAGTGGATCAACTGTTTGGTCCATTCTACCTTATTACATCTGTTGCCATTTGTCAAATCCTCACAATATTAAATACAATATAATTAACAATATACCTTTAATATATATAAAAATATATGCCAAATTAAACCTAAAATATATTCACAATATAATAATGATATTCACAATATAAAAACTGAATCCTGCTCTAATTTGTCTTTGCAGCTGAATATGTAACAACCCCTTCATCCCTATATAGATATAAGCCTGGTGGTTCCAATAAGACAAAAAAAACGCATCTGACACCATGCAGTTCGGATGCGTTTTTTTTTTTTTTGTAAACCCCTTGGACACCTTTTTATAGTCCTTCTGTGTTCATTACAGTGTCCTGGACAGTGTCCAGGGACAAAATCTAAGAGAAATATGTTCTTAAACATCGTATATAATAACCACCTAATACTTTATTGGTGGACCATATCTACTCTGATGATCTACCTAAAAGGAGAACACTATCTTACTCGAAGATCTTCATAAAGTGTATTCCACGGTGATATTCAAGTTGTTCCAGGAAGTATTATTGATTCAGCAATTGAGACAAAGATGGGAGATCAAAACCCTGAAAAGGTGTATAGAAGTTAATCAGATTCCGAAAGGATTAACCTTTAATAAAGTGCCCACCCAAGATCTCTGTAACGTAGAGTTTGAAAAAGAATGGGACGGTCTGTTACACGAACAGTCCGTCGCATTAACTTATTTAATTATTAAGAGACGTTCAGAGATATTGGAAGAGACCTCTAAGAAGATAGCGGAAATGAGAGTTATAGTGGATAGATTTCCCAAGAATGAAGAATTGAAGAATTGCCACTCCAAGTTATGCAATAATCTAGATAGAATAGAAAGAGAAATTATTGAAAAGAAGGTAAAAAAATTCTATATTAATAGGAAGGGGAGAAGGGAATGGAGGGATCACGACACAGAAGGAGGAATGATAGATGGTTTGGAGTACACGCAACAACCAGAATTGAACACTTTAAGGGAAGATCACATTAGGGATAAGGATTCACATAAACACATTAATGTTAATGTACGGGTCCACAATAGATTTAAAATCTTAGAAGATAGAGAACATTTTTAGACCAGACACCTCCACATCACAGGATTCGCACGAGACAGAGATCACCTGGAAGAAGACCACTACCAGTTCACCTATACACACCTGTAGATCACTCTTACAATTTGAGGACCAGATCACAGAACTCATGATCAGATCACAGAACACAGAATCCACGACAGTACCACAAGACACAAACAACAGGGAGACCAGACAATCAACACCACAAGTCACACAAACGGAATCACTCACCCAGGGGGAGGTATCACGAGGAAGGAAGGGCAGGATTAGGAGGGGAAAGAGAAAGGCAGTATCAGAGATAACAGGATGCCAGGTTTAGAATGACTTCATTATACATTTGAGTACTTTCACCTTGTCCATGTCACGACCATGGTAATGGTCGTGACTCTTTGGTCGCATGCAGTTGTCAGCGGTTTGTTCTTTGTTGTCAACCACAGGTGAGGGCTCTGGGTTTGTTGCCTCATGTGTGGTTGCCATTGGCAACATATGGTTGTTGGCAGTGTAGCAGCTGGAGCTGGTGGTTAGGCGACTCGCTGTCACGGCATGGGGTTGCCTCTGGCAACGTGTGAGTTTTAGTGTTCACTTTCTATGTTTGGTGTTGGGGAGTTTGTTCTGTGTACACTTCTCCTTTAAGTGACACTTACCTTCTCTGGTGATGAAAGGGTTAACTCCTTTCCTGGTGTGTGTGTGTGTGTGTGTGTGTGTGTGTGTGTGGTTGTGGCTGCTTGGGCTATTTAGCTCCTGCTGGAAGCCAGAAGTCTGAGGGGTACTCCTGCCATGTTTATGCTGGAGTCATCCTCCTGGTTCATTTACCCTCTGCCCAGTGAGGGCCACCCTTGTGGTCATAAAAAGTTATGCATGATGTTAAGTTGATGTTGTTATCCTTTCTAGTTTATTGCAGCTATGGATGTCCTGGTTACCTGTGTGTTTTGTGATGTGCTGTTCCTTGGTGTTTGTGTGTGGACAGCAGTACTGGTGCATGGGTTCTAGTCAGCGAGGCTGTGGCAGGTAGGTTTGGAACTGGTATAGTTCACCTGCCATATCCATATGTCTGTATATGTTCCCCCTTCCTTTCAGCTTGGCCAGTGAGACTCCTGTTCGTCCGTGTCTAGGAAGAACAGGTCGTCTTACCCGGCTCCTAGTCCAGGGATCCCTGAGGACTAGTAGGGACCCGATTTTTCTGGTGTATGAGCCCTCCTACCTTCTTGGTTGGCTCATGTGGTTAGGAGTCAGGGTCAGAATTAGGGATGTGATAGGAGGTGACCTGATCCCTGATCCTGTGGTCCTGGCCTAGCAGCTACCATCCATCCTCTTACATCGCACGGCTGAGAGTTTCCCTCACTCTCAGTTGTGACAGTCCAATACCGAAAGACAATTATTGAACAAGGGTTTAAAATTTTCCCAGACGGCGAAACTGAACAAATTTGAGACCTTTATTGGAGTGGAGAAGTTCATGCGACGTCTCTGCTTAAAGAAATACTTCCTAAAGAATCCTATAGTTACCCTAGGAACGAAATGAGTGAGGAGATGGCCACTTTCAAAAAATGAGTAGAAAATTACCTACGTTGGGTAAAGGAGAAAACAAGATACGCACGCCAAAACCTTACTAAGGAAGAAATTAGAGTATTAAAGATTTTGCAGAAAGAGATCAGTATTATTATCCGCCCTGCTGATAAGGGCGGATCAATAGTAGTGCAATGTGTGGAACAGTATAATGCTGAATGCCTAAGACAACTGTCAGATAAGGATACCTATAGAAAATTGACAGGAGATCCGACACAAATATTTTATAAAGAATTGGTAGATTTGTGTCAAGGAGGAAGCAAAGGCGCGTTTTTAAAACAAAAAGAGTTTGATTTTATTATTAATAAATACCCACGGACACCAGTCTTTTATATAATACCCAAAATACACAAGGACATGGTCAATCCTCCAGGACGCCAAATTGTATTGGGGATTGATTCCCTGACTTGTAATTGATCTCAATATATAGATATATTACTACAACCGAGGGTGAAGAAAACTCAGTCGTACACAATAGATACCATGCAAATAATTAAATTAATAGAGAATATGGCATTTGAAGAGACTTGGTTGATGGGCACACTGGATGTACAATCGTTGTACACAGTGATTGATCATGTACAAGGTATAGAAGCAGTGAGATCCCAACTGCAGGAAGAGGGAAGTGTATAAACAAGTGGAATTTTTTATTTAATAGTATCGATTTATTTTATCTCATAACTATTTTAATTTTAATGGGGATTTTTATTTACAGACTTGGGGTACAGCCATGGGCACCAGGTTCGCACCCAGTTATGCAAATTTATGCATGTATAAATCGTTGGTTGTTACGATAAAAAATGTCAGTTAAATATATCATATAGGAGACACACAGTGATATTTGAGAAGTGAAATGAAGTTTATTGGATTTACAGAAAGTGTGCTATAATTGTTTAAACAAAATTAGGCAGGTGCATAAATTTGGGCACTGTTGTCATTTTATTGATTCCAAAACCTTTAGAACTAATTATTGGAACTCAAATTGGCTTGGTAAGCTCAGTGACCCCTGACCTACATACACAGGTGAATCCAATTATGAGAAAGAGTATTTAAGGGGGTCAATTGTAAGTTTCCCTCCTCTTTAAATTTTCTCTGAAGAGTAGCAACATGGGGTCTCAAAACAACTCTCAAATGACCTGAAGACAAAGATTGTTCACCTTCATGGTTTAGGGGAAGGATACAGAAGCTGTCTCAGAGATTTCAGCTGTCTGTTTCCACAGTTAGGAACATATTGAGGAAATGGAAGACCACAGGCTCAGTTCAAGTTAATGCTCGAAGTGGCAGACCAAGAAAAATCTCGAATAGACAGAAGCGACGAATGGTGAGAACAGTCAGAGTCAACCCACAGACCAGTACCAAAGACCTACAACATCATCTTGCTGCAGATGGAGTCACTGTGCATCGTTCAACCATTCGGCGCACTACTTTACACAAGCAGATGCTGTATGTGAGAGTGATGCAGAGGAAGCCTTTTCTCCGCCCACAGCACAAAAAGTGCCGCTTGAGGTGGGCTAAAGCACATTTGGACAAGCCAGCTTCATTTTTGAATAAGGTGCTGTGGACTGATGAAACTAAAATTGGCTGGATCTTTCAACAAGACAACGACCCTAAGCACTGCTCAAAATCCACTAAGGCATTTATGCAGAGGAACAAGTACAACGTTCTGGAATGTCCATCTCAGTCCCCAGACCTGAATATAATTGAACATTTGCGGTGTGACTTAAAGAGAGCTGTCCATGCTCGGAAGCCATCAAACCTGAATGAACTAAAGATGTTTTGTAAAGAGGAATGGTCCAAAATACCTTCAACCAGAATCCAGACTCTCACTGGAACCTACAGGAAGCGTTTAGAGGCTGTAATTTCTGCAAAAGGAGGATCTACTAAATATTGATTTCCTTTCTTTTTTGTGGTGCCCAAATTTATGCACCTGCCTAATTTTGTTTAAATAATTATAGCACATTTTCTGTAAATTCAATAAACTTCATTTCACTTCTCAAATATCACTGTGTGTTTCTCCTATATGATATATTTAACTGACATTTTTTATTGTAACAACCAACAATTTATACAGGAAAATAATGACGATTAACAAGGTTGCCCAAACTTTCGCATCCCACTGTATGTATGCAAACACGTGCATGCATGTATGATATATATGCATGCATTAATTGACACTTTATAGGATGATGTGCGCAGATGTGCCCAGCATCTGCGCACATCTGCCCTTAGTGGCCCACAGGGGCTCATGGTGGCCCCTGTGGGAAATATGTGGTCCCTGAAAGCTGTGCCCCCTTATAATCTATGCGCCCCCTTATAGATATGTAATGTCCCCTATATACCCCAGTATCAGTGTATACATGTGTATGGATGTGCCCTAAGCATCCATATACATGTATATTATACATATATCCCCCTCCTTTACCTGAAACCAGATGCATCAGTGTAAATGTGCCCCAAGCATTCACACTGATGCAATCTGGCTGATTGCATCAGAATGACCGAACAAGGGGGCGGTCATCCTGATGGATACAAAGAACTCAGGTTCAACAGAATCTGAGTCCTTTGTTCTAATTATCTCCAGCGCTGCTGGAGATAATTATGCATGATAGGAGGGATGGAGAAACCTCCCCTCCTTCTATTATGCGCATTCCGGCAGCGCGATTACTATTGCGCTGTCCGGAATGAAAGGTGCTGCAGGCGGGAGATCAAAGGCTTCTCCAACCTGTCAGCAAATGGCGCGGCCTTGCTGTGCGTGTGCAGGGACGCGCGGGCAGGCGCGGTGACGTCAGATCACCGCGCCGGGCCAACGTGTCCTAGCTGTGCCGCTCGCACAGCGCATGCGCCATGGCCCGGGAGTGCGGGCTGCGGGATATAAATATCCGGCAGCCCTGCACTGGGGAGAGTTGGATCCCTACCGGCCCCCTGAAGGAGAGCGGAGACTGCTCTCAGAAAGAACGGAGCGCCCCCCTGATGGAAGAGGATCAACCCCTGGACAAATGAGCGCCCCCTAGACGAACAAGCAATCTGAGTATCCCCCTCTTCTTATACCGCTACCCCACCAACGATATTACCCCTATTTGCCCATATCCCCTATCCCACAAATGATTTGCCCACATCCCCTATCCCTATACCTCCTCCCATATCACTTACACTACCCCCATCTATCCCACCAACGTATCCCTACTCCCATCATCCCTATACCACCCCTGCAGGCATCCATATTAACCCTTGCAGTGCTGTCCCATACCCTAACCCTACAGGAGCATCCCTGCTCTCTATACTGTACCCCCGTAATGTCTGTGGCCTGCATTCACCCCTGCAGTGCCACCGTTAACCCTTCGTCGATCTTTTAGGGATAGCATTAGTCAGGTGGGGTGGGCTGCTAATACATGTGTGTACTGTATTAGATAGCTTTGTGGGTGGAATTTGGGAACTGTGTAGTGTAGTTTAGTGCTGTATTTATAGTACTGTATTGTTAGTGTATTGCATGCGTAGTGTATTGTTGGTTGTAAATTAGCGATAGTTTAGTAAGGCGCATGCAGCTAGCTTACTCATTAGCGTAAGGCAAAGTATAGTGAAAGTATTGTAGTGTTATTATTGTAAAGGTATAAATAGGCGGAGTCATCAATAGACGGCTCCTCCTATTTATGAATACTAATGACCAATATTTGCATAAATATTGGTGAATAATATTCTCCCTTTACAGTATGTCTTTGAAGTGTTGGAGGAAACCCACGCAAACACAGGGAGAACATACAATCTCCATGCTGTTTCTTAGTCAGATTCGAACCATGAACCCCAGCACTGCAAGGCACCAGTGCTAACCACTGAGCCACCGTGCTGCCCACATATTCATGAACTCATAAGAAATACACAATAATCAATGTTTTGCACAACAATCATCCATAATAATATAGCTAAATAGATAGAAAAACATAGAAAATAGGTAGAAAAATCACTAGAAAAACTGTGATCTGTATTCTGGTCACATAATCTTTGAAAGTACACTTTGGACAAGAAGATAATAATAAGATGTTTATCAGCCAATAATATTAGATTTTGCTTTGGCTTTATGACAATCAGAAATCTTATATTTGAACTATCAGTTCACATGCACACTCTAACTAAATTACAGTGCATGTGTTTGGGTTGGGGGAGTATACGAGATTTAGCTGTCATCTGATTTATTATTGAGGTAGCAGTTTACATAATGACTTTATGTTGTTTTTTGGTTTTATGTTATAGGAACATTTTGTATAACTCACAACAGGGTCATTTTGAGATGTTTGTCCAGCTAAAGTAACTTCTTCTATGTCATCAAATACATCAGATGCCTGGGAATTTATAAGTAATATTAATATAATAAAATGTACTGTTTGTTTATATACAAATTCTATAGATAGATAGATAGATAGATAGATAGATAGATAGATAGAAAGTATAAATTACACTTACAGTAATTGGATTTTCTCATTACCTCCACAACGGCACTGACAGGAGGGTGTCCCCGCCCCCAGGACAGGAAAAAACATAGGAGCAACAATTCAAAAGGCCTGCTCCCCCTTACCTCACCAGTGAGTAAGAAAGTACTCGGAGAAGATGCAAAAATAAATTTTGTATTAAATATCAAATTACATCATTTGACATCATAAGAAGCATAATATTTTCAGAAATCAATAGACATACATTTCATTCTGGGAGGGAAAAACTCAGTGCCGTTGTGGAGGTTATTGGAAAATCCAATTACCGGTAAGAGTAATTTATAATTTAGCAGAGTAATCTACTAGGGTGGGACAATAGTGGCAAGAACTCTACACCCAAAGGATAAGTCCATATTCTTTTGAACATCTAGTTTATAATGGTTGTAGAAAGTCATGGGACTCCCCCAGGTGGCCGCTTTACAAATCTGGTCTAAAGAGACCGAGGCTGATTCTGCCCAGGAGGTTGAAACTGCCCTAGTGGAGTGGGCTTTTATTCCTACAGGAGGTAATAGGTCTTTCTTGATGTAAGAAGTGGAAATGACATCCCGAATCTACCTGGCCACTTCTGTGAGAAGGTCTGTTAGATGTTCTTCTCTACTTACATGAAGTTCTTTGTTTTGGTTTCACTTTGTCATCTCCTTTCCTTCTCCCAGCTGTCACCTATTTACACTAATTGTCTCCCTTTATATTCCCTCCCATACTGCTTCACTTTGCGGTTTATACTTCTTCTTGGATTGTGTTCAGTGCTGGATGCTGCTTCTGCTGATTCCTCAGATAAGTCTGTTTCCTTTATTTGGGTTTCCTTGCTGGCTTGATTCTAGGTGACCCTGACCATCTGTATTAAGTGCAGGGAGCCGGTGGTCGTATCCCCTCACTATTATAGGGTTTTCAGGTGTCACATAGTATGAGGTACGTGGATATGCAATCGTCTACCTTAAAGACCTTTGCATGGGCATAGCAGTCAGGGAGAGCTCTAGGGGTTTTATAGGGCTCACCCATATGCTCCTTAGTTTGGGATCAAGCCAGTCGGATGTTTATTTATAAGTTCCAGCTTTCTGCAACACCATCCGTGACATGGAGGCTTCGTTAAAACTGAGGGGACCAGACTCAGATCCCAAGGTGGAACCATGGAACAAGCAGTCGGAACTTTTCTGGTAGCCCCCTTAATAAAGCGTTTAACAAGAGGGGAATCGGCCAGTCTTAAATCCAGAAAGGAGCTGAGGGCAGATATCTGAACCTTTAGAGTGGAGGGACGAAGACCTTTGTCTAGACCTGCTTGCAGGAACTCTAGAATTTGAGGGATGTCAGGAAAGAGAGAATTTTTTTAAAAGGTCTGGAAGGCTTTCCAGGTCCTTAGGTATATTTTTGAGGCGATTGGTTTGCGGCTTAGCATGAGGGTAGTAATCATGTCATCTGACAGACCCTTCTTTTTTAGTGCTGACCGTTCAATTTCCAGGCCGTCAGGTTCAGTTGTTTTAAGTTTGGATGCCACATGGGACCCTGATGAAGAAGGTCCGTGTTTTGTGGTAATGTCCAGTAAATCCCTTCGGACAGTTTCAGCAGTAGAGGAAACCAAGCTCTCCTTGGCCAGTAAGGTGCGATGAGGATCACACAAGCTCGTTCTTCCTGTATCTTCATCAGTGTCCTCAGTATTAGGCTGAAGGGGGGGAGGGGCATACAACAGAGTGCTCGGCCAAGGTTGGGCTAGGGCATCTAACCAAAGTGGATGGCCCAGCCCTGAGAGGGAGTAGAACTTTTTGGTTTGTCCGTTTTCCCTTGTGGCAAATAAGTCTATTTCCGGGCAGCCCCATTTTTCGCAGATCTTTTTGAATACTCGGGGATCTAAGGACCATTCTCCTTCTTTGACTGATGTCCGTCTCAAAAAATCAGCCACAAGATTTTGATCTCCTTTTACATGAACCGCCGAAAGGGACGATATTTTTTTTCTGGGCCGAAAAAAACCTGTCACGAGCTACTGCTGCTAAAGATCGACTTCTTGTCTCCCCTTGCCTGTTGAGTTAGGCAACAGCTGTAGTATTGTCAGACAATACTTTTACGTGCTTTGAGCAAGAGGGCGTGTGAAGAGATGTAACAACCTTGAAGATGGCCATGAGCTCTTTCACATTTGACAAGGCATTTATCATATCTGGGCCCCATTCGCCCTGTATGTACCTTCTGTTCGCATGGCCTCCCCAACCTGAACCACTGGCATCTTTGGTAATCAGCAACACATCCTTCTGTCTCTAATAGACTCCCGTGTCTAGGTGCTTATTTATTTGCCACCACCTTAGAGATGTTTTTACTGCCCTCGGGATGTAAACTTTCTTCTCCAGGGCAGAGATTGTACCGTTCCATGAGGAAAGGAGAAAGGACTGGATTACCCGAGAATGGCTCTGAGCCCATCTGACGGATGGGATCGTGGAGGTGAGAAGGCCCAGGATCATCATTATGTTCCTGAGGGTTGCCGTCCTCTGGGAGCAGAATCTGGAGACTGCCAGCATTATTCTCTCCTTCTTGCCTTCCGGTAAACAGGACATCAGAAGATGACAGTCCAGAAGAACTCTGAGAAAAAATTTTCTTCTTTCTGGGAACAGATCTGACTTCTTGAAGTTTATTATCCACCCTAGCGTGGTGAGACAGTCTTGGACCCGGGAGAGATGGAATTCTAGCATCTCTTTGGAGCTTGCCGCTATAAAAAAAATCGTCCAGATAAGGTATTATTAATATCTTTTGGAGATGTAGGTATTTTATGACGATTGATCTGTTTAGGGATTTTAGGTTTATTATCAGTCGGAAGGACCCATTTGGCTTCGGTACTAGGAAAACCGGAGAATAAAACGCCTTCCTGTATTGATCTTCTGGAACAGGAAGGAGTACTTCCTTTTTTATCAGGGAGAATACATCTGACTCTAGGCAAAGTTGTTTTCCCTCTAGGGAGAATCTCTTATTTATTGTAAAACGGTCTGGGAGAAGGGAGGTAAATTCGAGATTCAGACCGTCTTTTAGAGTATTTAAAACCCACGGGGAGGTATAGATGTTTTCCAAAGCTGGAAAAAAGGCCCTTAATCTGCCCCCTACTGGGTATCTGGCATCATTGGGAGGAGCGAGAAGTATTCTCGGGATTAAGCAGGAAACCTCTACCCCTACCTTTGGAAGGTTGACATTTCCTGGAACGTTCTTTCTTCTTAGGATCCGATCTGGTCTTTCTTTGACTCTGAAAGGACCGCCTCTGATGGTAGTATTTATTATCTAGAGGGAACCCTTTCTTTTTATCGGATGCCTTCTCAAGGATGTCATCTAACCCCGACCCGAACAGTCTGTCTCCCTCACAGGGGATGGAACACAGACAACTCTGAGAGCCTGCATCCCCCAACCATAAGCGAAACCAGACTGCTCTCCTAGCCACATTGGAGAGTGCAGGAGACCTGGCCAAGAGTCTGACGAGGTCCGCCAAGGCATCCGTTAAAAAGTTTGATGTTTTATTAACCCCTTAAGGACACAGCCTTATTTCACCTTAAGGACCAGGCCATTTTTTGCAAATCTGACCAGTGTCACTTTAAGTGGTGATAACTTTAAAACGCTTTGACTTAACCAGGCCATTCTGAGATTGTTTTTTCGTCACATATTGTACTTCATGAAACTCGTAAAATTAAGTAAAAAAATCATTTTTATTTATAAAAAAATACCAAATTTACAACAAATTGGTAAAAAATTGCAAATGTCCAAGTTTCAATTTCTCTACTTCTATAGTACATAGTAATACCTACAAAAAAAGTTATTACTTTAAATTCCCCATATGTCTACTTCACGTTTGGATCATTTTGGGAATGATATTTTATTTTGGGGGGATGTTACAAGGCTTAGAAGTTTAGAAGCAAATCTTCTAAACCCACTTTGTAGGGACCAGTTCAGGTCTGAAGTCACTTTGTGAGGCTTACATAATAGAAACCACCCAAAAAATGACCCCATTCTAGAAACTACACCCCTCAAGGTATTCAAAACTGATTTTACAAACGTCGTTTACCCTGGCAAATGGTGATAAAGAGTTAATAGCAAATGGTGATGATATTTCAGAATCTAGATTTTTGGGCAAATTTTCCATTTTAATAAATTTTTTCCTGTAAAAAAGCAAGGGTTAACAGCAAAACAAAATTTATTGCCCCGATTCTGTAGTTTGCAGAAACACCCCATATGTGGCTGTAAACTACTGTACGGGCACACAGTAGAGCGTAGAGGGTAAGATGCGCCGTATGGTTTTTGGAAGGCAGATTTTGCTGGACTGTTTTTTTTACACCATGTCCCATTTGAAGATCCCCCTGATGCACCCTAGAGTAGAAACTCCATAAAAGTGACCCCATCTAAGAAACTACAACCCTCAAGGTATTCAAAACTGATTTTATAAACTTTGTTAACCCTTTAGGTGTTGAACAAGATTTAATGGAAAATAGAGATACAATTTCAAAATTTAACTTTTTAGGCAGATTTTCCATTTATATATTTTTTTTCCAGTTACAAAGCAAGGGTTAGCAGCCAAACAAAACTCATTATTTATGGCCCTGATTCTGTAGTTTACAGAAACACCCCATATGTGGTTGTAAACTGCTGTACGGGTACACGGCAGGGCGCAGAAGGAAAGGAATGCCATACGGTTTTTGGAAGGCAGATTTTGCTTGACAGTTTTTTTTTTTTTTACACCATGTCCCATTTGAAGCTCCCCTGATGCACCCCTAGAGTAGAAACTCCAAAAAAGTGACCCCATTTTAGAAACTACGGGATAGGGTGGCAGTTTTGTTGGTACTAGTTTAGGGTACATATGATTTTTGGTTGCTCTAGATTACACTTTTTGTGAGGCAAGGTAACAAGAAATAGCTTTTTTGGCACCGTTTTTTTTGTTATTTACAACATTCATCTGACAGGTTAGAGCATGTGGTATTTTTATAGAGCAGGTTGTCACGGACGCGGCAATACCTAATATGTATACAATTTTTTTATTTATGTAAGTTTTACACAATGATTTCATTTTTGAAAAAAAATCATGTTTTAGTGTCTCCATAATCTGAGAGCCATAGTTTTTTCAGTTTTTGGGCGATTATCTTAGGTAGGGTCACATGTTCTGTGGGATGAGATGACGGTTTGATTGACACTATTTTGGGGGGCATATGCCCTTTTGATTGCTTGCTATTACACTTTTTGTGACGTAAGAAGACAAAAAACTGCCTTTTTTTACACCGTTTTTAGTTAAAAAAAATTACGGTGGTCATCTGAGGGGTTAGGTCATGTGATATTTCTATACAGCCGGTCGATACGGACGCGGCAATACCTAATATGTATACTTTTTTTTATTTATGTAAGTTTTACACAATGATTTCATTTTTGAAACAAAAAAAACATGTTTTAGTGTTTCCATAGTCTAAGAGCCATACTTTTTTCAGTTTTTGGGCGATTATCTTGGGTAGGGTTTGATTTTTGCGGGATGAGATGACGGTTTGATTGGTACTATTTTAGCGTACATGTGACTTTTTTATCACTTTTATTACCTTTTTTCAGAAGTAAGGTGGGCAATATTTCAATTTCCTCATAGTTTTTATTTTTTTATTTTTATGGCGTTCACCGTGCAGAGAAAGTAACATGACCGTTTTATAGATCAGGTTGTTACGGTTGCGGCGATACCTAATATGTGCGGCGATACCTAATATGTGTAGTGTATTTTATTTTTAACATTTTTATTCCGTTTATTTTTTATCTTTACTTTTTAATTTTATTTTATTTTTTTACTTTTATTTTTACCCAGACCCACTTGGTTCTTGAAGATCCAGAGGGTCTGATGTCTGTATAATACAGTCCAGTACACTATATAGTGTATTGTACTGTATTTTACTTACACTTTGTCTGAACAGATCTATGCCGTATTTGTTTCCCAGGACTTTTTTAACACGCTCTCTGATTTCTTATCCATGGGATCCCTCAAAACCCCTATGTCCTCAAACGGGAATGATGATTTTTTTTGAAATACAGGCAACAGGAGCGTCCACCTTAGGTGTTTTGTCCCATAAATTAGTTTCTTCTTCTTCAAAAGGATATTTCCTTTTGAAGGAATTTGGAACCGTGGTATTTTTTTTCAGGGTCCTTCCACTCTCTTGATGTTAAAGCCTTAATATTATCATGGATTGGAAAAACCCTTCTACGTTTTTCTCCTAGCCCTTGAAACATGTGATTCTGTATGGAGTGGACCTCCTTCACATCCTCAATATGCATGGTCGCACGGATAGATTTTAAAAGACCTTCCGACTCTTCTGGAAGGAATAGGGGTCTGCCAGAGCCATCATCTGAAGAAGTGGATTCAGAATCAGAAACTAGTTCTCCTTTATCAATATCAAGGGGAACGTCAGAGGTGTGGGATCTGTCAGGTAGATGGTCATGGTGACTGAGAAGCCATTTTTAAATCGACAGCAGAATTAACTTCCTCCTTTATAATTGCTCTCATGGACTCCAGGAGAGATGGCGATTCCTCAGACACTATCTTTTCTGTGCATTTTTTACTAGGGATCGACCGATTATCGGTTTTACCGATATTATCGGCCGATATTGAGGATTTTGACTGTTATCGGTATCTGCATTTATTTTGCCGATATACCAATAACGTACTGGGAACACAGATCGCGCTGCTGGCAGCGCTCTCCGTGTTCCCTTAGCAGCAGCACAGGGGACGGAGAAGGAGCAGTGTCTCCCCCTGTGCTGCTGCTGCAGCCAATGGGGGGACAGGGGACAAGAGAAGGGGAGGGGCTGTGGCCACTGCGCCACCAATGAAGAGAAATCTCTCATTCATTCAAATTGAACAGGAGGCGGGAGCTGCAAAATGACATAGCCGGCTCCCGACCTCTATGAGCTGTAGCTGCGATCTGCGGTAGTTAACCCCTCAGGTGCCGCGGATCGCAGCTACCGCTCATAGAGGTCGGGAGCCGGCTATGTCATTCTGCAGCCAGCTCCCGCCTCCTGTATATGAATAAATGAGAGATTTAACTTCATTGGTGGCGCTGTGCGCCCCCCCAAGCCCCCCAGTATATTACTCATTGGTGTCGCAGTGCGCCCCCCCAAGCCCCCCAGTATATTAATCATTGGTGGCACAGTGCGCCCCCCCCAAGCCCCCCAGTATATTAATCATTGGTGGCGCAGTGCGCCCCCCACCCCCACATTAAAAACATTAGTGGCGCAATTCGCCCCCCCCCCTGTATTAATCATTGGTGGTGTAGCAGATCCCCTCTCCCCTGCTCCTCCGATCGGAGTCCCAGCAGTGTAAGCCTGGGGCTTCGATCGGTTACCATGGCAGCCAGGACGCTATTGAAGACAAGGGTTCTAGTCCCTAAGGGGGCTAAAAGTTAGAAAAACAAAAAAAAGTTAAAAAAATAAGATTAAAACACCAAAATATTAAGTATAAATGAAAAAAAGATTTACAAAAAAAAAAAAATACACATTAACAATAAACATTAATTTTCAGCAGATTTGTGTAGGAATTTTTTTTTCAAAAATGAAAATTCCCAGAATATCGGTATAAATTATTGGCTATCAGCCTGAAAGTTCACAAATTATCGGCCCTAAAAAAATCAATATCAGTCGATCCCTCAGACATCAGCCAAAACTCCGTCTTCCCTCAGCCAAAACTCCATCCTCCCTCAGCCATCAGCCAAAACTCCGTCCTCCCTCAGCCAAAACTCTGTTCTCCCTCAGACATCAGCCAAAACTGCGTCCTCCCTCAGCCAAAACTCCGTCCTCCCTTAGACATCAGCCCAAACTCCGTCCTCTCTCAGCCAAAACTCCGTCCTCCCTCAGACATCAGCCAAAACTCTGTCCTCCCTCAGCCAAAACTCCGTCCTCCCTCAGACATTAGCCAAAACTCCGTCCTCCCTCAGCCAAAACTCCGTCCTCCCTCAGACATCAGCCAAAACTCCGTCCTCCCTCAGCCAAAACTCCGTCCTCCCTCAGCCAAAACTCCATCCTCCCTCAGACATCAGCCAAAACTCCGTCCTCCCTCAGACATCAGCCAAAACTCCGTCCTCCCTAACTCAAAATATGCCCTACTACACACACTCTTCACCTGACAGAGCTGCTAGCTGCTGGAGAGGCAAAGGACCTGTGATGACGTCATGACCATGTGACGAGTCACATGTGTGGGAGAGGTCAGATGTGCACAGCAGCTGGTAGAGTGTACAGAACTGAAGCCATCAGATAGAGCTGTGTACTAGAGATGTGTGTGTAACCTGCATGTAGCAGAGCTGTGTACTGTGTAGCAGAGCTGTATGTGTAACCTGCAGGTAGCAGTGCTATGTACTGTGTAGCAGAGATGTGTACTGTGTTACAGAGATGTGTGTGTAACCTGCATATAGCAGAGCTATGTACTGTGTTACAGAGATGTGTGTGTAACCTGCATGTAGCAGTGCTGTGTACTGTGTAGCAGAGCTGTATGTGAAACCTGCATGTAGTAAAGCTGTATGTGTAACCTGCATAAAGCAGAGCTGTGTACTGTGTAGCAGAGCTGTATGTGTTACCTGCATGTAGCAGAGCTGTGTACTGTGTAGCAGAGCTGTATGTGTAACCTGCATGTAGCAGAGCTGTGTACTGTGTAGCAGAGCTGTATGTGTAACCTGCATGTAGCAGAGCTGTATGTGTAACCTGCATGTGGCAGAGCTGTGTACTATGTATTAGAGCTGTATGTGTAACCTGCAAGTAGCAGAGCTGTGTACTGTGTAGCAGTGCCGTATATGTAACCTGCATGTAGCAGAGCTGTGTACTGTGTAGCAAAGCTGTATGTGTAGCCTGCATGTAGCAGTGCTGTGTACTGTGTAGCAGAGCTGTATGTGTAACCTGCATGTAGCAGAGCTGTGTACTGTGTAGCAGAGCTGTATGTGTAACCTGCATATAGCAGTGCTGTGTACTGTGTAGCAGAGCTGTATGTGTAACCTGCATGTAGCAGAGATGTGTAATATGTAGCAGAGCTATATGTGTAACCTGCATGTAGCAGTGCTGTGTACTGTGTAGCAAAGCTGTATGTGTAACCTACATGTAGCAATGCTGTGTACTGTGTAGCAGAGCTGTATGTGTAACCTGCATGTAGCAGAGCTGTGTACTGTGTAGCAGAGCTGTATGTGTAACCTGTATGTAGCAGAGCTGTATGTGTAACCTGCATGCAGCAGAGCTGTGTACTGTGTAGCAGCGCTGTATGTGTAACCTGCATGTAGCAGTGCGGTGTACTGTGTAGCAGACTGTATGTGTAACCTGCATGTAGCAGAGCTGTGCACTGTGTAGCAGAGCTGTATTTGTAACCTGCATGTAGCAGTGCTGTCTACTGTGTAGCAGAGCTGTATGTGTAACCTGCATGTAGCAGAGTTGTCTACTGTGTAGCAGAGCTGTATGTGTAAACTGCATGTAGCAGAGCTGTGTACTGTGTTACAGGGATGTATGTGCAACCTGCATGTAGCAGAGCTGTGTACTGTGTAGCAGAGCTGTATGTGTAACCTGCATGTAGCAGGTTGTGTACTGTGTAGCAGAGCTGTATGTGTAACCTGCATGTAGCAGAGCTGTGTACTGTGTAGCAGAGCTGTATGTGTAACCTGCATGTAGCAGCGCTGTGTACTGTGTAGCAGAGATGTATGTGTAACTTGCATGTAACAGAGCTGTGTACTGTGTTACAGAGATGTATGTGCAACCTGTAGGGAGCAGTGCTGTGTACTGTGTAGCAGAGATGTGTACTGTGTTACAGAGATGTGTGTGTAACCTGCATGTAGCAGAGCTATGCACTGTGTATATAGAGCAGTGTGTGTAACTGCATGTAGCAGAGCTGTGTACTGTGTAACAGAGATGTGTGTGTAACCTGGGAACTATATAAAAGTGTAAAAAAAAAACATAAAAATTCAGATCACCCCCCTTTTCCCAAAATGAAAATAAAAGAACTAAAAAAATACAAATCATGGGTGTCGCAATGTGTAAAAACACCCTTTGTATAAAAATATATGCCCCATACGGCAAACAGCAAAACATAAAAAAAAAAGAGTCCAAATGTCAGATTTGCCGTTTTTGGTCGCTTCATTTGCTACAAAAATTTTAATAAAAAGTGATCAAAAAGTCTTAAACACCCCAGAATGGTATCAGTTAAAAGTTCAGATTGCCCCGCAAAAAATGAGCCCCCACCCAGCTCTGTACATATAATTACAAAAAAGTTATAGGGCTCAAAATATGGCGACAAAAAAATAAATCAGATTTCTTTTATTAAAACTAATTAAAATGAATTACTATTAAAACGCAAGAAAAATTATACATATAAGGTTTCGCCGGATTCGATCTGACCTGTAGAATAAAAGTAACCAGTCAGTTATATCGCACATCGAATGTCGTAAATAAAAATCCCGTAAAACTGTGGTGGAAGAATGGGCAGTTTTACCATCTGAGAAAATAAAGAGCCTCATCCACAACTACCACAAAAGACTTCAAGCTGTCATTGATGTTAAAGGGGGCAATACATGGTATTAAGAACTGGGGTGTGTAAACTTCTGATCAGGGTCATTTGGGGAGTTTGTGTTGTGATTATGATTTATAAAGAGTAAACACCGTTGTTTGACATAAATGGCTTCAGCCGACCACTAACCATGAGCGAGAGAAAAGTGTCCGTGTTATCATTCATATTCTCTGAACAATGGTTAAAGGGGTATTCTCATCTTAATGATCACTGTTAAATCTGTTAATGATTTGACAGTGACCATTTTTCTAAATACATTTTATTACCCAATTCCCACCCTTTATTAGAAAATAAGTCCCCTCTTCCCTGATGTTGTCTTTGGTCTCCCCTGGTTACGGCCACCTCTCCTGTCGAATCCCGCCGTGCCACGCAATGTCCTGAACGCGCATGCGCCATGATGACTTCTTGGCCAGTATAGTACAGAGCCGCGAACGCGCACACCGACTCTGTACTATACAGGCCAGGAATATGTCACCATGGCACATGCGCGGCGGCGTGCGCGTTCAGGACATTGCGCGGCCCGGCCAGGAGAAAATCTTCAGTCTTCTGCGCAAGCGCGGCCCGGCCGGGAGAAGAATCCAGCAAGTGAACGTCGCGCTCCAGGAAGGTAAGTATGAAAAGGGAAGATGAGAATACCACTTTAAGAAATCATAAATTCTGCAAGGGTATGTAAACTTATCAGCACAACTGTAAGTAGCTGTGTGATATAAATCTGTGGAATATGGGAAGCACAAGAGGATGTGCACCATAAATCCCATCTTTGTAAGGCCTCTTGCACATGGCCGCTGTGTGCCTGTGGTCGTATTGTGGACCACACACGGCGGTTCCGCAATACACAGGGCACCAGCCGTGTGCATCCCGCATCCGTGATGTCGACCCATTCACTTGAACGGAACAGAAACACGGATCGGATCCCCACAGAAGCACTACAGAGTGCTTCCGTGGTGTTTCTGGCCATGCCTCCGCACAGCAGAAAAGTAGAACATGTTCACGGACCCATTCAAGTTGAATGGGTCTGGATCTGTCCCGGCTGCTGCACGCACGTTGCCCGTGCATTGGGGACTGCAAATTGCTGTCCCCAATGCACGGAATGGACCAACAACGTTCATGTGCAAGAGGCCTAACACTTGTGATCTGTGTGAAGCGGCATATATGCATTCATGTTGCATGTATTTATTAATTAGGGTTACCAATTCTGAGTAACTCAGAGTGACAGGAGATTTACAGAATCAGATTATTATTATTTTTTGTCACCATATTTTGACCCCTATAACTTTTTTGTAATTATGTGTACAGAGCTGGGTGGGGGCTCATTTTTTGAGGGGCAATCTGAACTTGTCACTGATACTATTCTGGGGTGTTTAAAACTTTTTGATCACTTTTTATTAAAATTTTTGTAGCAAATGAAGCGATTAAAAACGGCGAATCGGACATTTGGACTCTTTTTTTTCTGTTTTGCTGTTTGCCGTATGGGGAATATATTTTTATACAATGGGTGTTTTTAAACATTGCGACACCCATGATGTGTATTTTTTTTGTTCTTTTATTTTCATTTTGGGAAAAGGGGGGTGATCTGAATTTTTATGTTTTTTTTTTTAACACTTTTTTATAGTTCCCAGGTTACACACACATCTCTGTAACACAGTACACAGCTCTGCTACATGCGGTTACACACACTGCTCTATATACACAGTACACAGTTCTGCTACATGCATGTTTACACACACATCTCTGTAACACAGTACACAGCTCTGCTACATGCAGGTTACACACACATCTCTGTAACACAGTACACATCTCTGCAACACAGTACACATCTCTGCTACTCAGTACACAGCTCTGCTACCTGCAGGTTGCACATACATCTTTGTAACACAGTACACAGCTCTGCTACATGCAGGTTAAACTCGGATTGGGGTCTCATCTAATATGGGGTTCTGATCTGAGCTCTGACATGGGGGGTCTGATCTAATCCTGGTGTCTGATCTGAAATCTGACTTGGGGGTCTGATCTTATACAGGGAAAGGATTAGAGGTATGACAAGGGGGTCTGATATGTGGTCTCTGATCTGAGGTTTGATATGGGGTCTATGATATTAATTTGATATGGGTGTCATACCACATGAAATGAGGGCCTAAAATGAAGTCAGATGAAGATTGAAGGTGTCATTTTGGGCGTCTGATGAAGATTGAGGATCTGTTCTGAGGTATAATGAAATATATATATTTTCTTATTTTCCTACTCTTAAACCAGGGTGTGGCTTACCATTAGGTGCATCTTCGAATTATAAATATATGGTAAATATAAGATCACTAAGTCAATTTTGAATGACCTATTCCATGTAAGTACCATACAAACTTCTGACCAACAGATAGGAATCTTATCCTGTAACAAATATGTTCTTTATTCTAACAGATGATGCTACAGACAACATCCTAGCTAGCATTACAATGTTTTCTGAGACTTGGAATTTACAGAGGACCGCATCCATGATCCTAATCATCTTCATTCAACCAGATGCTGATGCAGAGAAAGTTATCATACAGTGACCTGCGTCACTAAGGCTGGTTTCCCATATGCGCTGTGAACTCTGGCAGTCTGTTCTGGAGGAGGAAGAGAGAGACAGAAGAAGTTCACTGTATACAGCATAGCTGGATACCAATGTGAAATGCTGGATCCCCATCGACTGTAATGGGATCCAACTGCTTTATGGCATATAGAGTATACTGACTTTCAACAAGACTACAAAAAGCAGTGTACGGCCAAAAGCCAGCATATATGCTGAATATGAAAATGAAATTGAAGTTTGTTCCTCCACTAGAACAGTCATAGTTCACTGCGCATTTGTAAACATGTCCTACACTGCTTGCTGTGGGGCCTAATAGAGTCAAGAGGACAAAAGGAACTGGGAGCAACGAGTATGTAGCTTGTCGTCTGGCTGATTGTTGAGCTATTACAGAGGTCTTGAACATAATCCATATTTTATCCCTGTCCTACAGTCATCTTTACTAAATGTCAGACCAGATAAATCCCTTATGCTAGTGTCTGCACCATGATGTTGGGATAAATAGATGGGAATACAGAATAGAGAGAGGTGAGTTGAGAAAGGTTAATGGGCATACAAGAACAGAGTACATTAGCGAATGTGGGATGGACTTTAAAATCACTCTAATTTTAATAAATTCCCCCATGTTGAGAATGTGGATGTTATGCCACTGTGTCATGGATGGTGTAGCAGAAAACAAGAAGTTACAAATAAGGATCCAACTGGCTTGATCCAAAACTAAGGAACAAAAGGGTGAGCCCTATCAAAGCCCTGAAGCTCTCCCTGTCTTCTCAGCCCATGCAAAGATCTCAGTGATAGAAAGTTGCATGTCCACGTACCTAGACTGAGTGACACCTGCAAACCCTAGAATAGTGAGGGGACACGGCCACCGGCTCCCTGCACTTAATACGGAGGGAGTCAAGCCAACAGGAAAACAAATACAGAAATAGACTTATCTGAAGAACCAGCTGTCGCAACTTCAAGCAGAGAACACAATCCAGGAAGTAATATAAACCGCAAAGTGAGGCAGTATGGGAGGAGATATATAGGGAGGCAATCACTGCTAATAGATGACAGCTGGGAGAGGGAGGAGAGATGTCAAAGCGAAAGCAAAACAAAAGGAGATCATGCAGGAGGTACTGAAGAACGTCTATCAGAACTTCTCAGAGATCTGGCAGTGACACACTGTTATCTAAATCAAGAATTTGTATGTAATGGGACCTAGGAGAGTAAAGAGAACTAATAAAACAAGGAGAGGTGCGTAACATGCGAGAGACTGGCCTGCTCTTTCTGATGCGCTAGACACACTCCCCTTGTTGATCCACATTTATCTAGTCATCTTTTAATTTATTGTCAATGTAGCATGTATAGATATTAAAAGATGACTGGGAATGGAGCGATAAAGCGTAAGTAGTCATGAACTCCCACAAGTCCTGGACAGTCTCTCAGATGCCACACAATCTAGTAACCGATCCCGGTTTGCCTTCACTCTCCCAGACACCACAGCCGAAATATATCTCCACACTGGCAATAGTGTCATGGCATGGTGCCTAGGAAAGTGAAGAGGAACAATATAAAATAATAATTAGTAATTGGTTTCTAGAATAACAGGCCATTTTATGTAAATTACCACAAAATTCCTAATCCTGTCCCAGTGATCCTTTTCACTCTCCAAGTTGATGCATCAGTCAGCGTCCATGCTTGACCCCCATGGTCATAACATGGCCTGCAGCAATAACTGGATTGGCCTACTCTTCTTGAAGCCCATTATAGATTTCCCTTTTTCTGTGGTTTCTATAGTCCTCTTTCCATTTCACAGTGCTGCTAAAGGAATATGTCTAAAGCTGACTAAGGTAAAAGAATGTTGTCTGCAGCAGTAACTGGGAATGGCAAGCTAACTACTGTAACTGAAGAATAAATATAGTATGTTGCAGACTATTTTTTTCTTTTATACACTTATATAGCACAACTATATTCCGCAGCACTTTACAGACATTAGCATCCAACTGTCCCCAATGGGGCTCACAATCTAAGGTCCCTCTTATTATGTCTTTGGAGTGTGGGAGGAAACCAGAGTACCCGGAGGAAACCCAAGCAAAGACTGGGAGAAAATACAGATGCAGATGTTGTCCTTGGTTGGATTCGAACCTAGGACCCCAGCACTGCTAGGCAACAGTGCTAACCACTGAGCCACCATGTTGCCTACTGGGAGCACAGGCCAGTCTCTCAAATAGAGGCTGATGCCATATTTTTAAACTTGTCAATATTGTAATGTGAAGATGGCCTAACAGTTGTGATCTTACCTCTTTATCATTAGACAAGAAATCTACTTCATCATATGCAAAAATCTCATAACTAGATTATATTGGCAAGGTCTAAAATAAAATAAGCCATAAATAATTATATATACACTGTAGGGGGTTAACTCTTCTCCGGGGGTCATTCACACAAATATCTTTGCCAGACACCAAGTTTAAGGTCCAAACTTCGCTTTTATTTGGCACCTTAGCAAAACAAACATAATACAAAACAAATACCTGCCCGGCTGGGCTCTAACTAAACATATAGAGCGCTGTTCAGATACGGTTATAACATACAGCTTTCTCAGCTAGCCCAGCAGCCTCCAGGCTGTAGCAAATGCAAGTCCTTTTGGGGGATTGTGGTCCAGCAGTCTTCCCGACTCTGACCTTGTGGCTCTTGTACCGCAGGCGCCACTGCGTCCCCCAAATTCAAGGCTGTCACTTAGCCTCATGGTCCCCCAGCCTAGCCCAGCTGAGGCCACACAGACAGAGCCTCCAGGCCTCTGTCTACAGGCAACACACTCCCTCCTTTCTGACACTCTGGGAGGTGCTTTATGCCAGGCTGAGTGTCTCCAGATGGTCTCACCTGTGGTGGAATAGGGGCGTGGACTGCACTGTCCCCCCTTTCCTGGTCTTCAGCAGACTCCTCATCTTCTGTCATTTTCTCTAGAGGCTCACCCAGGACACTGTTCTCCTTTTGTGGAGGAGTCAGCCCATCGTAATAGCCCGGGACCAAAAACTGATCGTTCACCTCCTCGTACTGCTGGCTATTCGGAAGGCCTTGTATGCAGAGGGGACGTCTTCCAGGCCTGGGCTACATGCTACCACGGGTCTGTGGTCTTCGGTATCCACATCAGCCCCATCAACTAGATCAGCAGAAGCATCTTCCATCTTCTCTGCCACAGCCAGCACCACAGTGCCACCATCTCTAGTCTCATTTTTAACAGGCTCTGGCTTCTTGACGTCTTCCGGAAAACTCTCCTTCAGGTTTCTCACCTTCCCCCTGCTGCTCGAGAGCACACTTAGATTTCTCCAACTCATCTTTTAAGCTCATGAGATTTTCCATCTCTGTTCTGAGTTGCTTGTTCAGCCTCTTCAATTCAGCACGCTCCTAAAGCGCTTCTTCAAGGGCTCTAGCCAAGGAGAGGGCCTGGGTCTCCTTTTCCCAAGCAACAGTCTCTGCTTGGTCACGTTTTTCATCATATCGAGCCGAGATGTATTTCTCTTCAGTTAGGAGCCAGTCAAACTTCTTCTGTTTCTTCGCTAGATTAGACATTATTTGCTTCTGGAGGTCCAGGTCCACCATCAGATCATCCAATTCTTGCAGAAGTTTGTTCTTGGTTTTCTCCACCTTTTTGTATGTCACACTCTGTTTCTCCAGGCGCTGAACCACCAACTCCATGTTTTTCAGCAGTTTCTTTTCAGCTTTTTGCTTTTTGCACAAGCTTTTTGCACAAGCTTGTGGGAAGTGCCCCGCTTTTGGGCCTCCGCTTCCAGCTGCTCCTTGCTCGGCTCTGCTGCAGCAGATGTAGGAGTATCACCATTCTCTTTCTGGCTCTCCTTCTTTGCCCTTTCTGAAACCTTCTTCAGTTGCTCTGTGAAGACAGCTAGTCCCGTCTCTAATGTTTCTAGGGAGCGTGAGATAAGAGAGAGAACCTCCTCCTGTTTGCAGCTGTATTGTTGTGTCAGGTCACCAACAACTGTTTGGATATGGGCTTCAGACCCTAGGCTGACGTCACCCGACTTAATTCTCATCTCGTCAGATATAACTGTCTGGTCGCTACTAGTAACCACCTTTATGTCGCAGGACCTTGACATGGTAGCGTCACTCTCTGGGTTGCTATCGGTCACAGCACATACGTCACCTATACCGCTTTGTGTCATTATTAATTCTGACCTCTAGAGGCATCGATGAGCTAATCCCCACCTGGGACACTTCCTTAGTAACCAACCAACATTGTGGAGACTGCATTTCCACCTCTGGTACGTGCAGTACACCCTCTAACGCTATCATATTTTCCTGCACCTTCAAACACTGAGCTGGAGCTGGGCTTTGCTCCACACTACTTATATGCAGGTCTTCAAACCTTTTGATTAAGTCATATAGCGCTTCATGAAACATAGCAGATGCAGAAAATAAAGTTTCATCATCATTTACATTTTTACCACTAGGGGACGCTTCTCCCCTGACCACAACCTGCAACCAGTGGCGTCTCTAGCTTTCAAATTTTGGGGGGCACACTGGGGGCCAGGACAAAAGTAGGGGGGGCAGCTATAACAATGATACATTTACACATGTACGCTTAGAAATGCTGCAATACTTTACCCAATACCTAAAACCGCAACAGGAAAGAAATGTCCTGCTGTCCTTGGTTTAAAAAAAAAAATCACTCAGATTTCAAAATGTCCTAGCTGCCTGTGGATGACACTTTTATAGGGAGGGGGATCTGTGGATGCCACATACCGTATATAGCATCTTATGCTATATGTGTCATCCACAGATCCACCCCATGACAGTGTCATCCCCATTTCCCCCTCCATAACAGTGTCATCCACAGATCTCCCTCCCCGCCACTCACAGGAGTGTACATTTGACATTTCTAAACTGTGGCGGATCCAGAGCCTGGTCTCGGGAGGGGCACTTCCAGATTATTTTCTGTCCGCCGCCACAGAACAAGGGTGCTTATAGAACAGACTACACAGTGTAGCGGTATACTGTATATTGTGTGGCACAGTGTAGCGGTATACTGTATATTGTGGGGCACAGTGTAGCGGTATACTGTATATTGTGGGGCACAGTGTAGAGGTATACTGTATATTGTGGGGCACAGTGTAGCGGTATACTGTATATTGTGTGGCACAGTGTAGCGGTATACTATATATTGTGGGGCACCGTGTAGCGGTATACTATATATTGTGGGGCACAGTGTAGCGGTATACTGTATATTGTGTGGCACAGTGTAGAGGTATACTATATATTGTGTGGCACAGTGTAGAGGTATATTGTGTGGCACAGTGTGTAGCGGTATACTGTACATTGTGTGACACAGTGTAGCGGTATACTGTATATTGTGTGGCACAGTGTATGCTATATGTGTATAACATAAACATATTTCACATGAAAACTTACAGTTACTTGGCCCTTGGGTATCTCGGACACCACTTCCACACTTGGCCGGGGGCTCGGCGGAGCTGATGTTGTGTTTTATCCTAATGAGAAAGATTTCATAATAAGGATTTGGAGAAAGGGCAGAGGGATAGCAGAGCAGGGAGAGGCTGGTGCTGCTACAAGGGGGTCATACCATGGGGGAGTAATAAAGCCCACCATAATGCCCCCCCAGTAGAAATAATTCTCCTTATAATGTGACATTGCAAAAAATACCCCCTTGTAATGCCCCCAATTGAGCTAATGTCCCCATAGTGCCCCCATAATTTGCAAGTATAAAATACCCCTTCTTAGTGCCCCCGTAGATGACTCCATAGTACTCCTCTCCCTTTTCCCCATAGTACCCACCATGTGTCCCAGTATAAAATGCTACTGTACAGAGCCCCCAATATAAAATAACCCTTATTTGTGGCCTCAGTAGATGCCCCTATAGTGCCCACCAATAACGTGCCAGTAACAAGAGCCCCCATCACGTGCCAGTAATAAGAGCCCCCCCAATGTTCTAGTAACAAGAGCCCCCCATCATGTGCCAGTATTGTAATAAGCCCCCATCATGTGCCAGTAATGAGCCCCCCTTATTGTGCCAGTAATGAGCCCCCCTTATTGTGCCAGTAATGAGCCCCCCTTATTGTGCCAGTAATGAGTCCCCCTTATTGTGCCAGTAATGAGCCCCCCTTATTGTGCCTGTAATAATATTGTAAAAAAAAAACACTTATACTTACCTCCATGTCAGCGATGCGATGCAGGCCTCTTCCGGCCTGTGTCCCGCCTGCGCCGGCCTCTGATAGGCTGCCGGCCTAGTGCCCGGCTGCAGCAGTGCGGCGGCGGCGGCTCACTTTGGAGGGGCCATTTTAGATGGGGGGGGCACAGCGTGATGTAGGGGGGGCCGTGGCCCCCTCTGTTCCCCCCCGGTGACGCCACTGCCCCCACACCATCACACCTCCTCCTCTATGCTTCACGGTGGGAACCAGGCATGTAGAGTCCATCCGTTCACCTTTTCTGCGTCGCACAAAGACATGGTGGTTGGAACCAAAGATCTCAAATTTGGACTCATCAGACCAAAGCACAGATTTCCACTGGTCTAATGTCCATTCCTTGTGTTCTTTATCCCAAACAAGTCTCTTCTGCTTGTTGCCTGTCCTTAGCAGTGGTTTCCTAGCAGATATTCTACCATGGAGGCCTGATTCACACAGTCTCCTCTTAACAGTTGTTCTAGAGATGTGTCCACATTGGGTGGCCACGCTACTAGACCCCCGGTAAAAGCAGAAAGTGGTGGAAATGTTACCAAATTACCGAAAGTCAGAAAGGATGCAGCAGTTCAAAACCAAACAAAAAAATATGCTTTACACAGCTTATAAGGGGGATGTCACAGCACAACGGAATTCTACCATGAAGGCCTGATTCACACAGTCTCCTCTTAACAGTTGTTCTAGAGATGTGTCTGCTGCTAGAACTCTGTGTGGCATTGACCTGGTCTCTAATCTGAGCTGCTGTTAACCTGTGATTTCTGAGGCTGGTGACTCGGATGAACTTATCCTCCGCAGCAGAGGTGACTCTTGGTCTTCCTTTCCTGGGGCGGTCCGCATGTGAACCAGTTTCTTTGTAGTGCTTGATGGTTTTTGTGACTGCACTTGGGGACACTTTCAACGTTTTCACAATTTTTCGGACTGACTGACCTTCATTTCTTAAAGTAATGATGGCCACTCGTTTTTCTTTACTTAGCTGCTTTTTTCTTGCCATAATACAAATTCTAACAATCTATTGAGTAGGACTATCAGCTGTGTATCCACCTGACTTCTCCACAACGCAACTGATGGTCTCAACCCCATTTATAAGGCAAGAAATCCCACTTATTAAACCTGACAGGGCAGACCTGTGAAGTGAAAACCATTTCAGGTGACTACCTCTTGAAGCTCATCAAGAGAATGCCAAGAGTGTGCAAAGCAGTAATCAAAGCAAAAGGTGGCTACTTTGAAGAACCTAGAATATGACATATTTTCAGTTGTTTCACACTTTTTTGTTATGTATATAATTCCACATGTGTTAATTCATAGTTGTGATGCCTTCAGTGTGAATCTACAATTTTCATAGTCATGAAAATAAAGAAAACTCTTTGAATGAGAAGGTGTGTCCAAACTTTTGGTCTGTACATGGAGGTCCCTGTATATGGAGGATGTATGTAAGGAGACTATGACCTATGTATTATACTGCCCTGTATATGGGGGATGTATGTAAGGAGACTATGACCTATGTATTATACTGCCCTGTATATGGGGGATGTATGTAAGGAGACTATGACCTATGTATTATACTGCCCTGTATATGGAGGATGTATGTAAGGAGACTATGACCTATGTATTATACTGCCCTGTATATGGAGGATGTATATAAGGAGACTATGACCTATGTATTATACTGCCCTGTATATGGGGGATGTATGTAAGGAGACTATGACCTATGTATTATACTGCCCTGTATATGGAGGATGTATGTAAGGTGACTATGACCTATGTATTATACTGCCCTGTATATGGAGGATGTATGTAAGGAGACTATGACCTATGTATTATACTGCCCTGTATATGGAGGATGTATGTAAGGTGACTATGACCTATGTATTATACTGCCCTGTATATGGAGGATGTATGTAAGGAGACTATGACCTATGTATTATACTGCCCTGTATATGGAGGATGTATGTAAGGAGACTATGACCTATATATTATACTGCCCTGTATATGGAGGATGTATATAAGGAGACTATGACCTATGTATTATACTGCCCTGTATATGACGGATGTATGTAAGGAGACTATGACCTATGTATTATACTGCCCAGTATATGGAGGATGTATGTAAGGAGACTATGACCTATGTATTATACTGCCCTGTATATATTGGGATGTATGTAAGGAGACTATGACCTATGTATTATACTGCCCTGTATATGGAGGATGTATGTAAGGAGACTATGACCTATGTATTATACTGCCCTGTATATGGAGGATGTATGTAAGGAGACTATGACCTATATATTATACTGCCCTGTATATGGAGGATGTATATAAGGAGACTATGACCTATGTATTATACTGCCCTGTATATGGAGGGTGTATGTAAGGAGACTATGACCTATGTATTATACTGCCCTGTATATGGGGGATGTATGTAAGGAGACTATGACCTATGTATTATACTGCCCTGTATATGGAGGATGTATGTAAGGAGACTATGACCTATATATTATACTGCCCTGTATATGGAGGATGTATATAAGGAGACTATGACCTATGTATTATACTGCCCAGTATATGGAGGATGTATGTAAGGAGACTATGACCTATGTATTATACTGCCCTGTATATGGAGGATGTATGTAAGGAGACTATGACCCATATAACATACTGCCCAGTATATGGAACCCATATACAGGGCAGTATAATAAATAGATCATCGTTGTGTCCCAAATCGCTGTGTAGCCATTTTATGTTTGTGGGCTGGTGAGGTTTGTGTGCCAGGCCTGCTTTTAAGTCCCATTTGAAGAGATGTGTACTCCGCACACCATAAATCCACTGTAGGTGCCCGTGAGGGTTGTAGAACAGATATAAGGTTAATCCACGGCACTCCAATTCACGTTCAAATTTTTACATTGTATTGTGTTTACAGATTATCATTGTATACATCCAGATTAAATGATTAGTATGTAGCCACATAAATCATAGTTCCCGAATGTTTCACATCCAGCATCATACCTACTGCACCGCCACTAAGATCCCACTGAGGAAGGTCATAATTAGACCGAAATGTCCGGGAACTATGATTTATGTGGCTACATACTAATCATTTAATCTGGATGTATACAATGATAATCTGTAAACACAATAAAATGTAAAAATTTGAACGTGAATTGGAGTGCCGTGGATTAACCTCATATCTGCTTTTAAGTCCCAGTCCGGCCCATGTTAATGGTTGAGTTGTTTTTTCTAAACGAAAACCTCAGTATTCCGGTTAAATTGTCGTGTTGGCACTTTGCAATAAATAAGTGGGTTTTGGGTTTCAGTTTGGGCAATCGGTCTCTAAAAGGTTCACCATCACTGTGCTGGAGGAAAGAAGGTTTGTACACAAACATAGAAGAGGATTCTTTACGGTAAGAGCAGTGAGACTATGGAACTCTCTACCTGAGGAGGTGGTGATGGTGAGTACAATAGAGGAATTCAAGAGGGGCCTGGATGTATTTCTGGAGTGTAATATTACAGGCTATAGCTTCTAGAGAGGGGTCGTTGATCCAGGGAGTTATTCTGATTGCCTGATTGGCTTCTACCTCATGGGGTTTTTTGCCTTCCTCTGGATCAACTTATAGGATAACAGGCCAAACTGGATGGACAGATGTCTTTTTTCAGCCTCACATATTATGCGACTCTGTTATTATTATGTATGGGAGTAATACTGATCTCCTACAGTGATTTGCTTAGTACCAGTACGGTGGTAATAGTCAGTCACTATTTAGCTGTATTACTAGTAGGCATGGTGTGGCATTACATGGATTGGGGGCCACTCAGGTGACAGATGCTGAACCCCTAGCTATGCCCTTCAGTCAGGCCACTGATTATGACACACTCAGACTCTGTGGCCGATGACTTCACAAATAGTGTTTCTATGGAAACAAGAAGCGTTTTCGTGCCAGGATTCTAATAATGACATCACAAAAAGTGTGACCATGCCAGGATTCTAATGATGACATCACAAGCAGCGCCTCAGCATGACAGCGGCCATCTTGAATGTAATGGGCTACACTTTAGGAACATACTGTTAAGGGAAATATATTACTAGTGGATGAAGTATTTACTGAGGAGGATTTTTTGGTACACACAGATTTTATGCAAAAATGTGTGACTAAATAATACACTTTTGAAAATTGGTAACTCACCCCTTCAGGCTCCAGCTCTACCCATAGAAAATAAGGGCTGATTATAATTTGTGAAATTTGATAAGTAAGAGAATTAAAACACCATATTTTTTTTTCTTTAAAAAAAGAACTGTTTATTATGAAACATTTGGGGTTTTCAGTGTATTTTTTGCAGCTCTGGATCTTTAAGGAGGCGGTGGCTCCATCTTCAGCATTGGCTGGATTCAGGTCCGCTAACTTATAGAGAGGAGGTCGGGGGTCGCACTTCTGGCAGAATTTCAGGGACGGTTCCTCATGTTGTTTTGTAGTCGGATCCTAGAAGAGCAAATATCCACATAAGAAAAACTGTTTACAAATACCCAAGGAGAAGACAGAGGGAAGCGGCGAAACTTACCGAACCTGGTGGTGCACCGCTCATCTTCAAGGGAATTTCAGAGGGTTTGGATGGTAAAAACCATCTATAGATGGTAAATGGGCCCCAAGGGATAGATGGTAAATGGGCCCAAAGGGGTAGATGGTAAATGGCCCCAAGCCGCAGATGATAAATGGCCCCAGGCGGCAGATGGTAGTGGGAACCAGGCAGCAGATGGTATTTGGCTGAGGGGCAGATGTTATTAAAGGGGCCGAGGGGCAAATGTTATTAAAGGGGCCGAGGGGCAGATGTTATTAAAAGGGCCTAGCGGCAGATCTTATAGCCGGCGACATATGATGCAAGATGGCCGCTTTCTCTTCCGGGGGATTGAGGCCCTGATGGTGGTGGCCCCCTGAAGATCTTTCATCTCTACATCGTCGGTATATTGGCGAGGGCCAACATCCATCTTCTCATCCTCGTGGACAGACTTCATGTCTTCATCATCTGGATACTGCCGTGGGCCGATATCCATGCTCTCTACAGCGTTCACCACAGGTACAGTCAACCTCCTCCTCTTCCTAGACTTGCCCATGGTGACAGCCAGCTAGAGGAACTGACACTGATGTCAGGGCGCGAACCTGATTTATAGGATTAGACCACACCCCCTGATTGTTATGTCATGATTCCCCTTTATGACATCACAAGTGAAAGGGTCATGGCATAGCAAGGGGGGCACAGGGGGGGAGACAAGCATGACAGTGGCATTCTAATGATGACATCACAAGAACTGCCTTAGCATGATAGCGGCCATTTTGAATGTAATGGGCTCACACTTGGCGCCTAGGAGTGTTCTAGGGACAATTTCTGTAACATCACAGCATCTACATACATGTTCTTGTAGTCATAAATTGCATATCAATGGAAGTGATACCTTGTGTATGAGATTATTGGAGTGCCTGCAGATATTTATCTATAATGTAACATTTTTGCAATAAAACGACATTTTAAAGATATTTCTGATACTTTACACTGGATTGTTGTATAAAACACAGAACTATACACGAGGTGCACTACAATATACAGGACTCTACACTGGATGCAGTATTATATACATGATGGGCAGTGTAATATACAGGACTATACATGGGGTATGTGTAATATACAGGACTATACATGGGGTATGTGTAATATTCAGGACTATACATGGGGTATGTGCAATATACAGGACTATACATAGGGGCAGTGTAATATACAGGACTATACATGAGGGGCAGTATAATATACAGGACTATACATGAGGGGCAGTATAATATACAGGACTATACATGGGGTGCAGTATAATATACAGGACTATACATGGGGTGCAGTATAATATACAGGACTATACATGGGGTACAGTGTAATATACAGGACTATACATGGGGTACAGTGTAATATACAGAACTATACATAGGGGCAGAATAATATACAGGACTATACATGGGGTGCAGTGTAATATACAGGACTATACATGGGGTGCAGTACAATATACAGGACCATACATGGGGTGCAGTACAATATACAGGACTATACATGGGGTGCAGTATGATATACAGGACTATACATGGGGTGCAGTGTAATATACAGGACTATACATGGGGTGCAGTGTAATATACAGGACTATACAGGGGTGCAGTATAATATACAGGACTATACATGGGGTGCAGTATAATATACAGCACTATACATGAGGGGCAGTATAATATACAGGACTATACATGGGGTGCAGTATAATATACAGGACTATACATGGGGTGCAGTATAATATACAGCACTATACATGGGGTACAGTGTAATATACAGGACTATACAGGGGGTGCAGTGTAATATACAGGACTATACAGGGGGTGCAGTGTAATATACAGGACTATATATGGGGAGCAGTATAATATACAACACTATACAGGGGGTGCACTGTAATATACAGGACTATACATGAGGGGCAGTATAATATACAGGACTATACATAGGGTACAGTGCAATATACAGGACTATATAGGGGGTGTAGTGTAATATACAGGACTATACATGAGGGGCAGTATAATATACAGGACTATACATGGGGTGCAGTATAATATACAGGACTATACATGGGGTACAGTATAATATACAGGACTATACATGGGGTACAGTGTAATATACAGGACTATACATGGGGTGCAGTGTAATATACAGGACTATACATGGGGTGCAGTATAATATACAGGACTATACATGGGGTACAGTGTAATATACAGGACTATACATGGGGTGCAGTATAATATACAGGACTATACAGGGGGTGCAGTATAATATACAGGACTATACATGAGGGGCAGTATAATATACAGGACTATACATGGGGTGCAGTATAATATACAGCACTATACATGGGGTACAGTGTAATAAACAGGACTATACATGAGGGGCAGTATAATATACAGGACTATACATGGGGTGCAGTATAATATACAGGACTATACAGGGGGTGCAGTATAATATACAGGACTATACATAGGGTACAGTGTAATATACAGGACTATACATGGGGTGCAGAGTAATATACAGGACTATACATGGGGTGCAGTATAATATACAGGACTATACAGGGGGTGCAGTATAATATACAGGACTATACATGGGGTGCAGTATAATATACAGGACTATACAGGGGGTGCAGTATAATATACAGGACTATACATAGGGTACAATGTAATATACAGGACTATACATGGGGTGCAGTGTAATATACAGGACTATACATGGGGTGCAGTATAATATACAGGACTATACATGGGGTGCAGTATAATATACAGGACTATACATGGGGTGCAGTATAATATACAGCACTATACATGGGGTACAGTGTAATATACAGGACTATACATTGGGTGCAGTGTAATATACAGGACTATACGTGAGGGGCAGTGTAATATACAGGACTATACATGGGGTATGTGTAATATACAGGACTATACATGGGGTGCAGTATAATATACAGGACTATACATGGGGTGCAGTATAATATACAGGACTAAACATGGGGTGCAGCATAATATACAGGACTAAACATGGGGTGCAGTATAATATACAGGACTATACATGGGGTGCAGTACAATATACAGGACCATACATGGGGTGCAGTACAATATACAGGACCATACATGGGGTGCAGTACAATATACAGGACTATACATGGGGTGCAGTACAATATACAGGACTATACATGGGGTGCAGTATGATATACAGGACTATACATGGGGTGCAGTGTAATATACAGGACTATACAGGGGTGCAGTGTAATATACAGGACTATACATGGGGTGCAGTATAATATACAGCACTATACATGAGGGGCAGTATAATATACAGGACTATACATGAGGGTCAGTATAATATACAGGACTATACATGAGGGGCAGTATAATATACAGGACTATACATGGGGTGCAGTATAATATACAGGACTATACATGGGGTGCAGTGTAATATACAGTACTATACATGGGGTACAGTGTAATATACAGGACTATACATGGGGTACAGTGTAATATACAGGACTATACATGGGGTGCAGTACAATATACAGGACCATACATGGGGTGCAGTACAATATACAGGACTATACATGGGGTGCAGTACAATATACAGGACTATACATGGGGTGCAGTATGATATACAGGACTATACATGGGGTGCAGTATAATATACAACACTATACATGGGGTACAGTGTAATATACAGGACTATACATGAGGGGCAGTATAATATACAGCACTATACATGGGGTGGGGTGTAATATACAGGACTATACAGGGGGTGCAGTGTAATATACAGGACTATACATGGGGTGCAGTATAATATACAACAATTTACATGGGGTACAGTGTAATATACAGGACTGTACATGGGGTGCAGTATAATATACAGGACTATACATGGGGTGCAGTATAATATACAGGACTATACATGGGGTGCAGTGTAATACACAGGACTATACATAGGGGCAGTGTAATATACAGGACTATACATGAGGGGCAGTGTAATATACAGGACTATACATGGGGTGCAGTGTAATATACAGGACTATACATGGGGTGCAGTATAATATACAGAATCAGAATCAGAATTAGCTTTATTCGCCAAACACGACACAGTTGATCGTGCTCGGAATTGGGTTAGGCACAGGTACCGGCATAGTAACAAGGTGGTGGAAGGGGGGGGGGTAGCAATGGGCACATTAGGGGCGAGGGAGGGATTATGGGCGGGAGATGGGGCGTGATGAGTTCAGCAATCTGACGGCCGTTAGGAAGAAAGTGTTCAGCCTCCTCGATGTCCTTGCAGGGATTGCCTGATACCTGCGGCCGGACTTTAGACGTCTGAAGAGATGATGGCCTGGATGGGAGTGGTCATTGAATATTTTCAGAGCCCTGGAGCGCAGTCTGTTGGAGAAGATAGAGTCAAGGGGTGATAGTGGCAGTCGAGTAGTTCTCTCCGCCGAGCTGATGACCCTTTGTAGTTTGCGCTTGTCACTGGCTGATGAGCCGGCATACCACACCAGAAGGGACGAGCACAATACCGACTCGATGGTACAGGAGTAGAAGGACTTCAGAAGGTCCTGAGCCATGCCGAACTTCCTCAGTTGTCGAAGGAAATAAAGCCGCTGGTGAGCCTTCTTAATGATGGACGAGATGTTGGGACGCCAGGATAGGTCTTCGGAGATTGTCGTGCCTAGGAGGCGGGCACTGGGTACCCTAGCGACTTCATATCCGTCTATATGGGTCGGGGGAGGGACTACCCTTCCCTTCCTGAAGTCGACGACCAGCTCGGCCGTCTTTGTGGCTATACATGGGGTGCAGTATAATATACAGCACTATACATGGGGTACAGTGTAATATACAGAACTATACAGGGGGTGCAGTGTAATATACAGGACTATACATGGGGAGCAGTATAATATACAACACTATACAAGGGGTGCAGTGTAATATACAGGACTATACATGAGGTGCAGTACAATATACAGGACTATACATGAGGTGCAGTGTAATATACAGGACTATACATGAGGTGCAGTATAATATACAGGACTATACATGAGGTGCAGTATAATATACAGGACTATACATGAGGTGCAGTACAATATACAGGACTATACATGAGGTGCAGTGTAATATACAGGACTATACATGAGGTGCAGTATAATATACAGGACTATACATGAGTTGCAGTATAATATACAGGACTATACATGGGGTGCAGTATAATATACAGGACTATACATGGGGTGCAGTGTAATATACAGGACTATACAGGGGGTGCAGTGTAATTTTCAGGACTATACATGGGGTGCAGTATAATATGTAGGACTTTACATGGGGTGCAGTATAATATACAGGACCACACATGGGTGCAGTATATAGTGGGGATACATTATTTTATAAATGGGGGCTCAAAAGCCGGAGATAGAAACAGGATCTATTTTAAAAGACACAGGGTGGACAGATTAAGAACAATAACATTGAGAAATGTTTGTGGGCATTAAGCTGACATCATCAGGCACAAATAAAATTGATAATAAATTACCATAAATAGAAATAAAAAAATTGAAGAAATACCAACAGCGATACAACTGGGAAACTGCTGAAAAGGTAATTAAAAAAAGGTTTTGGTGAAGGCGTGAAACTGCGCCACGGCCAAAACTGATGACACAAGCCAAAAACTGCGGTTGACGACATAGAGAACTACATTTTACAGAAGCAGCAGAACTGCATCACATCTACCACAACTAAGTGGTACGGCAGCAACTTGGCCAGTGGATCCGCCAAAGTTATGTAGAGGCCTGCATCTCTTCATAACTTTTGTGGACCCACCATCAGATTTAGGGGTTCTTAATGCAGCGTCCCACATATGTGTGTAAAAGGGACACATTAAACATCTGCCTATTTATCTTAGGTATTTGCATGTATGGTTTTTCCTATTTATCAGGCTGGTAATATCATTACACCCATTCGCCCCTAGGTGGTGCTGGCGCCACATAATATATTTCCAGGGGTTTGCTAAGAGAGGAGGAAAGCAAGTGTATGGAGGAGAGAAACAGGCCTTATCCACTATGTAGCTGCAATTTCATTCCTCCGGGACATGATCAATCCTTGAGAGGACAAACTAAGGCCCCTTTCACACGGGCGAGTATTCCGCACGGGTGCAATGCGTGAGTTGAACGCATTGCACACACACTGAATCCTGACCCATTCATTTCTATGGGACTGTGCACACGAGCGGTGATTTTCACGCATCACTTGTGCGTTGCGTGAAAATCGCAGCATGCTCCTCTTTGTGCGTTTTTCACGTAACACAGGCCCCTTAGAAATGAATGGGGTTGCATGAAAACCGCAATCAAGTGCGGATGCTGTGCGATTTTCACACACGGTTGCTAGGTGACGATCGGGATGGAGACCCGATCATTATTATTTCCCCTCATAACATGGTTATAAGGGAAAATAATAGCATTCTGGATACAGAATGCATAGTAAAATAGCGCTGGAGAGGTTAAAAAATAAATAAAAATAAATTTAACCCACCTTAATCCACTTGTTCGTCTGTCTTCATCTGTGAGCAATAGGACCTTTGATGACGTCACTACGCTCATCACATGATCCATCACCATAGATGGTGATGGATCATGTGATGGACCATGTGATGAACGCGTGATCTACACTACAACTAACCCAAAACCGAATTTCTGTGAAGAAGTTCAGGTCTGGGTACCACAGTCGGTTTTTTATCACGCGCGTGCAAAACACATTGCACATGCGCGATAAAAACTGAACATCGGAACGCAATCGCAGTCAAAACTGACTGCAATTGCGTTCCTACTCGCACGGGTTTGCCGCAATGCACCGGGACGCATCCGGACCTAATCCGGAGACGCCCGTGTGAAGGAGGCCTAAGAGTAGTTACAGCAGCTTCTTACTGGACAGTAAGTCTATGTCTAAATATGAAGCAAACCTATAGATCCGACCTATCAGGGCCACATGACTTCCCCTGACGAAGCCATCCGGCGAAACGCGTTGGGTAAGTGGGAGACACTGGGATGTTTTTTCTGCTATTAGATCGTTTCCATGAACGTCAGAGGAGCTTCTTGATACTCTTGATCTCCCTGGCACTGTTGTTGTGTGGCACTATTATGCACTTTAACTGATTGGAAGCCAATATATGCACTACTCTATTTGGAGATTTGAGCCCTACCCTATTTTACCATCAATAGATATTGCTGTAAATTACTTTGTATGCATTTTGTTTAAAATCATGTTCATTAGATTTTTTGCTCTTCCTATATCTATCATGTATTACCAGCCCCCTCCCATTGCCCCCCCCCCCCCTCCCATTGTGTATGTTTTTATTCCACTGAATCACGCATACTCCATTGTATGTCCTATATTAATTGTATTCAATAAAGATTTTTTGTCAATTAAATGGTCATGTGTATTTCCATGACCTGGGTATGCACATGTAGCTGTAGGTCTTAAATATGAAGCAAGCCTAATGAAGGTTAGAGATGAGTCTGGCCTATGGACTTCACAAGCACAAGTGACCAAGAGTTACTTTCCAAGTTCCTGGACACGACTGGATGATTAAAAGCCATAATTATCCTTATTCACTAGAAGCCTTCCGGGATATGGTGAACCTGAATACTTCAGGAGAGGATCCTGCAAATAATGTCGCAAAGAGTTTGCCTGCCGTGAAGGAGAAACGCCCTTATTGGATAGCTTAACATAAATAGAAAACAGTATATTTAGTACCTGAGGGCTATAGTTTGGACCTAGAATAATTACAGAAGTCTTGCCTGTAAAGTGTCAGCCTTAAAGAGAACTCCTTATCTAACAATTGCCTAAACCTGATAAAAGGAATACTACTGAATACACTCATGCCATACAAATGAACTGTTTCTGTACTGACTACCTAAAGACAATTTGTAGCGGAGAGGCAGGGTGAAGTGCAGTATCTCCGCTGGTAGACAGGAACCATCAGAATGAAATGCAGGTAGCGTGTATAAATCCCATCCCTCCAAGAACTAGACGACACATAGCTTGGAGGTGAACTCACTGGCTGCTAGCTTGCAGCCCTTTTTATTACATGCTCCCCTGAAGGAGAGGGACACACACATTATCATACATTACCCGATATCATTGTAGTTACAACCCACACATATTCCTCCCCTCTGTCTAGGAGATAATTGAATCAATCACTGTATCTCCCCCATTATCTCCTAAACTTAAAAGTTACTACACAATGGGACAATAGAAACACACCCAGCATGGTACAAATGAATCCATTAAGCCCAGAAACAGGGAAATAACATGCAATATGCCCAAGTTCTGTATTTAAAGGGCCAAATCGCCCAGGGCCCATAGTCACAGGGATTGTCACGGATACAGTCCAACAGTTCTCAATGTGGCTGTATTTGCAACAATGCTCCCCCAGAACCAAGCCGGCATACACATTCTGATCCAAACGGATCGGCTTGGGGAGGTCCGGAAGAGTACCCAACGATCATTGTTCAAGGTCAGTTTGTCTGGACAACACGTCGGCGTTACCATTCTGCTTCCCAGGGCGGTAGTTAATTGTCAAGTCAAACGGCTGCAGCGCCAAACTCCAGCGCAACAGCCGGGCATTGTCTCCAGACACCCTGTTTAGCCATACCAACGGGTTGTGATCGGTGAGTAGCGAGAACTGTTGTCCATAAATGTACGGCTGTAATTTCTTTAAGGCCCACACCACGGCCAGGCATTCCTTTTCGATGGCGGCGTAGCTTACCTCTCGGGGTAACAATTTCCTGCTTAAGTACCGTATTTTTCGCCCTATAGGACGCACCGGCCCATAAGACGCACCTAGGTTTTTGGGGAGGAAAATAAGAAAAAAATTATTTTTAACCAAAAGGTGTGCTTTTGGTGGGTTTGGAACTAATGGTGGTCTGTGGGTGGCACTATTACTGGGGATCTGTGAAGGACACTGTTATGGGGGGATCTGTGGATGACGGACACTGTTATGGGGGGGATCTGTGGATGACGGACACTGTTATGGGGGGGGGGATCTGTGGATGACGGACACTGTTATGGGGGGGATCTGTGGATGACGGACACTGTTATGGGGGGGATCTGTGGATGACGGACACTGTTATGGGGGGATCTGTGGATGACAGACACTGTTATGGGGGGATCTGTGGATGATGGACACTGTTATGGGGGGGATCTGTGGATGATGGACACTGTTATGGGGGGGATCTGTGGATGACTGACACACTGTTACAGGGGGGGATCTGTGGATGGCACTGTTACAGGGGGGGGGGATCTGTGGATAGCACTGTTACAGGGGGGATCTGTGGATGGCACTGTTACAGGGGGGATCTGTGGGTGGCACTGTTACATATGTGCCATCCACAGACCCCCCACCCCATAACAGTGCCATCCACAGCCCCCCAGCCCATAACAGTGCCATCCACAGCCCCCCAGCCCATAACAGTGGCATCCACAGACCCCCCCCCTTAACTGTGCCATCCACCGATCATCCAATAGCCCCCCCCCCCCCGCCGCCTGTATACTAATATTAAATGTCTTATTCAATTAAATTGTATTAGATATGCCCCCTCACTCCTATATTGCTAATCGAACCTTAAATCCTTTTCCTAGGTGCTGTAATGCAGGCCGGCGCGTCACTCGCTGACGTCACTTGCCTGCGCCGCCTGCTTCATTCATAAAGTAGGCGGCGCAGGCACGTGACATCAAGGAGTTACGCTGCCGCCCGCCCAGCCTGCATTACAGCACCTAGGAATAGGATTTAAGGTACGATTAGCAATATAGGAGTGAGGGGGCATATATAATACATTTTAATCGAATAAGACATTTAATATTAGTATACCGGAGCGGCGGGGCGGGGCTATAGTACATTGATTGCACCGCCCCGCCGCTATTCCCGGCCCCCAGCTCCTCCTCCCAGTCCCTCCCCCGGCCCCAGCTCACGCTACATCGCATCCAGCAATGTTAAATTGTCAGCATTCGCCCCATAAGACGCAGGGGCATTTCCCCCCGATTTTTTTGGGGGGAAAAGTGCGTCTTATGGGGCGAAAAATACGGTAAGCTACAGGATGCTCGCCGCCATCAGCTCCGACTTGGCTCAGTACTGCTCCCAATCCAAACATTAAAGCGTCTGTGTGGACAAGAAAACGTTTAGTTGGATCAGGAGCGGCCAAGACAGGAGCATTTATCAAAGAGTCTTTCAGTTTTTGGAATGCCTGTTCACACTCTGGGCTCCAGGTGACAATCTTAGGGAGATTTTTACGGGTAAGGTCAGTGAGGGGTTTTGCTACGGCGCTATAATTGGGTACAAATTTCCGGTAATACCCAGCGGTACCTAAGAAAGCTAATACCTGGGTCTTGGTGCGGGGGGTTGGCCATTTGGCGACAGCATCAATTTTAGCGGGTTCTGGCTTCTGTTTCCAACTACCCACCCTGTGTCCCAGATACTGAACTTCTGCCATCCCTATATGGCACTTGCTGGGTTTTAGGGTCAGGTTGGCTTCCCGGATCCTATCTAGGATAAACCCGATATGGGTTAAATGTTCTTCCCAGGAGCTGCTGAATGTGGCAATATCGTCTAAATATGCGCACGCAAACACCTGGGATCCTTCCAATAGCCGGTCTACCATCCTCTGAAAGGTAGCCGGGGCGTTCTTCATCCCAAATGGCATGACCTTAAACTGGTACAGGCCAAATGGGATGACGAACGCCGACTTGGGGATGGCATCCTCGGATAGGGGAATCTGCCAGTACACAAAAATTTTTTGTGGTATACTGAATATACGCCTATTTATACACTTGAACCAAATAATATGAAGATAGGCGCTAAAACAAAATAACAATCACTTTATTAAGTATTCTGTGTTAAAAATAGAGGGTGTCCACCTATCAGTGCCACGGTCAGCACTGACTAATATTTAATAGTTGAGAACAACCTACATCTGTATCCCGGACAACTACCCGGCAGGTGCGTAGGTCTCACAAACTAAACCCACCAACACATAAGGGGGCTCAATTCACCACAGGGTCCAATGCGAGCAACCCGGGTGAAAATACTATCTAGGAGGATTCCTGGTGCTGTGAAAACCACCAAGTAACACTCCTAACAGCGAGTGTAGGCGCGCATACACTCACTGCACCAAGATAGTAACGGTGCAGGACTGTGGCAGAGCATTAACCATTACTCCAATAGTGGTATATGGAGCAAGGATTGCCCTGACACACTCCTTTCTGTTATCAGCTCAACGCGTTTCCATGCATAAATGCTGCACTTCATCAGGAGCTGTATGCACCATACTTCGTCAAAGCCCACAGCCTCTGCAATGATGTTAGACAGAGGCGGTAGATAACATAGAACAGTAGAGTACCCTGCCTGACACCGAGTCCCTCTGGTGTGAGGTACGGTGTTTTCAATAACAGACCACTGTCCTGCCTAAAGCTACACACCTCTAGGTTGAGGCGTAGCGTGCTAGTGTGCAATCACATCGGCGCTGTAATGGCCGCGAAGCGGCCCACAGAACGCCGAGATTTACAGGAGAAACCCCGCCCTGCTAGACACGCCCATATCTCTCAGCCAATCCGGTTAGGGAGGCTCGCTCCATACCAACCAATCACTGAGCAGAGGAGGAACTACATGGGTCTCAGGGAAGGCGCAAAGCGCCGCATTAAATAAGGGAATTAAAAGGCGGCTTGACATAATGTCACCGCAGCATCAAACCATATTTATCCATATACAGTGGGGAAAATTAGCAATCGAGGGATATAGGACCGAGCGATCACATAACCTCATGGGTATTAAGAATTGAACATGCAGCTCATATTAACTCTCTCATTGCTGGGAAAAATTAACAATAGAGGGATATAAAAATGAGCGATCGCATAACCTCATATGCATTGAGAATTAGCCATACAGCTCATATTAACTCTCTCATTGCCAATTTGTCAAGCATGGACATGGTGCGAAAAGCACCAAAAAATTATTATCCTATAAAGGGGACAAATGAGATAGCGTCATTGAGACCTGCTGGTTTGATGGTATTTAATGAAAAAATCCATCTTGCCTCTTTTTGTAACAAAATGCAATCATAATCTCCACCCCTAAAAGATAATTTCACAGAGTCAATCACTTGAAATTTGACCGATGAAGTATTCCTTCTGTGATGATCAAGCACATGGCGTGCAATCGGGGTGTCTTTGAGATATGAAATGTCCAAAACGTGTTCCCCAATCCGTCTTCTTAACTCTCTAATGGTTTTGCCTACATATTTGATGTTGCATACACATGTCATTAAGTAGACAACACCCACCGACTTGCAGTTTTAAAATGACCTAGTAAAAAAGGTTTTGTCTGAGGTGCTGTTGGCAAAACTCCTTGACTTGTTGATAAAGCCACAAAATTTACAAGATCCACAGGGAAATGTCCCTGTAAGTGGGTTCCGTAACCATGATTGTGATTGGGGACTGGCATATAGGCTATGTGTCAACATATCCCGTAAGTTGTTGCTGCGTCGATATGTGACTGAGGGTCTAGGTGGAATTATGCTGCCAATGTCGGGATCAGATTTAAGGATGTCCCAATGTTCAGCAAGAACCTGGCGTACTGTATCATGGGCACTGTCATACGTCCCAATGATCCTCACAATGTTGTCACTGGTGTCCCTCTTTTTTGGGGACAACAAAAGGTCCTTATTGGTACTCAGTGAATGCTGGTAAGCCTGCTTTAAACATTGCTGTGGATAACCCCGACGCTGAAACCTCTGCTGCAGATCTTTGGCAGCCACCCTAAAATCACTTAGTTGGGAACAATTCCTCCTCACCCTTAAATATTGGCCCTTCGGAATCCCTCTTTTGAGGGCCAAGGGGTGTCCGCTCTCCCATTTCAACAAATTATTGGTAGCTGTGGGCTTCCTAAAAACATTAGTACTGATGCGCCCATCAGCAGCAAGTGAAATGGTGAGATCCAGAAAGGGGATGGTGGTAGAATTAATTTCCGAGGTAAAAAAAAGGCCCAAACTGTTCTTATTCAGGGCTGCAACAAACTCTCGGAACAGCTCACCATCGCCCCCCCACAGGATCAGCACATCGTCGATGTATCTGACCCAGAGGGGGACAACACATGTGAACCGCTCCATATCCTCACAGAAGACCACCTCCCTTTCCCACCAGCCCAGGTAGAGGTTCGCAAAGGTAGGGGCACAAGGACTGCCCATCGCGACCCCCCTGAGCTGGTGGAAAATGCGACCATCAAACAAAAACACGTTGTGTTTAAGAATGAAACTCAGAAGTTCCATAACGAAAGTGTTATGGTTCCTGCACTGTTCGCCTCTCTGTTGGAGAAATGTCATTATTGCTCTACAGCCCAACTCATGAGGAATCGAGCTGTAGAGCGCCTCCACATCCAGACTGGCCAAAGAAGTACCAATGTCACATTGGACACCATCCAACCGTCCCAGCACGTCCATAGTATCCCTAACATGTGAGGGCAAACTATTAACCAAGGGACGCAAGATGGTGTCCACATAGGTACTAATGTTGGCCGTCAGGCAGTTATTCCCGGATACTATCGGCCTCCCTTTTAGAGGTTCATATCCCTTGTGAACTTTGGGGAGACAATAGAAGGCCGCAGTAACCGGGTGTGCAGGAAGAAGAAAGGCTAGCTCAGTTCTATCAATCAAATTGTTCTCCAAAGCTCGATTTAGGATACAGGATAATTCCGTCCTATAGGTTGGGGTGGGATCAGACGGGAGCTGTTCATATGTAAATTTGTCCTTGAGCACTCTCATGCACATATTGCGATATTGCTCGTGCCCAAGGATCACTATATTCCCCCCCTTATCTGATGATTTGATCACCAAATCCTTATCCTGTTGGAGCAACCATAGAGCCCCTCTCTCTTGTTTGTTCAAATTATCCCTACTGAGTACACGAGAATCCATCTGACTTAACTTACTGGAAACTACTGATACAAAGGTGTCAATGGGGGTACAGTCACCAATAGGTGGCATCTTGGTCGACGGTAACCTAAGATTGGTAAAAGGACCGTCACCTGGGATTCTTTGCCCTTCGGCAAACAAATCCGACAAAATCCGCACATCAGGCAAATCTGACATCTCAATTCCCAGTTCCTCACATTTTCTACGGTCATGGGTGACAAAAAATTTACGCCATTTGAGTTTGCGCGCAAATAAATTTAAATCCTTCACCCAACCAAAACAATCAAACCTTCGCATAGGCACAAAGGAAAGGCCTTTTTGTAAAACCTGTGTCTCCATAGTGGTGAGAACCCGAGAAGATAAGTTGATAATTTGCAACTCATCCTTCTTAGAACTAGGTGAGAATTGAGATGACATCTGAGACGAGTGGGAGAACGTCATTACTTGTTCCTCAGTAGGTATTGGGACATTGGCGGGGTATCGTCTAAAAAACCCCCTCTGCCATTACGACCTCTACCCCCTCGTCCTCTTCTGCCCTGTCCCCTATTTCTACCACCATATGGTCTTCTGGCGGATTGGGGCCCCGTGCGTTTCACCCCACCAGCTTCCGGCTCAAATTCACCCTCTGAAAAGGAGACCTCAGTATCTAACTCAAGGGCATCTGAGTGTTTAACACTATAATCAAATATTTTTCCTTCTTTGAAGTCTCTAATATCCCTATTGAAGAGAGAGTGTTTCTTTTCTTTTAACTGGGCAGTATATTTCTCTACAGAGATTTGTAGGAGCGATTCTTTTTTATTAAAGTCAGTATGACTATTGAATTTTTTGGTTGCCTCAATGGCTTCCTTCAATTCAGTCTCCAGAGAAGCCACCACACTCTTTTCCTCCTCTAATAAGAGTTTCATCAACCTAAGAGATGAGTCTACAGATTCCCTCTCCCACTTTTTGAGAAAATCCGCAGATCTGAGTCGGACTGCTGGTGTAATGGGGTTCCTCAGCCCCCTAGGGACAATTTTATTACCAATGTATGTTTCCAAAGATTGCACTTCCCACCAAGATCTCACGAAATTTTTGGAGATCTTGGTAACTAATTTGAAAGCAGACGAAATGGTGATGGTCTGGGAGGAAAAGGATATATCTCGTTCAGAAAACACCTCACTAGAATCTCCCATCCACTGAGCAGTATCAATGCTGCTAGACAGAAAACCTGCCATTCCCTATGATATAATTAAACTCAATGAAAACAAAAAACTTTTGTGGTATACTGAATATACGCCTATTTATACACTTGAACCAAATAATATGAAGATAGGCGCTAAAACAAAATAACAATCACTTTTTTTAAGTATTCTGTGTTAAAAATAGAGGGTGTCCACCTATCAGTGCCACGGTCAGCACTGACTAATATTTAATAGTTGAGAACAACCTACATCTGTATCCCGGACAACTACCCGGCAGGTGCGTAGGTCTCACAAACTAAACCCACCAACACATAAGGGGGCTCAATTCACCACAGGGTCCAATGCGAGCAACCCGGGTGAAAATACTATCTAGGAGGATTCCTGGTGCTGTGAAAACCACCAAGTAACACTCCTAACAGCGAGTGTAGGCGCGCATACACTCACTGCACCAAGATAGTAACGGTGCAGGACTGTGGCAGAGCATTAACAATTACTCCAATAGTGGTATATGGAGCAAGGATTGCCCTGACACACTCCTTTCTGTTATCAGCTCAACGCGTTTCCATGCATAAATGCTGCACTTCATCAGGAGCTGTATGTACCATACTTCGTCAAAGCCCACAGCCTCTGCAATGATGTTAGACAGAGGCGGTAGATAACATAGAACAGTAGAGTACCCTGCCTGACACCGAGTCCCTCTGGTGTGAGGTACGGTGTTTTCAATAACAGACCACTGTCCTGCCTAAAGCTACACACCTCTAGGTTGAGGCGTAGCGTGCTAGTGTGCATTCACATCGGCGCTGTAATGGCCGCGAAGCGGCCCACAGAACGCCGAGATTTACAGTAGAAACCCCGCCCTGCTAGACACGCCCCCATCTCGCAGCCAATCCGGTTAGGGAGGCTCGCTCCATACCAACCAATCACTGAGCAGAGGAGGAACTACATGGGTCTCAGGGAAGGCGCAAAGCGCCGCATTAAATAAGGGAATTAAAAGGCGGCTTGACATAATGTCACCGCAGCATCAAACCATATTTATCCATATACAGTGGGGAAAATTAGCAATCGAGGGATATAGGACCGAGCGATCACATAACCTCATGGGTATTAAGAATTGAACATGCAGCTCATATTAACTCTCTCATTGCTGGGAAAAATTAACAATAGAGGGATATAAAAATGAGCGATCGCATAACCTCATATGCATTGAGAATTGGCCATACAGCTCATATTAACTCTCTCATTGCCAATTTGTCAAGCATGGACATGGTGCGAAAAGCACCAAAAAATTATTATCCTATAAAGGGGACAAATGAGATAGCGTCATTGAGACCTGCTGGTTTGATGGTATTTAATGAAAAAATCCATCTTGCCTCTTTTTGCAACAAAATGCGATCATAATCTCCACCCCTAGAAGATAATTTCACAGAGTCGATCACTTGAAATTTGACCGATGAAGTATTCCCTCTGTGATGATCAAGCACATGGCGTGCAATCGGGGTGGAGATTATGATCGCATTTTGTTGCAAAAAGAGGCAAGATGGATTTTTTCATTAAATACCATCAAACCAGCAGGTCTCAATGACGCTATCTCATTTGTCCCCTTTATAGGATAATAATTTTTTGGTGCTTTTCGCACCATGTCCATGCTTGACAAATTGGCAATGAGAGAGTTAATATGAGCTGTATGGCCAATTCTCAATGCATATGAGGTTATGCGATCGCTCATTTTTATATCCCTCTATTGTTAATTTTTCCCAGCAATGAGAGAGTTAATATGAGCTGCATGTTCAATTCTTAATACCCATGAGGTTATGTGATCGCTCGGTCCTATATCACTCGATTGCTAATTTTCCCCACTGTATATGGATAAATATGGTTTGATGCTGCGGTGACATTATGTCAAGCCGCCCTTTAATTCCCTTATTTAATGCGGCGCTTTGCGCCTTCCCTGAGACCCATGTAGTTCCTCCTCTGCTCAGTGATTGGTTGGTATGGAGCGAGCCTCCCTAACCGGATTGGCTGCGAGATGGGGGCATGTCTAGCAGGGCGGGTTTCTCCTGTAAATCTCGGCGTTCTGTGGGCCGCTTCGCGGCCATTACAGCGCTGATGTGATTGCACACTAGCACGCTACGCCTCAACCTAGAGGTGTGTAGCTTTAGGCAGGACAGTGGTCTGTTATTGAAAACACCGTACCTCACACCAGAGGGACTCGGTGTCAGGCAGGGTACTCTACTGTTCTATGTTATCTACCGCCTCTAACATCATTGCAGCGGCTGTGGGCTTTGACGAAGTATGGTGCATACAGCTCCTGATGAAGTGCAGCATTTATGCATGGAAACGCGTTGAGCTGATAACAGAAAGGAGTGTGTCAGGGCAATCCTTGCTCCATATACCACTATTGGAGTAATGGTTAATGCTCTGCCACAGTCCTGCACCGTTACTATCTTGGTGCGGTGAGTGTATGCGCGCCTACACTCGCTGTTAGGAGTGTTACTTGGTGGTTTTCACAGCACCAGGAATCCTCCTAGATAGTATTTTCACCCGGGTTGCTCGCATTGGACCCTGTGGTGAATTGAGCCCCCTTATGTGTTGGTGGGTTTAGTTTGTGAGACCTACGCACCTGCCGGGTAGTTGTCCGGGATACAGATGTAGGTTGTTCTCAGCTATTAAATATTAGTCAGTGCTGACCGTGGCACTGATAGGTGGACACCCTCTATTTTTAACACAGAATACTTAATAAAGTGATTGTTATTTTGTTTTAGCGCCTATCTTCATATTATTTGAATCTGCCAGTACCCCTTACACAAATCTATCGTCGTGAGGTACTGACCACGGGCCATCTTATCTAAGAGTTCGTCTATCCTGGGCATAGGATAGGCGTCTGATACCTTCTTGTCATTCAACTTCCGGTAGTCTACGCAGAAACGGGTCGTGCCGTCCCGTTTCGGCACTAGAACTACCGGGGAAGCCCAGGGGCTGTCGGAGTGTTCTATCACCCCAAGCTCTAACATTTCGTCAATCTCCTTACGCATGTGTCCCTTGACAGATTCAGGGATGCGGTAAGGGGGTTGACGCATGGGCAGCTGACCAGGGGTCTCCACTCGGTGAGTGGCTAGGGGGGTATACCCTGGTACATTAGAGAAGATTTTGCTTTTCTCTCGTCCATTGTCCATATCTTCTGCAGCAGAGGCGCAAATAGCATTTACCTCCTCTGGGCGTTCATGATATGGTTTTAACATGTTAACATGGAGCATCCGCCTAATTCCTGCTCCAGTACATGGACCGATCACATAGGTGGTGTCACAGACTTGTTCCACCACCTTGTATGGGCCCTGCCAGGAAGCCTGCAGTTTATCATTCTTAACAGGTTTAAGGATCAACACCTTTTCCCCCACTTGAAAACTGTGGTCCCTGGTGTGGCGAAACCAACCTCGCTACGGTGTTTTGGAGGGGGCTGTTTAAAAGCCTCTTGCCTCGGGATTATGGCCCATGCTAACTTTTGAACCCCTGAACCTAGTCAAGTGAATTTTGGATAGGTTTGTCCCCCAAGTTATACTGTTTAAATTGATGTAAGTTATATGTATGGACAATGTAACCTCACAAAGTTGTTACAATTTATAATAAGTGTAACTTGTCAGCTTGGGAGGAATATGCTGGGTGTGGTTCTATTGTCCCATTGTGTGTTTAAATGGTGATGTCTGTCCTGTTGTCTCCACATGTGTATTGGCGATCTCCCTTTGTCCTGAGAGATAATTGGATTGCCTTCGGTTGTCTCTGGGACAGAGAGGAGGAAACCATGATGCATTGTGGGGATGTGTTGTATCTGTTCTGTGTCGCAGTCTCCCTTCTGGTCCTCTAGGGGGCGGGAACGATTGGTTGCTGTACTTGCATTGTGTGTGTTGTAAGGTATTGATTGGTTGGATTTCAAAACCCTGTGGGCAGTACTATGTATGTTTCTTATGAATAAAAGAGGCTGTACTAGAAGTACAGTCAGAGCAGTGTTTGACCCTCAAGACGGAGCCTTGTCTCGTTATTGGGGGGATTCCCTGTATGCTGTTAGAGACTGATTGCCAGGAGTGTAAGCTGATTGGATGCTTTTCCTGTTCGTCTGCTGGCAGCTATTTGTGAGGTTCCAGTTTGGAGTGCTATTTGGTATCCAGTTCGGGAGGTTGGTGTTCTGCAGTAGCTGTGCCTGTCTCTCAGAAAGGGGCATATCGACTAAACAGATTTTAACCCCTTGTCTGCTGAAACGGTCCGTTACATTGGTGGCAAGCAGCGGGATCGTTCTTACAGCCAGAAGGTCAGCTACAGGAGACACCATTTCTTTGGATTTTACAACTTAAGGGCAACGCATGTCTCAGTACAGCGACCCTAAAAGCACCAGGATGGAACCAGCAGTGGAGTACAGATACTCTGTGGAGGAATTTGACCGTATGATGTGGTTGCGGCTGAACTTCTTCGGACCCAATCCAGCTGAGAAATACGTGAAGTTCGTGAGGAGTCTAGTGTTCAAGACCCTACTATACCGGGCAGAAGGTGATGGTCAGCTGCCACGTTGGGTGGACCTCCATCGGAAGTTACAGTTGCGGGACAGAGGGAGCCCAGTCTCCATTCCCCAGCGGCAGTGTGAAGTGCAGGGAGGGGAGAGCAGCGGCCTCCCTCCCCAGCGGCAGGCTGAGTTACAGGGGGCAGAGGTAGTTGTTCCTGCCCCCCAGCAGCAGAGTGATATGCCGGGAAGGCAGTGTGAAATGCAGGGAGAGGAGAGCAACGTCCTCCCTCCCCAGCGGCAGGCTGAGTTACAGGGGGCAGAGGTAGTTGTTCCTGCCCCCCAGCAGCAGCATGATTTTTTGGGAATTGGGAGCCTAGTCTCCATTCCCCAGCGGCCGTGTGATGTACAGGGAATTGGGAGCCCAGTCTCCATTCCCCAGCGGCAGGCGGAGTTACAGGGGGCAGAGACAGTCGGTCCTGTCCCCCAACGGCAGAGTGTCCTACAGGGAATAGAGAGCCCAGTCTCCTTTCCCCAGCAGCAGGACACTGTATTGGGAGCGGAGGCGGTCGGTCGCCCTCCCCAGTGGCTGGAAGTATGTATGGGAGAGGAGCTCGTTACCCCCTCTCCCCAGCGGAAGCTTAACGCACCAGGGGGAGACAGTAAGCCCCACAACAGTGCAGATGGGACCGTGGTCTCTGCACTTACAGCACAGGGGGTAGGGACAGTCGGTCCTGCCCCCCAGCAACAGGGCTGTTTAGCCAAAGGGGAGACAGTCTGTTTCTCCCTCCAACAACCAGACTCCAACCAGGCTTCTTCCGTGGTAGTGCTGGCACCAGGGCAGAGTCCCGCTGATCCCTGCCCACAAAGCAACCTCCACTCCAAGCCAGGGAGCAACTCAGAGACCGGGAGTACCAGCTACCAATATAACCTTGGTGGATTCATTGGACAGAGACAGGCTACTAAATTCAACAGGTCCAGTATTGGGTTGTGGGTGGGCTGCCAGACTAACTCAGGTACTGACCGGCGTGAGGTCAGGTATCTGGTTAGTCTTCCCTGGGGAAGGGAGATGTGTGGCGAAACCAACCTCGCCACAGTGTTTTGGAGGGGGCTGTTTAAAAGCCTCTTGCCTCAGGATTATGGCCCATGCTAACTTTTGAACCCCTGAACCTATTCAAGTGAATTTTGGATAGGTTTGTCCCCCAAGTTATACTGTTTAAATTGATGTAAGTTATATGTATGGACAATGTAACCTCACAAAGTTGTAACAATTTATAAGTGTAACTTGTCAGCTTGGGAGGAATATGCTGGGTGTGGTTCTATTGTCCCATTGTGTGTTTAAATGGTGATGTCTGTCCTGTTGTCTCCACATGTGTATTGGCGATCTCCCTTTGTCCGGAGAGATAATTGGATTGCCTTCGGTTGTCTCTGGGACAGAGAGGAGGAAACCATGATGCATTGTGGGGATGTGTTGCATCTGTTCTGTGTCGCAGTCTCCCTTCTGGTCCTCTAGGGGGCGGGAACGATTGGTTGCTGTACTTGCATTGTGTGTGCTGTAAGGTATTGATTGGTTGGATTTCAAAACCCTGTGGGCAGTACTATGTATGTTTCTTATGAATATAAGAGGCTGTACTTGAAGTACAGTCAGAGCAGTGTTTGACCCTCAAGACGGAGCCTTGTCTTGTTATTGGGGGGATTCCCTGTATGCCGTTAGAGACTGATTGCCAGGAGTGTAAGCTGATTGGATGCTTTTCCTGTTCGTCTGCTGGCAGCTATTTGTGAGGTTCCAGTTTGGAGTGCTATTTGGTATCCAGTTCGGGAGGTTGGTGTTCTGCAGTAGCTGTGCCTGTCACTCAGAAAGGGGCATATCGACTAAACGGATTTTAACCCCTTGTCTGCTGAAACGGTCCGTTACACCTGGCACCTCTATCATACCATCGGCGCTGCCGGCTCTGGGCCGCCCGGAGGTTAGAGCGTACTGTCTCTGTTAGCTCCTCCAAGCGGTCCCGAAACTCCAGCACATATGGTACAACAGGGGTACCCTCTATCGTGACTTCCCCTCCCAATGTTCCCGGATTAAATCTAAGGGGCCCCTTACCCTCTGTCCGAACAATAACTCGAAAGGTGAGAACCCAGTGGACTCTTGAGGCACTTCCCTGTATGCGAACAACAGGTGGGGCAAAAACCGCTCCCAGTTCTTCTGGGTCTCCATGAACGTACGGAGCATTTGTTTCAATGTTCCATTAAACCGTTCACAGAGGCCATTAGACTGGGGGTGGTAGGCCGAGTTTATAATCGGCTTTACCCCACATGTTTTCCACAACTGGCGGGTGACTTCAACGGTGAACTGGGTGCCCCTATCAGAAATAATCTCTCGGGGGAAACCCATGCATGAGAATATTTTAATAAGGGCCTCTGCTACGGTCTCGGCATGAATATTAGTCAATGCCACTGCCTCAGGGTAACGGGTGGCGTAATCTACTACCGTCAGGATAAACCGCTTCCCCGAGGGGCCAGGTTTAGCTAGGGGTCCAATAATGTCAACAGCTACCCTACTGAAGGGTTCTTCAATTATAGGGAGGGAGTGTAACTTAGCCTTATATTTATCTCCTCGCTTCCCTACTCGTTGGCAAGTGTCACACATTTGGCAATACTGCCGAATGTCTTTGGAGATACCGGGCCAAAAGAAGTTCTGCGTTAACCGGTGTTTAGTCCGACTAACCCCTAAGTGTCCTGACAGGGGGATGTCATGAGCAATGCGTAGTAACTCACGTCGGTATCTCTTAGGTACTACTAACTGTCGCATAGATACGGGAACTGTACCGGCTACTGTCTTATCTGCATATCTATACAGTAACCCCTTTTCCCACCCATATCTCTCCCCCTCTAACCCAGTTTGGCTTCCTGCTACTTTATCTTTATATACTTGCAAGGAAGGGTCATTAGCTACCTCACTACCAAATTCTAATGGGGGGGCCCAAGGGATAACAGGGGTATTGTTCTTTACCTGAGCCTCAGCGTGATTTGCCGGTGGGTTGGTGTGGGCTTGCTGCCTAGTAACCACAGGTAAAGCTTCCTGGTGGTTCCGTTGTGGCACAAACGCCAAAGTCGGCTCCCCCAAATCGTTGCCCAAAATAATATCCGCTGGCAAATCTTGCATGAGCCCCACTTCCACATTTCCAGACCCCGCTCCGCAATTCAAATGTACCCGGGCAGTAGGAATCTTGTAGATATTACCCCGGCTACTCGAACAGCTACACATTCACCGGTGAGCTGGTGAGCAGGGATCAAGTCATTCCGAACCAAGGTGATGGTGGCGCCAGAGTCTCGTAATCCCTGGCAGCTCCTGCCATCTAGGTGGATGGCCTGGCAATGGCCTTGTCTGTTGTCAGAGGCTGCCTGTATCGGGTTGGCCTCGTGTAGAATGCCCAAGGGTTCCCCTGGAGGCATTGGCACCAATTGCTGCTGGGAAAACTCATTTTGGAAGCAGTGTACTGCCGCTGGGCGATGAATCTGCTGGCTAAGGTTTCCCCAGTTGGAACGGTTTCGGTTCCTGGGACAATCTTTCTGGATGTGCCCCTGCTGCTTGCAAATATGGCATCTGACCTGCGGGCGAGACTGATATCTGGGTGCTTGTTGGTAGTTGCCCCCACTCGATCTGTAGGGTGCTGGACTGGATGCTGGAACAGGGTTAGTTGTAGGGGCCCCGGAAAGGGGTCGTTGTGCAACCTTCTGTGCCCGCCGGGCATCTTGGTACTCGTCTGCCATAGTAGCTGCCACATGTACGGTATTGGGTTTGCGATCCCGTAACCAGTTTTGTAATTCGTCAGACAGTCCTTGAAAAAATTGCTCCAGTAATAACAATTGTAACAGCTCTTCCAGCTGGGTTACCTGTGCTGCTTGTACCCATCCTTTAGCAGCACGGGTCAATCTATGTGCCCATTCCGTGTGGGTATCTCTCTCGGCTTTCTTTAGCTCCCGAAAGTGCTGGCGGTATGCCTCAGGGGTAATGGCATACCGGGTCAATATGGCTTGTTTTACCTTTTGATAATCTGTGCTGTCCTCATCTGGCATAGTCCGGTATGCTTCCGCTGCCCTACCCGACAATTTGCCGGCCAATAGGGGTACCTTATCCGCAGGATCAATTTTATGCAGCTGGCATAATCTTTCGAAGTCCTGCAGGTACCCATCAATGTCCTCGGTTTCCACATAGGTTTTAAATGCATGGTGCGGTAATTTCTGTTTTTCTGATATTACCGGATATGCAGGAGGGTTTGCTCCCCCAGGTGAAGTGAGGTTTGGTCTGGTGGCCGCTAGATTTTCATTAATATCAGCTGATGTCCTTTCCAGAAATTCCTGGGAATGTGGCAACGGAAAAAATGCCAGCCTTATCCTCATTTCGTTGGCCCATGCTGAGCTATATGTTTTCGTGGCTGCTGGTGTAACTGCTGCTTGATCGCCCTCCATGAGTTCCGCAATAATGACTCTTTTCGCTTTGTTACTGGCAATATATAATCCGTCCCCATTCGTCATCTGTTCGCATAAAATCCGCATGCTCACTAACGATGACTTTGTACGGATGAGGTTCTTTTCCGTTCGTATCAAATAAAACAGCTGAACGGTCTTCTGCTGTGAGATTCGAATCCTGTCGCTTGCCACCAATTGTAGCGGAGAGGCAGGGTGAAGTGCAGTATCTCCGCTGGTAGACAGGAACCATCAGAATGAAATGCAGGTAGCGTGTATAAATCCCATCCCTCCAAGAACTAGACGACACATAGCTTGGAGGTGAACTACTTGGCTGCTAGCTTGCAGCCCTTTTTATTACATGCTCCCCTGAAGGAGAGGGACACACACATTATCATACATTACTCGATAACATTGCAGTTACAACCCACACATATTCCTCCCCTCTGTCTAGGAGATAATTGAATCAATCACTGTATCTCCCCCATTATCTCCTAAACTGAAAAGTTACTACACAATGGGACAATAGAAACACACCCAGCATGGTACAAATGAATCCATTAAGCCCAGAAACAGGGAAATAACATGCAATATGCCCAAGTTCTGTATTTAAAGGGCCAAATCGCCCAGGGCCCATAGTCACAGGGATTGTCACGGATACAGTCCAACAGTTCTCAATGTGGCTGGATTTGCCACACTCATGAACCTTAATGAACTACTGGTAGCCTCGGACTCCAATTTGTTCATCAAGGAAGCATTTCTGCAACGGATTGCAGGGGTCAGATTAATACTTAGACCGCGCGGGACGATATTGTGCTCTACATAATGTTCCAAACTTTGAACTTCCCACCAAGAAACTATCTGTTCCTTATATACCTTTTCCAGCTTCGTAAAGGAAGCACCATATGATGGAATGTATTTTCTCTGGCAGAATGCTCTATCAGAGAAAATCTCCTTGGCCTCTGTCAACCAACTATCTGAGTCGAAGCCCGTGCTCAGAAATCCTGCCATATCCAATATACAGTCATGTGAAAAAATTAGGACACCCTTTGAAAGCATGTGGTTTTTTGTAACATTTTTAATAAAAGGTTATTTCATCTCCGTTTCAACAATACAGAGAGATTAAAGTAATCCAACTAAACAAAGAAAACTGAAGAAAAGTCTTTTCAAGATCTTCTGTAAATGTTATTCTACAAAAATGCCTATTCTAACTGAGGAAAAAGATAGGACACCCTTGCCCCTAATAGCGAGTGTTACCTCCTTTGGCTGAAATAACTGCAGTGAGACGGTTGTAGCCATCTACCAGTCTTCGACATCGGTCTGAGGAAATTTTACCCCACTCCTCAATGCAGAACTTTTTCAGCTGTAAGATGTTTGAGGGGTTTCTTGCACGTACAGCCCTTTTCAAGTCACCCCACAGCATCTCAATGGGGTTCAAATCTGGACTTTGACTTGGCCATTCCAGGACTCTCCATTTCTTCTTTTTCAGCCAATCTTTGGTTGATTTACTAGTATGTTTTGGGTCATTGTCATGTTGCATGGTCCAGTTCCGCTTCAGCTTTAATTTTCTAACTGATGGTCTCACATGTTCTTCAAGCACCTTCTGATACACAGTAGAATTCATCGTGGATTCTATGATGGTGAGCTGACCAGGTCCTGCTGCAGCAAAGCAGCCCCAAACCATGACACTTCCACCTCCATGCTTCACAGTTGGTATGAGGTTCTTTTCTTGGAATGCTGTGTTTGGTTTACGCCAAACATGTCCTCTGCTGTTGTGTCCAAATAATTCAATTTTGGACTCATCTGTCCAAAGAACATTATTCCAGAAGTCCTGGTCTTTGTCAACTTTATCTCTGGCAAATGTCAGTCTGGCCTCGATGTTTCTCTTGGAAAGCAAAGGTTTCCTCCTTGCACACCTCCCATGCAAGTTAAACTTGTACAGTCTCTTTCTGATTGTAGAGGCATGTACTTCTACATCAACAGTAGCCAGAGCCTGCTGTAGTTCTCGAGATGACACTTTAGGGTTTTTGGAGACCTCTTTTAGCATCTTGCGGTCTGCTCTTGGGGTGAACTTGCTGGGGCGACCAGTCCTGGGCATGTTGGCAGTTGTTTTGAAAGCCCTCCACTTGTAGACTATCTTCCGGACAGTGGAATGGCTGATTTCAAAATCTTTTGAGATCTTTTTAAATCCCTTCCCAGACTCATAGGCTGCTACAATCTTTTTTCTGAAGTCCTCTGACAGCTCTTTTGCTCTCACCATGGTGCTCACTCTCACTTCAACAGTCAGGAGCACACCAAACTAAATGTCTGAGGTTTAAATAGGGCAAGCCTCATTCAACATGCAGAGTAACGATCTACTAATTATGTGCACCTGGTGTGATATACCTGTGTGAGATCTGAGCCAATTTAAGAGGGAATACATGTGAGGGTGTCCTATCTTTTTCCTCAGTTAGAATAGGCATTTTTGTAGAATGACATTTACAGAAGATCTTGAAAAGACTTTTCTTCAGTTTTCTTTGTTTAGTTGGATTACTTTAATCTCTCTGTATTGTTGAAACGGAGATGAAATAACCTTTTATTAAAAATGTTACAAAAAACCACATGCTTTCAAAGGGTGTCCTAATTTTTTCACATGACTGTATGTACCAATTGAAATAATATTAATTGTACCGCCACACTATGATGGGTGTGTAGTGGTATATGGTTACACCCAAATATAACAGATTTATTTAGTAAACTGGGAATCATAAAACGTAACATTTACTAAGTAATTTAAAATGGTGATTACCACTGGGTGAGAGACAACAATTACATTTACCTCCACTATTACAAATCATATTAGTGAAAAAAAGGGTGGGTCTTACCACGTCTTTGCAAGATCCACAACCTATGGAGGAAGGTCCTGGCAGTTGGTGATACCTGGAACCAGCGTGACCAGGGTGCTTGTGTTAGGGTTGGCACTTAAACAGCTCCTAATATGCCCTATTATGGCTTTCCTACCTCAATGAGGGTTAGGGGCTGTTCTTATTGCCTGCCTAGCACACATGGAGCACCCGCCCCGACAGGGCCGACCCCACACCGAACCTTTCCCGCAGTATGGGTCTAGTATTCTGTATAGCCCTAATAACAAAGCCCTACATGCCATGTTTCTGTCGGGGCGGGTGCTCCATGTGTGCTAGGCAGGCAATAAGAACAGCCCCTAACCCTCATTGAGGTAGGAAAGCCATAATAGGGCATATTAGGAGCTGTTTAAGTGCCAACCCTAACACAAGCACCCTGGTCATGCTGGTTCCAGGTATCCCCCACTGCCAGGACCTTCCTCCATAGGTTGTGGATTTTGCAAAGATGTGGTAAGACCCACCCTTTTTTTCACTAATATGATTTGTAATAGTGAAGGTAAATGTAATTGTTGTCTCTCACGCAGTGGTAATCACTATTTTAAATGACTTTGTAAATGTTACGTTTTATGATTCCCAGTTTACTAAATAGTTCTGCTAACCTCTCTTTTATGTAAGTTTTCAGACCATCCACCAGCCACGACCACGTGATCAGTCCCCTCGAGACTCCAGCCCTCCAGGAGACATGCAATGCTGGCATACCTTCCTCCCATAGCCCCTGCAGGAGCGTAATAGCCCGGGGCTGCCTGCAGCATAGGACTTGGGCCAAAGCAGACAGAGGGTGCAGTCTCTTGTCCCGGATCCCGCCGCTCTGCATCTTCCTGAACATCGCTAGGGACAACTTACCAGAGGCTGAACGGTATCTAAGCAGGAGGGGACCCCTGCTAGTCTCCACTTCATACCAAGGGACAGGAAACAAATGGAGAAGGTAAAGGGGAGGAGGCTTTTAAATCTTTGTTCTCCACGTTATTTCCTGTCCCTGGGAGGCGGAGTACTCACCTGTTTAGTGCCATTGGGGAGGCGTATGGAACTCTTTTTTTCCGTTGTTTAAGGCCATTAAACATTTCGCCTTGACCGAGTCTAAACAGGTTTAACATCAAAATATATATTGTGGGGATTTGCTCTGGTAGACAGGCTTGCGGACGCAGTACAGAGGCAATGACAACGTCTTTAACTTAAACAGTGCAGTGTTTTATTCACACAAGTAAAGTGACAACAAAAAAGCAGTTTCAAGGAAAAACAGTCACCTTGCGTCTGGTGTTTGTTCACACCAGGCTGCAGCACATATGTCCTTGGGTGAAGCAGAAGTCCATGTGCTTTTTTCCCCAAACATTATAGCAGGCCTTAGTCCTGCCCAAACTCTCAGGCTCCAACACCCAGACTGATAAAGCTCCAGTATCAGATGGAGGATAATCCGTGCAGCTGAGACTGCTGGCTGGGTTTTTATCCAAAACCAGAACCCGGCCTGGAACATGGGGAACAGCCACCCACCCTGCACTTTGGCTGCTCCCAGTAGGAACCTGCCCTGATCAGCTTTACAGCCACACTAAATAATCAATAGTGTCAGTCACCACTATCTGCCGCTGACACTCAAAATTACCGGCTCTTACCTCACTGAGGCCAGGAACCTCGGTGACACATATCTTCCGTCAATGACTGCCCCTTGCGCTTTCCTACAATATATATACAGACGTGGACAAAATTGTTGGTACCCTTTGGTCAATGAAAGAAAAAGTCACAATGGTCACAGAAATAACTTTAATCTGACAAAAGTAATAATAAATTAAAATTCTATAAATGTTAACCAATGAAAGTCAGACATTGTTTTTCAACCATGCTTCAACAGAATTATGTAAAAAAATAAACTCATGAAACAGGCATGGACAAAAATGATGGTACCCCTAACTTAATATTTTGTTGCGCAACCTTTTGAGGCAATCACTGCAATCAAACGCTTCCTGTAACTGTCAATGAGACATCTGCACCTCTCAGCAGGTATTTTGGCCCACTCCTCATGAGCAAACTGCTCCAGTTGTGTCCGGTTTGAAGGGTGCCTTTTCCAGACTGCATGTTTCAGCTCCTTCCAAAGATGCTCAATAGGATTGAGGTCAGGGCTCATAGAAGGCCACTTTAGAATAGTCCAATTTTTTCCTCTTAGCCATTCTTGGGTGTTTTTAGCGGTGTGTTTTGGGTCATTGTCCTGTTGCAAGACCCATGACCTGCGACTGAGACCAAGCTTTCTGACACTGGCTAGTACATTTCTCTCTAGAATTCCTTGATAGTCTTGAGATTTCATTGTACCCTGCACAGATTCAAGACACCCTGTGCCAGACGCAGCAAAGCAGCCCCAGAACATAACAGAGCCTCCTCCATGTTTCACAGTAGGGACAGTGTTCTTTTCTTGATATGCTTCATTTTTTCGTCTGTGAACATACAGCTGATGTGCCTTGGCAAAAACTTCGATTTTTGTCTCATCTGTCCACAGGACATTCTCCCAGAAGCTTTGTGGCTTGTCAACATGTAGTTTGGCATATTCCAGTCTTGCTTTTTTATGATTCGTTTTCAACAATGGTGTCCTCCTTGGTCGTCTCCCATGTAGTCCACTTTGGCTCAAACAACGACGGATGGTGCGATCTGACACTGATGTTCCTTGAGCATGAAGTTCACCTTGAATCTCTTTAGAAGTCTTTCTAGGCTCTTTTGTTACCATTCGGATTATCCGTCTCTTAGATTTGTCATCAATTTTCCTCCTGCGGCCACGTCCAGGGAGGTTGGCTACAGTCCCATGGATCTTAAACTTATGAATAATATGTGCAACTGTACTCACAGGAACATCTAGTTGCTTGGAGATGGTCTTATAGCCTTTACCTTTAACATGCTTGTCTATAATTTTCTTTCTGATCTCTTGAGACAGCTCTTTCCTTTGCTTCCTCTGGTCCATGTCGAGTGTGGTACACACCATATCACCAAACAACACAGTGATTACCTGGAGCCATATATATAGGCCCAATGGCTGATTACAAGGTTGTAGACACCTGTGATGCTAATTAGTGGACACACCTTGAATTAACATGTCCCTTTGGTCACATTATGTTCTGTGTTTTCTAGGGGTACCATCATTTTTGTCCATGCCTGTTTCATGAGTTTATTTTTTTACATAATTCTGTTGAAGCATGGTTGAAAAACAATGTCTGACTTTCATTGGTTAACATTTATAGAATTTTAATTTATTATTACTTTTGTCAGATTAAAGTTATTTCTGTGACCATTGTGACTTTTTCTTTCATTGACCAAAGGGTACCAACAATTTTGTCCACGTCTGTATATACTTTATTGAATACAAATTACATAGATAAAAAAAGAGAACATGATACATCAGATAAAAAAGTGGACTAAACCTGAGGAGGTATTTCAAGGTAAGCATGTGGAGGAAAAACCAGAAATGATAAAAAAAAAGTCATATAAACTGGCCTAATACTGTACATACACCTACTATGTCCACAATTGACATGTATGCATTTTTCCTCCACATGTATACCTTTAATTTGTATTCAATAAATAAAATATATATATACAGTACAGACCAAAAGTTTGGACACACCTTCTCATTCAAAGAGTTTTCTTTATTTTCATGACTATGAAAATTGTAGATTCACACTGAAGGCATCAAAATTATGAATTAACACATGTGGTGTTAATTTTGGTCTGTACTGTATATGTATATATATATATATATATATATATATATATATATGTTTATTATTTTTTTCATGTTAAACCTGTTTAGTCTCAGTTTATTTTCGGTATAGGTATATTTATGTACAGTGAGTCACTGAGTGGGTTTTTTACTTTAGGGTCTTATCTTACATAGGGCCTAAGTACAGTATTTGTGAGTTTATGTGAACTTTGTATTTTGTAACCAGTATATTTTAATCACTAAACATTTTGTCCTGAACCGACCTTTGTACCTTCTCATCTGAGAGGTTCATGGTCGCTCTAATTAATTATTTAGTATCTTCAGAAGAAAAATATATATATTTTAAATTCAGTATTAGACCTAGAGGAATTGTCTGAATCCTGAGACTCTAAATTTGAGTCCTGTTCCGAGTCTGAGGAAGAAAAATCTGAGCTGACCATTTTAGGGTCCCTGCGTCTAGATGTAGAGGGACCAGTTACAGATACAAGACTTTCAGTTAAGGCCAAACACATTTCTTGTCTGATTACGTCTTTTAGTTCTTCTGTAATAGAGGGAAATAAATGTTTTGCCATGTTAGAAGTACATTTTTTGCAAAGTTTCTTTGTCCAGGACTCCGGTTAATTTTAAAGTAAAAATCATACATTTCCTAGGTTTAGTAATTGTTTTAGCTCTCTGAGCACTATCTTTATCACTCTACATGCATACAGGGAGAAGGCAGAGGCAATAAGCGGATTAGGTTAGGTAAAAATTATAACCAGCATCTCCACAAGGCACAGTAACTTACAACAGTCCGCCCCATAGTTGTCTCCATTGAGTCAGTCATCAGTTCAGACATGCTGACAGGCCATGCACATGCGATTTCCACCATGATCAGTGCTCCAATTATGCTCCGCCCACTCCACACACCATTGCTTGGCTGTACGCCACTGGAACGCAACATGGAACGCAGGGTGTCTTCCTGTGATGTCATCGCGAGAGCCGAAACTATCACATTGCGGCAGAGGGCATACACGTGACCAGAGGGACTCGCTGAGTGTCCAGTCTCCACATGGAATGCCCTGCCCGACGCGGAGAGAGGGAGATAAGGAGCAGATGCCCGGCATCTAGAAGACCCTCCAGCACCTCAGGTAACCAACTAGGGAACGGGCTGCTACCCTCATGTGGCCAAAGCATAAAGTTAAAAACAGCCACCTCTGTCTGCCTCCACAGACACGGTCCCACAGCATTTGCCATGAGAAAAAATTTGTCTCCCACCTGGAAGGGACAGGAAGACACTCAGAAGAAGCTGGAAGAGGGTCAAATTTATTCTTCCTGTCCCTACCTGGTTGGAGGCGGGTCATCTCTCATGGTAATGCAGTCATGGAGGATGAAAGGGAAAAGTATACATATTAGGTATTGTCACGTCCATAACAACCTGTTCTATAAAAATACCACATGATCTACCCACTAAAGTGAATGCTATCAAAAAATAAAAATAAAAACTGTGCCAAAACAACCAATTTTTACATAATGTGTAATACTGAATGATCAAAAAATCTTATATAACCAAAATTGGTACCAATAAAAAAAACATCAACTCTTTCAATATATTTTCTGAAGCGGGGGTCAAAAATAATCTCCACAAATGAGGTCAACCCCTGGCTCTCAAAATGCCCTAATTGCCTAGTGTTAAAGAGCTCTTAATCAATATTCTTCCTATCTGAACTCAGTGTTTCGCCAGATTAGTTCTATTAGGGCTATTACGCTCCTGCAAGGGCTATGGGAGGAAGGTATGCCGACATTGCGTGTCTCCTGGAGGGCCGGAGTCTCACAGTAACTGGTCACGTGGGCGCAGCTGGTGGATGGTCTGAAAACTTTAATAAAAGAGGAGGTTAGCTCGGCCATAGAAGCTAGAAGCCACTATGCCAAAGAAACCCTCTACATCCAGACCAAATCAAGAAATGCATATGGAATTAAATTTTGATCAAAAAGAGAAAATTCTTCAGAATCTGACTCTGCCTCTTCTGAAGATGAATCGGGAAGACCCTTATGTTCTATTGAGGAGACTGAATCACTTCTCAAGACCATTAGGGCTACTATTAATCTTAAAGAATCCTGATGAGCCCGAACTAATCTGGCGAAAAGCGTTGAGCTTAGATAGGAATCATATTGATTAAGAGCTCTTTAACACTAGGAAGTGTATTTGTAATATAGCCAAGAACATTTAATTTTTTTTTAGACCTCCGATCTCTTTTCTGGGTCTTTCCACTCTTCAGAAATGAGTTTTTTTATGTTATCATGGACCAGGAACACTCGCCTTTTTTTAATCTCCTAACCCCCTGAATCGTATGACTTTCTTTAGATTCTTCAAGATTAATAGTGACAGAACACACTAGAGACAGAGGTAGAGCGTCCACAACTAATGATGTGTGGCCACAAAAAAGTAGCAAAGGGCAAGTAGAGTAGAGCAGCACAGCCCCCGCTGATAGAGGGAGGCTGCATGTCGGGCACTGGTGTGGCCATAACTGTGCCGGAAGCCTCGATCAGCTCTTGATGAGCCAGAACTAATCTGACAAAATAGGTTGAGCTTAGATAGGAAGCATATTGATTAAAAGCTCTTTAACACTAGGAAGTGTATTAGTAATATAGCCAAGAGCATTTTGAGAGACACCTGTGGAGATTATTTTTGACCCCTGCTTCAGAAAATATATATGTGGAGCAGACTGATTACTCAATTTGGGAAATCACTACTGCTGTTCCACATACAATTTCTTTTATGCCTCCGTACCGACTATGACAGGGATGGCCAACCTGCGGCTCCCCAGCTGTTGCAAAACTACAACTCCCAACATGCACAGACTACCTACAGCTATCACCCTACAGCAAGACATGGTGGGAATTGTAGTTTTACAACAGCTGGAGACGCATCCCTGGTCTATGATGACAACTACAAAATAAGGGGAATATGTGTTTTTACCCCCGCCATTGACTGTTCTGTGTCAATACTGTGCCTAATTTACCACGTGGGGCTGGATAAATGCTCTTTAGTGGTTTATCCTCCCCTGACACATAGACAGCATTTTTGGGAGGCAATGCCTGCAATATTGAGGGCACCCTGTCCATTTTTGAGTTTTAAATGACCTTTAATAAAGATTTATTTTTCTTTTAGTATCCTTTCAGACAGTGACTGTTATTTTCTGGATACATACTTTCATTTTCTCAGTGGCTAGTTTCAGAAAATGGAGACACAAAACATGATTTAAAAAAAAAAATGCTTTATGTAAAACTGAAACAAACAAAAATTGACATATTTTATATTGTCAAATCTGTAACAACTTGCTCTATAAAAATAGAGCATATGAACACTGTAAAAAACAAAAAAATAAAAACTGCCAGAACAGCCATTTTTGCTAACCTTACCTCACAAAAAGTGAAATATAAAGCAATCAAAAATAGAATGTACCACAAAATAGTATCCATAAAACTGTCACCTTATCCTGACCCCAAAATGGGGTCACTTTTTAGTTGTTTCTACTGTAGGGGTGTATCAGGGGGCATCAAATGGGACATGGTGTCTAAAAAGCAGTCCAGCAAAATCTGCTCTCCAATAACCATGTGGCACTCCTTTCCTTCTGCGCCCATACAGCAGTTTACCACCATATGTGGGATGTTTCTGTAAACTGCAGAATCAGGGTAATAGATTTTGAGTGTTGTTTGGCTGTAAACCCTTGCTGTGTTACAGGAAAACATTGATTAAAATGGAAAATTTGTAAAAAAAAAGTGAAATTTAGATATGTTATCTACATTTTTCTTTAATTCTTGTGGAACATCTAAAAGGGTTGACAAAGTTTGTAAAATCAGTTTTGAATAACTTAAGAGGTGTAGTTTCTAAAATGGGTGGTTTCTGTTATGTAAGCCCCACAAAGTGACTACATAACTGAAATTGTTCTTAAAAAATTGGTTGCTATGACGCCGTGGGCTCCTGCTCTCAACAGGAATCCAGGCCGTGTGCATGAGGCCTAAGGAAGAGTCAAGGAGAGTCAACTTTATTCTTCTACCTGTCCCCGCCTGGTTGGAGGAAGGTCTCTCTTATAGTAACTGTCACGATCAGTGTGGGGGGGAAACTCCACACTAAACACAGGAGGGAAGGGGAACAGTAAATGGGCCTGGAAACTAGGGAAGAAACAGGTAACCACCTAAAACAACCCTAATCCGGGCCCTAACTACCTATCCATATAAACAGACCTTGAAGGTAGGAATATTCATATGCTGTATACCTAGGCACTTATATCCCTATAAGGCCCTGGAATGAGGTTAGGACCAGAGACAACCCATGCCTTCCCAGATGACGAATAAAAGTCTCTGTCTCAGGCCCAGATACAAACACAAAACAATAAGACAAGACTTATCTGAAAGTAGAAAACTGGCAACTCCAGAAGCACCAAAGTACAACCGACCAGCTAGTTAGAAGGCAAGAAGAAAATCTATAAACTGCACCTCCAAGAGTGAGAAGCTGCTACTTATGGGAAAGGCAAATCACCAACAAGCAACACCTGAAGAAAGGGGTGTGGCATTCACCAAAACACAGACACAATAAGATCCACTCAATTTAACCCACGAGTTGCCATTATGGAGGACGAAAAGGAAAACAAATCTTTTTAGGCAGGCTTATCATGTTCACTAATCTCTTTCCCATTTACCCCCCTTCCATCAAAAGCTTAGGGCTTATGTAAATTACAGGACCAATGCACAGGCACTACCCGTGTGCCTGCCTTTTGAAGAATCAGTCCATTCCGCAAAAAAATAAATAAAACACATTCAATTTTTTTGCAGTGTGGATGCATGGACTGAAAACACAGTGCTTTGTGGGCTTCCTTCTAGCGGATTGCCAGCCCATTGCTGTTTGTGGGCCACAATATGGGCACGGGCCGCACATGTTCATGTGCATGAGCTCTTATTCTGAATTGAAAGCTCAGCCTGCACAACTGTACATATGTGGCTGGACCGCTCTGTAAAACAATCATAGTAACATAGTATATTAAGGCCGAAAAAAGACATTTTCGGCCTTTTATCCTGCAAGTTGATCCAGAGGAAGGCGCACACAAAAAAAAAATTTCAGGTAGAAGCCAATTTTCCCCACATAAGGGGAAACAAAATTCCTTCCTGACTCCAATCAGGCAATCAGAATAACTCCCTGGATCAACAACCCCTCTCTAATAGCTATAGCCTGTATTATTATTACGCTCCAGAAATACATCCAGGCACCTCTTTAACTCTTTTAGTGAACTCACTATCACCATCCCCTCAGGCAGAGAGTTCCATAGTCTAACTACTCTTACCGCAAAGAATCCTCTTCTATGTTTGTGTACAAATCTTCTTTCCTCCAGATGTCACAGTCCTGGGGATAAATAGATGGGAGAGATCTCTGTACTGACCCCTGATACATTTATACATAGCAATTAGATCTCCCCTCAGCTGTCTTTTTTCTAAAGTGAATAACCCTATTGTTGATAATCTTTCAGGGTACTGTAGTCCCCCCATTCCAGTTATTACTTTTGTTGCCCTCCTCTGAACCCTCTCCAGCTCTGCTATGTCTGCCTTGTTCACAGGATCCAAGAACTGTACACAATACTCCATGTGTGGTCTGACTAGTGATTTGTAAAGTGGCAGGACTATGTTCTTATCACAGGCATATATGCCCCTTTTGATGCAACCCATTATCTTATTGGCCTTGGCAGCATCTGCCTAACACTGGTTTTACAGCTTTGTTTGCTGCTCACTGAAAATTCGTAGGTCCTTTTCCATGTCAGTGTTACCCAGTGTTTTACCATTTAGTATGTACGGGTGACTTGCATTATTCCTTCTCATGTGAATAACCTTACATTTGTCAGTGTCAAACCTCATCTGCCACTTCTCTGCCCAAGCCTCCAATCTATCCAGATCCATCTGTAGCAGTATACTGTCCTCTTCGGTGTCGATTACTTTGCACAGTTTAGTGTCATCTGCAAAAAAATGTATTTTACTGTGCAAGCATTCTACAAGATCATTAAAAAATATATTGAAGAGGAAAGGGCCCAATACTGACCCTGAGGTACTCCACTAGTGATAGTGACCCAATCTGAGTGTGTACCGTTAATAACCACCCTCTGTTTTCCATCACTGAGCCAGTTACTTACCCACATACAGACATTTTCTCCCAGTCCAAGCATTGTCATTTTATATACTAACCTTTTATGTGGTACAGTGTCAAATGCTTTGGAGAAGTCCAGATATACGACATCCATTGATTCGCCGCTGTAAAATCTAGAACTTAACTCCCCATAGAAACTGATTAAATTTGTTTGACATGCCCGATCTCTCATAAAGCCATGCTGATATGGCGTTATTTGCTTATTTTCATTGAGGTACTCCAAGATAGCATCTCTTAAAAAATATTCAGTTTACCCATGACAGATGTTAAACTTACCGGCCTATAGTTTCTGGGCTCTGTTTTTGGACCCTTTGCTATGCGCCAATTCTGTGGAACACTACCTGTCAGTATAAAGTCCTTAAAGGGGTTGTCCGGGTTCAGAGCTGAACCCGGACATACCCTGATTTTCACCCCGGCAGCATCCCTGAGCCTAGCATCGGAGCATCTCATGCTCCGATGCGCTCCCGTGCCCTGCGCTAGATCGCGCAGGGCACAGGCTCTTGTGTTTTCAATAACACACTGCCGGGCGGTAACTTCCGCCCAGCAGTGTGTTCGGTGACGTCACCGGCTCTGAGGGGCGGGCTTTAGCTCTGCCCTAGCCGTTTTACTGGCTAGGGCAGAGCCAAATCCCGCCCATCAGTGCCGGTGACGTCACCGGGCTGCCTGTCAGCCCCATAGAGAGCCCGGTATGTCACCGGAACTCAGAAAAATGCCTTTGCCCTGCGCGATTTAGCGCAGGGCAAAGGAGAGCATCGGAGCATGAACTGCTCCGATGCTCATGTCAGGGGGGCTGCCTGGGGTGAAAATGGAGGGATGTCCAGGTTCAGCTCTGAACCTGGACAACCCCTTTAAATATATATATAAAAAAAAAAAAAAGGTCTGGCTATGACATTACTTAATTCTCTTAGGATACGAGGGGGGTGTATGCCATCTGGTCCTGGCGATTTGTCTATTTTAATATTTTTAAGTCGCTGTTGTACTTCTTCCTCAGTCAGACAGGACACTTTTAATGGGGAATTTACTTTTACATTCTGCATTTCATCTGACAGTTTATTTTCTTCAGTAAATACAGTGGAGAAAAAAAAAACAATTTGATAGCTTTGCTTTTTCCTCACCGCTCTCTGCAACTCCCCCCTCACACCTTCAGATTTATACTTTTTACCATTTATATAATTGAAAAACATTTTAGGGTTAGTTTTGCTCTCTTTCACAATTAATCTCTCAGTCTCTAGTTAGGCTGCTCTTATTTGTTTTTTACATATTCTATTTTTTACTATTCTATCCTCCTGTTTTAGTAATTTAAATGTTTTTTTTTGTCATTTATTGCTTTCTTTACAGTTCTATTTATCCACATAGTTTTTTTTCTTGTTCCTTAACCTTTTATTCCCATAAGGTATTTACCTCTCACAATTTTAGCATGCTTTTAAAAATATCCCATTTTGTGGCTGTATTTTTATTTTTGAGGACTTTGTCCCAGTTAGTTAGGCCTAAATTTGGCTTTTTTGAAGTTTGGTATACTCTTTTGAATGATAATTGGAAGGTTACTACTTTATGGTCACTATTTCCCAGGTGTCCCCCAAACATCTGTTGTTCTGTCCAGTATGGACATCTAGTCGGGTTCTGAACCAGTTGGGAAAGGTAATTGTTTTTGGTTATTGCCAAGAACCTGTTTCCTTTATGAGTTGTACAAGTTTCCCAGTCTAAATCTGGATAGTTGAAGTACCCCATAAAAACCACCTCATTATGATTTGCTGCCTCGTCTATCTCGTTTAGTAGCAGATTTTCTGTGGACTGGTATATTAGGTGGTTTATAATAAACTCCTATTAGTAATTTATTATTGTTTTTGCCTCCATGTATTTCTACCCACAGTGACTCCACATGTTCATGTCCCTCACTTATATCTTCCCGGAGTGTGGGCTTTAGACGGGACTTTACATAAAGGCAGACCCTCCCCCTCTCTGGTTTTGGTGATCCTTTCTAAACAGACTGTAACCCTGTGCATTAACCGCCTAGTCATAGCTATTATCCAGACATGTCTCAGTTATACCCACTATGTCATAGCCCTCCTCACACATCACTAATTCCAGTTCCCCAGTTTTATTAGTCAGGCTTCTGGCATTAGTATACATGCATTTAAGAGGTTTATGCATATTTTGTACCCTACACTTTTCCTTCTGAGCTGTTCTAGTCCCTCCTTCCATTTCTCCTTCAGTCCCATTAACTTGCCCCCGGTCTCTCTCTGCACTATCTTCCCATCCTATAACGTAATTACGCTCCCCCCAGTCCCTAGTTTAAACAGTCCAACCTTCTAGCCATCTTCTCCCCCAACAGAGCTGCCCCTTCCCCATTGAGGTGCAGTCCATCCCTACGATAGAGCATGTAGCCAACAGAGAAGTCGGCCCAGTTCTCTAGGAACCCAAACCCCTCCTTCCTACACTAGTTCTTAAGCCACTTGTTAACCTCCCTAATCTCCCGCTGCCTTTCTTGTGTGGCTCGTGGCATTGGTAGTAATTTGGAAAATATTACCTTTGGAGGTCCTTGCCCTAAGCTTTTGACCTAAATCCCTAAAATCATATTTAAGGACGCTCCACCTACTTCTAACTTTGTCATTGGTTTCAATATGGACCATGACCAGTAATCTGTCAACCCGATCCGCAAACCGTTCGACGATCCCGGTCTTTGTGACAGATTGCCCTATCTGTACCCCTAATAATTGAGTTTCCCACTACCAGCACCTGTCTGGCCTGCCTTGCTCTCCTGCTTACTGGAGCTGACATTCTCCTGACTGGCAGATGAAGTGTCTGGCTGCAGCAGTGCTCTCCCTGAACTGACATTCCCCTCATCTGCCAACCGTGCAAACTTGTTGGGGTGTGTCAGATTAGGGCTAGCCTCCCTGGCACTCTACCCTCTACCCTGTTTTCTGTTACCCAGCTAGCTACCTCACTTTCCTGAGCCTCCTCGCTACCACCCTACCCCATAGAGCGTTTGCTTAGTGAGCAACAAACTCTTTTCCTAATTGACAACGCTTTGTTTACAGTAGATACTCGATGCGCGATTCCAAACAGGTAATTTTCTCACATTTGGAACAAAGATATGCACCCTCAAACGGCTGTTCCAGGACTGCATACATTACAAAAGATGTGCACTGGACTGCGCTGACAATAATGGAACACATACTAAGTGGGGATTATGCAAGAAAAGAGAAAAATATAATATAGTGCAGAGATAAGAATCTAACTTACCGTATTCCCCTCCTAAAGTCCCTGAATCTGAAGTCATGTAATCTAAAGTCACACATTTAATACATACACACACTAGAACTCAAATACGCAAATGCTCACTAACTCGTGTTATTTGCCTGATTGTATAAATGCAGCTCTCAAACCAGCCTGCTTTTTTTCCTTTTGATTCAAAAGACTAAAATGCCCTCAAGGCTGGCTATTTAACTTCTCCTAATTAGACAGCCTCACCCTAATTACTCACCTGGTCAACACCCTGGAGAAAGAAGAGAAAAAAATTAAAAATAAATAACCCCCGCGCTGGCAGCGAATGCTCCTAATTTGGTACAAGGTGCATGCCTCACCTTAAATTAGCAGCATACTCCGGCAGTCCGTGCGCCTAAACAGAAATATATGATAGCTCATAGCTACCGTTGATTTGTGGCATCAAATTCTGGTGTAAATGAAGACAAATTTGTTGGGGGGGGAGGGGGTTGGGGGCAACCACGCCCCTTCCCCACTCTTGCCATGCCCCACAAAAAAATCCCAAATTTACTAAAAATTTCAAATGTCCTTTTCTCTGCTTTTTAAAAAAGAAAGTGATACCTCAAAATATTTATTACCGTATTTTTCGCCTATAAGACACACCTAGGTTTTTGAGGAGGAAAATAAGAAAAAAAATATTTTGAACCAAAAAGGTGTGCTTTTGGTGGGTTTTGAACTAATTGTGGTCTGTGGATGGCACTGTTATGGGGGATCTGTGGGTGACGCACTGTTATGGGGGATCTGTGGGTGACGCACTGTTATGGGGGATCTGTGGGTGACGCACTGTTATGGGGGATCTGTGGGTGACGCACTGTTATGGGGGATCTGTGGGTGACGCACTGTTATGGGGGATCTGTGGGTGACGCACTGTTATGGGGGATCTGTGGGTGACGCACTGTTATGGGGGATCTGTGGGTGACGCACTGTTATGGGGGATCTGTGGGTGACGCACTGTTATGGGGGATCTGTGGGTGACGCACTGTTATGGGGGATCTGTGGGTGACGCACTGTTATGGGGGATCTGTGGGTGACGCACTGTTATGGGGGATCTGTGGGTGACGCCTGTTATGGGGGATCTGTGGGTGACGTTTATGGGGGATCTGTGGGTGACGCTTATGGGGGATCTGTGGGTGGCTCTTATGGGGGATCTGTGGGTGGCTCTTATGGGGGATCTGTGGGTGGCTCTTATGGGGGATCTGTGGGTGGCTCTTATGGGGGATCTGTGGATGACACATATATAGCATCTTATGCTATGTGTCATCCACAGATCCCCTCTATAAGTGTCCCTGTAGTGAATGACCCTCAATACACGGGCTGGGGGCCGGCATCTGCTTTTATAATGACAGCGGGGCCCGTGCAGTGACTATTCTGCTACACGGGCCCCGCTCACTGTATAATCGTATCTCTAATAGTTAATGGTTACCATATGTATATAATCGCATAAGGAGCGCTGTGTATTACCGGTACTTACAACTACAAGCGCTCGCCGAGAGGAGGGCGGAGACAGGCCGGGAGGACAGGCGCTGGCAGCGTGAGTCATACGTCATGCGCCCACGCCGCCTGCTTCATTCATAAAGTGGGCGGTGCAGGCGCGGGACGTATGACTCACACTGCCAGCGCCCGTCCTCCCAGCCTGCCTCCTCCCACCTCTCGGCGAGCGCTTGTAGTTGTAAGTACCGTTAATACACAGCGCTCCTTATGCGATTATATACATACGGTAACCATTAACTATTACGATTATACAGTGAGCGGGGCCCGTGTAGTAGAATAGTCACTGCACGGGCCCCGCTGTCATTATAAAGGCAGATGCCGGCCCCCAGCCCCTCCTCCCTCACAGCTGATACACCTGAGTCACTTTGTGGGGCTTACATAGTAGAAACTACCCATGAATGACCCCATTTTAGAAACTTCAACCACTCAAGTTATTCAAAACTGATTTTACAAACTTTGTTTACCCTATAGGTATTCCACCAGAATTAAAGGAAAATGGAGATAAAATTTCTAAAGTTCACATTTTGGGCAGATTTTCATTTTAATCCATTTTTTTCCCTGTAATACAGCAAGGGTTAACAGTCAAACAAAACTCAATATCTATTACCGATTCTGCAGTTTACAGAAACACCCCACATGTGGTATACTGATGTAAGGGCAAACGGCAAGGCACAGAAGGAAATGAGTGCCGCATGGTTTTTGGAAGGCAGATTTTGCTGGACTGGTTTTTAGACACCATGTCCTATTTGAAGCCCCCCTGATGCATCCTAAAAGTAGAAACTACCTAAAAGTGACCCCATTTTGGAAACTACGAGATAAGGCAACCGTTTTATTTATACTATGTGAGGTACATATGATTTTTGATTGCTCTATATATTACGCTTTTTGTGAGGCAAGGTAACCAAAAAACAAATGTTCTGGCAGTTTTTATTTATTACATATTTTACGGAAGTGACAATATCAAATATGGATACTTTTTTGTTTGTTTTACATAAAAGGATTTTTATTTTAAATTTGCTTTTGCGTCTCCATTTTCAGAAAGCCATATTTTTTTGTCGATCATCTTCTGCAGTGGCTTGTTTTTCGCAGGAAGAGTTGAAGTTTTTATTGGTACAATTTTTAGGTACATACAATTTTTTTAGCATTCAATATCACAGTTAACTGCCTGAATAAAGTACGTTAAAAACATTTTTATTAGATATATTAATAAAAATAGGTTCTCCACCAAATCTAACAGTCAGGCTAGTGGTGTGAGCCAGGGCATAGAAAATCTTTATAAATACTATCTCCTCAACTCACACCTCCACAAAAACGTCTCCCTATTTTGTTATGGGAGCTACATAAAGCCCATAGGATTAGTGAGGTACCATAGTTTAGTCCTAACTCAGTCACTCCGTATGGTCTGTCCTTACTCATCCATTAGCCACACTACACACACTGTAGCAAAAGACACGACCACTGGTGATTGCTGAATAGACTGTACCTCAACTAAAACAGCAGCTCTGCAAATATCATTAGTCTCTAGACACTGAACATAAGTAGGTGCATTGTGTTGCTCGACGAGTTTCCCTGCTGATATTAATCGGTATTTCCTCAGGAGCAAAGAATACCATACACAGTCTAGTTCAGATGCTACAACACTCTAGTGGTGAGTGTGTAGCGATAGGCTATTTGTACTATCTTAAGCGCTGACTCAGATGTAATACTACAACACTCTAGTGATCAGTGTGTAGCAATAACGCCAGCCTATCTGTACAGTTCTTAAGGCTGACTTAGTACATTCAGTAACACACACTGCAGGCCTCTGATGGCGTGGGCACAGCACATTAGAGTCTCCGGCACTACGAGGGCCATAGTGCGGGTGATGCCCGCTTTTTAAATGAATTACTCTCCTCCCACTGAGTGGCCAAGCCTCCAGACCAGGAGCCAATGAGGCGCGATTATAGAGATACACCTCCTCCTGTCATTCTTCTTTCGCTCTCAGCATCGGGGATAGTCTATTATCGTGATCTCCGCTTCATTGGGTTCACGTAAGTTTTAGGGGACATGAAGCCTACTCAATTGCATCCCATATGTTATGTATATCCATATTATGGACCACAGTGAGGGATGCAGTACCAAACTTCAAACATTGCTGAATACGGAGACATCGAGGCACCCAGTGCTTTGTCCTCACTGTCCCTATCCACTGGCGCTATAATGCAATCTATGATGGTGCAATATATGGTACACATATTAAAGTGCTTGTGCAGAAGGACGCATAGATGTTCAATTAAACGTGTACAGCCTACACGTAAAAGGTATCTATCCAAGGACAGGGGGATCCCAGACCCAAATCTATCCAAAGTTAATAGTTGAGATTTGAAGGGTATCTCTACAATTGATAGTGGATGGACACACAAGTCAAATAAATTCATATTATTCGATAAAACGCTAATTAAATTAGTTTACAGTAATAGTACGTCTATTTTCTATCAAGAAGCAGTTAATCAGTTTTCAATATAATTTAGTGTGATGGCGGGTTTTCTTTCTGGGGACATCTCTTCAGATACATGGTTGGGGAACCCCACAGAAGTCTCATCGGAGCAAGAGCTCCCCACACGGTGTATAAAAACCAGGTGCGCTCGTGGTGGGAGGTGCAAACCTTGGACACTTATCGCAAAAATAAAATAGTACCTAGGGGCCTCAGAAATTCTATCCTACCTAACATCAGGCTCAGATCTGAGGCATTAATGAAAAAAATCGTAGGAGGAATCTGTTGATTCCTCACTCAGACTAATGAAATTTCTGCTAGAGGAGGAAAGAGAGTTACCGGTACTTACAAAAAACACAGTAGAGCTACAAGAATGTATAGAGGTGGCCAATAAATGTTCCCCTCTGGCAGATTTGACTAAAAGAGAAATAATTTTAAAACAAATCGGTTGAGAGGTTTACAGGATATCTGAAGGAGAGAAAACACAACCAGTTTGTTAGAGACAGAAGGGATTTTAGAGAGGGCAAGATCCTTGAATTTGCAGGTAGTAGACAAACAAAGAACCTCACAGAGAGTGAGACTGATTTATCATCCTCAGTGTATCAAACAGACCCAGAGATGGGTACAGGGATGAGTTTCAAAAACAGAGGGAGAGGAAGAGACAGCGGTAGGGGTCGCAGTCGTGGTCGTGGCAGCAGGGAGAGAGGATATTGGGGATGTTTTTTAGGGACCACCCCACAGACAATAGGGACCCCCGAACAGACTATAGAGTACCCACTCAGAAACGGGAGATGACGCATCACAGATTATTAATCTTTCCAAGTGAGTCTATAGCGGTGTTGAGATGGGAGTCCTCAGTAAAGGACTGTCATTTGTTCCAGACTGCAAATTTAACTCATTCATTTGGGTCAAAGATATCAATTTGTTTATCAGGAAATTTAAATGGAAAAAGTTCTTCCGCATACATGATAGAGAACAATGCGCTACACTTGGCATTGATCAGGGGGAACTTTCAGATGTTAAGGTACTAGCTGATCTCCTTGAGGAGGGACAAAGAGGGATAAGTGAGGGTCCCTTTACAGATTTAAAAGTACCATCTATAAAATACTCCCCGGTGGTGGAATTTTCTCCCCTTGATGCATTCCTCACTGTTGTTAAGGACAAGATTAAATCTTTGTACGTTCATAATCCATACCCACGTAATATGACAGAGCAGAAACAGATAGCTCTGGATTCATTACAGAGGGATTCACAAATTGCAATCAAGGGTGGCAACATTGCGATTTTGGATGTTGCTAGCTATGTGGGTATGTGCAAAAGAATCTTAGATGACAGGACCTGCTATGCCAGATTGGATCATAATCCCCTTGAGACATTGAGAAAGGGAGCTAAAAGAAACGCAATCTGATAAGCGAGAATGAATCTGCCTAGTTACTACCAGCATACCCGACACAACATAATACATAAGGGCACTACTCCCCTCAAAGGGAGGCCAATAGTGTTGGGGATAGGTGGTCTTACTGAAAGGGTTAGCGTTTATGTGGACAAGATTCAGAGGCCTTTGTCACCAGCTTGCCTTCCTATGTGAGGGATTCAATGGATGTCTTGAAGATTGAATGACATCCAATGTGAAAATGATACCCTCCTCGCCAGTTTAGAAGTCAAGGCCCTGTACAGCTCAATCGCACACCAACAGGGATGTGAGGCTGTACAGGTGTTCCTGACAGAAAGGGGTTCTCACCTCAGGGAGCATAACGAACTGATGGTGACACTCCTGAACTTTATCCTACATCGGAACGTCTTCATGTTTGATTGTGCCATTTACCACCAGCTCAGGGGGGTGGCTATGGGCAGTCCCTGTGCCAACCTCTACCTGGGCTGGTGGGAAAGGGAGACGGTGTTCAGTGAGGAAATGAAAGTATGGACCTCATCCAATTTATTATGGATGAGGTTCATAGATGACATACTGATATTATGGAAGGGAACAAAGTAAATTTATGGACTGTGTGTCCAGACTAAATGACAACACCTTGTGGCTTTTCTTCACATCAGAGATTGATGAGAAACAACTCACGTTTCTGGATCTGTCTATTGAAATTGATTCCTCTGGGAGACTGAGAACTAAAATATTTCAGAAGGCCACTGCTACCAATGCCCTTTTGAGGTGGGATAGCAGGCATCCGCACCCACTCAAGAGAGGCATTCCGAAGGGGCAGTATTTGAGGGAACTGCTTCCAGTGGTCCGATTTCAAGGAATCAGCTAATGATCTCCAGAGAAGATTTTTAGAAAGAGGGTACCTGAAGCGACCCTTAAACAAGCTTATCAGCATGTGGCTGGCATGCTAAAGGGAGAGCCTTTTGCATCCAAAAAACAGGACATCGGATGATGTCCAGGTGCGCATCATCAGAAATTCGGGCACTCCTGGCAGAGCATTGGGACATCTTGAGGTCTGATCCAGATGTGGATGACCTGATGGGAAAATACCCTCAGGTCACGTATCACCGTGGTGGTAACTTAAACAAATTGGTCTATGGCGCATTTAGCTCTCCGACCAGTAAGACCTGGTTAGCCTTGAGAAAACCAAATGGCACATATAAATGTGGCAGTTGCGTGGCCTGTAAGGCCATTCAGAAAGGGGGTCACGGGACGCAGTTTTGACATTAGGTCCTTCATTAACTGTAGAACAGTGGGAGTGGTGTACTTGGCGACATGTATGTGTGGTTTACAGTACTTGGAAAAAACCAAGCGTGAGTTTAGAATACGCATAGGGGAACCCCTATTGGACAACATGTTGCTGCTCACCACCCCACAAGGAGGAACTGTGTAACATTCTAGTGTGTGGCGCATGTGAGAGTACCACCTAGAGGGGGCAATATTGACACTCTACTCCTGAGAAAAGAGGCCCAATGGATATTTACTCTGGACACAATAAAACCTAAGGGTCTAAATGACTTTTGCGTGTTTTATCGAATAATATGAATTTATTTGACTCGTGTGTCTATCCTCTATTAATTGCTAAGATACCCTTCAAATCTCAACTATTAACTTTGGATAGATATGGGTCTGGGATCCCCCTGTCCTTGGATAGATACCTTTTAAGTGTAGGCTGTACGAGTTGAATTGAACATCTATGCATCCTTCTGCACAAGGACTTTGATATGTGTACCATATATTGCACAATCATAGATTGCATTATAGTGCCAGTAGATAGGGACAGTGAGGACCAGAGCACTGGGTGCCTCGATGTCCCCGTATTCAGCAATGTTTGAAGTTTGGTACTGCATCCCTCACTGTGGTCAATAATGTGGATATACATAACATATGGGATGTAATTGAGTAGACTTCAAGTCCCCTAAAACTTACATGAACCCAATGAAGTGGAGATCACGATAATACACAATCCCCGAGAGCGAAAGAAGAATTACAGGAGGAAACGTGGTAATCTCTATGATCACGCCTCATTGGCTCCTGGTCTGGAGGCTTGGCCACTCAGTGGGAGGAGAGTACTCCATTTAAAAAGCGCAGGCATCGCGGAGGCTCTAATGTGCTGCACGCACGCCATCAGAGGCGTGCAGTGTGCGTGTTACTGAATGTACTAAACCTTAAGAACTGTACAGATAGGCTGGCGTTATTGCTATATACTTACCACTTTATTCAGGCAGTTAACAGTTTATAGTAATAGTACGTATATTTTCTATCAAGAAGCAGTTAATCAGCATTCAATATTACACTTTATGGAGAAAGGTGAAAAAAAAATTGGTTGTTTTGGCACATTTTTTTATTGAATTTTTTATGGCGTTCACCTGAGGTGTTTGGTCATTGATATTTTTATAGAGCAGGTCGTTACGGATGTGGCAATACCAAATATATATACTTTTTTTTTGTTTATTTAAGTTTTACACAATAAAAGCATTTTTTGAAACAAAAAAATTATGTTTTAGTGTCTCCATATTCTGAGAACCATCGTTTTTTTTATTCTTTAGGCAACCGTCTTATGTAGGGCCTCATTTTTTGGCGGGATGAGGTGCCCACCCAATCAGCATGGCGTAATAGTAAGTTAAATTGCGTGAAGTCACCTGCTGCTATGAATACTATTAGGTTATTGTTCAGGAAGGGGTTAATCCATGAAGAAAAAATTATGTTTCAGTCAAGTTTTAAGCACAAATATTTTATTCCGAAGCATAAAAATACACAGAATTCAAACTGATTACATCTTAAACCAACTCTAATCAATAACTAGCCAAAAATGCCAGTTTTACAATATAGGATATGGTAAAAGAATTTAGAATTGTTTATATTGTTGTATGTGTTTAGTATATGCATTCTTATCACAGCCACATCTGGTAAGGTCACAATACACTAAGGCAGGCATGCTCAACCTGCGGCCCTCCAGCTGTTGTAAAACTACAGCAGGGCATTGTGGGAGTTGTAGTTTTACAACAGCTGGAGGGCCGCAGGTTGAGCATAAGGCATGACTTCAAAGTTAACACTATCCACTCTCTGAATGTTACAAAACATTTCAGCCTAGATTGTGATCTCCTACAAGTTAACACATTGGTGTACACATATGGGAACATATCAGCAATTTCATTTTATGATCCAACTTGTGCTGAACTTACCAATGCTTACTATTTTGTTAGGTCTACCTGCCTTTCTCTACTTTGTCACACCAGTGATATATTTTTCATCATACAATTCACTGTATAGGATGTAAGTGAAATAGATGTAAACTTTAGATGGACAGTACACTAAATAAAAATGGTAAACCGTGATCAGAAGGGTCATTAGTAAATGGTGCCAGAATTAAAAGGAGTTGGCCCATCTCTCCATTACTAAAGCAAGGTGGGACTAAGCGCCAACCACCAGTGACCAGAAACAGTGGTGCGAGCCGGCACTCCGATGCTTCAGTAGCTGCCATTACAGTGCATCGGAGCTATGGAAACAGCATAGCACAGCAAGCTATGCGGTTTCTCTAACTTGGAAACAACATAGCTTGCTGTGCTATGCTGTTTCCGTAGCTCCCATGCACTGCAATGGGAGCTACTGAAACAGTGGAGAAATGTTCCGCTCCCAGGTTTCCCAGCCACCTGGTGTTCAGCGCTTAGTCACATCTCGTCTTCGTGTCGGCAACATGGGACAACCCCTTTAAAGGGAACCTGTCACTTCCAAAAAACATCACAATCCGCCAGCAGTACCTGGGAGTAGCCCGCAGGGTGTTTCTAATGATAATTTTCGTTCAGCAGTCAGCTGTCGTAAAAGCTCTGAAAACGTTCTTTTATTTCCTGCCCGTGATGCTTGAAGTCAAGGGGGCTGCGGCCTCCTTGCTTCAAGTCAAGGTAATCACGCCCCCTTCGCTGTGACTGACAGCGCTTATGCAGAGAATTCGGCAAAGCCAGCCGAACTGCCAGTTGTCAGTCACAGCGAAGGGGCAGAGAAGGGGGCGTGATTACCTTGACTTGAAGCAAGGAGGCCGCTGCCCCATTGACTTCAAGCATCACGGGCAGGAAATAAAAGAACGTTTTCAGAGCTTTCACGACATCTGACTGCTGAACGAAAATTATCATTAGAAACACACTGCGGACTACGGTACTGCTGGCGGCTTGGGATGGTTTTTGGAGGTGACAGGTTTCCTTTAATGACCTCTGACAGATGTCTCAGCGCATAAGGAGACTGTGCTTGGGACCATCCACACGCTCCAGCTTCTCAAAGTGTTTTCTTGCATTCCGTATATTTATTAAAGTTGCTGCTGAGGCTGTTGAAGATAGAATGGAACAATGTTACAATAAGGAATATCCTAAATGATGCTAACAAGAATGTTCTTATCCTCTATATCAGGCATGCTCCACCTGAGACCCTCCAGCTGTTGCAAAACTACAACTCCCATCATTCCCTGACAGCCTACAGCCATCATCCTACAGAAGGGCATTGTGGGAGTTGTAGTTTTACAACAACAGCTGGAGGGCCGCAGGTTGAGCATCCCTGCTCTATATCAAAGCACATCTGATAAAATACACGATTATTCCCCCCCCCCCCCCCAAAAATAAAAATATGTATTTGTTTTAAATATATATATATATATATATATAGACATACACACACATACACTCAGTGCCTTACAAAAGTATTCACCCTCCTTGACTTTTTTCGTATTTTGGTGCCTCACAACCTGGAATTAAATGGATTGTTTTAGGATTTAAATCATTTAATTAACACAACATGCCCACAACTTTGAATTATTTACATTTTATATTGTGAAGTAGACAATCAATAGGACACAATAAGAAAAATTCAATGTACATAACTATTAATCCCCAAAAGTCAATACTTTGTAGAGCCACCTTTTGCGGCAATCACTGCTCCAAGTCGCTTTGGATAAGTCTCTGAGCTTGCCACATCTTACCACTGGGATTTTTGCCCATTCCTCCCTGCAAAACTGCTCCAGCTCCTTCAAGTTGGATGGTTTGCGCTTGTGAACAGCAATCTTTAAGTCTGACCACAGATTTTCTATTGGATCGAGATCTGGGCTTTCACAAGGCCACTGAAGTGTTGCTTTAGCAGTGTGTTTGGGGTCATTGCCCTGGCCTCAAATCACACACAGAATGGTACAGGTTTTGCTCAAGATTATCCCTGTATTTAGCACCAACCATCTTTCCTAGTCCTGGCTGCTAAAAAAAAACATCCCCACAGCACGATGCTGCCACCACCATGTTTCACTGTGGGGATGGTGGTCTTTGGGTTATGTGGCCGAAAAGTTCAATGTTAGTCTCATCAGACCAGAGCACTTTCCTCCATACATTTTGGGAATCTCCCACATGCCTTTTTCGCAAACTCACAACGTGCCTTTTTGTTTTTAGCTGAAAGTAATGGCTTTCTTCTGGCCACTCTGCCATAAAGTCCAACTCTAGGGGGCGTACGGCTTATTGTCGTCCTATGTACAGATACTCCAGTCTCTGCTCAAGGACTCTGCAGCCCCTCCAGGGTTACCTTAGGTCTCTGTGCTGCCACTAGGAAATATGCCCTCCTTGCCAGGTCCGTGAGTTTTGGTGGGCGGCTATCTCTTGGCAGGTTTGCTGTTGTGCCATGTTCTTTCCATTTGGTTATGATATATTTGATGGTGCTCCTGGGGATCATCAAAGAATTGGATATTTTTTTTTTTATAACCTAACCCTGACTTGTACTTCTCAAGAACATTGTCCCTTACTTGTTTAGACAGTTCCTTGGTCTTCATGGCAGTTCATGTTTGGTTAGTGATGCCTCTTGCTTAGGTGTTGCCTTTCAAAAAAGGTGTGTATATGTAATGACAGATCATGTAACATAATAGCATAGTATATAAGGCATAGTAAAAAAGACATTTGTCCTTCCAGTTCAGCCTGTTATCCTTCAAGTTGATCCAGAGGAAGGCAAAAAAAAAAAATGAGGTACCAGCCAATTTTCCCCACTTAAGGGGGAAAAAATTCCTTCCCGACTCCAATCAGGCAATTAGAATAACTCCCTGGATCAATGACTCATCTCTAGTAGCGATAGCCTGTAATATTATTACGCTCCAGAAATACATCCAGGCCCCTCTTGAATTCCTTTATTGTACTCGCCATCACCACCTCCTCAGGCAGAGAGTTCCATAGTCTCACTGCTCTTACCATAAAGAATCCTCTTCTATGTTTGTGTACAAACCTTCTTTCCTCCATACGCAGAAGGTGTCCCCTTGTCACAGTAACAGTCCTGGGGATAAATAGATGATGGGAGAGATCTCTGTACTGTCCTGTGATATAGTTATACATAGTTATTAGATCTCCCCTCAGTTGTCTTTTTCTACAGTGAATAACCCTAATGTTGATAATCTTTCAGGGTACTGTAGTTGCCCCATTCCAGTTATTACTTTAGCTGCCCTCCTCTGGACCCTCTCCAGCTCTGCTATGTCTGCCTTGTTTACAGGAGCCCAGAACTGTACACAGTACTCTGTGTGTGGTCTGACTTGCAATTTGTAAAGTGGTAGGACTATGTTCTCATCACGGGCATCTATGCCCCTTTTGATGCAACCCATTATCTTATTGGCCTTGGCAGCAGCTGCCTGACACTGGTTTTTACTGCTCAGTTTGCTGTTTATTAAAATTCCTAGATCCTTTTCCATGTCAGTGTTACCAAGTGTTTTACCATTTAGTATGTACGGGTGACTTGCATTATTCCTTCCCATGTGCATAACTTTACATTTGTCAGTATTAAACCTGATCTGCCACTTCTCTGCCCAAGCCTCCAATCTATCCAGATCCATCTGTAGCTGTATATTGTCCTCTTCAGTGTTAATTACTTTACACAGTATAGCTTCATCTGCAAAAATTTATATTTTACTGTGCAAGCCTTCTACAAGGTCATTAATAAATATATTGAATAGAATGGGGCCCAATACTGACCCCTGAGGTACTTCACTAGTGACAGTGACCCAATCTGAGTGTGTACCATTAATAACCACCCTCTGTTTTCTATCACTGAGCCAGTTACTTACCCACATACAGAGGTTTTCTCCCAGTCCGAGCATTCTCATTTTATATACTAACCTTTTATGTGGTACAGTGTCAAATGCTTTGTAGAAGTCCAGATATACGACATCCATTGATTCGCCGGTGTCAAGTCTAGAACTTACCTCCTCATAGAATCTGATTAAATTAGTTTGGCATGAGCGATCCCTCATGAAGCCATGCTGATATGGCGTTATTTGCTTGTTTTCATTGAGCTCCTCCAAGAAAGCATCTCTTAGAAAACCTTCAAACAGTTTACCCACAACAGATGTTAAACTTACCGGCCTAAAATTTCCAGGGTCTGTTTTTGCACCCGTTTGAATATTGGCACATTTTCTATGCACCAATCCTGTGGAACACTCCCTGTCAGTATAGAGTCTGTAAATATCAGAAATAAGGGTCTGGCTATGACATTACTTAATTGTCTTAGGACACGGGGGTGTATGCCATCTGGTCCTGGCGAATTGTCCATTTTAATCTTTTTAAGTCACTGTTATACTTATTCCTGGGTCAGACAGGTCACTTTTAATAGGGAATTTACTTTTACATTCTGCATGTAATCTGACAGTTTATTTTCTTCAGTGAATACAGTGGAGAAAAAAAATAATCAATATCTTTGCTTTCTCCTCGTCGCTGTCTGCAACTTCTCCCTCATTGCTCTGTAGGAGGCAGACACCTTCAGATTTATACTTTTTTACCATTTATATAATTGAAAAACATTTTAGGGTTAGTTTTTCTCTCTTTGCCAATTAATCTCTCTGTCTCTAGTTTAGCAGCTTTTTTTTTTTATTTATTATTTTATTTTTTACATATTCTATTTTTTCCTTTCTTTACAGTTCTATTTATCCACATTGGTTTCTTCTTGTTCCTTAACCCTCCTATTCCTATAAGGTATGTACAGTATCTCTCACAATTAGATTTCAGGATGCTTTTAAAAATATCCCATTTTGTGGCGGTATCTTTATTTTTGAGGACTTTGTCCCAGTTAGTTAGGTCTATGGCCTCTCTTAGTTGGCTAAATTTAGCTTTTTTGAAGTTTGGTATTTTTGTTCCTTCCTATAGAAACACTTGTTTGAAGGATAATTGGAAGGTTATTACTTTATGGTCACCATTTCCCAGGTGTCCCCCGACCTGCACATCTGTTGTTCTGTCAGGTCTATTGGTTAATACTAAGTCCCAGTATGGCCGTCCCTCTAGTCGGGTTCTGAACCAGTTAGGTATGGTAATTGTCTTTGGTTATTGCCAAGAACCTGTTTCCTTTATGAGATGTACAGCTTTTAGGCTCCCAGTCTATAACTGGGTAGTTGAAGTCCCCCATAATAACCACCTCATTATGATTTGCTGCCTCGTCTATCTTGTTTAGTAGTAGATTTTCTGTGGACTCTGGTATATTAGGTGGTTTATAATAAACTCCTATTAGTAATTTATTATTATTTTTGCCTCCATCTATTTCAACCCACAGTGACTCCACATGTTCATGTCCCTCACTTATATCTTCTCGGACTGTTGGCTTTAGACCCTCCCCCTCTCTGGTTTTGACAATCCTTTCTAAACAGACTGTAACCTTGTACATTGACTGCCCAGTCATATAGTGATCATCCAGCCTTGTCTCAGTTATACCCACTATGTCATAGTCCTCCTCACACATCACTAATTCCAGTTCCTCAGTTTTATTAGTCAGACTTCTGGGATTAGTATACATACAATTAAGAGGTTTATGTATATTTTTTACCCTAAACCTTTCCCTTTTTACTGTTCTAGTTCCTCCTTCCATTCCTCCCCCAGTCCCACTACCTTGCCCCCCATCTCTATCTGCACTATCTTCCCATCCTATAACGTAATTACCCTCCCCCAGTCCCTAGTTTAAACACTCCTCCAACTTTCTAGCCATCTTCTCCCCCAACACAGCTGCACCTTCACCATTGAGGTGCAGCCCATCCCTACGATAGAGCCTATAGCCGAGAGAGAAGTTGGCCCAGTTCTCCAGAAACCCAAACATCTCCTTCTTACGCCAGTTCTTGAGACACTTGTTAACCTCCCTAATGTCCCACTGCCTTTCTTGTGTGGCTTGTCGTACAGGCAGCATTTTGGAAAACACTACCTTAGCTTTTGACCTAAGTCTCTAAAATCATTTTTAAGGACTCTCCACCTTCCTCTAACTCGGTCATTGGTTCCGATATAGACCATGACCATTGGATCTTCTCCACCCCCTCCCAGTAATCTGTCAACCCAATCCACGTTGTATCAAACTCTAGCACCAGGAAGACACACTGTTCGGCGATCATGGTCTTTGTGACAGATTGCCCTTTCTGTACCCCTAATAATGGAGTCTCCCACTACCAGCACCTGTCTGGCCTGCCCTACTCTCCTGATTACTGGAGCTGACTGACTGGCAGAGGAATTGTTCGGCTGCAGCAGTGCTGTCCCTGAACCGTCATCCCCCTCATCTGCCAGCCGTGCAAACTTGTTGGGGTGTGACAGATCAGGGCTAGTCTCCCTGGCACTCTTCTCTCTACCCCGCTTTATCACTGTTACCCAGCTAGCTACCTCACTTTCCTCACCCCCCCCCCCCATCTACCCCATAGAGTGCTTGCTCAGTGAACAGCAAACTCTTTTCCAAATTGTCAATGCCTCTTAGTGTTGAAACTCGCCTGTTTAGATACTCAATTTGTGATTCCAAACGGGTAATTTGCTCACATTTTGAACAATTATATGCACCCTCAAACGGCTGTTCCAGGACTGCATACATCAGACAAGGTGTGCACTGGACTGCGCCATCAATTATGAAACACCTACTAGATGAGGATTATGCAAGAAAGAGAAAAATACAATATAGTGCAGTAATAAGAAACTGATTTACTGCAGCCCCTCACTGAAATCCTTGAATCTGAAGTCACATTTCTACAAACACACACTTAAATCAAAACACGCGATGTGCAAACTCACGTTATATTCCAGATGATATAAATGGAGCGCTCAAAACCAGCCTGTTTGGCTTCCCCTGGATTCAAATGTGACACTCAGATTGCACATAGGTGGACATCATTTCACTAATTATGTGACTTCTGAAGGTAATTGGATGCACCAGAGCTTTTTATGGGCTTCCTAACAAAGGGGGTGAATACATACGCTCATGCCAATTTTCAGTTTTCTATCTCTAAACAATAGTTTTATTTATATATTTTTCTCATTTCACTTCACCAACTTAGACTATTGTGCTCTGATCCATCACATAAAATTCAAATGAATAAAACATTGAATTTAAGGCTGTAATGTAACAAAATACGAAAAAAGTAAAGGGGGTGAATACTTTTGCAAGGCATTGCGCATATATATATATATATATATATATATATATATATATATATATAGATATATATTTTTATTTATTTTTTCATTGCAACAGTGTTTATAGACTGGAGTATGGTAAACCCTCAAATGCAAAAACAATTATTGCAAATCCCCCCCAAAAAGGCAAAGCATCGTAAAACAGTTTTCAGAGACTTTACTACTGATGACCGATTCTCTAGAGGTCATCAGTATCTAATCGTGGGGATAGAACACCAGGGACCCCCGCCGATCAGCTGTTTAAGAAGACACCAGCGCTCGCCGTTGCGCCGCGGACTTCTCTCTGCTGACAGCTCAGCTTAATTGACTTCAATTGGGCTGAGCTGCACCTAGGCCATGTGACTGATGAACATGACATCACATGGCCTAGACTAAGCTTTGCGAAGGCCGCAGTGATACTGCGAGCGCTAATGCATTCTCAAACAGGAGATCGGCATGGGTTCCAGGGGTTGTACCCCCATGATCAGATATTGATGACTTATGCAGCCTCTGAAAACCACTAACATTTATAAAGCAGTACCAGTAGAAAGTACAGTACAACACACTGTAAAAGCAGCATAAACAAAAACGAATGCAGTTTCTCTCATATGGCAGCTATACATTATCTTTTTTCAACTCATTTAACACTGGCCTATTTTGGGTCTTTAGGACAAAGCAACATTTCTCGTTGTCACATTCCAAGGGCTGCATATTTTTTATTCTTACACTGAATTTTTAGTGGCACCATTTTTGGGGTACATATATTGTGAGTAACTTTTATTTATTCTTTTCTTCTGTAGGGAATAAAAAAAAAAACGGAATTCTGGCATTGTCTTTTGCATTATTAATTTAGGTTACATATACATTTTTGATAACCTATTATTCTATTTTTTGGGATGAAGGTTGAAAACAGCAATCCTCTTTTTTTTATATTTTTTATATGGCTTTCACCATGTAGAATAATTACATGTTAATTTTATTCTGCGAGTCGATATGTATGGAGATACAAAACCTACACTAGCAAAAATGAAAAAAAACACCTGTGATTGAGACGAGATTGACAACGTTTAAACTGCCAATGGTGCTTGGTCAAGCTGGTGCACCAATTATTTTGGGTTCTGCAGCAGGGTATATGTTGAGACACATTAATACTAGGTTGTGATACAAGCTGCGCCACTTTGGCATGGTAAAGATCATACAGATGCTGCTCCTGCAGTATGTCATTCCAAGCTCTTTCAACTTTGACCCGAAGTTCAGCCGAAGAGGTTGTTGGTTGCTGTGCATGAGAGATCCATCGCCACATCCAGTCCGTTATTCTGGATTGGGGAAGAGATCTGGTGATTGAGCTTGCCAGGGCAGCTGCTGTATATCCTGAAGAGCATGTTGTGCAGCACAATCTTGACAGGACCAGAACAAAAGATTACATACTGTATACACAGTCGAGTGACATTATCATGACCACTTCCGACTGTCGGCAGCATGTAGCTCATGAAGGAAGTCACGTGTCGTGAGCTGGCTTGGTGGGTATATAAGCTGTGTGATAAGCTGTCTGCTCACATATCCCTCGTTGAAGTCATGGGTAAAAAGAGCATCTTATCAGAGTTGCAAAAAGGGAGGAGGATTATTGGTTTTCAGGCCAAGGGTCACAGTATTTCTTAAAGGGAACCTGTCATCACCTTTATGCTGCCCATACTAACAGCACTATAATAGTAGAGACAGGTGAGTTAAAAGTAAGTGGTTACCGAGAACTAACATCACAATCACTACAGACTGGGCCTGGAAAAGAGTCATAGCCATCTGAGAAGAGTCCTGGCTATTCATGAATTCCTGCTCTCCTGCCCATCTGCAGATGACTGACCGTCTTCTACCTAGTTTTATCCCTTTCTCTCTAGGAGAGAACTGACAATCATCAGCAGATGGGTGAGAGTGCAGGAGATTAGGAATAACTATGACTCTTCTCAAGTAGATTTGACTCTTTTCCAGGCCTGTGCTGCAATGCTTATGATGCCGGTTCTCGGCAACTGCTTACTTTTAGATCATGAGGGACAAACTGCTGAAATCAGCATTTCTGTCACTAGTTTATGCTGCCCTCAGTGAGGTCAACATAAATGACAGGTTCCCTTTAAACTGTGCAGTATGTTAACTGTTTGCATGCTGCTATTGTGAAACTGCATTGAGCAGACAAATGGCAACATTGTGAATAAGCGATGTGGAAATTGCGGAACAACATGTTAAATTGAAGTGAGGGGTGAACATCTGCTATGAAGGTACACAAGGGTGGACCGACACACTACAGTTGAGCAGCTCACTGCCAAAATGAACCAGGGGGCTACAAGACATGTGTCTAACACAACCGTTCAGCGAACCCTACTACATACGGAGCTCTGAAGCAAAAACAAAGTTGCATCGGCATAAAACTTTTTCGTGGCACTATCCGAATTGAACCTTCACTAAATAGTAAAGGGTTGCCTTCTCTGATGAACCACATTTTCTGCTTCATCAAATTAAGCCAAGTACAAATACTACCCTGGCTCCCCAATTCCCCAGACTTGAACCCAAATTAACATTTGTGAGGCCACAATGATCATTGTGTAAACTCTATAGATCCTCCCCACGCACCCTCTAGCAGCTGTGGGATGCACTGCAGTCAGCATGGTTCAAGATAGCTAACACAACATACTAAGACCTTGTTCAGTCACTTCCAGCCATCTAGCTGCTGTCCAGCAGATATCTGGTGGTCACAATAATGGGACTTGACTGTGTGTATATTGCAACAGAGCTAAGCTCACAGCATAGATACGGTAATAGAACCAAAATTAATACATAGATATGATACTAGAACCAAAATACTAGAAAGATACGGTAACAGAACTAAGCACACTGTATAGATATGGTAACAGAACCAAGATTGCTACATAGATACCATACTAGAAACAAAACAAATAAGTAGATACGGTAACAGAACCAAGATTGCTAGAAAGATACGGTACCACAACCAAACCTACTACACAGACATATATATTGATCTAACCATGGTAACAGAAATAAGCTCACAGCATAGATATGGTAATAGAACCAAGATTACTACATAGATATGATACCAGAACCAAGATTATTATATAGACGGTATATACAGTAACAGAACTAAGCACACTGTATAGATATGGTTAACTACAAAGAGACAGTACCAGAACCAAAACTACTACACAGACATATACATACAGTAATATAACTATGGTAACAGAACTAAGTTCACTGCATAAATCCGTTAACCATACCACACCATATATTGCTCAAATATTAACTTCCAAGTTCCCCTTATAGTGTCAAGAGTCCTTATAGTGCCCCCCATGCTGCCCAGTAGAAAAGTGAGGAAAAAAAAGAAAAAGAAAAAGATATCCCACCACTATCAGTAAAGTGGCAACGATTCCCAGCTTCTCAAGAGCTTGCATTGACGTCAACCTGCCAGCTTCGTCATTGTGCCGCCTAGCACTATAAGGACTCCTGGTACCCGTCATGTGGAACATGGTGTTTGAGTTACAGGCAGTGTGTTATAGAGCAGGAGGAACTGAGCAGATTGATATGTAGTTTTATGTGAAAAGATTCAGTAAAACTTGTATTTTATACATTTTAATTCCTGTTCATTCTGGGCTTTAAAGCAAAAGAGGTGGTTCTATCAGTGATGTATAGCTGTCTCAGCATGCACAGACATGGAAGGAAGATTGTCAATCACTGGGAAGCAGGGAAATTCCAAATTAGGTGGAAATGGGAAAAAAATGCTATTCCTCACCGTTTTACGGGTTTTGTCCCTATGGCGTTCCCTTTGTAGCAAAACTGACCTGTGCCCTTCATTCTCTAGCTCAGTACCATTACAACAATACCACATATGTATAGGATTTTTTATGTCTAAAAAGTGTAAAAATAAAACGTAGAAAAAAAAATTATATATTTTTTTTTTATACATCACCATATTTTGACCTCTAAAACTTTTACAGTTACATCTACTGAGCTGTGTGCTCATTTTCTGTGGGAAGATCTGTAGTTTTTATCGATACCATTTAGCAGTGTGCATGACTTTTTGATCACATTTTATTACTAGAGAAGTGATGAAAAAAAAAATTGAGAATCAGCTATTTTGACCCTTTTTCCGTTAAGCCATTTGCCTTATTTAATAATTGATAGAGATTTTTTGCAGGCTAATTATTTTTTATTTGATAGAGATTTTTTGCAGGCTCACCTATTGGTACCACTATGGAGCACATACCAATTTTTTTTTTAAAGGGGTTGTTTCACGTCAGCAAGTGGCATTTATTAGAGAAAGTTAATACAAGCCTAGGGCTGCAGCTAACGATTATTTGAATAATCGTTTAGTTGTCGATAATTTAATCGATTAATCTGGAAAATTTGAAACACCAAAAAGAAAAAAAAAAAAAAAAGGGGCGATTTTACTTGAAAAATTATGTTCAAAGGCCATATTAATTGTGGATGGCACTGTTATGAGGGGGGATCTGTGGATGGCGCAATTATGGGGAAAGGGATCTGTGGATGGCGCCAACTAATCCTGTTATCGGATATTATCGATAAAGTCGATTAATCGTTGCAGCCCTATACAAGACACTTACTAATGTATTGTGATTGTCCATACTGCTTCCTTTGCTGGCTAGATTTGTTTTTCCATCAAATTATACACTGCTCATTGTCCATGGTTCCAGCAGCAGTTGCCATATTTTCACACTATAGGAAAAAGCACCTATTCTAATTGCTGAAGTGAGAGAACCCCTTTAACACAATTTTTGGTAGTTGGAAAGAGCAACAACAAAAAAAACATTCTGGCACTGTGTCTTTATAAAATAGGTCATTATGGATGCAGCAATACAGTTTTTTGTATTTTCTGTTTTTGTCTGTAATGAAGACTATTTTATTGATAAAAATATGATTTTTTTACACTTAAAATGTCTTAATGTTTTATTTGTGCCACAAGTGGACTTAAACATTAAATCGCTTTAATAATATTTAATGCAATGTATTATGTTTCTCTTGTTCAGTATTCCATCCCATCCGACCCCCTCATCTAACCACCTAGATGATATGGTCGCATTTGACCAAAGCATCTAAGCTTGCTTACCGTAATTGCATTTATTTTTCTTTCCTTTTCCCCCCAAATTGAAATTTTTAAATTTGATCTTTACTTTTAAACTAGAATGTACTGGCAAATGTTAGAAGTATACTGAAAGTTGTTAGGGGATATTTAGGTATGACCTAACAGAGGATATGGCCTTTCAATGGACCCTGGAATGTCTGCAAATACTAGGTGCAAGCTAGGTACCCAACTGTGCCATGGGTTTTCAATGCAACATGATCAAAGGGGTGTCCTACATCCCAGTTTTTCCATTTTAATCGGCAGCAATTGTGCTTAAAGAGGTATTTAGGAACTTTTTTTAGAATAAGCGACTAAAAAACTATGTTACATTGAATACAAACATGGAAAACACATAAAACTATGTTACAAGGAACAAAAACTTCATATAGTATGAAGAAATAAAAAGTCAATTCATAACTACATCTATAGTAGCAAGGTTCTGCAAGTGAGGCCTATAGCAGGAGTAATTGGAATATAAAAACTTACGAATTGAGGGGTCAGACATTACAACCATGACATAGGTGTTGGATGTGAAAATATCTATGAAAGCAGCAAAGTTGGAATTCCGAACCTCCATGCTCTGAAAGGATGCAGCCAACTTACTGTGAAGAATAAAGAAAGCTATGAAAAGCAGTGAGAACTTCTGCGATATCTAACAGATTTTGCGTATTAAAGGGATTTTCCAACTGTTTTATACTGATGTCCTTTCTTAGGATAGGTTAGCAGTATATGATCCATGTGGGTCCGACACCTGGGATGCCTGACCATCAGCTGTTTGAAGAGACTGCAATGTTCTGATGAATGCTGTGGCCTCTTCACAGCTTACCAAGCTGTATTGTATAGCAGCTGTGCTTTGTATAACCGCTCATCCCCATTCACTTAAATAGGACTGAGTTGTGCATAGGCCTAGTGACTAATTAACATGACGTCACTGACCTAGAGCAAGCAGTGAGAAGGCAGTGGCGCTCACTTGATTGCTATGGCCTCCTAAGGCTACTTTCACACTAGCGTTCGGCTGTCCGCTCGTGAGCTCCGTTTGAAGGGGCTCACGAGCGGACCCGAACGCAGCCGTCCAGCCCTGATGCAGTCTGAATGGATGCGGATCCGCTCAGACTGCATCAGTCTGGCGGCGTTCAGCCTCCGCTCCGCTCAGCAGGTGGACACCTGAACGCTGCTTGCAGCGTTCGGGTGTCCGCCTGGCCGTGCGGAGGCGTGCGGATCCGTCCAGACTTACAATGTAAGTCAATGGGGACGGATCCGTTTGAAGATGCCACAATATGGCTCAATCTTCAAGCGGATCCGTCCCCCATTGACTTTCAATGTAAAAGTCTGGACGGATCCGCTCAGGCTAATTTCACACTTAGCTTTTTTTTGCCAATTTAATGCAGACGGATCCGTTCTCAACGGAGCCTCCGTCTGCATTAATATGATCGGATCCGTTCAGAACGGATCCGATCGAACGCTAGTGTGAAAGTAGCCTAAAACAGCTGATGAGCAGGGTTCCCGGGTGTCAATCAGATCACATACCGATGACCTATATTGAGGATTGGTCATTAGTATAATTATATATTGGTCCTTAGTATAATTATATATTGGTCTACATTAGAAGAAAGCCCCTTTAACCCCTTACGGACCAGGCTCATTTAAACCTTAAAGACCAGGCCATTTTTTGCAAATCTGACCAGTGTCACTTTATGTTGTGATAACATTAAAACACTTATACTTATCCAGGCCATTCTGAGAATGTTTTTTCGTCACATATTGTATTTCATGACACTGGTAAAATGGAGTAAAAAAATTATATTTTTATTTATAAAAAAATACAAAATTTACCAAAAAGTTTCAATTTCTCTACTTCTATAATACATAGTAATACCTACACAAATAGTTATTACTTTACATTCCCCATATGTCTACTTCATGTTTGGATCATTTTGGGAATGACATTTTATTTTTTGGGGACGATACAAGACTTAGAAGTTTAAAAGCAAATCTTAAAATTTTTCTGAAATTTTCAAAAACCCACTTTTTAAGGACCAGTTCAGGTCTGAAGTCACTTTGTGAGGCTTACATAATCAAAACCACCCAAAAATGTCCCCATTCTAGAAACTACACCCCTCAAGGTATTCAAAACTGATTTTACAAACGTTGTCAACCCTTTAGGAGTTCCACAAGAGTTAATGGCAAATGGAGATAACATTTCTGAATTTTGATTTTTTGGCAAATTTTCCATTTTAATCCATTTTTCCAGTAACAAAGCAAGGATTAACAGACAAACAAAACTCAATATTTATGGCCCTGATTCTGTAGTTTACAGAAACACCCCATATATGGTCGTAAACTACTGTATGACCAAACGGCAGGGCGCACAAGGAAAGGAACGCCATATGGCTTCTGGAAGGCAGATTTTGATGGCCTTTTTTTTTTTTTTTTTTTGACACCATGTTCCATTTGAGGAACACCTGATGCACCCCTAGAGTAGAAATTCCATAAAAGTGACCAAATCTAAGAAACTACACCCCTCAAGGTATTCAAAACGGATTATACAAGTTTTATTAACCCTTTAGGTGTTCCCTAAGATTTAATGGAAAATGGAGATAACATTTCAGAATTTCACTTTTTTGGAAGATTTTCTATTTTAATAATTTTCCCCAGTAACAAAGCAAGGGTTAACAGCCAAATAAAATAACATTTATTACTCTGATTCTGCAGTTTACAGAAACGCCCCATATGTGGTTGTAAACTGCTGTACGGGCACACGGCAGGGCGCAGAAGGAAAGGAATGCCATTTGGTTTTTGGAAGGCAGGTTTTGCTGGATTGGTTTTTAGACACCATGTCCCATTTGAAGCCCCCTGATACACCCCTAGAGTAGAAACTCCCAAAAAGTGACCCCATTTTGGAAACTATGGGATAGGGTGGCAGTTTTGTTGGTACTCTTTTATGGTACATATGATTTTTGGTTGCTCTATATTACACTTTTTGTGAGGCAAAGTAACAAAAAATAGAAATTCTGAAATGTCATCTCCATTTGCCATTAACTCTTGTGGAACACTTAAAGTTTAAGTTTGTAAAATCAGTTTTGAATACCTTGAGGGGTATAGATTCTTAAATGGGGTCACTTTTTGGAGTTTCTACTCTAGGGGTGCATCAGGGGGGCTTCAAATAGGGCATGGTGTCAAAAAACCAGTGCAGCAAAAACTGCCTTCCAAAAACCATATGGCGTTTCTTTATTGGCACCATTGTGGGGGGCATATGCCTTTTTGATCGCTTGGTGTTGCACTTTTAGTGATGTAAGGTGACAAAACAAATGTTTTTTTAGCACAGTTTTTATTAAATTTTTTGGACAGTGTTCCCTGAGGGGTTATGTGATGTGATGTTTTTATAGAGCAGGTCGCTATGGACGTGGCGATACCCAATATGTATACTTTAATTTCTTTACATTTTACACAATATCACACTGGGCGGCGGTGATCGGAACTACACAGGACGTACCTGTACGCCCTGTGTCCTTAAGTACCAGGACATCAGGGTGTACAGGTACGCCCTGTGTCCCCATAAGGTTAAAGAAGTACTCCCGCCAAAAATTGTATTCTATGACTTGCTAGACAGGTACATGATGTAGTTTGGGGTGAATGTAATTTTCTTACCAGTGGCTGTATTTGTGAGTTATACCTCCCTTATGCTTCTCACATGTGTCATGTGACCAGCAATCAGACTCTCCAACTGACACAGTATCTTATGTGTGGACAGGAAGTAAGTTTCTCTATGTATTACAATGGGAGCCTCACTCTCAGTCTCATAAGAAAGAACACAGAAGTAACTGACTTCCTGTCCTTTGTCAGTTGGAGATCAGAGAGTTGGTCACATGACATCACTTTCTAGCACGTCAGAGAAAGAAAATTTTGCCGGGAGTTCTACTTTAAGAGTCTGCTTCGTTTTTACTAATAGTTATGATACTTAGATTAACCATCACAAAAAAAAATAAAAATGTTAGCGTTGGGTCCATTTTAACCACCTCCCGACCGCTGTACGCGTATATGCTTCCGGGAGGTGGTTGCTTTATTCCTCCTGGACGCATATACGCGTCTTCTCGCGCGCGCTCACAGGAACGGAAGGTAAGCGAGTGGATCTCCAGCCTGCCAGCGGCGATCGCTCGCTGGCAGGCTGGAGATCCGAATTTTTTAACCCCTAACAGGTATATTAGACGCTGTTTTCATAACAGCGTCTAATATACCTCCTACCTGGTCCTCTGGTGGTCCCTTTTGTTAGGATCGACCACCAGAGGACTCAGGTAGGTCAGTACAGTCCCACCAAACACCACACTACACTACACCCCCCCCCCGTCACTTATTAACCCCTTATAAACCCCTGATCACCCATGATCACCCCCTCATGATAACTCCCTGATCACCCCCCTGTCATTGATCACCCCCCTGTCATTGATCACCCCCCTGTCAGGCTCCGTTCAGACGTCCGTATGATTTTTACGGATCCACGGATACATGGATCGGATCCGCAAAAAGCATACGGACGTCTGAATGGAGCCTTACAGGGGGGTGATCAATGACAGGCGGGTGATCACCCATATACACTCCCTGATCACCCCCTGTCATTGATCACCCCCCTGTAAGGCTCCATTCAGACGTCCGCATGATTTTTACGGATCCGATCCATGTATCCATGGATCCGTAAAAATCATGCGGACGTCTGAATGGAGCCTTACAGGGGGGGTGATCAGTGACAGGGGGGTGATCACCCTGATTACCCTGATCACCCCCTGTCATTGATAACCCCCCTGTAAGGCTCCATTCAGACGTCCGCATGCGTTCTGTGGATGCGATCCATGTATCCATGGATCCGTAAAAAATCATGCGGATGTCTGAATGGAGCCTTACAGGGGGGGTGATCAGTGACAGGGGGGTGATCACCCAGATCATCCCCTGTCCTTGATAACCCCCCTGTAAGGCTCCATTCAGACGTCCGCATGCGTTTTGTGGATCCGATCCATGTATCCATGGATCCGTAAAAAATCATGCGGATGTCTGAATGGAGCCTTACAGGGGGGGTGATCAGTGACAGGGGGGTGATCACCCTGATTACCCTGATCACCCCCTGTCATTGATAACCCCCCTGTAAGGCTCCATTCAGACGTCCGCATGCGTTTTGTGGATCCGATCCATGTATCCATGGATCCGTAAAAAATCATGCGGATGTCTGAATGGAGCCTTACAGGGGGGGTGATCAGTGACAGGGGGGTGATCACCCTGATTACCCTGATCACCCCCTGTCATTGATAACCCCCCTGTAAGGCTCCATTCAGACGTCCGCATGCGTTCTGTGGATCCGATCCATGTATCCATGGATCCGTAAAAAATCATGCGGATGTCTGAATGGAGCCTTACAGGGGGGGGTGATCAATGACAGGGGGGTGATCAGGGAGTCTATATGGGTGATCACCCCCCTGTCATTGATCACCCCCCTGTCATTGATCACCCCCCCCCCCTGGTAAGGCTCCATTCAGACATTTTTTTTTGGCACAAGTTAGCGGAAATTTTTTGTTTGTTTTTGTTTTTTCTTACAAAGTCTCATATTCTACTAACTTGTGTCAAAAAATAAAATCTCACATGGACGCACCATACCCCTCACGGAATCCAAATGCGTAAACATTTTTAGACATTTATATTCCAGACTTCTTCTCACGCTTTAGGGCCCCTAAAAAGCCAGGGCAGTATAAATACCCCACATGTGACCCCATTTTGGAAAGAAGACACCCCAAGGTATTCCGTGAGGGGCATATTGAGTCCATGAAAGATTGAAATTTTTGTCCTAAGTTAGCGGAAAGTGAGACTTTGTGAGAAAAAAAACAAAAAAAAATCAATATCCGCTAACTTATGCAAAAAAATAAAAATTCTAGGAACTCGCCATGCCCCTCATTGAATACCTTGGGGTGTCTTCTTTCCAAAGTGGGGTCACATGTGGGGTATTTATACTGCCCTGGCTTTTTAGGGGCCCGAAAGTGTGAGAAGAAGTCTGGGATCCAAATGTCTAAAAATGCCCTCCTAAAAGGAATTTGGGCCCCTTTGCGCATCTAGGCTGCAAAAAAGTGTCACACATGTGGTATCGCCATACTCAGGAGAAGTTGGGCAATGTGTTTTGGGGTGTCATTTTACATATACCCATGCTGGGTGAGAAAAATATCTTGGTCAAATGCCAACTTTGTATAAAAAAATGGGAAAAGTTGTCTTTTGCCAAGATATTTCTCTCACCCAGCATGGGTATATGTAAAATGACCCCCCAAAACACATTGCCCAACTTCTCCTGAGTACGGCGATACCACATGTGTGACACTTTTTTGCAGCCAAGGTGGGCAAAGGGGCACCTTTCGGATTTCGCAGGCCATTTTTTACACATTTTGATTGCAAGGTACTTCTTACACATTTGGGCCCCTAAATTGCCAGGGCAGTATAACTACGCCACAAGTGACCCCATTTTGGAAAGAAGACACCCCAAGGTATTCCGTGGGGGGCACGACGAGTTCCTAGAATTTTTTATTTTTTGTCACAATTTAGCGGAAAATGATGATTTTTCTTTTTTTTTTCTTTTTTCCTTACAAAGTCTCATATTCCACTAACTTGCGACAAAAAATTCTAGGAACTCGCCATGCCCCTCACGGAATACCTTGGGGTGTCTTCTTTCCAAAATGGGGTCACTTGTGGGGTAGTTATACTGCCCTGGCAATTTAGGGGCCCAAATGTGTGAGAAGAACTTTGCAATCAAAATGTGTAAAAAATGCCCTGCAAAATCCGAAAGGTGCACTTTGGAATATGTGCCCCTTTGCCCACCTTGGCAGCAAAAAAGTGTGACACATCTGGTATCGCCGTACTCAGGAGAAGTTGGGCAATGTGTTTTGGGGTGTCATTTTACATATACCCATGCTGGGTGAGAAAAATATCTTGGTCAAATGCCAACTTTGTATAAAAAAATGGGAAAAGTTGTCTTTTGCCAAGATATTTCTCTCACCCAGCATGGGTATATGTAAAATGACACCCCAAATCACATTCCCCAATTTCTCCTGAGTACGGCGATACCAGATGTGTGACACTTTTTTGATGCCAAGGTGGGCAAAGGGGCACATATTCCAAAGTGCACCTTTCGGATTTCACCGGTCATTTTTTACAGATTTTGATTGCAAAGTACTTCTCACACATATGGGCCCCTAAATTGCCAGGGCAGTATAACTACGCCACAAGTGACCCCATTTTGGAAAGAAGACACCCCAAGGTATTCCGTGAGGGGCATGGCGAGTTCCTAGAATTTTTTATATTTTGTCGCAAGTTAGTGGAATATGAGACTTTGTAAGGAAAAAAGAGAAAAAAAAAAATCATCATTTTCCGCTAACTTGTGACAAAAAATAAAAAATTCTAGGAACTCGCCATGCCCCTCACGGAATACCTTGGGGTGTCTTCTTTCCAAAATGGGGTCACTTGTGGCGTAGTTATACTGCCCTGGCAATTTAGGGGCCCAAATGTGTGAGAAGTACCTTGCAATCAAAATGTGTAAAAAATGGCCTGCAAAATCTGAAAGGTGCACTTTGGAATATGTGCCCCTTTGCCCACCTTGGCTGCAAAAAAGTGTGACACATCTGGTATCGCCGTACTCAGGAGAAGTTGGGGAATGTGTTTTGGGGTGTCATTTTACATATAACCATGCTGGGTGAGATAAATATCTTGGTCAAATGCCAACTTTTCCCATTTTTTTATACAAAGTTGGCATTTGACCAAGATATTTTTCTCACCCAGCATGGGTATATGTAAAATGACACCCCAAAACACATTCCCCAACTTCTCCTGAGTACGGCGATACCAGATGTGTCACACTTTTTTGCTGCCAAGGTGGGCAAAGGGGCGCATATTCCAAAGTGCACCTTTTGGATTTCACCGGTCATTTTTTACACATTTTGATATCAAAGTTCTTCTCACACATTTGGGCCCCTAAATTGCCAGGGCAGTATAACTACCCCACAAGTGACCCCATTTTGGAAAGAAGACACCCCAAGGTATTCTGTGAGGGGCATGGTGAGTTCCTAGAATTTTTTATTTTTTGTCGCAAGTTAGTGGAATATGAGACTTTGTAAGAAAAAATAAAAATAAAAAATCATCATCATTTTCCGCTAACTTGTGACAAAAAATAAAAAGTTCTATGAACTCACTATGCCCATCAGCGAATACCTTAGGGTGTCTACTTTCCTAAATGGGGTCATTTGTGGGTTTTTTCTACTGTTTGGGCATTGTAGAACCTCAGGAAACATGACAGGTGCTCAGAAAGTCAGAGCTGTTTCAAAAAGCGGAAATTCACATTTTTGTACCATAGTTTGTAAATGCTATAACTTTTACCCAAACCATTTTTTTTTTGCCCAAACATTTTTTTTTTATCAAAGACATGTAGAACAATAAATTTGGCGAAAAATTTATATATGGATGTCGTTTTTTTTGCAAAATTTTACAGATGAAAGTGAAAAATGTCATTTTTTTTGCAAAAAAATCGTTACATTTTGATTAATAACAAAAAAAGTAAAAATGCCAGCAGCAATGAAATACCACCAAATGAAAGCTCTATTAGTGAGAAGAAAAGGAGGTAAAATTCATTTGGGTGGTAAGTTGCATGACCTAGCGATAAACGGTGAAAGTAGTGTAGTGCCGAAGTGTAAAAAGTGCTCTGGTCATGAAGGGGGTTTCACCTAGCGGGGCTGAAGTGGTTAAGTAGATGTAAAAAAAACAAAAAAAAACAATTTTTTAAATACAAGTCCATAAAAAATAATCTGAGCCTGTGAGGAAAAAAAACTATCTAATTTACGTCATCCACTTTTTAGAATTTTCCAACACCACATCACACTCCCAACATCCTTTGCCTTGCCTACCTCACTTTCTCATGATGCATAGCGGCCAGCCCATGCCCTGCCAGTTCTTTGAATCCTTCTCTCCACTATCCAGCCTCCCTGCTCCCTCCTGTCACTTCTACATCACAGTATGCGCCCGAAATCCATCTCCACCAGGTCACAGTAAGTATGCTGGACTCTGCTACAGATAAGACCACTCCAAATATACAGTGCCCTGAAAAAGTATTCACACCCCTTAATCTTTTCCACCTTTTTTTACGTTGGAGATGCAGCAGCGGCATGTGGGCATCAGGAGCGATGCAGGTGCCGTGGAGCGGGGTAAGTATAAGGGGGGGAAATAACCCCTTTAAATGTATTTTATTGGGATTTTATGTGATACACCAACACAAAGTAGCAAGTATGTGTGAAGTTTTCACTTATAAATAAAAATCTGAAAAGTGTGGAGTGCATTTGGATTTAACCCCCTGTACTCTGATAGCCCTAAATAAAATCCAGTGTGACCAATTGCCTTCAGAAGTCACCTAATTAGTAAATAGAGTCTGCCTGTGTATAATTTATTCTCAGTATAACTATAGCTGCTCTGTGAAGGCCTAAGAGGTTTCTTTGTAAACATTAGTGATCAAACAGCATCATGAAAACCAAGAAACACACCATACAGGATAGGGATAAAGTTGTGGAGATGTGTAAAGCAGGGTTAGGTTATAAGAAACTGTCCCAATCCATCATCCAAAAAAGGAAGGCATATGAAACAACTGCAAACCTAAAAAAACATAGCCTTCCGCCTAATCTGACAGCACAGGCAATGAGAGCACTAATTAGAGAAGCAGCCAAGGCCCATGGTCACTCTTGAAGAGCTGCAGAGTTCCACAGCTCAGGTGGGAGAATCTTTCCACAGGACAACTATTAGTTGTGTACTCCACAAATCTGGCCTTTATGGAAGATTGGCAGGAAGCAAGCCATAAGAGGTTCTGTTTGTAGTTTGCCACAAGCCATGTAGGAGACACAGCAAACATGTGGATCAAGGTGCTCTGGTCAGATGAGACCAAAGTTTAACTTTTTGGCCTAAATGTAAAACGCAATGTGTGGTGGAAAACTAACCCTGCACCTCAACTTAAACACACCGTCCCCACCGTGAAACATGGTGGAGGCAACATCATGCTGTGGGGATGCTTTTCTTCAGCAAGGACAGGGAAGCAGGTTAGAGTTGATAAGAAGATGGATGGAGCTAAATACAGCACAATCCTGGAGGAAAACTTGGAAGAGATTGCAAGACTGGGGCAGAGGTTCACCTTCCAGCAGACAACAACAACGCTAAACATACAGCCAGAGCTACAATGGAATGGTTTAGATAAAAGCATTTGCATGTGTTAGAATAGTCCAGTCAAAGTCCAGTCCTAAATCTCATTGAGAATCTATGGCAAGACTTGAAAATTGCTGTTCACAGATGCTCTCCATCCAATCGGACTGAGCTTGAGCTATTTTGTACTTTACACATACTTGCTACTTTGTGTTGGTCTTTTACATAAAATTCCCAACAATACATTTAAGTTTGAATACTTAAGTTTAAGTTTAACGGGTAGGAATACTTTTTTAAGGCCCTGTATATGATCTAAGGTGCAAAACAAGTGAATGATGGTTAGTTAGCCATTAGAACAACAGAATCGGGATGGAAAGATAGCATTCTCCGCTAATCAGAGTTGAGTACCAGTTCAGGTTTGAAGTCACTTTGTGGGGCTTACATAATAGAAACCACGCATAAATGGCCCCATTTTAGAAACTACACCCCTTCAAGGCATTCAAAACTGATTTTACAAACTTTGATAACCCTTTAGGTGTTCCACAAGAATTAAAGGAAAATGTAGATGAAATTTCAGAATTTCACTATTTTGGGCAGATTTTCCATTTTAATCCATTTTTTCCAGTAACAAAAAGTTAACAGCCAAACAAAACACAATATTTATTTCCCTGATTCTGTAGCTTACAGAAACACCCCATACGTAGTTGTAAACTGCTGTACGGGTGCACAGCAGGGCCCAGAAGGAAAGGAACGCCATATGGTTTTTGGAGGGCAGATTTCACTGGGATAATTTTAAGTTGCCATGTCACATTTGAAGACCCCATGATGCACCCCTAGAGTAGAAACTCAAAAAAAAGGGTCCCCATTTTAGAAACTACAGGATAAGGTGGCAGTTTTGTTGATACTTTTTTAGGGTACATATGATTTTTGGTTGCTCTATATTACACTTTTTGTGAGGCAAGGTAACCCAAAAAATATAGCAGTTTTTGCACCATTTTTCAATGTTCATCTGACAGGTTAGATTATGTGCTATTTTTATAGAGCAGGTTGTTATGGATGCGACAATACCAAATATGACTTTTGGTTGTTTGTTTTGTTTTACATAATAAAGCATTTTAGAAAAAAATTATAAAAAATTATTTTTAAGTGTGTCCATATTCTGAAAGCCATAGTCTTTTTCGTTTTTAGGCAATGTTCTTATGTAGGGGCTAATTTTTTTAGTGTGCATATGACTTTTTGATCACTTGGCATTACACTTTTTGTGATGTGGGGTGAGTAAAAATGGCTTTTTTTTTTTTTTTAAACAGTTTTTTTGTTTGTACGGTGTCCACCTGAGGGGTTAGTTCATGTGATATTTTTATCCAGCAGGTTGTTACGCAAGCAGCAATACCCAATATGTATACTTTTTATTTATTTATGTTTTACACAAAAAACTTTTTTAACAAAAATAATAATAATTATGTTTTAGTGTCTGTATTCTGAGAGCCATAGTTTTATTTTCTGGGCGACTGTCCTATGTAGGGTCTCATTTTTATCACGATGAGATGAAAGTTTGATTGGTACTATTTTGGGGTGTGTATGACTTTTTAATCGTTTGGTATTACACTTTTTGTGATTTAAAATTGCTTTTTTGACACAGTTTTTATTTTTTTATGGTGTTCATCTGAGGGGTCATGTGATATTTTAATAGACCTGGTTGTTACAGACATGGCAATACCTAATATGTCTATTTTTTAATTATTAACACAATAAAAGCATTTTTTAAACAAAAAAAAAATCATGTTTGAGAGCCATATTTTTTATTTTTTTGCCCGATTGTTTTATGTAGGGGTTTATTTTTTTGTGGGATGAGATGATAGTTTGATTGGTACTATTTTGGAGGGCATACGCCTTTTTGATCGCTTGGTGTTGTATGTTTTGTGATGTAAGGTGACAAAAGAAAAAAGCACAGTTTTTATTTTTTCTACGGCATTCAGGTGAGGGGGTGGATCATGTGATTTTTTTTTATAGAGTCAGTCGTTACGGACGCAGCAATACCCAATATGTCTGGTTTTCTTTCTTTTTTTTCTATTTTATTTTGGAAATTGTTATTTATTTTACTTGAAACTTTTTTTTTTTTATGAAAAACACTTTCTTTCTTTAACTTTTTATTTTTGTCCCACTCTGGGACTTTAACTTCTGGGGCCTGATCCCCTCAACAATGCATTACAATACATCCTGTATTGTAATGCATTGACTGTCAGCTTTTATGCTGACAGCTTGCCTGTGAGACCCAGCCTAAGGGGCTGGATCTCACAGGCTTCCGTAGAAGGCAAGCCCTGATGCCTATGGAAGACCCTCCGCAAACCCTCTGCACTCTGCGGTCAGCTTTGACCGTGGCATACAAGGGGTCAGTTGCTGCTGGGTCCGTGCTGCTGATGGGGTGGACGCAGCTGCTGGCCCATGTACGGCGCTGTTCCTTAAGTCACATCCACCAGCGCTGTACATGTACGGCAAGAATTCTCTATGGGTTAAAGGCTATGTACACCGTTGGAGGCAATTTTTTTTAATTATTATTATTGCATTGTACCAATTTTGAGCTAAAAATCTTTTTTTTCAATTGGTCCTTATTAAAAATATAGAGCTTTTTTATGTACATAGTTGAGATGCTCTACTAGCATGTGTATTTTCTCTCTTTTCCATCAGTTGGGGAGCTGACAGCTCCTTATCTCTGCTCTCTGACATTATAAACACTCAGATGGGTATCCCCATCTGAGACAATGAGGGCACATCGCTAGGATATGCCCCCATTGTCTGATAGGTGCAGATCCCACCTGTGGGACCCGAAACTACACCGAGATCGAAGCAGGGAAGGTGGTGGCTGGAGGACCCCGGGTTTTCCGGGCTCCGGCCAAAAGCTCTCCCCGCACCCATTTATTTCTATAGGGCTGACAGAAATACCCGAGCCAGCGCTCGGTCATTTTTGGCGGCCCCATAGATATGAATGGAGAGCAGCTGCGCATGCGCAGCGCGCCCTCTATAACTTTCAGGGCTCCGCTTTCAGTGTAGGTGCAGGTCCTAGCGATATGCCCCCATTGTCTGAGATGGGAAAACCCCTTTAAAGGCCCTATTTTATTAGAGATCCATTACTGCCAGATCTTGGGCTCACCAAAGGATCCTCTGGTAGGCTTCCGGATCCCCATTATTACAATAATTCTTAGTGTTAGGATAATGAGTCATGTACTGGAAATACATCCATTGATGTGTTTGCTACATACTCTGCCTTCATCTCTCTTGTGAATGTCTCAGTCTGCAAACAGAAGTCACTTTCTGCACCTGGTATTATTTTTGTTTGCACTGTGGGATTATTGGGGGAGAGGGGGGGGGGGGGGCACTACCTGTGGTGGGCACTATCTGTGGGACCAAAAACATGAGGCTGGCAAGTACAGCAAATGCGAGTTATCACCAAGAGTTGGTGATTGCTGGTCTGGGACAAATTGAGAAAAAAGGTATATTGAACCACTACAGAAAATACATTACCTAAGTCACTGGACTTAATAGTTACGGCAGGATACTGTACGGATATATATTATGTTTTAGCATATGCAAATGAGTCTCTGGGATTACTGGGGGAGTTGCCGATAGTTCTAGACTTGAGGCTCTGCTCTTTCTGCAGCTGATGAACATTCTGCACTTTGGCAGGACAAGGCAGTGAAAGCATCATCATATCTGGCCCTGAAGTGCAGAGGGCACAGGAGTTGCAGAGAAAGCTGAGCCATTGGGTGTAACAGCAACGCCCCTTTTGTTCCTAGAGGATAATTTGCATATATTAAAACATAATATTTCTCAGTAATGTGGCCACATATGAACATGGGACCAACACAGATGCATTCTGCTGCCAAGCACAGGCAACAGGTCAGACAGTTTCATAGATACAAATCTGCTGCAAGATACCCTTTAATGCTTTTCATATACTGCTATGGGCAACTAAGCCAGTTCTACTTTAAACGAGTTAAATGACCCCACTTATTCTTCAAGTCAGTACAATTTATGACAATACCAAATAAATATATATATTTATTGGTCATGGGGGGCCCTTCTTGGAATTTCAGGAAAAAATAATACATTTTTATTTTTATTTTTAGCGTTCAGGAAGGAGAGGGCAGTATTTCAGTCAGCAGTGCTTCTGGGGTCTCAAGAATAATACATGGGCAGCATTTCCTGGAGTACTTCTCCCCACAGAAAAAAAAAAAGGAGGCCCCAAAAAAGGTGTTGAGTTTGCTCAGTTAGAGGGATTAAGAAAGACACCACTCACTACTGTCAGACCTGCCTCTCTAAACCGGGCCTCTGCATTGGAGAGTGCTTTCAAGTTTCACACCTCCACTGATATCCATTAAGTTAATTTCATTAATTTCTTAATTAATCCATGGGAAGACATTTTCAGCTTAGCATTTTTCCATTTTGCAATACAATAATAGCTCCCCCACCACCCAAAAAAAAAAAAAAAAAAAAAATTCTCATTATACCTCTAGATGAATACATTGAAGGGTGTCATTTTATTAAATGCTCAGTGCACCCTTTGAAAAATTCCTTGGGGGGTGTATTTTCCATAATGGGGTCACTTTTGGGGTGTTTTCACTGTTGGGGTGGATCAGGGTGTCTTCAAATGCGACATGGTGCCTGAAAATTATCCCAGCAAAATCTGCCCGCCAAAAGCCACACAGTGTTCCTCCTATTCTGAGCCCCGCTGTGCACCCATATGGAACTTTATGACCACATATGGGCTGTTTCTGTAAACTTAAGAATCAGAGTAACAAATATTGAGGTTTATATGCAGGAAAAATTGATCTAAATGGAAAAATCTGCCCAAAAATGTAAATTTTACAAATTCACCTCCATTTTTCTTTAATTCTGGTGGAAAACTTAAAGAGTTAAAAAAAAGTTTGGAAAATCAGTTTTGAATACCTTGATGGGTGTAGTTTCTAAAATTGGTCCATTTATAGGTGGTCTTCTATTATGTAAGCCTCACAAAGTGAATTTGCTTCTAAACTTCTAAGCCTTCTAACATTCTAAAAAAAGAAAATGCCATTTACAAAATGATCCAAACATGAAGTAGACATATGGAGAATGTAAAGTAATAACTATTTTGTGAGGTGCCACTATCTGTCAGAAAACCAGAGGAATTAAAATTTAGATAAAAATTGGCAATTTTAGATTTTTTTTTTATAAATAAAAGTAAAACATATTGACTCGAATTTATCACTAACATGACATACAATGTGTCACAAGAAAAAAATCTCAGAATGACTTGTGTAAGAAAAAACTGAATTAGACTTACCGGTAATTCTGTTTCCATGAGATCATCATGACGGCATACAAGGAGATTGACCCCTGACCTCCGTAGGGGCAGGAACAGAGAAAGGTTAAATACCCCCCTCCCACAACCAACACCAGTGTTTCCAAAATCACACAGAGTACCTGATGGTGACAAAACAAACAGTGGAGAAGGTATTACTTTATACCTTCTGGAGTCCCTCCTAAATTTAGAAATATATGTAGGGAGGAAATCATGTGCCGTCGTGATGATCTCATGAAAACAGAATTACCTGTAAGTCTAATTCCGTTTTTTCCATAGCATCATCACGACGGCATACAAGGAGATATACAAAATATATCAGTTAAGGGGGAGGCTACAGCCTGGATTACTTTCCGCCCAAAAGGACAGATCAAGGGATCTGGAAAGATCCAGGCGGTAGTGTTTTATAAATGTATGGATGCTGGACCAAGTGGCAGCTCGACATATTTCTTCCAGGGAGGCGCCAGCTTGCTCTGCCTGAGAGGAAGACATGGCCCTAGTGGAATGGGCCCTAATGTTGACTGGACATGGAAGATTTTGAATTTGGTAACACAGGCAAATGATTTCCTTGATCCATCTAGCTATAGAAGATTGGGTGGCTTTCTAGCCCTTGTACTTTCCTCCAAAGAGTACTAGTAAGTTGTCAGGATAAGAAATATAGTTTAGAACTGCCCGTCTAACATCCAGAGAGTGGAAGGAAGACACTCTGTCATTAGAGGGGTGTTTACGAAAGGAAGGCAGGGTAATTTCCTGGCTACAAGCTGGATACAACTTTAGGGAGAAAACCTGGGTCAAGCCGGAGAATAATCCTATCATCTAGGACACAAAGGTAGGGTTCCCTAACAGATAGAGCCTGCAACTCACCTAATCTGCGGGCCGAGGTTATTGCAATTAGGAAGGCGGTCTTTAGGGACAATAATTTTATTGGACAATCGGTAATGGGTTAAAATGGTGGTAGAGTGAGACCCGTAAGGACAATATTTAAATCCCAGGAGGGGACACGGGAGGTGATTGTTGGACGAAGTCTGGTAGCTGCTCTAATTAATCTTCTGACCCAACGATGACTAGCTATATCTTGGTCAAAAAAACAACTTAGGGCTGAGATTTGGACCTTCAGGGTAGAGGGTCTAAGCCCCAGGTCGAGACCCTGTTGCAGAAAATCCAGGATTCTTTGAATGTTGGGTCTATGCAGGTGTGGAGATTTGTCGCCACTCCAGTAACAGAAGCGCTTCCAGATTTTAAGGTAGATTGCGGATGTTACTTTTCTTCCTGGAGGCTTTCAAGGTAGTTATAACTTTGTTTTATTTTATATGGTCTTCTAATTCTCCCAGCCAAAGAAACATGGATCTAGTGACGGAGGTAGCCGTAATGTTAGCTTTAATATTAACCTCTTCAGGACACAGGGCGTACCTGTACGCCCTGATGTCCTGGTACTTAAGGACACAGGGTGTACGGGTAAGTCCTGTGCATTTCCGATCACTGCCGCCCGGTGAGCGGAACAAGGTGCCTGCTCAAATCATTGAGCATGCACCTTGGGTAAACGCGCAGCGTGCAAATCAGACCTGCGGTTTGTGGCAGCGATCGGTGGTGCCATCGGGTCCCCATGCGGCTGTAGGGGGGACCCGAAGGCATCGCGCTGCCTTCCTGTGACGTGCCTGTGAGATCCAGCCCCCTGGATCTCACAGGCCAGAAGCTGTATGAGTAATACACACAGTATTACTCATACAGCCAATGAATTCCAATACAGAAGTATTGGAATGCATTGTAAAGGATTAGACCCCCAAAAGTTCAAGTCCCAAAGTGGGACAAAATATAAAGTAAAAAATAAAGTTTAAAAAATAAAGTTTTCCCCAAAAAATTTAAAGTTTCAAGTAAAAATAAACAAAAACTTCATTTTCCCCAAATAAAGTAAAAAAAAAAAATTTGTAAAAAATAGGGGAAAAAAGAAAAGTATACATATTAGGTACCGATGCGTCTGTATCGACCGGCTCTATAAAACATATCACGTGACCTAACCCCTCAGATGAACACTGTAAAAACTAAAAAACAAGAACTGTGCTAAATAAACAATTTTTTTGTCACCTTACATCACAAAAAGTACAACAGCAAGCGATCAAAAAGGCATTTTTTCCACCAAAATAGTACCAATCTAACCGTCACCTCATCCCGCAAAAAATGAGCCCCTACCTGAGACAATCGCCCAAAAAAAAAAAAAAAAAAACTATGGCTCAGAATATGGATACACTAAAACATCATTTTTTTGGTTTTAAAAAAGCTGTTATTGTGTAAAATTTACATTTAAAAAAAAGTAGACATATTAGGTATCGCCGCGTCCATATCGACCGGCTCTATAAAAATATCACATGACCTAACCCCTCAGATGAACACCGTAAAAAAATTCAAAATAAAAACTGTGCTAAATAAACAATTTTTTGTCATCTTACACCACAAAAAGTGTAATAGCAAGCGATCAAAAGGTCACACGCACCCCAAAATAGTGCCAATAAAACTGTCACCTCATCCCGCAAAAATCATACCCTATCCAAGGAAATCGCCCAAAAACTGAAAAAAATGATGGCTCTCAGATTATAGAAACACTAAAACATGATTTTTTTTTGTTTCAAAAAAGAAATCATTGTGTAAAACTTACATAAATAAAAAAAAAGTATACATATTAGGTATCGCCGCATCCGTGACAACCTGGTCTATAAAAATATCACATGATCTAACCTGTCAGATGAATGTTGTAAATAACAAAATAAAAACGGTGCCAAAACAGCCATTTCTTGTTACCTTGACTTACAAAAAGTGCAATATAGAGCAGCCAAAAATCATATGTACCCGAAACTAGTACCAACAATACTGCCAACCTATCCCGTAGTTTCTAAAATGGGGTAACTTTTTTGGAGTTTCTACTATAGGGGTGCATCGGGGGGGGGGGGGGGGGTTAAAATGGGACATTGTGTCAAAAAAACCAGTCCAGCAAAATCTGCCTTCCAAAAACCATATGGCATTCCTTTCGTTCTGCGCCCTGCCATATGCCCGTACAGCGGTTGACGACCACATATGGGGTGTTTCTGTAAACTACAGAATCAGAGCCATAAATATTGAGTTTTGTTTGGCTGTTAACTCTTGCTTTGTAACTGGAAAAAAAATATTAAAATGGAAAATCTGCCAAAAAAAAGAGAAATTTTGAAATTGTATCTCTATTTTCCATTAATTCTTGTGGAACACCTAAAGGGTTAACAAAGTTTGTAAAATCGGTTTTCAATACCTTGAGGGGTGTAGTTTATAGAATGGGGTCATTTTTGGGTGGTTTCTATTATGTAAGCCTCGCAAAGTGACTTCAGACCTGAACTGGTCCGCAAAAATTGGTTTTTTGAAAATTTCTGAAAAATTTCAAGATTTGCTTCTAAACTTCTAAGCCTTGTACCATCCCCAAAATGATCCAAACATTAAGTAGACATATGGGGTATTTAAATTAATAACTATTACTATGATATTGTAGAAGTAGAGAAATTGAAAGTTAGAAACTTGCAAATTTTTCCAAAATTTTGGTAAATTTGGTATTTTTTTTATAAATAAAATATAATTTTTTACTCAATTTTACCCGTGTCATGAAGTACAATATGTGACGAAAAAACAATCTCAGAATGGCCTTGCTAAGTAAAAGCTTTAAAAGTTATCACCACATAAAGTGACACTGGTCAGATTTGCAAAAAATGGCCTGGTCCTTAAAGGGAACTTGTCACCAGTTTTATGGTGTCCTAAGGGCAACATAAATAAGTGACTGATTCTCTTAGCAAAATGCTGGGTCACTTTCTTTAATTGACCCAGTCAATCTGCCAACATCTTGTATTGAAAAGCTCCAGCTGATAATGATGAGTCATGAATATTCATGAGCTCCTGACTCTCCCCGCCTACTTGCTGCTGAATTTTCCATATGAATCAGCAGCAGGTGGGCAGGGGAGTGGCTATAGCTCTGAATTAAATATACGCTGGACTAAATGACATCACGCTGGACTCAAATCAGCTCATTAGCATGCAGCATTTTTGTGTGTATATTATGAGGTAACCATCTGTCACACCAGTAAGTGAATACATCTAAGGTACTTTTTAGTAGTTAATGATTGTATATAATTAGATTATGATCAAATATCCACATGACAGGTTCCCTTTAAGGTGAAATAAGGCTGTGTCCTGAAGGGGTTAAACATGTCAGCCTCCCAAGATTTCCTGAGGAGGCTGTCGGCTTTGCGATCCATGGAATCTTTGAGTTGGGAGGCATCCTCAAATGGGAGGGATGTCTTTTTGTTCACCTTAGCAACCTGAACATCTATGTTAGGGATCTCATTGAAGATCTTGGATTCCTCAGGATCAAATAGCAACCTATTTTTTAAAGGAAGTAGAGACTCCCAGAAGTCTTTCAGGGTCTGCCCATTCCTCCAGAACCATTTCTCTAATACTTTCGTTTATATGAAACACACATGTTTTTTTTAACTCTCAACCCTCTAAAACATTTCTTCCTGTATGGAATGGGTGCGTTGTACTTCCTCCACACCAATTGTGGATCAGACCGCTCTTAGTAGGATGGACATATCTTCCATAGAAAAATAGAATTTGCGGCCACTATCCACAGAGTCCGAATCGGAGACTCTTTTTCCCTCTTCCCATGACTTGGTGGAGGGGGAAGGGGACCTAGCACGCTTCCTCTTGGGTTGCAGTAAATCGGGGAGGGGGGGGGGAGGGGAGGGGCGGCGTTAGCAGATAGGTGGGCTAGGGATGAACGAATTTCCTCCTGTATCATAGATTTAAGTTCTTCCTTCAGAGAGGGTGCTTCGTCACGTACAATATTTGATATACAGTTTTTGCAAAGGTTCTTGGGATAACTGTCTGGAAGTTTGCCATTACAGGAGATACATCTGAGGGATCTCTTGATTTTTTTTTAGTCTCTTTTTGGACACCTGAAAGGAGGAGAAGGTAGCCATAAGGGGATGGTCGGAGGAAATGGAGAGGATAGAGGAAAGGGGGGGGGGGGAGAATCCAAAGAGGTGTACACTGGAGCCAAAGCTGTGAAAAAACTCCCAAATGTAACATTTGCACAAAACTCAACCCCCAAGAGATAGATAAGACCAACAGAAACCTTAACCAGGGGGATCAAATATTCTCTCCCCCCCCCCCCCCCTTTCTTTTGGCAGGAGAGGGGGACCAGCAGACTCCCTGGCCAAGCAAAACACCCCCCAGATGGCGGCAGCGGTAATTCGGACTCCTTAGGAGATCGTGCCTCTGTCCCAGACATCGTGGCCGGATGCTTTTGCCCTCTCAGTACTAGAGACACAGGTGAGGGGCTATAGACTTCTCAGGAGCATCCACCGAATGTCGAGGCCTCAAATGCCGCCTATGTCACTTCTGGAGCGCCGGAAGTGAAGTCACACCTATGCGCCTCAAGCGCCGGGCGCGCAATCCTGCTGAAGCCTCAATAGGCCAGGAGGGAGCCGTCCGTCGCCCTGGGACCAGGCTCCGGATACAACTGGAGTGAGTATACCCCACACACCCCTGCCCAGCATTAATACTGGGACCACGGGAGGGCAGAGGGACGCCATGGCAGGATGCCAGCGATTTTCTCAGGTAAAAACAATAAAAAACGTTCTTGCCTAGCTTCATCTCCCTGCATACATGGAGACCTTTATATGCCCTGTCCTTTGTAGGGACAGGAAACACTGGTGTTGGTGGTGGGTATTTATCCTTTCTCTGTTCCTGCCCGTACAGAGGTCAATTTCCTTGTATGCCGTCGTGATGATGCTATGGAAAAACCGTTCCAAAGTTATTATCACATAAAGTGAAACATGTCAGATTTGCAAAATGTGGCTTGGTCCTGAAGGTACAAACTAGGTTGGTCTTGAAGGGGTTAAGATACATCTCCAATGCCGTCATTTCACAAGCATCAATAAAATGACAGATTATTTTGACTGTAATTCCTCTTTCAATGAAAATATCCAAAGGTTCTGCTGGACTTCATAAACAACAAATCTACTTCCGGCAACTGTGATTATAATCTTCTAAATAGTAAATAGATGAAATTAACTGAAAACTAAGGACAAGATTTGAAAAAATATAATAATTTCTATCTTACCTGCAGCTTAGTTTAAATTGCTTTATAATATTACTAATCTTCTCAAATCGGTGAATGTCCCTTTGCTCTTTACATTGATAATGAGAAATAACCTGAAAAACAGAAAGTACAAAAATTTTAACCATGCCCAAAATATCCAGAGTTGGATAAACCCAGCACTTTGTTAAATACTCACCAAAAATGTTGCCCTCTCAAATAATAGAACTTCATCTGCCTCAATAATCTGGGCAAAGTTACGCAAGTTGGATTCAAGCTGCTGGACATTAGGAATGAGCTGGTAAACAATGCTTGACCAGGCCTGAAAACATAAATACAGAAAGTACACACAAGAGGAAACGATATAAAGGCTAAGATCCTAAAATGTTCCTCCAAAGAAGAAACAAGGAAAGCATCAAATACCTTGTATAATGTCTCATCCCAAATGGATGTCCTAAAACAGGAACAGTCAAGGGGTCGGGAAAGGCGCCTTAAATCCTCTTCTCGTTCTTTAAATATCTACAAACAAAATATGTAAACAATGTTAGCAAACAATGCTCTTTGTCCCACGAAAAATATCTTACAGTTATGAAGCCAGAGCCTGGATTTGAATCCTTTTGTAATTGCATGTAATTAAAAAAATGTGTAATGTAACTGAGTGATTAATTGAAATCTGCATAGCTCCACCTGCCATTCGTTCTATTGTCAACCACACTGAGGTGGAAACACATGCTCAGTTCCATCCTTCCTTCCACCAGCTGCAGCAGAAAGGACAGCCCCCCATCCCCTGTGAAATGACATACCCCCTGAGCTGACAGGCCAGCCGCTGCAAGCTTGTCCAGCACTTGTGACAGATGCACTAGGTGCTCCTCCCACGCGGGGCTGAACACTGCGATGTCGTCTAAGTAGGTGACAGCACATCCTTCTAGTCCTTCCAGCAAGTCATTCACAAGCCTCTGAAAGGTGGCTGCCGCATTCTTCATCCCAAACGGCATTATCGTAAATTCGTATAAGCCGAAAGGGATGATGAAGGCCGACTTCTCCTGAGCCTCCGAGGTCAGGGGAATCTGCCAATACCACCTGCTCAGGTCCATGATTGTCAGGTAGCCGTCGACTGCCAACTTATCTGACAATTCATCGATCCTGGGCATGGGGTAAGCATCAGAGGTTGGAATGGCATTCAGTTTCCGATAATCCACACAGAACCTGGTTGTCCAATCTTTCTTAGGGACCAGAACCACCGGGGAGGCCCAAGCGCTGTGGGATTTCTGAATGACCCCTAACTGCAACATCTCTTCAATTTCCTTCCTGATGTCTGCCTGAACCTCCAAAGAGACAAGGTAGGCAGACTGCTTGGTGGGAGAATGTGTACCCTGTGTCCATAGGGTGCACTGCAAGGTGTGTCCTCCCAGGTATTCCTGTAAAAGTATAGTGGTGAGCGGTCAGCACTGCCAAAAGCTGGGATTTCTGTTGGGGTGAAATTTGTGGGTTGATGTTAAAGTCAGCTCCCAACTCTCGAGTGTTGGCCATCAAGTCTAGCAGGGGGTCAGCCTCTTTCCGCTCAGGCAGGCTACAGACTGGCATGACATGTGGGGCTCTCTCAATGCTTCTTGAGCATGTTTACATGAAACATTTTCAGTTGTCTACCTCCTTCTCCAAGGCTCACCACATAATTCACCTTGTTCAGACACTTTACAATTGGGTATGGCCCCTCCCGTGCGGTTTGTTCTGTCGCATAGGAAGCAGGACATATACCATTTAACCCTCCTAGTATATACACGCTCTAGCAGTGCGGTCATACCACTGTTTCTGCTTACTCTGGGCCTGTGCCATATTCTCCTCGACCATACCAACAAGTGTCTCCATTTTGTCTCGGAACCCGAGTACATAGTCTACCACACAGACATAAGTGCCAGTAACCCTACCTTCCCAAGACTCTCGGGATTAGGTCTAGGGGCCTCTTACTCGTCTACCACACAGTTTCAAGCAAGGGAATATTTCTCTTTTAAAAGGTAGAATAAAGGGGGCCTCTCTGCCTGAGAGTGTGTGTGTGTGTGTGTGTGTGTGTGTGTGTGTATTTAAAAAGGGGACTCTATTTGGGGTACCCTCGTCACACTCACTGTTTTCAGTAGCTCCCAGTAGTCATGGGTTAAACACATTCTATGAAACTCAGTTTTGTAAAAATTTGGGATGATGTTATTGTGTTCAGTGAGATATGCATTCAAATCTTACTTTTCAAAGGGGGTGTACTCTGAGGATCTGATATGGGGGTCTGACCAGAGCCTTATACAAGTGCAAGGCATAACCCTGGAAGCCTACCTAGGAACTGCACCCAGAGATAAGATTACCTGTTCCAGAGAGTGCAGGTGGACTAGATACAGCTACCTAATGTCACGCCCTGCCCTGTGAAGATCTGACAGACTCGCTACACATGAGTCTATCTGACAGATTGTTCCGTTTCTCTTTGTTGTGGTTTTGGGCAGGATCCCACCTCCCCACAGGTTCTGCTCATTAGCCATTAGTAGTAGTGCTATTTATACCCGCCCCTCACTATAGCCTTTGCATTTTATATTTGTTTTTGGAGTTCTCAGCTAGAGTTTGGTGGATCTCCTGCTCCCCGTCCATCTTAATCTCTGTCCTATTCCTTCCGTTTTGTTGTTTGTTATGGCTAGGCCTCAGGAAGATGCTGGTTACTGCACCAAGCGCTAGGAACCGGTTGTCTTTTCTCCAGCTCCCTAGCTGAGGGTTTGTTAAAGTTTCAGCTAGGCTTAGGTTCTAGCGCATGAGCACTTCCACCTTTAGGATTTGCTCATGTTGTCAGCAGTCAGGGAAAGACTCAGGGATCGTCAGATGGTGACCTTACCCTGTTCCCTAGCTTTGGGGCCTAGCCTGGTGTGTTGTTGCTTTTGTTTTATTTGGTTTGCTCCCCTTCCCTCACCTACCGTGACACCTAAGGTGGGTACTTAATATGTTCGGGTATGTGTAGACTTGTTCTCGGGATGGCCTGAAGTCTGGCCAGTGACCAAGGCAACTGCTACAACCAAAGCCAAAAAGTTGATGAGTGAAGTGGTTTGTAGGGATCCCAGAGACCATAGAAAGCGAAAATGGGCACTAATTTTTCAGGTAAACTCATGAGAGAGATTATGGCAACTATAGGGCTAACAAGCATTCCACTTGCCCTACCACCCACAAAGAAGTGGCAGGGTGGAACACTTAAACAGCACTCTGAAATGAAAAATTCAATAATACATGGAGGAAATAGTAACCCTGGGTGTAGTGTCTACCTAGTGCCTTGTACTCAGTCCAAGTCACCCCTAGGGGAAAGGAGAAACTATCGCCATATGAAATACCGAACTGTAATTCTTTGTCATAAACTTTGTCATAAAAAGTGTTCATTCTCCCACGAATTTAGTAATTATAAAATATAAAAAACGAGGATGACAGGCAAATTTATAAGATTAGGCAGTGAGAGGCCAAACAAGTTATAAGAGCTTCTAAAGCACAGGCAGAAGAGAAATTAGCTCAGTCAGTGAAAAAAAGGCGATAAGACATTCTTCAGATACATAAATGAAAAAAGGAAAGTAAAACATAGAATTACCAAATTCAAAACAAAAGAAGGAAGGTATATGGATGAAGATAAAGAACTAGCTGACTGCCTCAATGAATACTTCTGTTCAGTTTTTACAAAGGAAATTGAAGGAAAAGGACCTCAGTTAGGAAGGAAGACTAATGAATCTTTTGATGCATTTGTCTTTACGGAGGTGCAGTAGACATCGCACCTAGACTTTAGTAAGGCTTTTGATACTGTCCCACATAGAAGGCTTATCAATAAATTGCAGTCTTTGTGCTTGGACTCCCATATTGTTGAATGGATTAGGCAGTGGCTAAGGGACAGACAACAGAGGGTTGGAGTCAATGGAGTATATTCAGATCATGGTCTTGTTACCAGTGGGGTACCTCAGGGATCTGTTCTGTTCCATATCGTTTAATATCTTTATAATCAAAACTGCAGAAGGCCTCAAATGGTAAGGTGTGTCATTTTGCTGATGACACAAAAATTTGTAACAGGGTTGATATTCCTGGAGGGAAACACCAAATGCAAAAGGATTTAGGAAAACTAGAGGAGTGGTCAAAAATCTGGCAACTAAAATTTCAAGGGGTATTCCCATCTTGCTAAATCAGCCTGAGCTGCAGTTACAGCATAATTCACTTCCTGATTTCCTGCTGCTAAGGCTGGGTGGGCTTAGGCAGCTAGAGTGAAGGCCGGCCACACCTCCTTATGACATCACACTGAGAACTCAGTCCTTGCGTGCTAGTTCATGTGAAGAGTATGACTCATCAGTCTGGCAGCATGCAGTGTCTGTGAAGACCCTCCCCCTGCTGGGGAATCATCAGAGAGCTATGTGAAGTGAGCTCAGTGTACAGTAACACGTGGCCGCAATGCACAATTTTACACACAAAATCTCAGTCTGATCTTTTACAAACCCATTCTGTGCATCAAAAACTATAATTCCATATTATACAATAGCTTAAAAGCTTGACCAACCCCCACCCACCAACACGGATGCAGATTTGTTTCCATTACAGCTGTACTCTAGTTGTAAAAAGAATGAAAAGATGATAGTCAAACACGTACCAAATTAATTAGAAGTAAGTAGAATCTAACGTGCTTATTAAAACAATACCTTTATTATTAACTGGGTTATGGAGCAAAAATTTGCTCAAGTGATATCCTATATAGAAGAGATGGATACTCTTAAAAATACTCCTACTATAAATAGGATAGTGGTTAAGACAGATAGAACCAATGTTACCAAAAACAGGGGGTAATTAGGTTATTATATAGGGAATATATATCTTTCCCTGGATAACCCTATAGATCTAATAACCTGTGCACAGGGATACCCCATGATGGTGGAGGTACCCTGCCCCCATACCTATGTCTATCTATTGCCCTAATAAAGCCCTACTCACACATATGGATAGACTATAAATCCAAAAAACAAAGATGTCTATATATATTAACGGAAACCCCAAAGCGTTTCACCTGCACACAGCAGCTCATCAGGGGGTGATATTAAGTAAATAATCGTAGGGAATAACAAAAAAATAAATATAATAATAAATAAAGAGATAAATATAGAGATAGTACTTAGCTCCCATAGATAGCCTGTTTCATGTACTGACTATGAGAAAAACCTCTGTCATTAGATGATTAATCTGTAAACAAGAAAGGAATTGGTGTAGCAAGCTCCAATATACAAGTCCAAAAAACGTCTGATAATGTACATGACACTTACCGATCAGAGGGGCCCTTTAGGCAACTAGAACAGGCATCTGAAGAGAAGCTAGTAGGGCTAGTGTAAGTACGCCAGTGCCCTGTATTTGAGCACTGGCGAGGTCTGAAGCTTCCGGATGCCAAAGTATGTGTACTTCCGGTAAGTGGAACGCATATTCAAAGAAGCGCACCCTGGAAGCGCTAGGGAATATCGAGGGTAACAGACACTGTCTATAGATGCATGGTTAGTCTCTAAAGATAGCACGGAGCCATAGCCAGGCCCCTATGTATAGAATGATCAAAATATTCCACAGGTAGTTCACCAGCCCTACAGCGTTAAAACAAGGGGAGTAAATTTAGTCATGTGCCAATAATGACATATTGCACACATCATACATTTGCCTCACTGAAGAGATGGAGGGGGCCCTATGTCTGTACCGAGAGGATAAGGCAACAAAAATGTATATGTCGCTTCTAAAAAAATGGCGCTTCTCGCACCCGCATGGTCAGAAAATGGGACAAAGTTACAATGCCAGAGGAAAGAGGCAGTATCTGAAAAAATAGAGGAAGGGCCAAGTGAAATAAAGCATGTATAAGTGAGTCGTTCATTGAGACCACCAGGCGACTGAGACCGAAAGCGATAAATCCATTCAGATTCCTTTTGGAGTATCCTCCGGTCCCAGTCACCCCCCCTCAGGGGAGTAGGAACGACCTTCAGTACAGAAAACCTTATGGAGCCGAGATCCCCTTTGTGTTGATCATTCACATGAATAGCCACAGAGGTGTCATTCTTTTTAACTACAGTACAGACCAAAAGTTTGGACACACCTTCTCATTCAAAGAGTTTTCTTTATTTTCATTACTATGAAAATTGTAGATTCACACTGAAGGCATCAAAACTATGAATTAACACATGTGGAATTATATACATAACAAAAAAGTGTGAAACAACTGAAAATATGTCATTCTAGGTTCTTCAAAGTAGCCACCTTTTGCTTTGATTACTGCTTTGCACACTCTTGGCATTCTCTTGATGAGCTTCAAGAGGTAGTCAGAAATGGTTTTCACTTCACAGGTGTGCCCTGTCAGGTTTAATAAGTGGGATTTCTTGCCTTATAAATGGGGTTGGGACCATCAGTTGCGCTGTGGAGAAGTCAGGTGGATACACAGCTGATAGTCCTACTGTATAGACCGTTAGAATTTGTATTATGGCAAGTAAAAAGCAGCTAAGTAAAGAAAAACGAGTGGCCATCATTAGAAATTAAGGTCAGTCAGTACGAAAAATTGGGAAATCTTTAAAAGTGGCCCCAAGTGCAGTCACAAAAACCATCAAGCGTTACAAAGAAACTGGCTCACATGCGGACCACCCCAGGAAAGGAAGACCAAGAGTCACCTCTGCTGCGGAGGATACATTTATCCGAGTCACCAGCCTCAGAAATCGCAGGTTAACAGCAGCTCAGATTAGAGACCAGGTCAATGCCACACAGAGTTCTAGCAGCAGACACATCTCTAGAACAACTGTTAAGAGGAGACTGTGTGAATCAGGCCTTCATGGTACAATATCTGCTAGGAAACCACTGCTAAGGACAGGCAACAAGCAGAAGAGACTTGTTTGGGCTAAAGAACACAAGCAATGGGCATTAGACCAGTGGAAATCTGTGCTTTGGTCTGATGAGTCCAAATTTGAGATCTTTGGTTCCAACCACCGTGTCTTTGTGCGACGCAGAAAAGGTAAACGGATGGACTCTACATGCCTGGTTCCCACCGTGAAGCATGGAGGAGGAGGTGTGATGGTGTGGGGGTCCTTTGCTGGTGACACTGTTGGGGATTTATTCAAAATTGAAGGCATACTGAACCAGCATGGCTACCACAGCATCTTGCAGTGGCATGCTATTCCATCCGGTTTGCGTTTAGTTGGACCATCATTTATTTTTCAACAGGACAATGACCCCAAACACACCTCCAGGCTGTGTAAGGGCTATTTGACCATGAAGGAGAGTGATGGGATGCTGCGCCGGATGACCTGGCCTCCACAGTCACCGGACCTGAACCCAATCGAGATGGTTTGGGGTGAGCTGGACTGCAGAGTGAAGGCAAAAGAGCCAACAAGTGCTAAGCATCTCTGGGAACTCCTTCAAGACTGTTGGAAGACCATTTCAGGTGACTACCTCTTGAAGCTCATCAAGAGAATGCCAAGAGTGTGCAAAGCAGTAATCAAAGCAAAAGGTGGCTACTTTGAAGAACCTAGAATATGACATTTTCAGTTGTTTCACACTTTTTTGTTATGTATATAATTCCACATGTCTTAATTCATAGTTTTGATGCCTTCAGTGTGAATCTACAATTTTCATAGTCATGAAAATAAAGAAAACTCTTTGAATGAGAAGAAGGTGTGTCCAAACTTTTGGTCTGTACTGTATATCGTTGACGTGTTCACACACACTCCATCTTTTAGGCTCTTACCCTTACGGTACGTTATTTGTGGAAAGGGGGAGATGGCTTTAGACAGATCATTGTCCATAGTTAGGATAGGCCAGTGGGTTCTCAAAATGGCTGTAATATCCCTATTGGCTACATCATAGGTCGAAACTAGGCGAATCAGGTTTGCGTCCTTTTTATCCCTTGTTCTGGGTACCAATAAATCACCCCTATTGCTATCCTCTGCTGTCTGGAATGATTCCCGTAAGATAGACCTGGGATAGCCTCTCTGAAGTAACCTATTTTTCAGCTTTCTAGATTCATTATAGAAGTTTTCCTTGTTAGAACAATTCCGGCGCATATGCAGGTACTGTCCTTTTGGAATACCTCTTTTAACAGCAAGGGGATGGTAACTGCTCCAATGCAAGATATTATTTGTGGCAGCTGTTTTTTTGCGAAAAACATTCGTAGTGAGATTACCAGCTGTTGATGTAACCTTCACATCAAGAAAGGTGATACTTTTGGACTGTATCTCACTCGTGAACCTTAACCCCACATCATTGTCATTGAGAGCAGAGACGAATTCACCACATTTTTCCTTGCTGTCACTCCAAATCAAAAAAACGTCATCAATATAGCGGGTCCAAAAAACGATCTTAATGTTCCACCACATTGTGTGGTCAGGGAACACAAATTTGTCTTCCCACCAGCCCAGGAGGAGATTGGCATAGGTAGGGGCACAGGGACTACCCATTGCTGTCCCCCTGAGCTGGTGGTAGAAAGACCCGCTATACAAGAAAAAAATATGCGTAAGAGTGTATGTCAAGAGACACAAAATTATTATGATTCTGAAATGTAGGACTTCAAGATCTCAGATAGTAGGCTGTTGCTGCCAATCCTTTTTCATGTGGTATTGATGTATACAGAGATTCAACGTCTATGCTTGCGAGATAGCAATGGGAATCTATTGAGATGGTTTCGATTTTACGTAGAAAATCTATTGGGTCTCTTGTAAAGGTTGGTAAACAAGACACAAACTCTCGAAGAACTTTATCAAGGTAGACTCCACAATGGTGGGTGAGGGAGTCCACTCCCGATACAATTGGGAGTGGACTCCCTCACCATTTTAGGGAGGCTATAGAAAGTTGCCAATTGCGGATTTCTGGGAAGTAGAAATGTGTACTCAGATTTACTAATAACTCCCTGCTCGAGACCTGGCTGAAGAATCGCCTTGAATTGCGATTGAAAGACAGAAGTAGGATCACAAGATAAAACTCTGTAGCTCTTTGAGTCCCTAAGTAGGTCAAAACAAATTTTCTGATTGAAATGATCAAGTATGACTAATTGTCAGATGGTTTAATGACAATGGTATTATCTATCTCCAAGTTCCTAAGGGCAGCAAATTCACACAGAGACAAATTATAATGCCTAGAATGTTTGGTGTTCAATTGCTCCAGGTCAGTGCTAACCATCCGTAAGAAGATGTCAATATACTCTTGAGTTCATGGGAGGTGGCAATTTAGTACTGGTGGGACGAAAGTCAGTGAAGGGACCATCCCCAGGTTTTTTAGTTCCCTCCTCACAGAGATCCATAAGGATCTTGAAGTCAGGGAAATCCTCCAGGTCAATTCCTAAATCAAGGCAAGTTTGTCTATTATTGTTTTGATAAAACTTGTGCCATTTGAGCCCTCTGCAGAATATGTCAATATATTGAAACTTGTGGTTGGCACAAAAGAGAGACCCTTCTGTAGTGTAGCAACTTCTGTATCTGTCAGTGGTCGAGACGAAAGATTTATGATCTGGAGGCTGTCTGTTATGGGCGATTGTCGCTCCCTCAGCTGGTATGGACCCTGACTGTTGGCCAAAAAAGGAACCAGGGGTTGTTGGGTAGAGGCAAGAGAGGAAGAGGAGGAGGAGGAGGAGGAGGGGAGGGGAGGGTTGGGATTACAGCCATTTTGAGAACCCACTGGCCTATCCTAACTATGGACAATGATCTGTCTAAAGCCATCTCCCCCTTTCCACAAATAACGTACCGCAAGGGTAGGAGCCTAAAAGATAGACTCGTGCACAGTCATTATACTGGTGTGAAGAAGGGAGGCACATGGCTTGACAGAAAGCCAAAAGGGATGTTCAGATGTAGGGCCTGTAAGGCCTGTAGATATATATGTACTACAAAAACAATAACCTGCTCTATGACCAACTATATCCACACTATAGGTCACTTTGAGAATTGTAAAACGAGGGGAGTTGTGTACATTTGTCAATTACCTGCCCCAAGGATTACATTGGCAAGACCTATAGAGAGCAGAGACAGAGTGTGTGAACACGTCAACGATATAGTTAAAAAGAATGACACCTCTGTGGCTAATCATGTGAATGATCAACACAAAGGGGATCTCAGCTCCATAAAGGTTTTCTGTACTGGAGGTCGTTCCTACTCCCCTGAGGGGGGGTGACTGGGACCGGAGGATACTCCAAAAGGAATCTGAATGGATTTATCGCTTTCGGTCTCAGTCGCCTGGTGGTCTCAATGAACAACTCACTTATACATGCTTTATTTGACTTGGCCCTTCCTCTCTTTTTTCAGATACTGCCTCTTTCCTCCGGCATTGTAACTTTGTCCCATTTTCTGACCATGCAGGTGCGAGAAGCTCCATTTATTTAGAAGCGACATATACATTTTTGTCGCCTTATCCTCTCGGTACATACATAGGGCACCCTCCATCTCTACAGTGAGGCAAATGTATGATGTGTGCAATATGTCATTATTGGCACATGACTAAATTTACTCCTTGTTTTCACTCTGTAGGGCTGGTGAACTACCTGTGGAATATTTTGATCATTCTATATATAGGGGCCTGGCTATGGCTCCGTGCTATCTTTAGACACTAACCATGCATCTATAGACAGTGTCTGTTACCCTCGATATTCCCTAGCGCTTCCAGGGTGCGCTTCTTTGAATATTTGAATATTTCCAATGGTGCGGTTCATAGAACGGAAGTGACGTATCGCGTCATCGCAATGCGTTCCACTTACCGGAAGTATGCATACTTTGGCGTCCGGAAGCTTCAGACCTCGCCGGTGCTCAAATACAGGGCACTGGCGTACTTACACTAGCCCTACTAGCTTCCTAGGTGCCTGTTCTAGTTGCCTAAAGGGCCCCTCTGATCGGTAAGTGTCATGTACATTATCAGACGTTTTTTGGACTTGTACATTGGAGCTTGCTACACCAATTCCTTTCTTGGTTACAGATTAATCATCTAATGACAGAGGTTTTTCTCATCATCAGTACTTCAAACAGGCTGTCTCTATATTTATCTCTATTTATTATTATATTTATTTTTTGTTATTCCCTACGATTATTTACTGTTGTGCATTTTCATACGTATACAATATTATCTAATGACTTTATGATCAAAATGTATGCTCATCTCATTGCCTTTAAGAATAAAATCAGCCTGAACCAAAGTTCTATTATGTGGCTGAGGAAGCCAAGATGCGTTCATGGCAAGTTCAGTTTATAAAAATAAAATAAAAAATTGTGAATATAAACGGACATTGTGTTTAAAAGTTATTGCTAAAGATATGGGACCATCTGTAAGGAGTAAGTCAACTCCCTAAAACATATACACTCACCTAAAGAATTATTAGGAACACCTGTTCTATTTCTCATTAATGCGATTATCTAGTCAACCAATCACATGGCAGTTGCTTCAATGCATGTAGGGTTGTGGTCCTAGTCAAGACAATCTCCTGAACTCCAAACTGAATGTCAGAATGGGAAAGAAAGGTGATTTAAGCAATTTTGAGCGTGGCATGGTTGTTGGTGCCAGACGGGCCGGTCTGAGTATTTCACAATCTGCTCAGTTCCTGGGATTTTCACGCGCAACCATTTCTAGGGTTTACAAAGAATGGTGTGAAAAGGGAAAAACATCCAGTATGCGGAAGTCCTGTGGGCGAAAATGCCTTGTTGATGCTAGAGGTCAGAGGAGAATGGGCCGACTGATTCAAGCTGATAGAAGAGCAACGTTGACTGAAATAACCACTCGTTACAACCGAGGTATGCAGCAAAGCATTTGTGAAGCCACAACATGCACAACCTTGAGGCGGATGGGCTACAACAGCAGAAGACCCCACCGGGTACCACTCATCTCCACTACAAATAGGAAAAAGAGGCTACAATTTGCACGAGCTCACCAAAATTGGACTGTTGAAGACTAGAAAAATGTTGCCTGGTGTGATGAGTCTCGATTTCTGTTGAGACATTCAAATGGTAGAGTCCGAATTTGGCGTAAACAGAATGATAACATGTATCCATCATACCTTGTTACCACTGTGCAGGCTGGTGGTGGTGGTGTAATGGTGTGGGGGATGTTTTCTGGGCACACTTTAGGCCCCTTAGTGCCAACTGGTCATCGTTTAAATGCCATAGGCTACCTGAGCATTGTTTCTGACCATGTCCATCCCTTCATGACCACTATGTACCCATCCTCTGATGGCTACTTCCAGCAGGATAATGCACCATGTCACAAAGCTCGAATCATTTCTAATTGGTTTCTTGAACATTACAATTAGTTCACTGTACTAAAATGGCCCCCACAGTCACCAGATCTCAAAGCAAAAGAGCATCTTTGGGATGTGGTGGAACGGGGGCTTCGTGCCCTGGATGTGCATCCCTCAAATCTCCGTCAACTGCAAGATGCCATCTTATCAATATGGGCCAACATTTCTAAAGAATGCTATCAACACCTTGTTGAATCAATGCCACGTAGAATTAAGGCAGTTCTGAAGGCAAAAGGGGGTCCAACACCGTATTCGTATGGTGTTCCTAATAATTCTTTAGGTGAGTATGTCTGGAGAGAACAAGGTTACTTGATAAGGTTTCATGTCCTTGAGGCACACCTGCTATATGAAGTTCAATTTATATATTCATAATGATATTGTATATATCTCTGCATGGTATATTTAGTTTACAACATATGTTAATCAATAATTCATATAATGTATTATCTATGTGTAACAATGTATCATATATATATATATATATATATATATATGTTATACCATGTATTTATCATTTAGAAGGTGTTGTAGAAGGTATAGAAACAAGTAAGTTTATGTTAATTGGATTTTCTGAGAAGAGAAAATGTTATTTCAAAACAATAGTTATTCATGGATGTAGATAAGTGAAATGTTCAAGTTCCGATGCCAAGCATCAAAGCTGCTATATAAAATTTTCAAACTATATCTCAAAAAGATAGAAAAAGACAGTCAACTCCAACAAGTCCAGGATATAGGTAATTAAAAGTGTCAGGGAAAGACCTTCCTCAATGATTTATATAGAAAGGTCAACAAGGTCCTAAAAACATATTAGATATTTAATTTTAAATGCTTAAAAGTTGTGATGTTCATTTACAATACCGCAGTGCCATCTGGAGGCAGATGGACAATATTATATTATTTCATTATTTGTTCTTGACCATATTAGGAGTTGATATGACATCATGGTATTATTAGCATGCAAGTACACCCACCTTACCCGATTGGGAATCCCTAATCTAAAGGGGATGATTCTTAGATAAGGGGGGGAATAATTACTCGTGTGCAGGATAGCAAGAGAGAACTAGAGAGAAAGAGGAAAAAGATCCATATATCCATTGATCCATTCATTCAATCAAAAAGAAAAACTTTATTAGAAGAAACTTGGATTATTCTTTTTGGATTACTAGGAAAGTTCTTCAGAACTGGTCCCATCTGAACTCTGTCTACCTTTGACCCGGTAACGTATATCTTGTTTACTACTCATGATATTAATAAGATATTTCTCTCGGTATATAGCCAAGAGTTCCCATACTGTGGGAATATATAGTCTTAGGTGCCTCCATAATGCTGATTATTCTCTTAGCAAAGATGCATATTGTTAATGGAAGATCTGACATTATTTGAAAAGAGGACTAAACCCTTGGAAAGTTATTTTCCTTAGTCTGATTGCCGAGCTGAATATTTTATCATATTAATATCATATATTTTTGATTGGTCATAGGAAAACAGAGTCAAGGGATAACAGTTATTTTCCTGTAAATCCGTGTTTTATTGTTATAGCCTGTTTGATAACAGAAGATCCTAAGTTTCTCTTGGTATATGAGTCCGTTTGTTAAAAGTATGACACTGGTTGTCATAAATCACCAAGTTATACTGTGCTGATCAGATAGGGGTGTGTCAACACCACCGTGTGGTACATTTTGGATGTTACGTTGTAACTTCATCATTTATTTTGCAGTTGTGTTGTTTTTATATTCTTGGTTTTTATAATAAACGATTATATATTTTTGCACATACAACTGACCCTTCGTTTCACTGCTTGCACAAATCAAATTAAGATACTTGATAAAAGAACTTAGAGGCGTTTTTTTATGTCTGCCTGGAGGATAATATAATTTTTATATTTATTTTTTTTATCCTCTCTTTTATATGAAGATTCTTTCATATAGAAGATATATGACATTACTTAATATCACCCCCTGATGAGCTGCCGTGTTCAGGTGAAATGCGTTGGTGTTTCTGTTAATATAAAAAAAATTTTTTTTTATATCTATATATTATATCTCTATCTATCTATCTATCTATATATATACACATATATATATATATATATATACACATATATACATACATATATATACATACATACATACACATATATACATACACACACACACACACACATTGGATTTATATTCTATCCATTTGTGTGAGTAGGGCTTTATTAGGGCAATAGATAGACATAGGTACAGGGGCAGGGTACCTCCACCATCAGGGGGTATCCCTGTGCACAGGTTATTAGACCTATAGGGTTATCCAGGGAAAGATATCTATTCCCTATGTAATAACCTAAGTACCCCCTGTTTTCAGTTTTCATTGGTTCTATCTGTCCGCCTTAACCACTGTACTCTAGTGGTGTATAAACCTTACACTATGTATCTTTATAGATGCATATAAAGCTCAGCTACATGTGTCTTCTCCAGTCCCCTAACATCACTTTGGCTGAATGGCTTTCTATACAGCCCTGCTACATCTTTATTCTACTCCCCAACTAGCACTGTGTCAGCTCTGCTACATCAGTTTCTCTTTTCCACCAGCATTGATGCTGACCCGCCATATATACAGCTCTGCTACATCTGTCTATTCCCTTCCCCATTAGAACTATGGCTGAACAGCAGCATATACAGCTCTGCTACATCCATCAGCCCCCCCATTGTGCATCCATCAGCACCCCCAAGTGCCTCCATCAGCCCCCAATCGTTGGTGGAATTGGTGGTGCATGTAAACAAAATACTCACCCCTTCTGAAATTGTGTCCCGGTCCTCCGCTGTATCTCGAAAGCTGTCCGGACGTATCTTCCTCCCACGAACTGTATGGGCGGCCACGCATGTGCTAAACTATCTTCCTTTGTGCTGCGTTGGACACGCGCATGCGCGGTTCCATGCAAGACGCGGCTCAAAGGAGAATAGATCAGCTCATGTGCGGCTGGCGATGTGCGCGCTCCCGGATAGAATGGAGGCCGAACACTGGGTCACCAGGGAAAGATCTGCGCAAGCGCAGCCCATGGATGCGGCCGGCGAGCGGTAGCCGTATCCATGGGCAGCCCAGATCAACCATTAATTTGAAAATTAAGATTTTACGGAGAAGAAGAGTAGTTTTTTTTTTTATGACATATTTTGGAAACAGTTCACTGGGGGGTATATAATTTAATAAAAAAGGATGAGGAAGATGGGAATACCCCTTTAATATTGATAAGTGCAAGATAATGCACCTGGGCGTAAAAACCCAAGAGCAGAATATAAAATCAGTGATACAGTCCTAACCTCAGTATCTGAGGAAAGGGATTTAGGGGTCATTATTTCAGAAGACTTAAAGGTAGGCAAACAATGTCATAGAGCAGCTTAGGTGTATAGGGAGAGGTATTACCAGTACAAAGAGGGAGGCGCTCATGCCGCTCTACAGAGCACTAGTGGGACCTCATTTGGAGTATTGTGCGCAGTACTGGAGATCATATCTCCAGAAGGATATTGATACTTTGGAGAGAGTTCAGAGAAGAACATGGATTGCAGGATAAAACTTACAAGGAAAGATTAAAAGGACCTTAACATGTATAGCTTGGAAGAAAGATAGAAAGATAGAAACTTTTAAAATATATAAAGGGAATCAACAAGGTAAAAGAGGAGAGAATATTTAAAAGAAGAAAAACTTCTACAAGAGGACATAGTTTTAAGGGGCAAAAGGTTTAAAAGTAATATCAGGAAGTATTACTTTACTGAGAGAATAGTGGAAGCATGGAATAGCCTTCCTGCAGAAGTGGTAGCTGCAAATACAGTGAAGAAGTTTAAGCATGCATGGGATAGGCATAAGGCCGTCCTTCATATAAGATGGGGCCAGGGGCTATTCATAGTATTCAGTATATTGGGCAGACTAGATGGGTCAAATGGTTCTTATCTGCCAACACATTCTATGTTTCTATGTTTCACTCCAGATCCCAATTGCATGCAGGGAACACACCATTTAAAACCAGGAGACTGGGTGGTGACAAAGAAACATACCCGTATGACCTTGGAGCCCAGCAACAGTGAACCAGCTCAGGTCCAGCTGGCTACCACCATCTCTGAAATTTCAGGTCAAGGACACTTGGATTCATGCTAGCCACTGGCAAAAGGATCCTGACCCCCAGAAGCCAAGCTGGATACACCTATGGAAAGTGTACCTGCTGGGACTGATCATACTGCCTCTTAATAATGTGTTAAATAATGACCAGGACAATAGGTTTGGGATTTTGGGAATACTGCAGGATGTACTTCAGGTATTAATCGATAGCTTACATCTTCAGTTTCTCTCATCTTGGATTACATTTTGGGGCTTTGGAACCAAAAGTTCAAAGGTCTTGCAGATCCCTGTGCGACCAGCCAGTGTGGAGCTGTGCGCTCCCAAGCTAGAATATGTTCTATCTTGGCAGATGGCACAAATGTCTTCCCGGGAGGGATGTCTTTGACCAGGACAGGAACCACTGTGATCAAGAAAGCAGGATCTAAAATGTACTGGGGCTCCTCCTGCTGGTTGGATTAATCAAATGACCGAGACAGAGCATCTGCCTTGGTATTCTTCTCGGCCGGGCGAAAGTGAAGCAAATTAAAACGGGAGAAGAGTGCCCATCTGGTTTGGCATGGGTTCTGACGCTGGGCTGTCTGCAGATACGCAAGGTTCTTGTGGTCAGTGAAGATTATCACTGGATGCAGTGCCCCCTCCAATAGTTAACGCAACTCCAAGGCTAGTTTTTATGGCCAGCAGCTCTCTATCTCCTATACATTAATTTGTCTCAGCTAGGGAAAAAGCTTTGAGAAAAATCCACAGATAAAACATCCCACACTTGGAACCTTTCTGTAGTAAAACAGCACAGGTTCCTATGGAGGAGGCGTCCACGTCTAAAATAATTGGCTGGAGACAACAGGATGATACAGAACAGGTGGAGAAGCAAAAAGGACCCCTTGTTTGGACGAAAGGAGCTTCAGCCTCAGGAGTCCAGGCTCTGGTGTTCACCCCTTTCTTAGTAAGGACAGAGATTGGGGATATAAGAGATGAAAAATTAGGAATGAACTGGCAATAAAAATGTGCAAAACCTAGAAATCGCTGTATGGCGTGAAGATGCTGTAGGCGGGGCCAGTCCATAACTGCATTCAGTTTTTCAGAATCCATCTGCAGGCCGGCATCAGAGATTATGTATTCGAGAAATGGTAAAGAAGACTTCTCAAAAATGCATTTCTCGAGTTTGGCATAAAGTCAATTCTCTCTCAACCGCTGTAATATTAAAACATACATGCCTATGGTGAGAGGTCAAATCTGGAAAATAGATCCGTAAATCGTCCAGGTACAATATCATGCAGACATAGAGCAGATCCCGGAAGATGTTGTTTACCAACTCCTGGAATGCCGTGGGAGCATTGCACAGACCAAAGGGCGTGAATGGATACTCGTAGTGACAGTCACAGGTGTTAAAAGCGGTCTTCCACTCATCACCCTTGCAAATGCAGATAAGGTTGTATGCACCACACAGGTCTAATTTTGTAAAGACCATAGCTCCCCAGATCCTGTCAAAGAGTCCAGAGATTAGCAGAAGAGGGTATCGATTCTTGACCGTGACCTTATTCAAACCTCTATAGTGATAGCTCAAAAATAGTTATCACTTAACATTCCCTGGATTTCTACGTCATGTTGGCATCATTTTGTTGATATTTTGGGGGTGATTTATGACCCGATATATACCCCACTTTTGTGGCGTATATCTGGAGCGGATTCCATTGCACGCCATTGTGTGGCAGAATCTGCGACTTCTTCCCCGCTCATGTCAAGACTAAAAAAGTGGCCGGGTAAGAGGATGGCCAGCAGGTCCGTCTCATTCATTATTTTCTAGGAATGGTTTAGGCATAGAAAATGGTCTAAATATAAGAGAGCAAGGAAGCTATCTTACATTTAAAATTGGCGCTGCCCATATTGTACCAGGTAAACATATTCCTGATAAAGTCAAGCAAACAACAAGGAACGGAAGGACCCAAAAAAGATGCAGGGTGTGTTCAAATAGGGGAAACCTGCAAAACCTCTCTTGCGCATAAAGGATAAAGGGCTGCATAAAGGATTTCTTCACAGTTTACCAGACATCCATGCAATATTCATTTTATCCTTTATGCTCCCTTTAATTTTACCACATTATTACGTTCTTATATAGTCCACACAGATTATATATTCACTTTTCACCAACTACATACTCCTGTCTGGAAAGCATGTGTCTGGTCAGACATGCCCTTTCCACCACTGAAAAGGTCCATACAGGTGTGCTGTTTCCAAGTGAGGTCACGTCTTGAGGTTTTATATTGTTTAGTGACCTCAGGATTTTTTTTATACATGCAACATGGCACCTGAAATCCATGTCTGCTGTGTGCCCATACAGCAGGAAACAAGCACATACGGTATGGAGTGTCAGGAGAATCTGGGTAACCAGTCGGTGGAGAAAGTCCTGCACTATTTTCCCACTAACTCCTAGGATGGTAGGGGGTCATTCTGTGGTTTCAACCTGGGTGTCACTCTCTTCATAAACCCAGAACTTGTGGGTGTACCCACGTATCACCGTTTATTCACATGAATCACTGTATCAAAATACTAAGCCGAACTCAGCTTCATGCCTCATTAACCATCTGAGAGGAAGTGGACAGATGGGAACCAGAAGACCAGTTATGATGGAATGAGCAGTTGAGGAGGGATTTTTTTCACAGGTATAGCTAGAGGGAGTGCGTAAAAAAATAAAAATAAATATTTAAGCTCTATTCAAACAGTGCAGTTGGACACAGTTTTTATGTGTTCTAATATCAGTTTGGGCTAAAAAATAAATAAAAAAAAACACATTAAAAATGTGCATCAAAACTGTAGTGTCAATGTAGTCCCATCTCCCTCCTTTTACTCCTAGCTGTTTATGATGATGCATCTGCATTTAACAAAATGAATATATGCATTTATATAATAGCCTTTCTACTAACCAAGTCTCTTTGGTCTTCTTGTACCAAATCCATCTTGTGAACCAAGCAAAAGACCTTTGCATCAGGGGAGTTCTGGAGAATGGCTTCCAAACAAGACTGATAATAATGCATGTCCTTCTCCAGCTCTCTACTCTCAACATCAAAGACATAGATGAGGACTTCAACATTGCGGAATATGTTGTCACGTTGACTGGTAAAATAGTTCTCCATAAATGTATCCTGACTGTTGATTTAAAGAAAAAAAAATGTTACAGAAGCAAAATGTGAAAGTATCCACATTGTGGTAACACTTATATAAATTCAGATATAATCTGACCTTCTCACCGTCAAGTCAAAATCTTGTGGCAGAAAGCCACACTGCACAAAATGCAAAAACAAAATGTACATGACATTTTTACGTTTTTCAAAAACACTATAGACAGTATATAGACAATAAACAAACCAAAAAAACACGGGTGAGCCCTTTAATTAATCATGTTTTCCAAATACTAAGATATGAAAGAAATAATATTTTTTTCAGCGCAGAAAAAAAAAAATGGAAACAAAAACAAAAATAGCATAAAAAAAAGGGAATTGTTGTAAAATAATGTCATAACTATAGTTAACCATTAGTTATGTACCCGTGTGCATGAGGCCTAACTCTTATTATAAGAGAAACAACAGCAGTTGACCATTATTTAAAAAGCATATGGAAAAAGGGATGGCGAAAGAGGAAAAAGTGCTTGAAATGATATTCAGAAGCATTTTTACAGGTCTACTTTCTTATAATACAGTACAAAACAGTGTTGTAAATACAGTTTGAAAGCACAAGAGCTTCCCGCACTGGGCAGATGACACAGTAATTTACATAATGCGAGAGTCAGCAAAAATTAAAATATTGTATCCATTCCTATATAGAGAGCGTATATGCATTTCTCCAATGTTGTTTTCTTTTCTTCTCCGAAGATAGTGTATCTCCTCAGCATCTTCTGCTTCAACCCTTTGCGAATGCGCAGCTCCGGCCGGCAGCGAGGGCACGCGGATAGTTAATAGAAGCCTTCCTATGTGACATCACACTCTGGTACGGAAGCCTGTGAGTACTGTTTCATCTGCCCAGCGCGGGAAGCTCTTGTGCTTTCAAACGGCGTTAATATTTACTGAGTCACGACAGAATACTCAGCTATTTAGCAACCCAGCAGCGGCTGCTCCATCTAGGTGGGGAAGTATAGATGTTTTCAGCAACCTATTGTGGCAGCACGCGTGAACTTTGTGAATATTAACAGTGCTGTAAATAGTATTCACCTCAGTGGTGCCTATATTGACAGATGCAAATCAGCCCCATAGTACAACTTGTCATAAAGGCCACCCTACCAACTGCTCTAATTCATAGTTGCAAGAAAAAGTTATTGAACCAAGTGGAATTATCTGGAACCTGCATTGATTACTATAGAAATCTAACACAAACTAATAACACACACAAAGCTGTACTGTTCTTTTATTGAGTACAGGGAGAAAAGGGGTTAAATGTTTCGGTATCCCGAGATTTTGGTATCTTGAGGGACCACTGTATGTGATGTTAAAAACGGTAAAACAGGAAAACAAACTGCAATATCGATTACACCCCTCAAGGGATTTTTCAAAGGTTTCAGTGAACACTGACCCAACAGGCATTTCATAGAATTTGTAAACACTTAAGAATTTCACAAGAATTTGTAAACACTTGTCAAATAATTACATTTTTAATTGGTTACAACTCAATGCTGCTTTAGACTAAAAATTTTCATTTTCACAAGAGATAACACAAAAAAATGCACCCCAACGATTTCTGTATAAATCTTTTTATTGGAAAGTAAAGTACAGTACATATTAGCATCACATGAACATTACAATGTATGTACCATAATGCATACTGACATAAATGAAATATATGACATATGCAATGTAGATATGAAGAAAACAAACGACCAAGCAAAGAGGGGGATACTTTAAATAAAATACAATAAAATAAAAATAGTGGCAAGGGTGGATGAGGTAAAACATTGTAGCCAAGGTTGATGTTTAAACCCACCCCACCTGTCTGCAGTCCATACCGTAAGTACACGAAATTACATTACTGAAGAAAAAGCAAAGTCCTTCAATGCATAACTTTGGTTCAGTCACAATATGACTAGTAGTACCATCATGTTCACACGACATATACATTGAGTGAACACTATGTATCAACAGAATGACCTTACCCAATACAAGAACATCCTGTATGAACATCTCAATCAGGGACCGGACCACATCAGAACCAACCTTACCCTTCTTATGCAAACAAAACAATAGCTGATCTTAGTGAGACCAGCTACAGAAAACACATGTGGAGCCTCATTTAAGAGTCAACACAGCAATGCAAAGTGCAAAGCTCCCTGGGAAACAGTAATATGCAAAATAACTGGAACCCCAGTTATGGGTCTTTAACACAGTGAAAGCCAGATATCCCTCAAAGGAAGGAAAAGCGAGCAAAGAGGTGTCCTCATTACAGAGATCACCAAATCCACTATATTAAGTGGCCCCTGTGTCAAGATCCTGCTCTTTTACAAGCTTTAAGGATGTGACGGGGAAGACCTAAGCCAGTTATCCATCCACAGACAACTGTTTTGGGGTGTTGCCCCTCATCAGTGTGGAGTAGGATTCTGGCTAACCAGGAGCAATGCCTTGGAGACTACTCAAACAAAACAATAGCTGACCTTAGGGAGACCAGCTACAGAAAACACTGTGGAGCCTCATTTAAAAGTCTCAACACAGCAATCCAAACTGCAAAACTCCCTGGGAAACAGTAATATGCTAAATAACTGTGGAGCCCCAGTTATGGGTCTTCAATACAGTGAAAGCCAGATATCCCTCAAAGAAAGGAAAACCGAGCCAAGGGGTGTCCCCATTACACCCCTTTGCACTATTTAAAGAAGTGATAACACTTTCTGGGACTGAAATATTAAGGGCTTCTGATTTGCTTTAGTTAATGTTAAAGTTAGGAATCTTCCCAAAAGCCTCAAATAAAGTAAAAGGTATGGGGAAAAGCCTGAGAGGGGTTAGTAATCAGTAGCAATAAGTAGCTGCTATATCATGCACCTGATCACCAACCCTCAGGCCCTCAATACCTGGGTGATTCGTAATGGCCCGTAAAAGGGTCTCTATTACCAAGATGAAAAGCGAGGGGGTTAGAGGGTATCCCTGCCTAGTACCATTATGAATATCTAGTGAACCAGACAGAATACCATTCACTCTAACTCTGGCGCTGGGACTATAGATAGATAGATAGATAGATAGATAGATAGAGAGAGAGAGAGAGAGAGAGAAGAACTAATCTAAGACACTCTGCATAAAAGGACCAATTAATTTGGTCCAAAGACTTCTCAGCATCAGTGCCTAGATGACTAGAGGAACTCCTCTATCTCTAGCATAGTGAATAGCATGTATCACTCTGTATGAGTTGTGGTTCCCTTCTCTCCCTGGCACAAAGCCAGCTTGTTACGAGTGAACCAACTTGCAAAGAAAGGGGGTTAATCTTTTGGCTAGCTTCAATAGTGAAATGGGGCGATAGCTTTCACACTGTTCCAGATCTTTACCCTCCTTAGGGCAAGATGGTTATAATAGCCTCTAGTGTTTGTTTGGGTAAGGGTGTGCCTTGGAACAGTGCCATACAAAAGGTGTGGAATCAGAATCGGCATAAACTTTTTATAGTAGTAGGCTGGAAGGCCATCAGGCCCAAGGCTCTTGCCCACTGGGACTTAATGAGACCTATAATTTCTTCTGAGGTAATCGGAATCAGCAATGTGTTGCAGTCTGCAATGGGTAACCTAGGCAGTTTAATAGATTGCAGAAAGGACACTCTCTTAAAGCTTCTCGTGCCTCTCCCTGATTGTCACCATCTAAGCTACCGTATATATGTTGTATAAAGTCTCTAAAGGCTCTTGCAATATCCTTAGCAATGGATGGAGACCCTAACAGCACCCCACCGAGATGAAGTTAACATATGTAATTTTCCTTATCTTTTTAACCACTTCAGGAGCTTGGGATTTTCCATTTTTGCGTTTTCGTTTTTCACTCCCTGCCTTCCCACAGTCCTAACTTTTTTACTTTTCCATTCACATAGCCTTGTGAGGGTTTATTTTTTGCGGGACACGTTGTACTTTCTAATGGCACCATTTACGGTTGCATACCATGTAGTAGGAAGCGGGGAACAAATTCCAAATGGGGTAGAATTGGGGGGGGGAATGATGATAAAAGGTTTTTATTTTTTTACACTGTACACTATCCGGTAAAATTGACCTGTTACCTTCTTTATCCAGGTCAGTACGGTTACAACGATACCACACTTGTATAATTTTTCTGTTTTAATACAGATTATTTTTTTTTAAACCTTTGAGGAAAAAAATAAATAAATGTTTTTATAACCATATTCTGACTACTATAACTTTTTTGTAGTTATGTGTACGGGGCCCTGTGAGGGCTAATTTTTTGGCGGAACGATCTCCTCTTTTCAGTGATACCAATTTGAAGGGTGTGCGACTTTTTGATCCCTTTTCATAAAAAAAACATTATTGGGTAGTTGAAGTGAAAAAATGGCAAATTGGCCGTTTTTATTTTTTTACGTGTTACGCCATTTGCCGTATGCCATTATTATTGTTATACTTTAATTGTATTGGCATTTTCGCACAAGGCGATGCCCATGATGTTTATTTTATTTTTTGTTAAGTATTTTTATATTTAAAAGGATAGGGGAGTGATTTGAACTTTTTATTTTACTTTTTAAAGTTAACGTTCAAGTCACCTTGCCCATTGTGTTCATTGATGGCTAAAAAAGCCATCATTGAACACTTCATTTGGAATATAATACAATACAATGCTGCCACCTAGTGGCCTGGATTGGTATATTCCTGAAATAGGCACCGAAGCCTGCTTGAGGCTTTGGGCTATTTCAGCAATGTAACAGGTTCCCCGATCTCAGTCAGTTAACGCTGTTACCGGACTGCTCAGATGCTTTGGTCACATTTGACACATCTGAAGGGGAAAATACACGTGCCATGAGAAAACCAACATGTGCCGCGGGTCTTCTGCTATTTAAAATAACAGAAACCCGGTGGCTTTGGCGCCCGCGGCACGTGCGAGTGGGCGCCATGTTTAGGGTACGAGCTTCCGGCGTACATATACGGCGGAGGTCCTTAAGGGGCTTGACAAGACATCATACGATTGCCTTTATCACTATGTACATATCATCTAAACTTGGCATACTGATATGATTTGGCATGTTGAATATTAAGATGGTCCTTGCGCTGTTGACGTAATTTAACTAGATGCTCATGTACCAATCTAACCTTCGATTGCTTATGAAGTCTTCCCATGGCAGCTAGTTGGTGAATGGGTGTGTTTCTGCATCTCTTTCTTAACCCTACTGCCCAAAGCTATAAATTCTCCCCACACAACCGCTTTATGAGCCTCCCAGATTATAGTAGATGACAGGTCAGGAGAATCATTTACTTTAAAGCCATTCAGAATAAATTGTCCCTTTTCTTTAAAGTCTGACTCTTTATCCATCCATATCATTCAACCGCCAGGTCCAATGCCTCTCCGGTAGATTGTTAAAAATAAGTAAAACTGATACTTCAGAGTGATCAGAGATTGTAATGGGGCCAATTTCTGTCCCCTGTACCATATCTAAATGATGGTCTGAAACAAAAACCATAATCAATACGATGGAAGTTGTGTACGGCTGAAAAATAAGAATAGTTTTTTGAGGATGAGTTCAGCAGTCTCCATGTGTCTATTTAACGAGATGGCCTTATGAAGACGACCTAAAGACCTTTGCGAGTGCACTGAATGCCCGGTGGAAGAGTCTAGTACTGGGTGCAGATCTACATTAAAGTCGTCGCCCAGAATTTGTATCCCTTCAGCAAAGACGTTAAAATTTCTGCAGAGTATTAATCAGCCATGGGACTTGCTTTTTTTTTTTTTTTGGTACATGTAGGTTCGCTAAGGATATTTTCACTGTGGCCACCACCCCTTTAACTACAATAAAACGTTCTTCCAGGTCAATACAGGATTCTTGGTGTATAAATGAGACAGTCTTTCCCAATAGCAATGCTAACAACTCTAGAGGCACTGTTGTAGGTGCTATGAAACCAAGTATGAAAAAAGGAGCGTGGCATCTTAGGAATACAGTCTGTTCTGAAAAGAGTTTCCTGAAGGAAACAAATGCCCGTTTAGCCCTCCTCAACATGGATATCACCTGAGAAAGTGGTATGAACACCCCGCAAAAACTAACATTAAAAGATGTTACCCTAACACTAGCGTATGATGACACGTGCACTGTTTCCCACAGAAACCCTCACCCCCACCCTCAGCCATAAAATAAAAGCAATCAAAACAATAACGAATAAAAAGGTAAAATAAAAGCCTCCCTGGAAAGATAGAAGCTGAAAGGGGAAGGTAAAAGGAATTTCGACTACACCCCTCAAGGTATTATTTAAAGTGTATTGAGCATTTTGACCACACAGGTGTTTTACAAAAAGTAATGCACTGCAGGTGGTGCAAAGTGAAAACTGCAATTTTTCTGCAACTCTGCCATTTCAATGCCCAATATGTTGTGCCCATTGTGTGAATAATAAGCCCTCTTTTATACACAGGGCATGTGATACCCACAAAGTACAGGGGCTGTGTCTGCGCATTCAGGCAGCCTAGGGCACTGTGAGCAGTGTATGCAAACGGCAAGTAAATGTCCACATTTATGGCATTTCCATACCCAGTAGCAGCCACTGGACAATTTAAGGGATGAGGTGTGTCTCAGATGGCATCAGCTGGGAATGACATATTGGTCAATGAAATGCCATATCTGTGGAAATCTCAGGGGCACTGCAATTGTGATGTAGTACCCGAAAAGGATTCTAGCAGAATCTGCCCTCCAAAGCCAAATTATGCTTCTTCCCTTCAGAGCCCTGCTGTGTACCTTCATGTTTATGGCATTTCCATATCTAGTAGAAACTTTCTAACAATTAAAGGGGCATGGTGTGTCTTAGATGGCACCTGCTGGGCACTGAAATGCCATAGCTATGGAAAAATTTCGGTCCTATGCACATTTTTATGCAAAATACCTATTATGTCAAAATGCTAACTGCACCACTTAATACTTTGTGGGGTGGAGTTTCCAAAATGGGGTCACTTCTTGGGGGTTCCATTTATAATTTCACCCCAGAGCCTCTACAGTTGTCAACACAAGGGTCATTCCATGTCAAGTGGACCAACCTAAAAATCCAACCCTCTCCAAATTGAATAAAATTTTGCACAGATGTTCCCTAGGGTCCTAAATGAAATCCTACATTTTTCATCTGGGCCTCTGTTGGTTCCAGAGTTTCAGGCAGCTGATGATGGACCAGCTGTAATGTGCTGCTTGCTGCGTAACCCAAAGTGGCAACTTTGTCAAGGCACAGTATCTTAAGTAGTTAAGCTAGGAGGCTGACATTTTGCAGGTTAGTAAAACTACTTAGGCTCAGTCTTAGTCCTGCAAAGTTTGGCTGACTTAAGAAGGCTTGACTAAATTTTTACATGCCATCAAAATAGGCCAAAAACGTACAAATGACTGTTAAGGGCCTAATTTGACTGCCCACTGCTCCTGACATGCATGTCCGATTAGGCTGTAATTTTGCCAGGAGTTATGGCCCATGCAATATATCTTAAGGTCACATACACAAGCTTTCCAACCAATCTGAAGACAAGATGACATTTCATATTTTTGCTACTATTGGTGTGGATATCTCAAATGTGTAATTTTTTTTTAATTTGTATTATTCTCATCTAAAAGAGTATGTTTTTTTGCCACAAAAGTCACCCTGTTTTATCTTTGACCTGGCCTTATTAGCTCATCATTTCACTAATTATGCGACTTCTGAAGGTAATTGGTTGCACCAGAGCTTTCTATGGGCTTCCTAACAGAAGGGGTGAATACATACACACGTGCCAATTTTCAGTTTTCTATTTCTAAACAATAGTTTTATTTATATATTTTTCTCATTTCACTTCACCAAATTAGACTATTGTGTTCTGATCCATCACATAAAATTCAGATTAACAAAAACATTAAACTTAAGGCTGTAATGTAACAAAATACAAAGAAAGTCAAGGGGGTGAATACTTTTGCAAATCACTGTATATATATAAATATTTAAACTTCAAATAACAATGAATTCATGGACAAAACAATTCTTTAAAAAAAGAAGAAAAAAGAAGAAGTTGGGAAGGTGCCGTTGTGGAGGCTAAAGGAAAATCCAATTTCCAGTAAGAAATGTTCATCTTTTCCCCATGCCTCCACAACAGCACTCAGCAGGGGAGAACCGACTAGAAAGGGGCCAGAGCAGAAAGAAAGTCCCAATTTTCAAGAACATCCAACTGAAAGAAAACTGATTGAGAGGACCAAGTTGCTGCCTTACAAATTTCCTGTAATGAAACAGAAAAAGACTCGGCCCAGGATGTTGACATTGAACAGGCTTTTAAACCTTCTGGTGGAGCCATGTTTTTGGTCTGGTAACATAAAACAATAGTTGATTTTATCCATCTGGCAATTGATGTTTTTGTAGCCGCTTGTCCTCTATTCGAGCAAAATAATTGAATGAAGAGACGATAAGACTTTTGAAATTCCTTTCTGGCTTCAAGGTAGGTAAGAATGCATCTGCAGACATCTAAATTGTGGAAACCGACTTCTTCCTTAGATCCCTTTTGGGAGCAAAAGGAAGGGAGTGACACGGCTTGCCAGCAATGGAACTTTGAAAAAAAGGCAGAATGTTGGAGAAGGATTCTGTCGTATTTTTTAATCATTAGGTATGGGACCTTGCCAGAAAAGGCCTGAATCTCTCCTACTCTATTTGCGTTAGTTATGGCTACTAAAAAAGCAGTTTTAAACATTAATAATTTTATTGGAATCTGGGTGACTGTCTCAAAGGGAGACCATTAATGTAGATAGGACCAGGTTTAAATTACAAGAAGAAACAGAGAATCTAACCATGGGCTTAAGTCTACTAGTTCCCTAAATGAACCTTTTAGCTAATTCTAAATCAGCTAACTTGGACTCCAGAAAGACACTTAAGGCTGAAATGTACCCCTTAATAGTACTTAGTTTTAGACCCCTGCTTGTAGGAATTCTAGAATGACTGTTGTATCAATAGGCATAGAAGGATCCCACCTATCTTTAGCAAAATCTAAAAAGATGAACTTTAGAAGTCACCAGCTTATGACTAAACATAATAGTAGATATTACCAGTTCAGACAAACCCTTGCTTCTTAGGATAGCCCATTCAGTCTCCAGGCCAGGGGGTGGCCAACCCACGGCTCGCGAGCCGCATGCGGCTCCTTGCTCCTTCATTTGCGGCTCACAGGGGAGGGGTCTGGCCAGCTCTTACTAACTAGGCTGCTCTTCTGCCTAGTATCTCTTTTTTTTTTAAGAGAACATGGAGTGTGCCGCGCGCCATGTTCTCTCCAGCCAGACAGTGGAGAAGGAGGGAGTACCTCCCTCCTATGTGGCAGCCGCTGAGCTTAATGAAAAGAGCAGGCTCTGAAGCTGCCCGCACCACTGCCACCAATTAATGGGCTTCTAATTAAAGCAGGAGGAGGGAATAAATTGCTGCGCTGTCTGAGCTAGTGAGCTCGGCGAACAGCAGCAACCTCCTCCTCCTGAGTGTCTTGTCCCCAGCCCCGAAGTCACTGAGCAGCCAGCATAGCAGGTACCCCACCCCCACACAGTGCAAGAGTAGCCTGCTTCAAAATAGAGGCAGGCAAAAAACATATGCATCAGGCAGCCAGTAAGATTGGGGTTAAGGTGACTCATTAACCCCAATCTTGCCACTGCCATGTTTTAAACATGATGAGGGTAATTTATTTTTAATGTCAGGCTGGGCACATGCCGAGCAAAAACGCTTCCATTACTGATAATACAATCGTCTGCATCCTTTTGAACGGATCCTGTTGTATTATCTTTAACATAATTTTTAACATAGCAAGGACGGATCCGTTATTTTATTGTGGCATATTGTCTTGCATCGGGGGATCTGTCTTGCTCCGCATCCCAGGACGGGAAGAAAACCGCAGCATGCTGCGCTTTTCTCTCCGGTCTTGGAAACCTACTGAATGGTACGGAATGTATTTTGGAACATTCCGTTCGGTTCAGTTTTGTCCCCATTGACAATGAATGGGGGCAAAACTGAAGCGTTTTTCCGGTATTGAGCCACTATGACGGTACTCAATACCGAAAAACTTTAACGCTAGCGTGAAAGTACCCTTAAAGAATTGCCTCGAGTAGCAACGATTGAATACAAGCCAGAGTTGAAACACATTGTGAAAAACAAAGATTGCCAGAAGTCTCACTAAAGTAGTCTAGATTACAGGTAGGAAAGGTGGTTTAAATACACTTTTAAAATGTTTGAAAACTCAGTTGCAGTAATACTGTTGTGTGCACGGATATTTGTGTAAATGTATAGCTTGTGGCTCCTCGTTGTTTTTTTTCTGGCTCTTTGTCTGTGTAAGGTTGGCCACCCCTGCTCCAGGCCGTCAGACAGAGCTCTGTGCTGTTCGGATGGCAGATCGTTGTAGGAGATCGGGAACTGATAGAAGTGTTCAGAATTTCCATGCCAACAGTCTTAGGAGTAGCAGAAAGCATGAGGATCACCTGAGTTCCTTCTTCCATGGTCCTTATTAAGAATCAGAGAAAATGGAGGAAAAGCTAACAGAATCCCCTCCAGCCAAGATCGAGAAAAGACATCCACGAACAGTGGTTGGTCTCTGTAGGATAGGGAACAAAACACTTCGATCTGATTGTTTACCTGTCTGATAAAAGGTCTCACACAGGGTAGATTTAGATGCTTTAAGATTTTGTGATTCAGGCACCATCTCCTTCTCCTGGGGCTCCTGCTCAGGAAGTCTGCAATCTGGTTTTCTTCTCCCTTTAGGAGAACTGCTGAAAACTGAGGCAAGATTATTTTTTTTGCCCAAGAGAATATGTTCGCTAACACCTTTTCTAAGTACGACTCCTTGTACCCCTTGCTTGTTTAAATATGTCAGTCATGATATTGTCTGAGAACACTTTCTTGGATTTCTGAGAGGAGGGCCCTGAAGGCCTCCCCCAAACTGCTAAAAGTTCTTACATTTGATGACGCTTGGACTGTAGAGGAATCCACTGCACACCTTAGGGCCCTTTCACACGAGCGAGTTTTCTCCACAGGTGCAATGAGTGACGTGAATGCATAGCACCCGCACTGAATCCGGACCCATTCATTTCAATGGGTCTGTGTACATGAGCGTTGTTTTTCACGCATCAGTTCTGCGTTGCGTGAAAATCGCAGTAGTTTCTCTATTTTGCGTTTTTGACACAGCTCTGGCTCCATAGAAGTCAATGGGGCTGCGTGAAAAACGCATTGCATCCGCAAGCAAGTGCGATGCATTATTTACTGATGGTTGCTAAGAGATGTTGTTTGTAAACCTTCAGTTTATCGAGCGCGTGAAAAACGCATCAAAACGCATTGCACCCGAGCAGAAAAAAAACTGAACAACTGAATGCAATCGCAGACAAAACGGACTGAACTTGCTTTATTGCACCTTTCTGTTAGAAAAGCAACACTTCATCCTGAAGTGTCTGTTGATATCTGACATTTAGTCGTTTGCTTAGGCTACTTTCACAGTAGCGTTCGAACGGATCCGCTCATATTAATGCAGACGGTGGCTCCGTTCAGAACGGATCCGTCTGCATTATAACTTAGAAAAATTTCTAAGTGTGAAAGTAGCCTGAGCGGATCCGTTCAGACTTTACATTGAAAGTCAATGGGGGACGGATCCGCTTGAAGATTGAGCCATATGGTGTCATCTTCAAGCGGATCCGTCCCTATTGACTTCCATTATAAGTTGGAACGGATCCGCTCGCCTCCGCACGGCCAGGCGGACACCCGAACGCTGCGCGCTGGCAGACGGATGCATTCTCAGTGGATCCGCCTCCACTGAGAATGCATTAGGGCCAGACGGAAAATCCAGGACTAAGGTCGAATGCACACGGCCGTGGTACCCCGGCCTGGCATTCTGCTGATAGCAGGAACGCACGGCGTCATTAGTTGCTTGCTATGACACCGCGCGCTTCATGCCGCCGCTGCACTACAGTAATACACTCGTATGATCTATACGAGTGTATTACTATAGTGCAGTGGCGGCATGAAGCGCACGGGGTCATAGCAACCAATGACGCCGTGCGTTCCTGTTATCAGCAGGATGCCAGGCCAGGATACCACGGACCGCTCATGTCCATGTTCCACTGCTGTGTGCATTCGGCCTAATTTGAAATTTTTTGCCAGGCCTGAAAATATTCTTTTAATCTTCCCCAACCCAACTTCTGGCATAATTGTCTTTTCCGTTGTAGTTAGGAAGAATTTCCTGGGATGAGGAAACCCTTACCGCTTCCTCTAGATCAGGGGTGGGGAATCTCCAGCCTGGGAGCCGTATGCGGCTCATGGGATCATTTCATGTGGCCCCTGGCCAGAACATATTGGAAAAAATGCTAATGACTGCTTCCATTATGGAAGCAGTCATTAGCATGTGTGAGGCACAGGAAGGTGAGAACTGCACTGTCTGTCCTTACCTTCCCTGGCCTTCTTCCAGCCATGCAGTGTCAGGACATAGTGCATGTAGACGCACACTATGACCTGACGCTGTGTGCTGTCAGGTCACAGTACCGCGTGTCAGAAAGAAGACCATAGAGGGTAAGTGAATCTGCCAAGAGTGCGCAGCGCCGTCCGTAGCTGGAGAGGTAAGTTTATTTATTTTAAATGCCTGATCTGAGGCTAATGGAGGGTGGAGAGGGTCTGATATGAGGCTGAGGGGTCTGATGAAGGTCTAATCTGAGGCTAGGGGTTTTGATGCGGCTCTGATCTGAGGATGAGGGTCTGGTCTGAGGCTTGGGGTCTGATGGGAGTCTGATCTGAGGCTTATGTAGACTGGGTGGCCTGATCTGAGGCTGAGAAAGGGACAAAGGCAGGGACAGTTGCAAAGAAAGAGGCAGGGAAAGTGGCAGGGAGAGTGAAAGCTGGGTGAACTAATGTTTCTAACAAGATTAAAACTGATTTATCAAAGGATTACCCTTTCCAATGGGCTGATTCCCATATACACTATTTAGGTGTAAATATTCACAAAGACCCCAATATGCTTTATCAAGTAAACTACTAATATACCTGCCGGACTCGTACTTATCAGTCCACAAGCTTTTCTCAGACTTTATTTGGAAACATACCAGACCATTAGCATACAACACACTGGTACTGCCCAAGAGTAAAGGAGGTTTTGGTCTACCAGATATCAAGACATACTACAAGGCAATACAATTGAGACTTCACTCAGAACTTATAAACCCTCATAAGGCTCATTTAGGTTTTCAAATTGCCAACTGTATTCGCTCTCCTAGTGATTTCGCCAATTTATAGCAGGTCTCTTCCCTGGCTAGGCCCGGCCTCGTGATCCCCCTACCATATGAAGGAGTCCTTACTACTTGGTCAACTTTGGCATCCTACATGGGCAGCCCTCACCATTTATGCCTATACACCTCCTACCTTATTTTTCCAAAAGGAGTATGTGGATGATCTAGTCATATGGCCTACTTTTGGGGATCGGGCGGTGGGAGATCTCCTAAAGGGGAATTCTATACCCACCATGCGGATCCTCCAGACATCGTTTCAGATCTCAAAATGGACCCCCACCCATTACTCGCATATATGTCCATTTTACAAGCAATATTTAGCCATTGCTCAAAGAAATTATGTACCCTCTTGTTATGATGCCATTTACAACAAGGTCCTTGAGCTGAAGGCCCCTGGAAAACCCTACTTTATTCAACAATGGGAGAAAGAATTAGAGAACACTTTCTAATGATGATGCCTCTAAAATCATGAGGCATTTTCATGGCTTTTCACTTTACATAAGTATTCAAGAAAATCCAGAATTAGACTTACCGGTAATTCTGTCTCCATGAAAATCACCATGACGGCCACACAGGAGAATTATAAAATTATACATTTAGGGGGGAAAGGCAACCGCCTGAAGGACTTTGCGTCCATATGAAAGGTCGGAGGACCTCGACAAATCTAAGCAGTAATGTTTAACAAAAGTGTGTATGCTTGACCAGGTGGCTGCCCTGCATATGTCATCTAGGGAAGCCCCTGCTTTTTCTGCAAAAGTGGTGGAAACTGCTCTAGTGGAGTGAGCTCGAACATTTGCGGGTGGATCCAGGTTCTGAAGTTTGTAGCAGAGAGAGATGGTATCTTTAATCCATCCGGCAATAGTGGACTAAAGTCTTTTGTGACTTCCAGATATTTTAGTATGGTACGTTTGACATCGAGTATGGAAGTCGCTCTCCTTCTGATTTTTTGGGTTTGTTGCAAAAGGAGGGGAGTATGATTTCATGGCTTCTGTGATAGTTGGAAACTCCCTTGGGCAAGAACCCCGGATCCAGTTTCAAAACGATTTTCGCGTCGGAGATAGTCAGATATGGTTCCCTTATGGAGAGTGCTTGTGTCTTTCCCAATCTCCTGGCCGAGGTGATGGCGATGAGAAAGGCGGTTTTGAAGGAGAGTAATTTTGTTGTGCAGTCTTCCAGAGGTTCAAAAGGAGAATGCATAAGTCTGTTTAGGACTAGGTTTAAGTCGATGGTAGGAGTACGAGATCTTAGGGAGGGCCTTAACCTGGTTGCAGCTCTAATAAACCGCTTAACCCACCTATGATCAGCGAGACTGGTGTCAAAGAAAGTACTAAGTGCAGAGATTTGCACTTTCAATGTAGAGGGTGTAAGTCCCAGCTCTAGACCGTTCTGTAAGAAGTCAAGGATCTTCTGGATGTTAGGTTTGGTTCTCTCCCCAGACCATGAGCAGAACTTCTTCCATATCTTTAGGTATATTGCGGATGTTACTTTCTTCCGACAGCATTTCATTGTGGAAATGACTTTGTCAGAGAGACCTTGGTGTTTTAGTATGGCAACCTCAGGATCCAGGCTGTGAGCTTAAGGAACTGTGGATGAGGATAAAGAATAAGACCTTGATGAAGAAAGTCCTGGATGGGCGGTAACTTCCAGGGTTCCTCTATTGCTAGTTTCTGAAGTAGGGGTAACCAGCTCCTCTTTGGCCAAAAGGGCGTGATCAGTATAACCATCGTCCTCTCTTCCATGATTTTCTGAATTACTCTCGGAATCAGGGGGAGATGGGGAAAGGCGTATGCCAAACCCCAATTCCATATTAGTGAGAGAGCATTGATTCTCCAGGGGTGGTCTCTCGGGTTTAGTGAACAGAATGTTCTTAGTTTTGTATTTTTTCTTGGAGGTGAACAGGTCTATCATGGGTAGGCCCCATCTTCTGGTTATTGTCTCATACACCTCCTGTTTCAATGACCACTCTGACTGGTCTATTTTCTGTCTGCTGAGGAAGTCTGCTTCCCGATTCAGAGAGCCCTTCAAGGGGACTGCGGAGATAGATTTCACTTCTTTCTCTGCCCAGGAGAATATTTCTTCCGCAATGCTCTGGAGTCTTTTTGAACGTGTACCTCCCTGGTGCCTGAGGTATGAAACAGTCATCATGTTGTCCGATAGGCTCTTCACGTGGCGGTTCGTTAGAATCCCCCTGGCTGTGTTCAGGGTATTCCAGACAGCGTACAGTTCTCTGAAATTTGATGATTGATTGGATGTTTCCTTTCCCCAGGAGCCCTGGTAGTATCTGTCTTTGACCTTTGCCCCCCCAGCCTGATTTGCTGACATCTGTGAGAACCATAATTGATGAGGATTTGCTCCATGGGACTCCCCTGGACAAGTTTCTTTCCACTACCCACCAGGTTAGGGATATCTTCACAGAGCTGGGATCTGCAATCTGAGGTCTAAAGAGCCTAGTTTTCTGTTCCACTGATTCAGAAGCCAGTTTTGCATGACACGATAGTGAACCTGAGCCAATTCTACTGAGGGTTTTATCATTTTGTAGGTTTTATCTCCTGACCAGGACTGTCACGGAGGGTGTACAAAAAACTAGAAGACACAAAATGAAGATCCGACTGACTGGATCCAAAACTAAGGAACAAAAGGGAGAGCCCTGCAACAGACCTGGCTCTCTCCCTAACTGCTCAGCCTATGCAAAAATCTCAATGGTAGATGATCGCATATCCTCGTTCCTCGACTGTATAACACCTGAACACCTTATAATAGTGAGAGGACACGACCACCGGCTCCCTACACTTGATACGGAAGGAGTCAGGGTCACCTGGGATCCAGCAAACAGGAAAACACAAATGAATGAACAAAACTTATCTGTAGAAGACTCAGAAGTAGCATCCATAAACCGCAAAGTGATGCAGTATGGGAAGGGATTTAAAGGGATGCAATCAGTGCAACTACATGACAGCTGAGAGAGGCTTACGAGATGAGAAAACGAAAGCAAAACAAAAAGGAACCTCAAGGAGGAGGTTCTGAATAACTTCTGTCAGAGCTCCTTAGATGTCTGGTGGTGACAAGGACTTCATCCATTGGGCTCTACGAGCAGCATTAGATAAGCTCACGTCCCTGGCGCTGAATCTAATAGATTCAGCCGAGGCGTCAGCCAAGAAACCTGTAGCAGATTTTAACAACGGTAGGGACTGAAGGATTTCCTCCGTAGAGGTTTTGTTCTTTGTTCTCCAGTTCGTTCAGCCATAAGAACATGGATCTGGTTACAGACGTGGCTGCTATATTAGTTTTAAGTCCGTACATGGATGCCTCCCACGATTTTTTTTTTAGAAGAGCATCCGCTTTACGTTCCATGGCATCCCTAAGCTGGGCCGTGTCTTCGAATGGCAAAGCTGTCTTTTTATTTACTTTGGCCACCTGAATGTCGACCTTTGGAATTGTGTCAAATAGTTTTGACTGAGATGGGTCAAATACTAGGCGATTTTTGAATTCTTTATATATTCCTAATCATTTCTTTGGTTCAGACCATTCTTCCAATACCATGTCTCTGATGTTCTAATTTATGGGGAATACTCCTGCCCTTTTTACTCTCAGCCCCCCGAACATTTCACCCTGGATTGAATGAGACCTGGGGGCCTCCTCAATCCCCATGGTGGCACGGACCGCTTTTAGCAGGTCATTCATCTCATCCGCAGACAAATAAAATTTCCTATCATCAACCCCCCCCCCCCCCGACGATTTCCCCTTCGGAAAGGGAGACATCCCCTTCCAATATTTTGGAGGAGGAAGCCTCATCCTCCATGTAATCCGAATCGGAATAATAAGGGGCTTTTACTCTTAGGCGTTTAGGGGGGTTGAGGTTGGGGAAGGTCAGATACCCCGGACCTGGCGGCTCTCAGCTCCGCCGGTACCACTGAACGAATGCTTTCCGTAAGTGAAGGCTGTTCCTGGCGGATTCCTTCCGAAATGCAGTCTTTGCATAATTTTAGAGCATATCCCTCAGGTAATTTTTTTTAGCAGGTTAAGCAAAGGGGAGGCTTTTTTTTAATCTTTTTCTGTGCCTCTTTTACCTGGGGATATGAATAAAAAAATAAATAAAAAAAAATAGATAAATGGAGGAGAGCCGTCAGGGAATGACATCAAGAATGTAGTAGGTTAACAAAATGGGGGCCCCACCATGGGAACTTACGGAAGGCAGAATGGGGGCATCAAGTTCCTTAGAACCCTGTAGCTCATACCTCAAATCAGCATCTGCCATGGCTTGCCCACTTTTTATCCTCTGCTTTCCGTTCCCGAGAGCTTCCGGGCTGGGTCACATGACCGGAACCCGGAAGTGACGTCAATTCTCATCGACGTCGGCGAACTATGCGGCCCAGGAGCAGGCTCCAGATAAACCGGGACGAGTCCTCCCGATATCCCCAGCCCTGCATAGGCACCGAGCCGCCGGCGGACTGGGGAGCTCCCGTCTGGAGCTAAGGTAACACCAGAAGACCATCCTCGGAACCTCCTTGAGATGAGAAAAAACAAAAATAGGATAATTTCCTCTTCATCTCCCTGGCGCGCAGATAGACTCTTCTCCGCCCCTGGCCTCAGTAGGGACAGCAACACTGAGGAGTGGTGGCGGGAGGGGGGCAATTTAACCTCTTCTCTGTTCCTGCCCCTACAGAGGTCATGGGTCAATCTCCTGTATGGCCGTCATGGTGATTTTGTGGAAACAGAATTACCGGTAAGTCTAATTCTGGATTTTCTTGAATACGTATGGAACTTGAAAAGCCATGAAAATGCCTCATGATTTTAGAGGCATCATCATTAGAAAGTGTTATCTCTAATTCTTTCTCCCATTGTTTAATAAAGTAGGGTTTTCAAGGGGCTTTCAGCTCAAGGACCTTGTTGTAAATGAGAGAAACTAGTCTTCTCCGGTGTCTGGGGGACTCTATTATGGCATCATAACAGGAGGGTACATAATTTCTTTGAGCAATGGCCGTCATGGTGATGAAATGGAAATTCCCATAAGCTGATCACAGAATGGTACCATACCCCAGATATACTTCATAAACTGAATCCCTCTCTCCCAACCGAATGCTGGCGGTGTCATAATGCTCAAGGTTCAGCCTAGGGATCAACCTATTATCGGCCGATATTCAGGATTTTAAACGTTATCTGTTATCTGACAGCGCTCTCCGCGTTCCGGATGGCGCTGCTGACAGCGCTCTCCGCGTTCCGGATGGCGCTGCTGACAGCGCTCTCCGCGTTCCGGATGGCGCTGCTGACAGCGCTCTCCGCGTTCCGGATGGCGCTGCTGACAGCGCTCTCCGCGTTCCGGATGGCGCTGCTGACAGCGCTCTCCGCGTTCCGGATGGCGCTGCTGACAGCGCTCTCCGCGTTCCGGATGGCGCTGCTGACAGCGCTCTCCGCGTTCCGGATGGCGCTGCTGACAGCGCTCTCCGCGTTCCGGATGGCGCTGCTGACAGCGCTCTCCGCGTTCCGGATGGCGCTGCTGACAGCGCTCTCCGCGTTCCGGATGGCGCTGCTGACAGCGCTCTCCGCGTTCCGGATGGCGCTGCTGACAGCGCTCTCCGCGTTCCGGATGGCGCTGCTGACAGCGCTCTCCGCGTTCCGGATGGCGCTGCTGACAGCGCTCTCCGCGTTCCGGATGGCGCTGCTGACAGCGCTCTCCGCGTTCCGGATGGCGCTGCTGACAGCGCTCTCCGCGTTCCGGATGGCGCTGCTGACAGCGCTCTCCGCGTTCCGGATGGCGCTGCTGACAGCGCTCTCCGCGTTCCGGATGGCGCTGCTGACAGCGCTCTCCGCGTTCCGGATGGCGCTGCTGACAGCGCTCTCCGCGTTCCGGATGGCGCTGCTGACAGCGCTCTCCGCGTTCCGGATGGCGCTGCTGACAGCGCTCTCCGCGTTCCGGATGGCGCTGCTGACAGCGCTCTCCGCGTTCCGGATGGCGCTGCTGACAGCGCTCTCCGCGTTCCGGATGGCGCTGCTGACAGCGCTCTCCACGTTCCCTCAGCGGCAAAGGGGGGAAGGAAACAGTGTCTCCCTCCCCCCTGTGCCGCTGCTGCCACTGCCACTGCCACCAATGAGAGGAGGGAGGACAAGAGGAGGGAAGGGACTGTGGCCACTGCGCCACCAATGAAGATAACTCTCTCATTAATTCATATGCAGGAGGCGGGAGCTGGCTGCAGAATCACATAGTCGGCTCCCCACCTCTATGACAAGTAGCTGCGATCTGCGGTAGTTAACCCCTCAGGTGCCGCACCTGAGGGGTTTACTGCCGCGAATCACAGCTACCGCTCATAGAGGTTGGGAGCCGGTTATTTGACTCTGCAGCCAGCTCCCGCCCCCTGTATGAATTAATGAGAGAGTTCTCTTCATTGGTGGCATAGTGCGCCGCCCCAACCCCAGTATTAGACATTGGTGGCGCAGCGGTGAAATAAAATGTCAACTTTTTTGTTTTTTTAACGTCTACATATTCTAAGAGCCATATTTTTGGGGGGACGATTGGCTTATGTAGTGGTACTATTTTGGAGTGGATCTGATTTGATAGTTTGGTATTACACTTTTTGTGAAGTAAGGTTAAAAAAAAAAGATAAAATAGGCTTTTTTTGTCATGCTTTATTTGTATTTTTTTACGGCATTCACCTGAGGGGTTAAGTCATGTGATATTTTCATAGAGCTGGTTGTTACAGACGTGGCGATACCACATATAAGCGAAAAAGTAGGACTGCACTCCTAAGTTGGAGTGAAATCAATAAAACTTTTATTCACCCATAATATGGCAAACTTGCGATGTTTCGGCTCACAAGAGCCTTCCTCAAGCCTCTTGTGAGCCGAAACGTCGCAAGTTTGCCATATTATGGGTGAATAAAAGTTTTATTGATTTCACTACAACTTAGGAGTGCAGTCCTACTTTTTCGCTTTTTATACTACTGGCTATTGCCGTTACCCTATGTTGGACATTGCACCCGTTTCCTGGCTGGTGCTCCCGCTGGATTCTTTCTCTTTCTTTAAAATAAATATATATATATATATATATATATATATATATATATATATATATATATAATTTTTTTTTTTTTTTTCACTGTAACACAATAAAAGCATTTCTGAAAAAAAAAATATATATATTTTCAGAAATGCTTTTATTGTGTTACAGTGAAATAAATATATATATATATATATATATATATATATATATATATATTGGTGTCTCCATATTCTAAATACCATATTTTTTTTTTTTTTTTCATTTTTTGGGCTATTGTCTTAGGTGGAGACTCATTTTTTTTGTGGGGCGAGGTGTTTGGTACTATTTTGGGGTACATATGACTTTTTGATTGCTTTTGTGACCCAAAAAATGGCAGTTATTTTTTCTTTTCTTTTTTTTTTTTTTTTTTTTTAACAGTGTTTCCCTAAGGGGTTAGTTCATGTGACATTTTTATAGAGCAGGCTGTTACGGACGCAGCAATACCTAATATGCATACTTTTTTCATTTAAGTTTTACACAATAAAAGCATTTTTGAAGCAAAGAAAAACGATGTTTTAGTGTCTCCATATTCTGATAGCCATAGATTTTTTTTACTTTTTGGGCCATTGTCTGAAGTAGGGGCCAATGTTTTGTGCGATGAGGTGACCGTCAGATTGGTACTAGTTTGGGGGGGGGGGGCATACGACTTTTTGATCGCTTGGTGTTGCACTTTTTGTGAAGCAAAGTGACAAAAAAAAATTGCTTTTTCGGGTACAGTTTTTTTTTTAATTATTATTATTTATTTATTTACAGTGTTTATCTGATGGGGTAGATTGTGTTATAAATTTATAGAGCCAGTCATTATGGAAGAGGCGATACCTAATATGTTTGTGTTGTCTTTTTGTTCTATTTTTTTTATTATAGAATTAAGGGATAGGGGATTTTTTTTTTTACTAAAGTAAGACATTTTATTATAAAAGTTTTTTTTTTACTTTTTTTTTTTTCTTTACTTTATTTCACACTCTGGGACTTTAACTTTTTGGGGTCTAATCCCCTCTTCAATGCATTACAATAAATCTGTATTGTAATACATTGCCTGCTAGTGTATTACCCTGTGTAATACACCAACAGTTGCCTAGGCTTTCTCACCGATTGGGTCCCCCGTGACAACAGCGCGGGGAACCTATGGGATCCCTCACCCGCTGAAAACACCTTCTATGCCTGGTCAGCAGGGGCCCGGATACCAGTGACAACCGGAGTCGGGCTTGCCCGATCAGCATGGTGTAACAGTACGTCAAATGGTGGGAATTAACCTGCCGCCATAACGTACTATTACGTCATATGTCAGGAACTGGTTAAAGAGACCCTATCACCACGGAGTATACTAACTTATATTACAGGAGGGAGGAGATACAAATAATTAACCACATAAGAAGATACCTTTAGAAGCATAACAACAGTAAATTCAGTCGTGTCTACAAATGCTCGCAGTTTAGGGAATAAGATTAATGAACTTGAGTCTATAATGGAATCTGAGAACATAGATTTAGTGGCTGTTACTGAGACATGGTTCAAAGACAGTAATGACTGGGATATAATAATACCAGGGTTCTCTCTATATAGGAAAGACAAAGAAGGCAAAAAAGGGGGTGGGGTGGCCCTGTATGTGAAAGATAGCATAAAAATTGAATCTAATACAAGTTAGCGAGACCAATTTAGAGTCAGTTTAGGTTACGCTGCAGCTTGATAATCATAAGGTAACTTGTGTAGGTGTGATATACAGACCACCTAGACAAGTCAAAGAATTAGATTATCTACTAGTTGAGGAAATAGCTAAAATGACATTGAAAGGGGGAAGTTATCATTATGGGAGACTTTAATCTTCCTCATGTAACTGGAAAACCAAAATAGCTAGTTCTGCCAGGAGTACAGATATTCTAAATTCCCTACTGGGATTATCTCTACAGCAAGTAGTTGAGGAGCCAACCTAGAAGGAGGTCATTTTAGATTTAGTATTCACAAATGAGAATTTGGTATCTGTTATTACTGTAGGGAAAAAGCTTGGGATCTAGTGATCACCAGTCAGTGTGGTTTACTATAAGTACAGTGACTGAGTTTTTTAGACTGAGATTTTAGAAAAACTGACTTGGAGTCCAAAATAAATGGGACTACTTAAAAGTGGCACTATTGAAGGCAACAGATAATTGCATGAGGCTTGTCATTATAGGCAAAAAAAGGAAGAGACCACTGTTGTACTCAGCAGGAGTGGCCAAAATCATTGGGGCACCAAGCTGCAAGGGGCAGTACAGGATCTGATCTGCAGTCCGTAACACTTGTATGTTATGGACTGCTATTAGCGGGGCCGCTGCATCTCCTAGACCTAGACCTATAGGTCTATTTTATGACAGGCAGATAGCTGGTATGACATACGCTAACATTGCACCATTATTTCACAGTTGCAGTTCTTAAGTCAGACCTTACACAGGTCTAATCCCAGACTGCAGTTCTAAATGTAGAATTTTTGAACTCAGTACTAAAGCTGAGGTTATGTTGATAATGTCTCAAAAGAAACGGCCAATAAAAGATGCGCCAAAATAGCGACACAAATAGAACAAAAATAGACCCAAACAAAGAATAAATTACCCCCTATGTCTATTTAAAAAAAATGAAATTTTTCATGCAAAAAATTAATAATAAAAGTATTGCTGTGCCCTCAATGCCCAAAACAGCTATCTTTCACTACAATAAAACATCTAAACTAACTATACAGACATGTAGAGCGGTGCCCAGGGATCACCCTGCACTTACTGTTATACCTGGGCGCCGCTCCGTTCTCCCGGTATAGGCTCCGGTATCTTCATATGTTCGGCTCAACTGGGTAGAGCCTGCCGGCGTCTCCTTCTCCCAGTGCTCAGCTCATAGCCTGGGAGAAAAAAAAAACTCTCAGGCTATGAGCTGAGCGCTGCGATTAGCCAGCGCTACAGCCTGGGATAAGGAGACGCTGGCAGGCTCCACCCAGTTGAGCCGAACATATGAAGATACCGGAGCCTATACCGGAAGAACGGAGCGGCGCCCAGGTATAACAGTAAGTGCAGGGAAATCCCTGGGCGCCGCTTTACATGTCTGTATAGTTAGTTTAGATTTTTTACTCTAGTGAAAGGTCCACTTTGAGGGGTGTTGGTCTAACTAAACAGTAAGCCAAGGACTTGTGCAAGTACTGTATTTTTCACCTTTTAAGATGCACTTTTTCCCCCCAAAGTGGGGGGAAATGTCATTGCATCCTATGGGGCAAATACTAATGAGCGCTTCCATTATTACTAGAGGACTGGAAAGTGGTGAATGCAGCACTCCCCGGGCGCTGTACTCACTGCTTCCTATTCCTCGGCCGATGGCTGTGCTGTGGCAGAGGATGCTCTTTGACCCAACACTGTGCATCGGGTGACAGCAAAGTGCATGGCAGAGAGCTGGATTCTAGGACCGGTGGCATCCAGAGCAGGGGAGGTTTTTTTTTTTTTTTTCTTTTTGCTCTGAGGCATGGGTGGGTCTCATTTATATTGGGGCTCTTATATGAGGTCTGAGCTGAGGTCTTCAGAACATTGAGGGTCTGATCTGAGGTGTTAGATCAGACCCCCAATGTTAATAAGGTCTGATTGAGGGTCTTATTAACATTGGGGGTCTGATTGGGGCTGTGAGCTGAGATCTGATTAACATTGGGGGTCTGACCTGAGGTCTAATGAAAAAAATGTTTTTCTTATTGTCCCCCTCTAAAACCTAGGCGCATCTTATGGGCAGGTGTATCCTATAGGGCCAAAATATGGTATATAGTAACAAAAAGAAACTTACCCTCCACAATCCCATAGATTCAGCACTAAGTTGCCCAGAAATCTGACATGAGAGTGCTCAACATCAACTGCAAGAGAAAGAAGCACAATGGCATAACTGCAGAAAGGGGAATGCACTTAGAGGTATTGTAGTCATTGAATTAGGTCTTACTAGTTGCACCCAAACGACGCGTGTCTCGTGCAATGTAATTTGCAAAGATGATGGATCTCATGCTGGTCTTTCCTGAGCCGCTCTTTCCCATCAGTAGGACCTGGGAGAATAGCAACATCTTAATCAATGCACTTACTGGACACTCATTCTGCTGGACTCTGCATCAACCTCAGAGAGTAACGCTCACATCTGTGCTGGAAATTACCTTTTTTTTCATGGCTGTACTAGGCATCACACAACCAAAGAATTCTGCACAAAGAAAAAAAAACATCATCAAACGACAATCTACATCAAGGCAGCTGAGATGGGCACACCTATATACCCGCCAGGCCTCCACTACAAGTAGATTGGCCCACCAATATACCAGCCAGGCCTCCACTACAAGTAGATTGGCCCACCAATATACCAGCCAGGCCTCCACTACAAGTAGAATGGCCCACCAATATACCAGCCAGGCCTCCACTACAAGTAGATTGGCCCACCAATATACCAGCCAGGCCTCCACTACAAGTAGAATGGCCCACCAATATACCAGCCAGGCCTCCACTACAAGTAGATTGGCCCACCAATATACCAGCCAGGCCTCCACTACAAGTAGATTGGCCCACCAATATACCAGCCAGGTCTCTACTACAAGTAGATTGGCACACCAATATACCAGCCAGGCCTCCACTACAAGTAGATTGGCACACCAATATACCAGCCAGGTCTCCACTACAAGTAGATTGGCCCACCAATATACCAGCCAGGCCTCCACTACAAGTAGATTGGCCCACCAATATACCAGCCAGGCCTCTACTACAAGTAGATTGGCCCACCAATATACCAGCCAGGCCTCTACTACAAGTAGATTGGCACACCAATATACCAGCCAGGTCTCTACTACAAGTAGATTGGCACACCTATATACCAGCCAGGCCTCTACTACAAGTAGATTGGCACACCAATATACCAGCCAGGCCTCTACTACAAGTAGATTGGCACACCAATATACCAGCCAGGTCTCTACTACAAGTAGATTGGCACACCAATATACCAGCCAGGTCTCTACTACAAGTAGATTGGCACACCAATATACCAGCCAGGTCTCCACTACAAGTAGATTGGCACACCTATATACCAGCCAGGCCTCTACTACAAGTAGATTGGCCCACCAATATACCAGCCAGGCCTCTACTACAAGTAGATTGGCACACCAATATACCAGCCAGGTCTCTACTACAAGTAGATTGGCACACCAATATACCAGCCAGGTCTCCACTACAAGTAGATTGGCACACCAATATACCAGCCAGGCCTCTACTACAAGTACATTGGCACACCTATATACCAGCCAGGCCTCTACAAGTACATTGGCACACCTATATACCAGCCAGGCCTCTACTACAAGTAGATTGGCACACCTATATACCAGCCAGGCCTCTACAAGTGCATTGGCACACCTATATACCAGCCAGGCCTCTACTACAAGTACATTGGCACACCTATATACCAGCCAGGCCTCTACAAGTACATTGGCACACCTATATACCAGCCAGGCCTCTACTACAAGTAGATTGGCACACCTATATACCAGCCAGGCCTCTACAAGTGCATTGGCACACCTATATACCAGCCAGGCCTCTACTACAAGTAGATTGGCACACCTATATACCAGCCAGTCCACTACAAGTAGATTGGCACACCTATATACCAGCCAGGCCTCTACAAGTAGATTGGCACACCTATATACCAGCCAGGCCTGGCGTGCCTTACTGTCATCTACTAAACGTATCCTATAAACAGGGCAGCCTTCTTCCAGTATGTGCAGTTACGGCTCTAACGCCTTCCATCTCTCCAGCACGACAGTCTCAGCACCTACCTCGCACCCCTGCTTTCCTAACCCTGTCAGCCGCAAACGGTAGATGCTAGAATGGAGTACTTAGAAGGAGGTTCGTGACATCGCTGGTCACATGCTCATTCATGGTCACATGCTCCTTCATGGTCACATGACCATACGTGGGACCTGCGGGAGCTTGTGTAAGGAGGAGGGGCTGCGTGTGTGTGAGCGCCTGCAAGCAGACCTGGAGTACCAGAGCTTCATGAGGGACGGTGTTCTGCCAGATTCCTGTACCTAGCCAGAACGCTGTACCGGAAGTGACGCGGCGCACAGGAATCAGCTGGTGCAGGGTGTGCGGGAGAAGGACTTCAAACCGTACACCGCGCGTGCGCACTTAGGGGTAGGTAGATTTTCCAGCCCCTGAGTGCGCACAAATCATCAGGAGCAGTTCATCCTAACCGCAGAGCTGAGTGCAGAATATCGAGGTCACCACATAGCAGAGCAGAGTGCGCAATATTGGGGTCTCCACATAAGCGGTGTCCCCCAATATCCCGCACTCAGCTCTGCTATGTGGTGACCTCGATAGTCTGCACGCAGCTCTGCGGTAAGGATGAACTGCTCCTAATGATTTGTGTGCACCCTAAGTGCACACGCGCGGTGTACGGTTTCGTGCATGAAGTCCTTCTCCCACACACCCTCTCCCAGTTGATTCCTGTGCGTCCGCGTCACTTCGAGTATACACTGGTCTTCTGCCAGATTCCTATACCTTGCCAGAATGCTATACCCAGAAGTGAGGCAGAAGCACCAGAAGTGACGCAGCCGCACAGGAATCAGAAGGGTATGGGTGTACCCAATATCCTGCAATCAGCTCTGCTATGTGCGCACACAGGGGTAGAAAGATCTGATGGAACATTTTTCACAAAAAATGTACCTACCCCTGAGTGCGCATGTGCGGTGTATGGTTTTGCGCATGCAAATAAAGTAGGTGCGGTTTCTCACATGCAAATGAAGTAGGTGCTTCTCCCGCGGCGGTGATATTATTTTTATGAATCCGGTGGATCTACGCTTGACACACACCCTACTCAAGTTGATTCCTGTGCGTCCGCGTCACTTCCGGCTATAGCATTATGGCAAAGTATAGGAATCTGGCAGAACACCGGTGTCCTATAAAATTTCCCTACCCTCGTCACTTCCGGCCACACCGGACATGACGTTACCAGCTTTGTAAGGAAGTGTGCCGCGCAGGCGCACAACGACGGGGTAGGGACATTTCATAGCAGAGTTAGTGAAAAGCAATGCGCTTGCGCCGCACTTCTCAGCAGGATGGCGGCCGACACTGCGCATGCGCCAGGAGCCTCCGCAGCGTTACAGGGTAGGGAAAAATTATGGGCCAGTGCGCGCGCACTCGGCAGACACGGAGATCTCTCATACCAAACATGTTCTATTAAATATCCCTACCACTCACTGCGCAAGCGCGGGGTCTGATCATCTGGAGCATCCTGACTGTTTTATCAGGTCAGTCTCTCCCTGCTCCCAACACTCTCAGACATGTGGGGTCTGCGCAGTATGTGGTGGGCTGTCTGCGCACAGTATATTGGGGGGTCTGTGCAGTATATGGGGTGCTGTCTGCGCAGTATATAGGGGTAATGTCTATGCAGTATATTGGGGTGCTGTCTGCGCAGTATATTTTGGGGGTCTACGCAGTATATGGGGGGGCTGTCTGCACAGTATATGAGGGGCTATCTGCGCAGTATATGGGGTGCTGTCTGTGCAGTATATGGGGTGCTGTCTGCACAGTATATTGGGGGTGTCTGCACAGTATATTTTGGGGAGGTCTGCACAGTATATTGGGGGGTGACTGCTTAGTATATTGAGGGGGTCTGCGCAGTATATTTTGGGGAGATCTACGCAAAATATGGGGGGCTGTCTGCGCAGTACATGGGGGGCTGTCTGCATAGTATATTTTGGGGGGGGTCTACGCAGTATATTGGGGGCTGTCTGCGTAGTATATAGGAGGCTGTCTGCACAGTATATTTTGAGGGGGTCGACGCAGTATATTAGGGGGTGTCTGTGCTATATATTGGGGTGCTCTGTGCAGTAGATTGGGGGGGTCTGTGAAGTATATTGGGGTCGCCTGTGCGTTAGATGTTGGGGGGCAGTGTATTAGATGGGGGGCTGTGCGTTACATGTGGGGGGGGGGCAGTGTATTATTTTTGGGGGCTGTGCGTTAGATGTTGGGGGGCAGTGTATTATTTTTGGGGGCTGTGCGTTAGATGGGGAGCTGTGCAGTACGTGTGGCCTGTGTGTTAGATATGTACAACCCTAGTTTCACCCCCCAAAAAATTTGCTTTTTGGTACGAAACTGCGGCCATCTTGTCAGTCAGAGAAGGATGAGAAGCTGCCCCCTAGCCAGAGGGACTGCCCCACATCTGCAACAAATCCGTCGGTCACTGGATTCTGTAATCTCCGTCACTTTGTCTTATATTTAATACAATGTGTCTCCCACAATCTGTGTGTCTGTCTGCTGTATATATGTGGACCGTCAGTCTGCATGCACTGCGTCTGTTTTGCCATTTACTTACCATTTCTTTTTTGTGTGTGTGTCACAACTCTGAGAAGCATGTTCTCCTATGGAACACGAAGTACCTGAAGTGGAATGAAGAAGCCCATGTTCGAGGCACGCGCCCTGGCGGGAGCATTGAAGGGGCATCTGACACCTGACAAGCTGCTCCTGTTAGCACAGCTACTTCAGCATGGTGTACTGTGATCACCGCCAGTTCAGAGGTAGGTAACCTTAGGCCGTCCAGATGCTGAGAATTAGCTCTACCATAAGGCTGGCAAAGCATAATGAGAGGTGTAGTCCAAAACATCTAGAATACCAAATGCATATGAATGAAAAGTATGGTGTGTGTGACCTATCACCTAAACACTGTGACCGTATCTCCTAAACACTGATTACACCGTGACCTTATCACCTAAACACCGCTTACACTGTGACCGTATCTCCTAAATACTGCTAATACTGTGACCGTATCACCTAAACACCGCTTAGGCTACTTTCACACTTGCGCTAGGAGCGGATCCGTCTGGTGTCTGCACAGACGGATCTGCTCCTATAATGCAAACGCTTGCATCCGTTCAGAACAGATCCGTTTGCATAACTGTTTATTTCAGATCTGATTTTTCACTTCGGAAAACTCAGATCCGACAGTATATTCTAAACACAGAAGCGTTCCCATGGTGATGGGGCGCTTCAAGTTAGAATATACCGAGAACTGTGTACATGACTGCCCCCCCCCCCCCCTCATGTATTTAACTTATTGGTGGCCAGTGCGGCCCCCCCTCCCTCCCGAGTATTAATTGTAACCAGTGCGGCCCCCCTCCCTCTATATTCATCGCTGGCCAGTGCGGATTCCCAGTATTAAATATGACCAGTGCGACCTCCCCCTCCCTCCCTCCCTCCCTCCCCAGTATTAAATATGACCAGTGCGGCCTCCCCCTCCCTCTATATTTATTGGTGGCCGGCCAGTGCGGATTCCAAGTATTGTGACCAGTGCGGCCTCCCCTCTCCCCCCCCCCCCCTAATTAAAATCACCCCCCCCATCATTGGTGGCAGCGGAGAGTACCGATCGGAGTCCCAGTTTAAATCGCTGGGGCTCCGATCGGTTACCATGGCAGCCAAGACGCTATTGCAGTCTTGGCTGCCATGGTTACTTGCCAATAAATACAAGCATTATACTTATCTGAAGAGCTGCGATGTCTGTGTCTGGCCGGGAGCTCCTCCTACTGGTAAGTGAAAGGTCTGTGCGGCGCATTGCCTAATGATCTGTCACTTACCAGTAGGAGGAGCTCCCGGCCGGACACAGACATCGCAGCTCTTCAGGTAAGTATAATGCTTGTATTTATTGCTAAGTAACCATGGCAGCCAAGACTGCAATAGCGTCTTGGCTGCCATGGTAACCGATCGGAGCCCCAGCGATTTAAACTGGGACTCCGACCGGTACTCTCCGCTGCCACCAATGATGGGGGGGGGTGATTTTAATTAGGGGGGAGAGGGGAGGCCGCACTGGTCATAATACTTGGAATCCGCACTGGCCACCAATAAATATAGAGGGAGGGGGAGGCCGCACTGGTCATATTTAATACTGGGGAGGGAGGGGGGAGGCCGCACTGGTCATATTTAATACTGGTAATCCGCACTGGCCACCGATGAATATAGAGGGAGGGGGGGCGCACTGGCTACAATTAATACTGGGGAGGGAGGGGGAGGCCGCACTGGTCATATTTAATACTGGGAATCCGCACTGGCCACCGATGAATATAGAGGGAGGGGGGCCGCACTGGCTACAATTAATACTGGGGGGGAGGGGGGGCCGCACTGGCCACCAATAAGTTAATTACAGGAGGAGGGGGGTCTGCCCCCTGCTGCCTGGCAGCATCTGCCAGGCAGCAGGGGGCAGTCATGTACACAGTTCTCAGTATATTCTAACATGAAGCGTCCCCATCACCATGGGAACGCCTGTGTTAGAATATACTGTCGGATCTGAGTTTTACGATGTAGCTCAAATCCGATGGTATATTCTAACATAGAGGCGTTCCCATGGTGATGGGGACGCTTCAAGTTAAAATATACCATTGGATCGGAGAAAACTCCGATCTGATGGTATATTAATAGGGACTCCTGACTTTACATTGAAAGTCAATGGGGGACGGATCCGTTTGAAATTGCACCATATTGTGTCAACGTCAAACGGATCCGTCCCCATTGACTTGCATTGTAAGTCTGGACGGATCCGTTTGGCTCTGCACGGCCAGGCGGACACGAAAACGCTGCAAGCTGCGTTCGGGTGTCCGCCTGCTGAGCGGAGCGGAGGCCAAATGGTCCCAAACTGATGCATTCTGAGCGGATCCGCATCCACTCAGAATGCATTGGGGCTGTACGGATCCGTTCGGGGCCGCTTGTGAGAGCCTTCAAACGGAACTCCCAAGCGGAGCCCCGAACGCTAGTGTGAAAGTAGCCTTACACTGTGACCGTATCTCCTAAACACTGCTAATACTGTGACCGTATCACCTAAACACTGCTTACACTGTGACCGTATCTACTACACACTGCTACTCTTTTTATTATAAAAGTACAAAACTTTACAAAATAAAACAATTTCAAATAAAACAATACTTATAAAACAATGTTCTTACTGGCCCAGCCACATCCACACTCACACTCACATTTATTCCCCAACAACATATCAAACTTAACAACTAACTTTATAACTATAAAACTTACCTGGCTGCCCGGCTGTAAAACCCAAACAAAAATAGGACTAATCGTCATAAACAGAAAAGTATATAATGAACAGAAAATAACAAACATAAACATAAATAAATCAATATAGTAACTAAATAAATAAAGGCAACCTTTGCCCAAAAAAACAACAAGGCGACTTTGCCAAATATATACAGAATTATTTATATATTATTTTTTCCAAATTATTATTATTATATATTTTTTTATTTTTTCTTCCGTCACCTGTTTATAGAAAAATCACCAACCTAACCTATTCTATCCCTACTCACACTATCCTTTTACCCATCACCCGACACTCAGGGCTGACCTTCGCCTCATGTCTCTATCATGTCAGCATAGTCCAAGGCCAGCCCTTCCTTCACCACCCACATCTAGCCCCTCGCCCCATGTCCTCCCATGTCCACATAGTCCAGGGCTAGATGCAGGCATCCCCACTCAAAACACAAAAGGACACATAAAATTATCCCCCCCCTTCCTCACCCACCCAACCTAACTAATCCAAACTTTCTCTCCTCTAGCAAACATAACTCACATAACTACATAACAATCTCCCGAAGGCCCAAGTTTGGTCTTTGCAAGCCTTTATCAAAACCTCAACTTACTACAAAACAAAAATCTAGTGTGGAAGCGTCAGCCCACCACCAGGAACAGTACGACTAGACTTACGGTACATCAAAAGCAAAGCCTCTCCAGAGGAGAGAGGCCCTACTGGTACCCAGTCTCTCATACTCCAGAGAACGCACCTTCACCAGGCCACCCAAGATGTTCCTACAAACCTCGTCCACCGGGAGGACTTTCTGCTGCGTAGAAACGAAATACCGTGCGTTCCATGTGTAGAACCTAACCACTATGCTAACTAAAAAACTTGTGCACGGGTCCCTCCTTCCCAGGTCTCTGAACACTCCATAGGCCCACTCCGCATAGGAGAGGCTGGCTAGCCTGGGCCAGCCAATGGAAGCTCCCACCCGTTCATACACCTCTGTATTAAAAGGACAATGAAGCAGGAAATGACTTCTGCAAAGTGCCCGAGGATAGACACTCATTGAATACCTCAGTAAAGAGGGGACATAAAGAGTCCTTAAAGGCCTTATAAAACTCAGATGTTAAGCCATCTGGGCCTGGCGACTTCTTCAGAGCTAACCCTTCCACCGCCAGAATTACTTCCTCCTTCCTGATCTCTTCCACCAAATCGTCAAAAGAGAGGTGAGCTCCCGACTCAGGGGCGATGTCAGACAGGAAAGCCGACATCTTGTCCCGATTCAGATCCTTCTTTCTCAAGAGGCACTAGTAGAAGGATCTGAGGACTTCCAGGATCCCCGATCTGGACCTGTTCAGAGATTCCGTACTATCGACCAGTCCTGTCACCAACTTACTACTCACTGACATCTTGCAGTTTCTGTAAGGGTCGGGCGAGCGGTACTTCCCGAAGTCCCTCTCAAAAACCAAAGATGTGTGCCTATCGTACTGGCACCCCTTGAGCAAAGATTTCACCCTGGAGATATCCTCGTGGCTACCTCCAGTCGAGACCAGACGCTCGAGTTTCCTCCTCAGACCCTGATACAGGCGGTACCTGTCCAGGGACCTGAGGCTCGAGAGCTGCGGAAGAACTTTGCCGCTCGATCTTTGAATATCTCCCACCACTCTGACTTAGTATCACAGAGATCCAGCAAAGTTACCTGACTCTGAAGGAAGTCCTCAAAGGATTGTCTCACCTCCGCTTCCTCCAGGACTCCCGAATTCAGCTTCCAGTAACCTCTTCCCATTTGGGGGGACTCTGAAATATTCAAAGAAAACATAAAAAGACAGTGATCAGAGAATTCTACCTCTACGACCCTTAAGAGCGAGAAAATAGCCTCCTCCTTTAAATAAAACCTGTGTATTCTAGACCTAGTCTGACTTCCTCTATAATAAGTGAAACCCCCGTGGCCTGGGGTATGCCTGATGTGGACATCCACCAGGTGAACCTTGCTAGCTACACTATTCAAAGAGATGCTATCGTAAGCCAGCCGGTCTCTGGCGCCTCCCCTATCCTGGGACCTCGTGACCGTGTTGAAATCCCCTCCAAAGACCACTTGCCGACTCGTAAAAAGAAAAGGCTTGATCCTCATAAAGAGACTTTTCCTGTCCCGTTTGGTCTGGTGCCCATAGATGTTAATTAGGCGCAGTTCTTGTCCCTTCATGAGGACATCCAGGATCAAACGCCTCCCCATTTCCAACTCGATCACTCGTCGGCTTTCTACCGGTGCGGTAAAAAGGACCGCCACTCCGCTATACGGCTCGGCCGCAAGAGACCAGTAGGAGGGCCATGATCTCCACTCCCTCCTGGCTTTGTGAATCGCTGCCAAATCTGAAAGCCTGGTCTCCTGCAAAAACAAAATGTCAGCCCCAAATCGGCTGAGAAAATTAAAGGCCGCGAAACAAGCCGCATCCGACTTAATGCTGGCGACATTAATGGTCGCCAGTGTCAGCAGAGCGGGTGCCGCCATACAGAGTGATCGAGTTAGACGGCATTCTTCCCGACCCTCCCTCTCCTGGGGATGTCTTCTAAGGCGGCACAACCTTCAGGGCCAGGTTTTGGCACCCCTCCTGAGGACCTTACATCCCCACCAGAGGGGGGCGCGGGGCCTCCTGAAGGCCTTTCCTCCTTCGCCCCCGGTCTCCCACCTTCAACCTCCTCCCCAGAAGAAGAGGAGGTCCCAAGGTGAGAAACCGGTTTGAGAGCTCCAGAGGGGAGTCGGTTAGGCCCTCCCTTGCTACTTTGGTCGAGCCAGGTCTTTTCTTAGTACGGCGTTTCTGTCTAATTATTTTGGACTCCGTCCCACTATCCTCTGCGGCGCTTTCATAGTGCGAGGACAGAATCCCCTCGGCACGCTTCAGTCTTTCGTTCTCCTCATTCAGCTTCCTGTCCCCTAGGGTCTCCGATGCAGGAGGGGCAGCCACTTGGGATGAGGCATGCATCACCCCAGGACGGGGTTCCTCCCGCTCCCTCTCCGTCTGGTGCCTCTGCCAGGACGGACCATCTTTGTTCTTCACCGACCCCTGAAATCTGCCGTCTCCGCCAGCACCCGCCTCAGCCGAAGGGACCTCCCGGCCCGCTCCTGCGTGAGCTCGGGCCACATTGACCTCAGAGAGAGGACAACGACTGAAAGGGTGACCGAGTTCACTGCACAGGTTGCATCTAATCTCCCCACAAGATGCGGCTAGATGACCAGTCCCCCCACACAGCGCGCACTTCTGCACTTCTGCACTTGGCAGCTGGCGCTGAAGTGTGAGGGGCTGCCACACTTGTGACAGAGCTTAGGCTGCCCCCTGTAGAAAACCAAAATCCTGTCACGGCCGATAAAGGCAGATGATGGAATGTGGGAAACCGTACTCCCCAGACGCTTGAGTTTGATGCTAAACTCATTCAGGTTCTTGGATTGAACCCCCTGGATCTCTCCATACCTGCCCAGCCAGGTCATGATGTCAACACAAGAGAGCAACTCGTTACGGGTCAAAACGGTCACTCTTTTGACCTCACTCTGACGGGTTATTGCTTTAGCAAGGGAGCCGTGCCAGTCCGGCGTGTTCTTCGCCAGCTCATACCCAGACCAGAAGAGCTCCAGCCCCTCCGGACGGACAAAGCTGACGTCGAACTCCTTGGAGCCGTACGGATGGATCAAGGCAAAGATGTCGGTCGCCTTGAAACCCATGCCTAACGCAGATACTGCATCCCGTCCCCCCGGAGGGGCCACAAGGGGGCCCGCAGCCGCTTTCTCAGCGGCCGATCGCAACCCCCCCCCCCGACCCAAGTTCCCCCCCCCCCGCATTCACCCCACCACCAGAGTCCGGGCCCGCACCCCTAACACACTCCCCCACACTCTTTTGGCCACCGACCCCAGAAGCCCGAGAGGCCACAGAGGCACCGGACGGTTTAACAGGCGCACCAGTAGCTACTCCAGCCACCGGTGTCCCACCGACCCCCAGACCCAGAGGCCAGAGACACATCACACGTTTGTCCGCTAGGAGCAACCCCTTTTCCAGGAGCCGCCTCCCGCGAACAAACCGCTTGGCCAGCAGACACTTCCACTTCGGAATTCATTACAGCATTCATATTCATATCTTTGTTATCGCTGCCGGCCTCTCTCAATACTTGGGCGCTGGTCACAATTACCTCCCCCTCTCCAGCGCTTGACTCAGCGCTGGAGGAGGAGGCAGAGGCCCCAGCAATAAGCCCGGTCTTTATATATTCTGCTACTGCACTGGGGGATACGAACCCCGCTTTTAATCTCTTAGCCTTTTTGGCCCTCTTAATATTTTTTTATCTTTTTTACTTTAATAGGGGACTGGTGCGCTGTAGAACCACTGCTCCCAGCCACACCAGTCCCCGCTTCTCCTGCTGCCGCCACTCCTGCCCCCACTGTGTGCTGCCGCTTGGGGGTGTCCCCGGACACCCCCCCAGCTCCGCCCCCAGACAAGGTAGCATCGCCGGGAGCATCCCCAGGCACGCCCCCAGCCGTGCTCACTGCACCTCCTCCCGTCTCCATCTCCAGGACCTTTAAGCTCCGCCCATGTGTGGGCGGAGCAGCGTTCCCGCCGTACCGCCTTAGCTCCACGCCACAAGCGCTCACCGAGGCAGCGGACAGGGACACTTTTTCCATGGAAGCGGACCCTAGCGCTAAGCCACTCCCCCCTCGCACAGGAGAGCAGCCCACAGCGCCAGGGGCTCCCAGCTGGCCAGCACCGCAGCTAGCCCCGCCTCCTCTATTCCCGGCAAGACCGGCGTCCTGCGCCATCTTTCCTGCACCTGACCCCGCCATGAGAGTGGGACCCAGAGGACCAACCTGCGGCTCACCCTGCATGGACTTTTCAGCCCGCACAGAGGAAGCCACAGGAACATATACATAGCGTATTTCAAATTTTTGGTCTTTGTTCTTTTTGCTCTTTTTTTTTTTTTCTTCTCTGTCTTTCAATAATTAGTCGCCAAAGGCAAAATCCTTGAACTCCATAGGGGATTCTAGCAGCCGGATCTGTTCCATCAGACCCTCACCGCTCCCGCTTTCTTCCTCGCTGAAGTCGCTTGCATAGGAGGCGCTGTCGTCAGATGGAGGTAATCTAACTTGTTCAGCTGGGATCCCACTTCTGCACTCCAGGCTCTGCAACGGCTCTCGGAATTCTGGGGGTGCAGGGGCAGGCTCAGGCTGGGCTTTCACCCTGGACCCAGTTACTTCCCTGGGGTTTGGGTTATCCACTTTACTATCACTGCCTTTACCACACTGCTCCCCTTTCCTCACCATTTCCATAAAGCGGTCCTCATTTGCCAGCTTTTCTCTGAAAGGGCCGCTTTCATTCAGCAGCTTCTCCTTTTCCACCTCGGCAGCTTCAATCACCACCTTTAGGTCCCTGATCCTCTCCGCTATAGGGAGTCTCTTTCTGCTTGAGGTATTATTTGATTTAATCCTTTCAAGCTTTAGCTCATTTCTCAGAGCTTTGAGGTGTCGCCCCAGCTCCTTATACTTCTGTAGGTTGGCTGCTACCAGGGAGCTGTAGGTGGTGGTGGACTCTCCCTCCCACCGGGACCCCCAACCTACCTGGGACGACACCTCCATAGCCTCCGCAGGGACTTTACCTTTCCTTCTTGGGTCTTCATGGGGGACCTGGCTGTTGTCACCAGGTTTTTTAACCCCACTTCTGCTCAGGGCATGGTCCAAGACCCCACCAACTCCCTAGGGGAGAGGCAGGGCCTGGACTGGGAGTAGCTGGTAAAACTCCCTGGAAGACAGGTGGCTCTACAGGGGAAAAGTTGTTGAATCACCCTGGAGCACAAGCTGGGATGCAGGAGCTCCACCCAGGCACATCTGATCACTGCAGCTGCTAGCACCAGACTGAGCTCAGGAATCTCCGCCTCTGTGTCTCCTAAACACTGCTCATACTGTGACTGTATTATAAAAACTGCTTATACTTATCGGGATCCATTAAAGGTGAAATCTAGTGTTATTTACTTGCCACTTTAATCGGGGGGGGGGGGGGGGGAAGGGGGGTAATAAAGTGTTCCAGATATAGCACCCCAGTTTGATCAGGTTTAAATCATTATATGTGAGACTGTTTTCTCAATTCCAGATCAAATTTCAATTTGATGAGGGAGGCGGTTTAAAGCATTATGCGCTAAGTGCATTTTCAATATTTTAGATATGGTGTCCCAGTATGGGATGGAGACCATCGTTCTGAAAACGGAACCCTCTGTTGCATTAGACCCAATTCTGAGATTCCACTTGTATTCCAGTGGCCATGAAGGGCAGGTGAAGGTAGTAAGAAGTTGCTCTTTAAAGGGACACTAAAGGCACCAAGACCACTTCATCTTGTTTAATGGGTTTGGGTGCAGTACCCATGGCCCCCCCTAACCCTGCAATATTAAATACTACCTTGCAAGGTCATCTCATCCTCTATTGGCTGTCTACCAGACAGCCACTAGAGTCGCTTCAGGGTCCTTAACGGAGTCTAACAACATGAAATAACACTGAATAACTTTAAGCTTTGCATGACGATAACCAGGCTCTTTAAAAACCCTACAGAAAAGCATTGAGTTAATGCTTTCCGATGGGGAGGCCCAAATATGTGAGCGCAGGAGTGACCTAATGTTGGCAGAGCCTTACCCAGCAATCGGGTAACTGACAAAAAGGGTGCAGAGGAAACTATAATGTTAGAAATACAGTTTGATATTCCTGGCACTATAGTTTTTACCCTCTTTCAATATTTATATACGGTCCTAAAAAATCTAGAATGCCGAAAAGGCACTCCAATCTGTGCTCACCAAGAGAAACTGAGTTTTCTTTGGGGCCTATGGATGCACAAACAATTCCATGGTATTAAAAAATTCTTATATTGGGCGAAGTCTATAAAATGGACAATTTGATTTCCCGCCTCCTCAACCACTGCCAGGTCCAGACGCTCCACCCATGCCGTTTGTGTTGGTTGGTGATGAGGCCTTCCAAATGTGCGGAAATCTTATGAAGCCATATTCTAGCCGTGGATTAAATATAAAGAAACAGACATTCAGCTAAAGCTTGACCAGGGCTCGAAGGATGGTGGAATGCACATTCAGGCTTTTGGTTGCCAAATGGCGATATTTCTCAAAACGAAATCTTATGAAAGTTGAAACGTTCGACGAGGTGGTAAAGTGTGCTGTTGTGTTACACAACTACCTACTTACAAAATATTATACACTTAAATTGTAAATTATAGTGGCTCACTCGGTTTGTCACCACGGTAATGGCGCTCTGCTGTAAGTGATTCACCTAATCTCTTAGTCACAATCAATAAATATACAATAATCAGCAGGCACTCACCATCTGGGTTTCATACATATATAACACATTTATTGTTTACATTAAAACAAGAATAATTAAAAATAAATAAAATGTTGTAGATAAAAAATGGATAACAATATAGATAACAATATATCTTATTTAACACGCAGTATAGAAAGTATATAACCATATATCAGTGGACAACAGATGTTATAATAGAGTCAATTTATAAAAGATCAATTATATATTCAAGTAAAAAATCTGATAAAAAATCAGATTAGCAGAAAAGTATTTTTAGAATCTTTTGTATATAGTTTTCGGGTATTATACGAATGTAGTTCTGAAAATTTGCCAAGTAAACTTGTCTCTTTATTCTTATGGGTAATCCAACACAATCCAGTACTGAGTTAATTGCAGAATATTGGTGTTATAATCGCCCAAATTTTCGTATATTGCCTTGATTTATACCATAAAGTAGTTGGTATTTGCAATAGAACACTGAGGCTATATAGGTCAATGGGTGATTTTCGAATAAATTGTTCAGTATGTATAGTCACTTGTAGAATTCGATTGTGCTTGCTGTAGAGGCGTCCCTCTCACAGTTAAGCTACTCACCCAGACCTAGAGCATTTGTCTGTGTAGTATATCAGTTTCAGCTGTCAGTGTCTGACGTAGTATTGGACGAGAAAAGACAAGATTGTTGTAGATCTTGTATGGTCCTTACTTTTTGAAGTCTTTAATCCTGCAGGATAATTTGGTCTGTAGTTTGGTTCCTTTAGTCCGCCAGACGCGTTTCGAGGTGACCTCACCTCTTCCTCAGTGGCGGACTAAAGGAACCAAACTACAGACCGAATTATCCTGCAGGATTAAAGACTTCAAAAAGTAAGGACCATACAAGATCTACAACAATCTTGTCTTTTCTCGTCCAATACTACGTCAGACACTGACAGCTGAAACTGATATACTACACAGACAAATGCTCTAGGACTGGGTGAGAAGCTTAACTGTGAGAGGGACGCCTCTACAGCAAGCACAATCGAATTCTACAAGTGACTATACATACTGAACAATTTATTCGAAAATCACACATTGACCTATATAGCCTCAGTGTTCTATTGCAAATACCAACTACTTTATGGTATAAATCAAGGCTATATACAAAAATTTGGGCGATTATAACACCAATATTCTGCAATTAACTCCGTACTGGATTGTGTTGGATTACCCATAAGAATAAAGAGACAAGTTTACTTGGCAAATTTTCGGAACTACATTCGTATAATACCCGAAAACTATATACGAAAGATTCTAAGGATACTTTTCTGCTAATCTGATTTTTTATCCGATTTTTTTTACCTGATTTTTTACTTGAATATATAACTGATCTTTTATAAATTGACTCTATTATAACATCTGTTGTCCACTGATATATGGTTATATACTTTCTATACTGCGTGTTAAATAAGATATATTGTTATCTATATTGTTATCCATTTTTTATCTACAACATTTTATTTATTTTTAATTATTCTTGTTTTAATGTAAACAATAAATGTGTTATATATGTATGAAACCCAGATGGTGAGTGCCTGCTGATTATTGTATATTTATTGATTGTGACTAAGAGATTAGGTGAATCACTTACAGCAGAGCGCCATTACCGTGGTGACAAACAGACTGAGCCACTATATTTTACAATTTAAGTGTATAATAATTCCTTTGCATTGTTCACTAAATTTTCATAACTGTTACCTTTAACAACACACTTCAGGAGAGAACAAGGATATGGGAAATAAAGAGAGTGAGAGACAAAAAATTGTGGGTGGCCTTTACTAAGTAGTTTACTTTCTATTGTAAAATAAGTATAGGATGCACTTGAGTACAGTCATGCCATACAAAATGTGTAAAATTTGCAGCACATAGGAAAATTATGCATACTTTTTTTTTTTTTTTTTTTTTTTTTTTTTTACCAGCAGGTACTCACTTACACATATTATACACTTCGGAAACATTTTTTTAAATCAGACACTTTTCTGATCTAATGACAAACCAGAGGTCGTATGGAAAGAGGTATCTCCCAAGGAAAAAAGAAACATCTCGCTAGTGCCAATTTATGGAGGTGGCATCATATGAGTCAAAGTCCAACTTGGCCCCAACAAGGAAAAATATCCAAGCCAAACATCTATCCATACATAGCTGTTTCAGAGTGCTTGACCCATGTCAATACAGAGTAGGATTCTGCACTGTGATACTTTGGATGCAGCTTAGGCAGAGTGCTATGTCTCCTTATAGAGAAGAGCTGTGTATAGAAACTTATTGGAAGTACTCCATGGAAAAATAATATGCAAAGAGGTATCTCGCAAGGAAAGAGAACCATGTTGCTAGCACCACCTTGTGGAAGTGGCTCCCTATGAGTCAAAGTCCGATCTTTTTAACAAGCCTGATGAGGGACAAACATCCTGAAACAGCTGTCTACAAATGGATATTAGGCTTGGCTATTTTTGCTTGTCGTGTCCCAAAGCTTGTTGAAACGACACAAGGTGGCACTCGTGCTGTGGTTCTCTTCCCTTAGGAGAGACCTCTTTGCATATTATTTTCCCATAGAGCACTTCCAATAAGTTTCCATACACAGCTGGTCTCTTCAAGGAGACCTCGCATCTTGCCTAAACTGCTTTGTTAATGCAATACATTTTTGTTACAAAATAGGTATACTCACCAAACTAGTTATTAAAAAACTCCCTTCAAGGCCTAACACATTTAAATTAGTTTACACTAGAAACTGGTGCAAATTATAGCTCATATCTATCCCAACTCGTAGGTTTATTTTTGGCCAGACAATGTTATTGAGAGGCCTGCAAATTTTAATACTCCAGCACCTTTTATTTTTTAAAGGACTTTGATATTGATTCCCAATCTTCAGGGTAGGTCACTAATATCACATTGGTGGGGATCCAACTCTCAGCACCCCTACCAATCCGTTTCTAGCAGGAGCCACAGCCACCGGAACTAACAGAGTGTATGTTGCTGGAAGCAAGGGAACGAGACATCACCCATAATGCTGTGCAGCCAGCCAATCAACAGATAGCCACTGTGATGTCACAGCCCTATAAGAAGCCTATCCTGCCCGGTCTCTGCCATTTTACAGTGAACTGAGCATTGCATGAATCCCTAGTGTAGGGCACAAAGCTAGCTAAATGAACGATGCCCACCTTGTTTAATAGATACGCAATTCTATAAAAAAAAATATTCTCAAATTGGGGTGAATAAGTTGTGTAATATAACTGTTATTGTGGTGCTCACCTTGTTTAATAGATAAGCAATTATATTATGCATTTATTCTCAAATTGGGGTGAATAATAGTAATTCCACTCCTTTACTTCCTGGAGCAGAGGCTTATAAATTTTGCTGGCCAGGGGACATTAGACGTGGCGCCTACATTTCATGGCCACCTCAGCCCTGTAGAAGCTAAATTGGCAGAGGAGGAGGACATTAACCAGAAATAGGTGGTTTATTTGCCCAAGCGACAGGAGGAGCATGAGGAGCTTAAGGGCGATAAGGAAGACCAGGCAGATGACCCCGACAGACTGTGACAGTATGCAATAGAGATGGAGACAGGGAGTCTCTCTCATTCCATTGTGCAAATGGCCAGATGCATGATGAGTTGCTTGTGTAGTGACAGCTACATTATCCTCGGCAGAGGGATGACTGGCTCCCCATAATGTTAGACCCTCACTACGGGCCAAAATGGGGGCCTTTTATACACATTCTGAGAGGGATGAAAAACAGAACTACCATCAAAACATCCTTTGTAGTCAGTAGGTCACTGCTTATGTGCGCCACCATTAGAGATGAGCGAATTTCCAAAAAATTCGATGCGGACGGTTCAACGAATTCCCCAAAAAGATTAAATTCGAATTTATTAGTGAAAAACCATGTTAAAAAAATCAGCTATTTCCTGGCTGCTGAGAGCCTGTATAGTGGTGTAGAACACTGTGTATTGCAGAAACATGCTTAGGGAGTCCGCTGTGCTAGTAAAACTGTACTGCGAGTCAGTATGACATGCAAATGACAGGCATCACTCTTAGAATCACTTCACACTTCATTTATGTTATTTGGTCAGTTACGGGGCCAAAACTGACCAAATAACTCAAGTGTGAACTCAGCCTTACAGGTCAATGTTAGCGTCAAGAAGAAGCGCACTCCTTTTACACCGTCGTCAGCTGATTCCACACAGATTTCTACAGAACCTGTTCTGTTATACCCTGAAGCAAGTAGTGCCTCCATGACAGAGTGGTGAGGTGGCAACAGCATGAGGAGTCAACACAGTTGCCCTGTCACAGAATGGTGAGGGTGGGAATTGCATGAGTCGTCAACACAGTCGCCCAGTCACAGAGTGGGCCATGCTGTTCGTCCTTCGGCGACTTGATGAAAAATTCCCACACCGCCAAGTATGGCAATTTCCCCCCACTACTCCATGCTAACTGCTACCACTGCCTCCGTAAACCCGTGCACCGCTACTTCTTTCCAGACAGGTAGGCTCCTGCGTAGCAGGTAGCACATTTGGCTACAGATCTCACACTGGTGCCACCCTGCTGACTTACGGCCATGCTACTACCCTGTTGGCTCAGCTGCTGCCTCACACGCAAGCTGCCACCCTCTTCTGATGATGATAAAGCCCCCTCTTCACCCGGCGATCGGCCACATCATCGTCCGACACTGTCTGCACGTCACTGATGTCACCCCCACCAGTCTCAGGGCCATGTGCCTGACCGCTCGCAACACCAACTCCCACGCGACTCTCATCATCGCTACTTGTCGGCCTACTGGAGGGAGCACCTCCTCACCTGTCTGTCGGACATACTGCACTGTAACATTAACTGCAAGGGTAAAAGAGTAATAGTGTCAGGCTGCAATTTCGCACCAACTCCGCAACTACTGATTGACGCATCCAATTAAGTGTAAAAGAATTTGAACACCCTAAAATGTGTAGTATCAAACCAGGTTTGGGTAAAAACCATAGAACAGGTGCAGATCTTTCCATTACACCATATTTCTGAGTAGGAAAAGTTTTCTGCTTCAGCGAATGGCAGCCTCGGAGGCTAACCCTTTTGGGTTATCTGTTCTCAACCTTTATGGTGTGATCACCTCTAGTATCTTTTTTTCTTTCTTCTTAAGCCCAAGGAGCGTGCTTTCTTCACCCGTGCAGCATGCCAGACTGCAAATATTTATATATAAACTAAATACTCACCAAACAGTTTGTATCAGAATGCAATTTCACACCAGAATCAAGGAAGAATGGATGTGCTTATATATCAATTAAATACAACCAGTTTTGTGGTGTATCAGACCGCACTTTCAGTACAGATCATGGGTGAATGGAAGTTGTTTATATATTAACTAAATACACCCCAAAAGCAAGGGTGAATGGATATCCTTTTATATATTTAAAATAAATACACCTCAGAACTGTTTGTATCAGGCTGCAAATTTACCCCAGAAGCAAGGATGAATGGAAATACTTTAATATATGAAATAAACACACCCCAAAAAGGTTGTATCAGGCCACAAATTCACCCCAAAAGCAAGATGAATGGACGTACCTTTTTATTTTTTAAATAAATACACCCCTGGCTTTATCAGACAGCACTTTCAGCCCAATAACAGATGCTAGGATTACTGCAATTACTGTTTAAAACAACCTAAAATCTTGAGTAATCACTTTTTAACCCCAATTAGTGCAGCATGGTGTAACAGAATAGCTCATATTACCCATGCTTTACACTCTTCTATTGGTCCCTGCTCTTTCCTTTCCATGTGGATCATGCCTCCCTATCCTTTCCCTACACTATGAATAATATTTCCCTGAACAGCTGAATCTTTTTTCCTTTTTTGAATAAAGGCTTTTGTAAACACTGTCCCTAGTGCCAGTAACGTCTCTCCCTGCACTAAGTTTGCTGTAAAATGGAGCAGAGACCAGACATGAGGAGGCTTTTTATAGGGCTGTGACATCACAGGGGCTGGATAGCTGCTGATTTGCTGTCTGCATGTGTAACACCCCAGAGTGGTGTTACCACTCCTGCACCCTGCTACTATCTCTAATGGGCTAACCTGAATTTCATCTTATGTATTTTGTTCCAGGTCGTCTCCATATTGTGCATTGATAATCTTGTTATGTAACTGTTTATGACATGTAATGTGCCTGGTTTACCAGCAGGTGGCAGCAAACACGGCAGAGCTGTACTGAGGTGGAATGGCTGCCTCTGCTGCCATCTTCTCTTACTGCAACCCACCATCTTGTGCTGTTACTGCCACTGCTGTTGCCCCCCCCCCCCCGCCTTCCCACTCTGTGACTGGGCCACTATATTGACTACTCATGCTGTTGCCACCCACCCCACTCTGTGACTGGGCCACTGTGTTGACTCCTATTGTTGTTGCTATGCTCATCATCACTCTGTAACTGGACCACTATGTTGACTCCTCATGCTGTTGACACCCTCCCCACTACATAACTGGGCCACTATGTCGACTCCTCATGCTGTTGCCACCCTCCCCACTATGTTGCCACCCTCCCCACTTTGTGACTGGGACACTATGTTGACTCCTCAGGCTCCTTTCACACTAGCGTTCGCTGGTCCGCTCGTGAGCTCCGTTTGAAGGAGCTCACGAGCGGACCCGAACGCAGCCGTCCAGCCCTGATGCAGTCTGAATGGATGCGGATCCGCTCAGACTGCATCAGTCTGGCGGCGTTCAGCCTCCGCTCCGCTCGCCTCCGCACGGACAGGCGGACAGCTGAACGCTGCTTGCAGCGTTCGGGTGTCCGCCTGGCCGTGCGGAGGCGTGCGGATCCGTGCGGATCCGTCCAGACTTACAATGTAAGTCAATGGGGACGGATCCGTTTGAAGATGCCACAATGTGGCTCAATCTTCAAGCGGATCCGTCCCCCATTGACTTTACATTGAAAGTCTGGACGGATCCATACGAGGCTATTTTCACACTTAGCTGTTATGTGCTAAAAATAATGCAGACGGATCCGTTCTGAACGGAGCCTCCGTCTGCATTATTATGAGCGGATCCGTTCAGAACGGATCCGCCCGAACGCTAGTGTGAAAGTAGCCTCATGCTGTTGCCACCCTTCCCATTATGTTGACTTATCATGCTGTTGCCACCCTCCCCACTATGTGACTGGGACACTATGTTGACTCCTCATGCTGTTGCCACCCTCACCATTCTTTGGCTTTGTTGACATAACCATTTATTTTACTCTTCTTCTCATCTGTCAGAATTACCGGAAAATGAAAATAAAACGGATCCTGTCTTCAGAGCATCTATAAGGCCTCTATCACACAGTAAGTATTTTGCATCAGGATTTGATCTTGATTCTAAAGCCACAAACAGGAGTGGGTCCAAAACACAGAAAGCATGCAAATATTTTCATCACATGTTATGTCTGCTTTGGACCCACTACTGTTTTTTCTTTAACTTTACTGATGCAAAAAACTGACCAAATACTGACTATGTGTTAGCGGCCATAAAAGTCCTACATGCAGAACTTCTCTTCCATCTGAATAAAATGATTTCAGAGGCAAATGGCAAAAACTCATGCAAATTGAGCACGATGGCTCTTTTACAGTCAGTATTTTGCATCAGGATTTGATCATGATTTGAAAGCCAAAAATTGGAGTGGGTCCAAAATACAGAAGACATGCAAATATTCCAATTATGTGTCATCTCCTGTTTTTTTTGGCCTTACCAATACTGATTAATTACTGACCAAATAATGACAGTGTGAAGGCAGAAGCTCAAAAGGCCGGATCCTTTTTTTGGTTTGTTCTTCTGATGGGTCATAGGATGGGAAAAATAAGTTGACACAAACCTATTGCTGACAACATCTCCACTCTGTCATGTGGCCACTACTTGTATCAGTGTGTAACAGAACAGGCTCTCTCGCAATGTATGTGGAATCAGCAGACGAAGTAAAAGGAGACCACTCTTTCACTGTATAATAGAATCCTGGGCCACTGCATTGTTAACATTACATTATACCTGACGCTGACATTGACCTGTAAGGCTGAATTCACACTTCAGTTGCTTGGCCGGCTTTTGATCCGTAACTGACCAAATTAAGTGAATTGTGAACTGAATCTAAGAGTGACGCCTGTCACCTGCCTGTAACTGTTTCACTACCACAATGGACTAGCTATGCATATTTCTGCAATGCACAGTGATGAACACCGGGATACACTCTCCCTGCAGGCTGGGAAATAGCTGATTGATAACGTGCTTCATGACAAATTAATTTGTATCAAATCAAATTTTTGGGAAAAATTATGCGAAACGTCCAAATCAAATTTTTTAAAGGGTTTCTACCACTTGCTTTGCACCCATTTCGTTTTCAGACACTAGCGATCCGCTAGTGTCTGATGTACAATACAAGCTAAGTATTATCTTATTCTGTCCGTCCGTTTTGTTTAAAAAAGCACTTTTATATTTATGCAAATGAGCCTCTAGGTGCTATGTGGGCGTCTTTCCAGCACCTAGATGCTCCGTCTACCTTCCTAAACTGCCGCCCAGCTCGTCGCTCCAGACCGCCCTTCTCCTAGCGAATTCGATCCTCCCCCTGCTTTTGGCGTCTGAAATCTCGCCCAGGGAGCGCTCAGACATTTACACTGCGCCGAATGCCGCCGAATGCAGAGACGGACGGCGCAGGCGCGAGATTTCAGACGCCAGAAGCAGGGGGAGGATCGAATTCGATAAGATAATACTTAGCTTGTATTGTACATCAGACACTAGCGGAACGCTAGTGTCTGAAAACGAAATGGGTGCAAAGCAAGTGGTAGAAACCCTTTAAAACTTCACTCATCTCTAGCCATAAACATTGGCCCTTGTGAATAAGCCTTTAATCTCAGAGTTACACAGTTAATACGGTTGAAAAAATACATCCATCAAGTTCAACCAAGGGATAGGTGGGAATGCGAATCTCAGTTTAGAATAATCATTTTTGAACCAGATTAATGGAATTTTACTGTATCTTATCAAGTTTGGTGATCATCCATAAGAGGACAGTGCATAAATGTGACTGAATGCCAAGAAATCAGGAAGAAATGTTAATAACTGTCAAGTAAAACTATGTATTCACCATGGAAAGCATAATAAAACTAAGTGTCATAGAAAAAAAACATTAAAAAAGTGCAAGCTAAGGACTTTTTTTTAAAATGTAATAAAAATTGAGGATACAAAATATGTACACATGAAAACAGGTTGTCATATAGTCTCCCCATAATCGATTAATAGATTTATTCTGTACTTTATTTTGCAGCTATGGTCAATTTGTTGGCTGACAGTCGTAGTTTAGCAAACAAAATAAGTTTATATGAGTTATCTTAAAGACGACATGCCACCAAAGCTGAGATGTCTGTTTTGGTAAAAAAAATTATTCCACATGAAATAACAATTCTGGAGCATCTTTTCTTAAGACTGTCAAATCAGTGCTGACAGTGGCAGATTGTACAGAGACACACCCCTATGACAGGAGAAAATGGTAACACTCAATTTGCAATCTATTATATAAAGCTGAGTGTATGTATATATGTATGTCTGCTAAAGGCACATTCGCATTTACAATCTCAAAATTTGGCACACAGGTACATTAGGTGTCCGCAAAGGTTTTAGACAAAGTCTCAGCTCTCTAGCACATACTGTTCCTGAGATATATATAAAAAAAAAAATATGGCACCATCACATGACCAACATTAGCCAATAGAAGCAAAAATTTAGAAGTGAGGGCGAGCACTCAACACCTGGAATCAGTTAGTGATGCATAAAATAATTTATTAAATCACCATATAACAGTATGACATACAAATGGACCCTATAAACTAAAATCTGATGGATACAATAAAAACAATAATAAAATAATAAAAATACCACTTGAAAATTAGTTGAATAATAACAGTCTTTTCTGTTCAGTGCTGCTATTAAATAGGTTTTGCCGCTATGCTTTAGTATCCCATGCGTATTTTGCAATAGTCAGTGGAATTCGCTGGCTCTTAAATGCAGCTCCGATAGCAGCCCCACAGTAGTACAAAAGGATTCAGTATGTCCACCACCACATATAATCAGGGCTAGATCTCCTTGGATGCCAAATGATCTTAAAAACATGCACCTTCCAGAGGTACGTCTCACCATGTGAGGTTTAGGCTGATAGTGTTCCTACCTTCCTCTGTTTGCGAGGACGTCCCGTCGGACGTGTACGGTGGATAGGCTGCAGGCGGCTGTTCCGGCGTCTTCCTCGTGGTGTCTGTGATCCGTGATCAGCTGTTCCCAAGTCTCGCGGGATTTCGGACGTAGTGAGACCCTGGACTGTACAGCGGTAGTTCAACGTTCTGTACTTAGCGTCTCAAGGGTCTTGCTTCTTCCGCTAGTTGAATTGTTTGCATGGCCATGCGTCTATTGCGGAGATGCTTCTAATACAGGTGTACGGCCCACCTTGGGCCGTACACCTGTATTAGAAGCATCTCCGCAATAGACGCATGGCCATGCAAACAATTCAACTAGCGGAAGAAGCAAGACCCTTGAGACGCTAAGTACAGAACGTTGAACTACCGCTGTACAGTCCAGGGTCTCACTACGTCCGAAATCCCGCGAGACTTGGGAACAGCTGATCACGGATCACAGACACCACGAGGAAGACGCCGGAACAGCCGCCTGCAGCCTATCCACCGTACACGTCCGACGGGACGTCCTCGCAAACAGAGGAAGGTAGGAACACTATCAGCCTAAACCTCACATGGTGAGACGTACCTCTGGAAGGTGCATGTTTTTAAGATCATTTGGCATCCAAGGAGATCTAGCCCTGATTATATGTGGTGGTGGACATACTGAATCCTTTTGTACTACTGTGGGGCTGCTATCGGAGCTGCATTTAAGAGCCAGCGAATTCCACTGACTATTGCAAAATACGCATGGGATACTAAAGCATAGCGGCAAAACCTATTTAATAGCAGCACTGAACAGAAAAGACTGTTATTATTCAACTAATTTTCAAGTGGTATTTTTATTATTTTATTATTGTTTTTATTGTATCCATCAGATTTTAGTTTATAGGGTCCATTTGTATGTCATACTGTTATATGGTGATTTAATAAATTATTTTATGCATCACTAACTGATTCCAGGTGTTGAGTGCTCGCCCTCACTTCTAAATTTTTGCTACATATATCACTAGAGGAGGGGTGATCCTCTAATTTGGGCTAGCAGCACCATCCAGAACCCTGCCTGAGGTGAGCCACCAATTTTGAATTTCAGATTAGCCAATAGAAGCCTACAGGTCTTTCTCCTCATATCCCAACTGCCATACACATGGTCACAGTCAAGCTTGCAGGTCCTTAGTCTCCACATACACATAGTTTTACACCAGGTTTCCCTAACAACCCAGCCATTTTTCTTCGCTGCTATAGGTCCACTTTTAAGGATCAGGGAGCTGTGGATGACACTTTCAGGGAAGCGGAGTGCTGTGGAGGTCACAGTTAAGGGGGCAGGCTGCTGTGGAGGTCACAGCTAAGGGGACGTTCTGCTATCCATAGGTCAGTGTTAAGGGACAAGATGTTGTGGAGGTCACATTTTAAGGGAATGGTTATTGTGGAAATCACTGTTAACGAGACGGGGTACTCTGGAGGTCACAAATAAAGGGCTGACCTCTGTGGAGGTCACTGTTTAAGGGCCGGGCACTGTGAAGGTTACAGGCGGGGGCCTGTGGAGGTCACTATTAAATGGGCAGCGGCTGTGGAGTTCACTGTTAAGGGGGTGGGTTATTGTGGAAATCCCTGTTAAGGAGACAGGGTACTGTGGAGGTCACTAATAAAAGGGTGGCCACTTTGGAAGTCACTGTTAAAGGGGAGGGTGCTGAGGATGTTACTGTTAAGGAGCAGGCCGCTGTGGAGGTCACTGTTAAAGGGGTGGGCACTTTGGAGATCACTGTTAAGGGAGGAGGGGACTTTGGAGGCCACTATTAAAGGGGCAGCAGGGTACTGTGAGGTCACTGTTGAGGCAGCAGGGTACTGTGACGTCACTGTTAAGGGAGAATGGTACTGAGCCAGTCACTGTTAAAGGGGCAGTCGCTGTGGAGGTCTCTGTTAAGGGGGCCGGGAATGGTGGAAGTCATAGTTAAGAGGACTGTAACCTTTGGTCAGTGTTAAGGGGCAGGTGCTGTAGAAGTGAAAGTTAAGGGGGCGTGCCCCTGTGAAGGTCACTGTCAGGGGGTCGGGGTGCTGTGGAACTCACTGTTAAAGAGGCAGGGTGCTGTGAAGGTCAAATGTAAGGGGTGGGTAGCTGTGGAGGTCCCATTTTAAGGAGGCGGGGCACTGTGGGGGGATCAGTATTAAGAGGTGGGGGCTGTGGAGGTCACTGTTAAGGGGGCGGGGTACTGTAAGATGTCACTGTTATAGGGGATACTGTCTTTTAATGAAGCACACAAACATTAAATGCAATAGATGAAATATACCAGTGCAAAGTCGGGTCCTCCTGCTAGTTTATTCATAAACATATAGTAGAAATAAGTAAGGGAATTCACAACATACAATTTATAAGAAAATATGCTCCAGAATTGTTATTGCATGGGGAATGCAAGTATTTACTAAAATAGACATGTCAGGAGAGCAGATTAATATGCTAGTAATAGTCAAAACAAAATAAATTTGGCTAACTGAACAGCTGAAAGAATGTATAACAGTGGTCGCTGACCACCAATGTTCCCCTACTTACAGTCGCAGTCCCAGGCTCCATGTTCAGTGGTGATCAGCTGTCATGGATTCCCTGTTCATCGCCGCAGTCCTGGGCTCTATCTTTGCAGGCATTATCTTTCCTGGAATCCTCTTCTGTCTCAACTCTCCTGTTGCTGACTCAGATTGCCTGATCTGTGCCTATGCCGCCTGCCCTGACCCATTACTTGTTTGACTTTGCCTCTGCCTCATCCTTCGGTTCAGCAATGTTGCCCATAGTTATGATTTGGCCTACTGACTACGACTGTACCTCTGGTACCTTGCACTGGTACCCCTGGTCTGTCTGGACCAGCTGCCTTGTGTGCCAATCCTCCTCAAGAAGTAGCGACCTGGTGTTCCCCTTGGAATGTCTATCCCCACCATCATGGGTACTGTGAAGAACGAGGGGTTCACTTAGACAATGCTCTTAGAGAAGGTTGGTCACGTGGCACAGTGGTTTCTCGCTTTTTGGTTTGTGACATTACATTCTGGTCATGGACCCCGGTGGTTTCATCAAGCCTGCTGTACAGGAATTGTTATATGAGATGAGACATCAGAGTGACCGACAGGGTGTCCTGATGCTGTTTGTACATAATGTCACCGCTCGCCTCGATTAGTGTTGATCGAGCACCAAAGTGCTCGTGTGCTCTGGCCAAACACATCGGTATGCTCATGCGCTCTACCGAGCACAATGAAAGTCATTGGGAGAACCTCAGGCACCCCCTGCTTGGAAGAGAAGAGGGTGTCTGGTTCACAAAAAGGTTAAAAATGGATGGAAACCCCATCAAAATGGTTTGGAAACAGCATTAAGAGGATAGCTGGATGTGTCTTGGACTTCCATTATCTATGACATACAATAGACAACCACACAAAGACTATATGCTATATGCCAAAAGCCAGGTATGTGAAATCTATTCATGAGACAGATAACAGGCTTAGTCAGCATACCTTACAATGGCAGCCTTGTGCACTGTGAGACATTCCAAACCAGCTCTCATCTTACTCAGCTCTCAGTTACTTCAGATCCGTTGGATGGCTTGGGTGGACCTGCGCACCTAGATAAATATAATTTGGGTGAGAAATAGTAGTGTAGATCGCAAATTTTCCATGCAAATGGTTTTTCAGCTAAAAAACAAGGCTGATTCTGCTCATTTGCATGTTTTTCTCATATTCTCATGTTTATGTAAATTAGTTTTTACATGACAAAACTGTATGGAAAGGTTATTGAATATTATGTTAGGACAATCAGAAAACATTTTCTCACCCTAATGAATTTATCTAGGTGCGTCATGGGCGTAGGGATCACCATAGCAGCCAAAGCAATGGCTATGGGGCCCTACGCCACTGGGGGCCTGGGCCTCCTGCTGAGGATTATTATAATTTTTTTAATTCATGTGGTATAGCTACAGGGGTCGCAGGCCCCTCCAGGACAGACAGAGAAGGCGCTATCTGCAGGGCCTGTAGGCTGTGGGCAGTGCGATAGGGGGCGGCTGGAGGCAGAGAGGCGTACCTGCAGTGAGGAGAGGGAGTGGTCCCGCTCCCAGTCTGGGCGGCAGTCCTACTGGCCGGAAGTGGAAGAGGCAGAGCGTACAGCGAAGCTGCGTGCTACTGGGCCTGGCAGCGCTGCTGGAGTGTGGGCGCGCAGACGTTCAAGTGGCTGTGAGGTGAGGGCTGGCTGACTCTGGGACTGGTAAAATTTACTCTGGAGTCCTGGACCATTATATCTAGGGAGGAGGGGGGAGCAGGACCCTGGAGGTCTGGACCAGTACATTTAAGGAGAAGGGGGGAGCAGGACCTGGAGCTATGGTCTGGACCATTATATAGGGGGGAACATGACACTGGACCATTATATCTTGGGAGGAGGGGGAGCAGGACCCTGGAGGTCTGGACCATTATATTTAGGGGGAAGCAGGACCCTGGAGGTCTGGACCATTATATTTAGGGGGAAGCAGGACCCTGGAGGTCTAGACCAATTTATTGAGGGGGGAGCTGCAGGATCTCCAAGGTCTAAACCATTAAATTGTGGGGGGGAACAGGACACTTGATGTCTAGACCATTATATCTGGGGACTGGCGGTGGGAGATTTAGGATGGGTGTGGGGGTGGGAGGTCTAGGAGGAGTGTGGGAGGTACTGGAGGGGTGTTTGGGTGGGAGCTCTGGAAGGGGTGGGAGGTCTGAGAGGTATGTGGGGGTGGGAGATCCAGGAGGGGGGCCCATAATTTCTTTTGCTATGGGGCCCAGTCATTTCTAGCTACGCCCCTGAGGTGCCTAGGTCCACCCAAGCCATCCAACAGATCTGAAGTAACTTTAAGGCTTAATGACTCTCAGTCAGATGAGAGCTGGTTTGGAATGTCTCATAGTGCACAAGGCTGCCATTGTAAGGTATGCTGACTAAGCCTGTTATCTGTCTCATGAATAGATTGATGGCTTGCATATACCTGGCTTTTGGCATATAGCATTTGTGTGGTTGTCTATTGCATGTTGTAGATAATAGAAGTCCAAGACGCATCCAGCCATCCTCTTAATGCTGTTTCCAAACCATTTTGATGGGGTTTCCATCTATTTCTAACCTTTTTTTGTGAACCAGACACCCTCTCTTCTTCAGAGCAAGGGGCTCCTGGTTTGATGTTCGGGTCTCCCATTGACTTTCATTGTATTAAATTGTACTCGAGCACCCACCGTATTCGGCCGAACACTCCGATGTTCCGAGCATAGCGATGCTCGAGCCTAACAGCAGTTCAGCCTAGCATGCTCGCTCAACACTAGCCTCGATGCCATCTACCCTCCAACTACTGCAGGGTCGCCAGTCGCTGCTGCTACTCCTGCAGTTCCCGTACCCGGGAGTCCGGATTTGAGTGCCATTGGTGTGGAGGAAAGGCCCACTTCTTGCATAACTGTCCACAGAAGCCAGAAAACACCAGTATCTAGGACCAGTAGGAGAGTTTGTTGAAGAAAAGGTGAATTCCTCTCCAAAACTTTCAGTTTCAGTGACTCTTTCTTACGAGGGAGTCCCCAAGACCCAAGCAATGTCTGAATACATCAAGGAGAATTTCACTAGGGGGTTTATCTGGAAATCTACTTTGCCAGCCAGTGCTCGGTTCTTCTTTGTACAGAAAAAAGATGGATCCTTACAGCCCTGTCTCGACTATCGAAGTCTGAATAAGGTCACGGTCAAGAATCAATACCATCTGAATACTTTGACAGGATCCAGAGAGCTAAATTCACAAAATTAGACCTGCACGGTGCATAAAACCTCATCTACATTTAAGAGAGCGACGAGTGGAAGACCACTTAACACCTGTGACTGTCACTATGCAATGCTCCTGTGGTATTCCAGGGGTTTAGAAAAAAACATCTCCTGGGACCTGCTCTATGTCTGCATAATAGTGTACCTGGACAATATACTGATCTATTTTCCAGATTTGACCCTTCATGCGGTTAGTATTACATAGTTTAAGGAGGGAATCATTTATATGCCAAGGTTGAAAAGTGCATCTTTGTGAAATCTTCTCTACCATTTTCGGGGTACATCATCTCTGATACTGGTTTGCAGATGGATACAGGGAAGTTGTATGCAGTGTTGAAGTGGCCCCGCCCTCAGGGTCTTCTTGACATACAGCGGTTTCTGGGTTTTTCTAATATGGCTATGACTCTCTTCTAAAAATATCTGCTTAAGGGTTCCCAGTTTCAAATATGCCCCTAGGTATTGAAGAGGATTAATGAAGTCAGATATAAGTTACATCTGCCTCTCTCTATGTGGATTTCTAATGCCTTCCACATGTTCTTGCTGAAAGCCATAGTTCTAAATCACTTCTCTACTGTTCCATCTCCTAAATCTCCGGTGTCTGGAAATTCTGACAATGTATTTGAATTCAAAGACATCCTGGGTAGAGATGAGCGAATTTCATATTTTTAAATTCGTTCACACCTCGTTTGTTGGTAAAAGGTGAATTGCGTTATGAATTCTGTTACCACAGACCTTAACGCAATTCTATGACTGAATGCATAATGGAATGCCTTTAGAGGCATTCCGTTAATCATTCCGTAATAATAGGAGTCTATGGGCTGCAAAACGGATCTGTCCCGTTTCCGTTATGCAGGAGAGGACTTTGCGTAATGGTTTGTGGTAACGGAATCCATGACGCAATTCACCTTTTACCAACAAACAAAGTGTGAACGAATTTCATAAGCGGAAATTCGCTCCTCTCTAATCCTGGGCATCAAGAAGCATGGCCTACTATCTTGTGGACTGGGAAGGCTTTGGTCCTGAGGAGAGGTCTTGGGAACCAGAGTTGAACATCTATTCTCTGAATTTGCTAAAAAGGTTCTTATCTCATCTTGGACTTAAGAAGAGGGGCTGTAACAATGGTTTCTGACTGCCGATGTTCTACTTATCGCCGCAGTCCTAGGCTCTATGTTCAGATGCCAGTGATTCCCCATTCATTGGCGCAGTCCTGGGCTCTGTCCTTGCAGTCAATTCCCTTCTTGGAATCCGCTCCATGGTTTCCTTCCAGCTCTGGGCATAGCATGCTTTCCAGCCTGTTCCCTGTAGCACTTCCTTAAGGGCCTGAGCACATCACTTATTGTGATTTATGGGCTTAGTACATGTGACCATGTTGATCTCTTTCACCTATATAAGTGGTCCATCCCCCTTTCCAGGTGCCTGAGCATCAAAGGTCCTTGTGCCCTGCAAAGTTTGCTATTGTCTGTGCTGTTGTTCCTGTATACCTGACCCATGCTTGTGTTTCTAGACTCCACTACTTGTTTGATCCTTTCCTGCTTTGTCTCGACTCTCCTGTTGCTGTGCCTGACCTGTACCTGTGCTGCCTGCCCTGATCCATTGCCTGTTTGACTTCACCTCTGCCTCATGCTTCGGTTCTGCCCTGTAACTCCTGGTCCTCTGACACACGAGGCCTGGACCAGCTGACTCGCATGCCAATCCTCTTTAAGAGGTAGCCACCTGGCGTTCTCCCGGAAAGTCTATCCCCACCATCAGGGGTACGGTGAAGAACGAGAGGTTCACTTAGACAACGCTCTTAGAGGAGGTTGGTCACGTTGCACAGTAGGTTCACATCTATTGGTTCATGACACTGTGCTTCCTACCACTATCCTGTCTTTGGGATGGTGAATAGCAGACTGCTATTCATGCATGTATACACAGCAGCATGTCAGTGATTGTGATGAGTGATGAGAAAACATAGAGTACTCCCTTCATAAATGCAACAAATTTATAATAAACTCATAACAATGAGTACGCTTTAAATAAATAAAAGGTAACATACTGTACGCAAACACCAGCACATGTAAACAATGCATTGCTCTAAACCAGGGGTGTACAATCTGTGGGCCGGGGGTCACATGCGGCCCTCGATACCATTGTGTGCGGCCCCCAACCCACTGGTAATAGAAATGTATGTCTAGGTCTTGTGGCTGCTCACATGCATCTTTCATGTATTCTTCCATTAGATGGGAATCCTGAAAGTGTAACTAGACATTTCTGATATATACTGTATGTTCAATATGCCGTAAACATAGTATTTCAGTTGCTATTAACCCTTTAAATTTTATTTTTGGCCCTTGGAAATGGTTCAGGCTGACAAGGTGGCCCCCAACCAGAAAAGGTTGTTCACCCTTGCTCTAAACTATTAGAGTGCTTGAAAAAATTTTTTTGTTTACTGCCACATATACTGTACATTCAGCCAAACCAAGCTTGCAGGTGTTTTTGTATTCTCAGAGGTGAGAGAGGAGTAAAGGTGTATTTAGACTGGCAGATTTGTATGAACACTTATTAGCAATGATCTAGCAGTGTAATACTGCCGCCGATTGGCAATCCCAATCTTTCAACAGGTTTAAAAATCATAGCCGGCGGCAGATTGTGCTGTCTAATCACAATGTGCTGCCAACAAACAATGATTCAGTATGGGAATGAGCGATGGCATTAGCGGTCGCTCCTTCCCGTACTCTGGAGTAGGTCACTGCATGTAATAGCAGCTGTCTTGTCAGTTAAACGAGCAGCCGATTGCTGGGAAGGAACTCTTCCTTCCTGACAATCGCCTGCATAATCTGCCTGTCTAAGAGATTATCTGACAGATTTTCTGAAAAATCATTGGTCAGATGGGTATTTACACATACATATCTTTTGTTATATACACCAACTATTGGTCAGATTGTACAGAAATAGTTTTTTATCGAGATAATGCTCGGCTCCTGGTCAGAGTCTCAGATTTGGTTTGCAGAAAAAGAAGTATGGATGTAATAATGTATAGACCCAGGGCCGGCTTTAACAAGGCTCAAAAGGGGCAGCTGCCCCTGGGCCCAGTTGCTCCTGAGGGGCCCAAGGCAGCTCCCTCTTGAGCCCTGCTAGCCACTGCCCCAGGTGTCATGCTGTCAGCTCCACAAGGTGGTGCTGCCATGCCATGCCTGCCGGCACTCCAGGCAGCGTACTGTGAGAGCTGTGATTCTCTTAGGAGAAAAGACCTTAGATGACATCATCACCATGTGACCAGTAACCTAGCAATATTATTGGTCACATGGCTATGAGGTAATCAAAGGTCCTTTCTACCAGGAGTGTTGCTGCAGGAGAAGTTTTTGTGGAGCTTTTTTTGTGAAGATTACATCGGGAAAAGGTGACATGGACTGTTATGCTAATATACTGTAAGCTACTGTATACTGTGGGGTGCTATACTAGGGGGTGCTGTATACTGTGGGGTTCTGTATACTGTAGGGTACTGTATACTGTGGGGTGCTATACTGCTCTACTGTATACTATGGGGTGCTGTATACTGTGGGGTGCTGTATACTATATATTGTGGAGTGCTTTATACTGTGGGGGGGCTGTATACTGTATACTGTGAGGTGCTGTATTCTGTATAGTTTGGGGTGCTGTATACTGTATACCGTGAGGTGCTGTATATTGTGGGATGCTATACTGCTCTACTGTATACTGTGAGGAGCGGTATTCTGTATAGTTTTGGGTGCTGTATACTGTGAGGTGCTGTATACCATGAGGTGCTGTATATTGTGGAGTGCTATACTGCTGTGCTGTACTGTATACTGTGGGGGGCTGTATACTGTGGGGTGCTGTATAGTGTATAGTTTGGGGAGCTGTACACTGTGAGGTGCTGTATATTGTGGGGTGCTATACTGCTCTACTGTATACTGTGAGGTGCTGTATACTGTGGGGTGCTATACTGCTCTACTATATACTGTGGGGTGCTGTATACTGTGGGGTCCTGTATACTGTATAGTGTGGGGTGCTATACTGCATACTGTGGGGTGCTGTATACTATAGGGTGCTATACTGCATACTGTGGGGTGCTGTATACTATAGGGTGCTTTACTGCATACTGTAGGGTGCTGTATACTATAGGGTGCTATACTGCATACTGTGGGTTGCTGTATACTATAGGGTGCTATACTGCATACTGTGGGGTGCTGTATACTATAGGGTGCTTTACTGCATATTGTGGGGTGCTGTATACTATAGGATGCTATACTGCATACTGTGGGGTGCTGGGGTACACTGTAACGCTAGGGTGAGCCGAGCCCCGGTCTCCTTCCTGTAGAGCAGTGTCCACTTCCAGCCCTGAGCCCAGCTGCCCAGAGTATTGATCCTGAGCCGCTGAAGTCTTCAGAACTGGAAGTATTTACAGTAATTTACTGTACTCTACGAGGTGTGTGGATTTTTTGTGTGTGTATTGTGGTGGAGGCCGTGATTGCATGCAAGAGTGTGGAAAGGCGGGATCCAGGGAGCCAAAGTAAATTTTTGCCCAGGGTCCAATCAATATTAAAGACGGCCCTGTATAGACCAGACATTTGAAATAGCAACCTGGTTAAGTACAGTACAGATTAAGATCTCACCTCAAAACGAGGATTACTCTGCTCTTTAAAGAGCAGAAGTGGAGAGATTGAAATAATGTCATTATTAGAGTAGAGTAATACTGGAATTTAAAGGGTTTTCAGGCAAAAATATTTTTATTAGAAAGCTATTCTCAAATGCAAAAAAATTAACTTCTCACCTCACGGATCTTCTGCCAATCCCATAATGATGCTGCCTGGTCCCCTGCCACTTTCTGCTTTCTGCTTCAGGAAATGTGACTCTTGCAGCTATTCACTGGCTAGAATAGTAACCTTCTACAAGCTAAGGTCTGTGAAGTGAGTATTGCTGTATTTTTTTTATTTTTTTTCTGAGCACCATTCTTATCAGTTTTAAACATACAGTGGTGTTCGATCATTTGTAAACCCTTCAGAATTTTCTATATTCCTGCATAAATTTGACCTAAAACTACATCAGATTTTCACACAAGTTCTAAAAGCAGATAAACATAATCAAATTAAACAAAATGAGTCAAAAATATTACAATTGGTCATTTGCTGTATTTGTTGCAGAAATTATCCAATATCACATGTCTGTGAGTGGCAAAGGTATGTGAACCTTTAGGATTAGCAGGTTTGAAGCTCAAATTAGATTCAGGTGTTCTCAGTCAATGGAATAACAGTTAGGTGTGAGTGGGTGGTGTGTTTTTATTTCAAGAACAGGGATGTATCAAAGTCTGACCTTCATAAAACATGTCTGTGAAGGTTCTCATTTATCCAGGTCATGGTATATCTGTAAGAGATACATCAAGGTAACTGGACTTACTGTAGATTTCTTGAAAACGTTCTTCCAACTAGCTTTCTCAATTCTGAGTGACTGTACAAGAATTCTCTGGGAATAAATATGTAACTGAATCAACATCTGGTAATTACACCCAGCAGTGAGGTCAGAGGTCATTATACACAGCATTGTATGTGGCAGACAATAGATGTCTAACCCCCCCCCCCCCGCCTCTATTCATGAGGAATGCTCAGAACTGTATATCGGCGAAACAAAACAACAACTTCATCAGCGTATGGCTCAGCATAGAAGAGCCAAAACCTCTGGTCAAGATTCAGCCGTGTACTTACATCTAAAAGAAACAGGACACACCTTTGAAGACAGTCAAGTATGTGTTTTGGATAAGGAGGCCATTTAGTACAAACGAGGTGTGAAGAAGGCCATCTATGTAAAAATGGAGAAGCCAAGCTTGAATAGAAGCAGGGGGGTTAGACATCTATTGTCTGCCACATGCAATGCTGTCTTGACACCTTTTTCTGGGAGGTCATTATAACCTACTGATTTCAATTAGGATAATGGAATCAACACCTTTGACCCCATGCTTGGTATAATGACCTCTGACCCCATGCTGGGTATAATTACCAGATGTTGATTCAGTTACATATTTATTCCCAGAGAATTCTTGTACAGTCACTCAGAATTGAGAAAGCTCATTGGAAGAACGAGTGAAACGTTTTCAAGAAATCTACAGTAAGTCCAGTTGCCTTAATTTATTACAGATATTTAATAAAACATGTTTGGGGAAGGGTGTCATGGCGCCGACAAAGGAGAATTCTGAGGACATCAGACGAAGAGTTGTTGATGCTCATCAGCCTGCACAGGTTACAAAGCCATCTCTAAAGAATTTGGATACCACCAATCTACAGTAAGACAGATTTTGTATAAATGGATGAAATTCAAGATCATTATTACCCTCCCAAGGAGATTACTCCAAGTGCAAGGCATGTAATGTCTGCGAGGCCACAGAGGAGCACAAGGTAATCTCTAAGCAACTATAGGTCTTTCTCACATCAGATAATGTTAATATTCATTAGTCGACCATGAGGATGACACTAAACAACAGTGGTGTGCATGGCAGGATTGCAAGGAGAAAGCTGCTGCTCCCGAAAAACCAACATTGTTGTCTATCTGCAGTATGATAAAGGTTACCTAGATAAGCCAGAAGATTATTAGAACAGTGTTGTTTGGTTGGATGAGATCAAAATAGAACCGATTGATTTAAATGAGAAGTGTTTTGTGAAAGAAGAACATTACATTCTTACATACAAAACCTTATCCTAACAGTGGTAGTAGCATCATGGTTCAATTATTATCTATCATAGTTCTAGTCTATCATCGTATAAAGTCTAATATTTTTGGTTCATTTGTTTGATGTGGTTATCTCTATATACGTTTAGGACTTGTGTGAAAATCTGATATAGTTTTAGGTCAAATTTATGCAGAAATATAGAACATGCTTAACCTCTTAAAGACACACCTGTACGCCCTGTGTATTTCCAATCACCGCCACACGGCAGACGGTGATCGGAGCATGCTGCCTTCTCAAATCATTGAGCAGGCACCTTGGCTAAATGCGAGGGGGGGTCCCGTGACCCTTCCGTGTTGGTGATCGTCTGAATTGACCTGTGGTTTGCGGCTTTTACCTTATGCAGCGGCGATCGGTGGTGCCATCGGGTCCCCATGCGGCTATAGGGGGGACCTGATGGCATGGAAGACAGCACAATGCCTTCCTTAGGCATCTGCGCTGCCTTCCGGTGATGAGCCTGTAAGATCCAGTATTACTCATACAGCCAATGCGTTCCAATACAGAAGTATTGGAATGCATTGTAATAGGGATTAGACCCCCAAAAGTTGAAGTCCCAAAGTGGGACAAAAAATAAAGTAAAAAAAAATTCCCCCAAAAAAATGTTAAGTTTCAAGTAAAAATAAACAAAAAATTCATTTTCCCCAAATAAAGTAAAAAAAAGGGAAAAAATAGGGGAAAAAAAAAAGACATATTAGGTATCGCAGCGTCCGTATCGACCGGTTCTATAAACCTCTCACATGACCTAACTCCTCAGATGAACACCGTAAAAAAATAAAAATAAAAACTGTGCTAAATAAACCATTTGTTTTGTCACCTTACATCACAAAAAATACAACAGTAAGCGATCAAAAAGGTGTATGCCCACCAAAATAGTACCAATTTAACCGTCACCTCATCCCGCATAAAATGAGACCCTACCTAAGACAATCGCCCCAAAAAAAAAAAATATGGCTCAGAATATGGAGACATTAAAACATATTTTTTTTTGTTTTAAAAAAGCTGTTATTGTGTAAAACTTAAGTAAATAAAAAAGTATACATATTAGGTATCGCTGCATCTGTATCGACCAGCTCTATAAAAATATCACATGACCTAACCCCTCAGGTGAACACTGTTAAAAATAAATTAAAAAAAACAGTGTAAAAAAAGCTATTTTTTGTCATCTTACATCACAAAAAGTGTAATAGCAAGCGATCAAAAAGTCATATGCGCCCCAAAATAGCGCCAATCAAACCGTAATCTCATCCTGTAAAAAATGAGACCCTAACTAAAATCGCCCAAAAACTGAAAAAACTATAGCTATGGAGACACTAGTGACTATGGAGACACTAAAACATTCTTTTTTTTGTTTCAAAAATGAAATCATTGTGTAAAACTTACATAAATATTTTTTTTAATACATATTAGGTATTGACGCATCTGTGAAAACCTGCTCTATAAAAATACCGCATGATCTAACCAGATGAATGTTGTAAATAACAAAAAATAAAAACTGTGCCAAAACAGCTATTTCTTGTTACCTTGCCTCACAAATAGTGTAATATAGAGCAACCAAAAATCATATGTACCCTAAACTAGTACCAGCAAAACCTCTACCCTATCCCATAGTTTCTAAAATGGGGTAACTTTTTGGGAGTTTCTACTCTAGGAGTGCATCAGGGGGGCTTCAAATGGGACATGGTGTAAAAAAAACCAGTCCAGCAAAATCTGCCTTCCAAAAACCATATGGCATTCCTTTCCTTCAGCGGTTTATGACCACATATGGGGTGTTTCTGTAAACTACAGAATCAGGGCCATAAATATTGACCCTTGCTTTGTAACTATAAAAAAAAATATTAAAATGAAAAATCTGCCAAAAAAGTGAAATTTTGAAATTGTATCTCTATTGTGGAACACCTAAAGGGTTAACAACGTTTGTAAAACCAGTTTTGAATACCTTGAGGGGTGTAGTTTCTAGAATGGGGTCATTTTTGGGTGTTTTTTTTTTATTTCTGAGAAATTTCAAGATTTAATTCTAAAGTTCTAAGCCTTGTAACGTCCCCCAAAAATAAAATTTCATTCCCCAAATGATCCAAACATTAAGTAGACATATGGGGAATGTAAAGTAATAACTATTTTTGTAGGTATTACTATGTACTATAGAAGTAGAGAAATTGAAACTTGGAAATTTGCAAATTTTTCCAAATTTTTCCAAATTTTGTATTTTTTTTAATAAAAATGTGTTTTTTTTTAACTTTATTTTACCAGTGCCATGAAGTACAATATGTGACGAAAAAAACTCTCAGAATGGCCTGGATAAGTCTAAGCGTTTTAAAGTTATCATCACTTAAAGTGACACTGGTCAGATTTGCACAAAATGGCCTGGTCCTTAAAGTATAACTGCCATCTTTTTCTTTTTTTGGAGTATTGGATTGTGGTGATTAATATCTCCTTGGTGGCCCTATTTCAATTTTCACTGTGTACTCAATTACCCCTTAATTCCACAGTTTTGTTCCCTCTACTGCCTACTTTTACCTGTGCTTAAAATCAGGTTGCTATGCAGGTCCGTCTTCTGTGTTGAAGGACGGAGCAGAAGCACGCAGCGTGCAAGGTCAGATTACAGACAGCCAGGGACTGTAAGTAAATGATTAAAGCCAGGTCCTCCCCAGCAGCTGATAACAGTGCCTGGGCTGTGTGCACTTCTCCCTGTCCCTGCGCTTGGCAGACGCTCCCTCACTCAGCAGAGCTGGAGAAGTAGAGTTGAAGCAGTGCAGACCAGGGAAGGGAGATCTGCTGTCTGCTCAGTGTATAAATGACAGCAACATGTGGCAAGAGGACCCCTTTGTGCTGCAGGAGATTAACCCTTTAGGGGGAGGGATGTGGTTACTGACACTTTTGGGGGGCTATTGTTACTGGCTAGTGAGGGCAGGCGGGATTAGCCTCAGGGTGAGGGCAGTGGCGGCCATCTTAACTAAGTGAATTAGTGAAATTGCAGTTTTATGCAGACTGGTTGCTAAGGGCTGAATCTTATTAAATTTGAAGTAATTTAGTCTAATAGTGTCATGGTCTTACCTCCTTGCTGTTCCCTTCGTTTGACATGTGCTGGCGGCCATCTTGGTTTCTGGGTTTTCTTGTAGCCTCCCACCCTGCGGCTCCTCCTTCCCACTGGGAGGAGCTGGATGCCCAGCTCATATATATAGGAGGTCTGTGGCTTCAGTTCCTTGCTTGGTCCTCCTGTGTTCACATGCTTCCAAGACTGCTGCTGCTTCTGGTTCCTGATCCTGGCCTCGTCTGACTACCCCGTTGGTTCCTGATTCCGGCTTCGTCTGACTACCCCGTTGGTTCCTGATTCCGGCTTCGTCTGACTACCCCGTTGGTTCCTGTTCCTGGCTTCGTCTGACTACCCTTCTGGTTCCTGACCTCTGTCTCCGCAAGACCCTGCTTCGGTTTAGCCATCCGTTCGGACTTTGCTTACGGCTTGCTCTTCAATAAAACCTTCTTATTTTCCACTTATCTCTTGTTGTACGTCTGGTTCATGGTTCCATAACATTAGGACCAAGCCATGAATTCTGACGGTACAGGGCCACCCTCGCTACCTACGCTGGTTGCCAGACTTGATCAGCAGGATCACCTGTTGGGTCGGTTCGCTGTGGCATTGCAAACCCTGCTTGAACGCACGGCTCATTTAGCTTCCGTTGCCGATGGGTCGGTTGTCGCTCCTGGGCCCGCTCCTACTGCCGCTCCGGTTGTTGCGCCAGAGTCTACCCTGACACCTGTTGCTGCGCCTGTGGTGTTTCAGGGTATGACCGGTTCTGCCCCCCTTCCACAGCGCTTTGGGGGAGAGCCAACTCAGTGCCGAGGTTTCCTTAACCAGGTGGGCATTTACTTCGAGTTGCTGCCACATGCCTTTCCTACTGAGAGATCAAGGGTGGGCTTCTTGATCTCGCTGCTCTCGGACAAGGCCTTGGCCTGGGCCAGCCCTTTATGGGAGAACAACAATCCGGTGGTTGCCGAGTTTTCCGGTTTTGTTGCTTCTCTTCGGAAGGTATTCGATGTGCCGGCTCGTGCTGCCTCTGCTGCGAAGCTCCTTATGTCCATCAGACAGGGTTCACGATCCGTAGCTGAATACGCCATTGAGTTTCGTACCCTGGCAGCAGAGGTGGGCTGGAATAATGAGGCTCTGGTCGCTGCTTTCTCTCATGGTCTCTCGGATGCCTTGAAGGATGAGGTTGCAGCTAAGGACCTACCAGTGGAGCTCGAGTCTCTTATTTCTTTCCTGATTTTGATTGACACCAGACTCAGGGAGAGACCTTCCTTTAAGGAGAGCCTGCGGAGGTCTCCTAACAGATTGGCGCCTACGTTTGCTGTCCCACCCGTGCCTCCCTCTCCTCCCACGCCTCCTGGGGATGACTTGTCTGGGGGTGAGCCCATGCAGCGGGGGTTTGCTCGCCTGTCTGAGGGGGAGAGGGTGCTCCGGAGACGCGAGGGCCGATGCATGTACTGTGGTCTCGGTGGGCATTTTCGGTTGGCATGTCCGAACCGTCCGGGAGAACGCTCGCACCTGAGGTCCTGTCGGGGGCAGATCTTGGGTGGAGTCTCCTCGTCCCCGGTTTCCCGTGTTGACAAACCACTGATCACGGTTGTCCTCTCCTGGGTCGGGGGCTCGGTGACGACCCAGGCGTTGGTGGACTCTGGTGCTGGTGGTTTGTTCATTGATAGAGTGTTCGTTGCCGCCAATTCCATTCCTCTGCAGCCTCGAGGTTCCCCACTGGCTCTTGAGGCGATAGACGGCAGACCCCTTCTGCCGCCACACGTGACTCATGAGACCCTTCCAGTGGGGATAGCCATTGGTGCCGTTCACAGAGAGTCGGTCTGTCTCCAGGTTATTTCGTCTCCACACTACTCGGTGGTCTTGGGGTACCCCTGGCTCCAGAAGCATAATCCGACTTTCGATTGGAGATCGGTCGAGATCCTCTCGTGGTCACCGCAGTGTGGGGCTAGTTGCATCCATGGGCCTGTCAAGTTGCTGTGTACTTCCTCGGACTCTCTGTTGCCTCCTGAATACGAAGAGTACCGGGATGTATTCGATAAGGTGCGCGCGGTTGCCCTACCTCCGCACCGCCCATACGATTGTGCCATAGAGTTACAATCCGGTGCCGTTCCTCCTCGTGGCAAAGTCTATCCACTGTCGGTAGCGGAGAATGAGGCCATGGAGGAGTACGTGAGGGAGGCGCTTTCACGCGGACACATTCGCAAATCCTCGTCCCCGGCAGGGGCTGGATTTTTCTTTGTGAAAAAGAAGGGCGGCGAGTTGAGGCCTTGCATCGATTACAGGGGTCTCAATCGCATCACGATCAAGAACGCTTACCCGATACCCTTGATTTCCGAGCTGTTCGATCGCCTCAAAGGGGCCACGGTCTTTACCAAACTCGACCTGAGGGCGGCATATAACCTGGTAAGGATCAAGGCGGGCGATGAGTGGAAGACCGCGTTTAACACCAGGACCGGTCATTATGAATCCTTGGTTATGCCCTTTGGGTTGTGCAATGCGCCCGCAGTCTTCCAGGAATTCATCTCTCTTTCTCCTTGGCCTACCACCCTCAGTCCAATGGGGCCGCAGAACGATCCAATCAGGCCTTGGAGCAATTCCTTCGTTGCTATGTCTCCGATCACCAAGACAATTGGGTTGACCTCCTGCCTTGGGCTGAGTTTGCCAGGAACACGGCGGTGAACTCTTCCTCTGGGACGTCTCCCTTCATGGCCAATTATGGGTTCCAACCTGCCGTGTTACCGGAGGTATTCTCTCCCCAGGATATTCCGGCTGTGGAGGATCACCTTTCCGTCCTACGTGCTTCTTGGGTACAGATCCAGAGGTCCCTTGAGGTCTCTGCGCAGCGCCAGAAACTCCAGGCTGATCGCAGACGAGCGCCCGCTCCTTCCTACCAGGTCGGAGACCGCGTATGGTTGTCCACCCGCAACCTCAACCTTCGAGTGCCCACTCCCAAGCTGGCGCCTCGCTTTGTTGGTCCCTTCCGAGTGCTTCGCAGGGTAAACCCGGTAGCCTATGCCCTTGCGCTTCCTCCTGGCATGCGGATCTCCAACGTGTTTCATGTCTCCCTGTTGAAGCCACTGGTGTGTAATCGTTTCACTTCCTCGATTCCTCGGCCTCGTCCGGTCCAAGTGGGCAATCGTGAGGAGTATGAGGTGAGCAATATCCTGGACTCACGCCTGGTCCGCGGCCGGGTGCAGTTTTTGGTCCATTGGCGTGGTTATGGCCCAGAGGAGCGTTCCTGGGTTCCCTCCGCAGATGTCCATGCTCCTGCTTTGCTCCGAGCCTTCCACGCACGCTTCCCTCAGAAACCGTTCCTTACTCCGCGGAGGAGGGGCCCTTGAGGGGGAGGTACTGTCATGGTCTTACCTCCTTGCTGTTCCCTTCGTTTGACATGTGCTGGCGGCCATCTTGGTTTCTGGGTTTTCTTGTAGCCTCCCACCCTGCGGCTCCTCCTTCCCACTGGGAGGAGCTGGATGCCCAGCTCATATATATAGGAGGTCTGTGGCTTCAGTTCCTTGCTTGGTCCTCCTGTGTTCACATGCTTCCAAGACTGCTGCTGCTTCTGGTTCCTGATCCTGGCCTCGTCTGACTACCCCGTTGGTTCCTGATTCCGGCTTCGTCTGACTACCCCGTTGGTTCCTGATTCCGGCTTCGTCTGACTACCCCGTTGGTTCCTGTTCCTGGCTTCGTCTGACTACCCTTCTGGTTCCTGACCTCTGTCTCCGCAATGACCCTGCTTCGGTTTAGCCATCCGTTCGGACTTTGCTTACGGCTTGCTCTTCAATAAAACCTTCTTATTTTCCACTTATCTCTTGTTGTACGTCTGGTTCATGGTTCCATAACAAATAGTAACTGATTCTGGAATATCATGTTATTAGTAACTACATATATGAAAATTGAAATTAGAGTCTAAGTGTGACAGTTATCCTTTAAGGTGAAAATGAGCCCGGTCCCTAAGGGGTTAAGGGTTCACATACTTTTAAGCACCATATTCTAAGGCCACCAGGATAATGTCATGCATTAAATGAGGCATGGACTCGCAGGGGAAGGATGTAATATTACGACTGTACAAACCGTTGGTGCGGCCTCATCTGCAATACGCAGTCCAGTTCTGGGCACCAGTACATAGAAAGGATGCACTGCAGCTGGAAAAAGTACAGAGGAGAGCGACTAAACTGATAAGGGGCATGGAGGGTCTTAGTTATGAAGAAAGATTAAAAGAACTGAATTTATTTAGTCTTGAGAAGAGACGTCTAGTGAATGACATGATTAACCGATACAAATATATAAATGGGCCATACAAAAAATACGGTGAAAAACTGTTCCATGTAAAATGCCCTCAAAAGACAAGGGAGCACTGCCTCCGACTGGAGATGAAAAAGTTAAATCTCCAGAAGTGTCAAAGCTTCTTTACTGTAAGAACTGTGAATCTGTGGAATAGACTTCCTCAGGACGTGGTCACAGCAGAAACGGTGGACAGTTTTATAAAGGGTTTAGATGAATTCTTAAAAGTAAACAACATTAATGCTTATGAAAACATGTAGAAATCAACTATGTAACCACTTTCAAGCATATTAAAATTCATTCAAGTAGAAATAAAAGATCACAGTTTATCCAGGAAATACAGTATCATAGATATTACTGTTGAAAAGGGGAGCTACAAAAAAAAATCTGATTATACTTTTAGCCAAGAATGGATAACGTGATATTATAAATAGCATATGGTGTAGACAATACTGCTGTATTAGTATAACTCCATTAAAACGGGCAATTTGCCCATCACTGTGCTGTCTGAGTCTGCATGGACTAAACTTAGACAGCAAATGGACCCCATTATAATAAAATCAGTCACACTTATGTGGAATGTCAGATCTGAGTTTTGAGTCAAAATAGGCCTATTCCTTTATGGTGCAGTCTGAGATTGGCTTGGGTCGCGCCAGGAAGCTCTTGAAGCTCTCAGTGTGAAATGTATTGGTTGTGGTTTGGACAAACCACTTCAGTTCAAGACTAGGGCCATTTGAAAAAAGGCAGGTTGTGTAGCAGGATATAGCAGGTTGTGTAGACATACTGTATACTAAACCATGGGCTGAACAAAATTACATCAACTATAATGACAAACATTCAGGGCTACAGTAGTTTATCCTTAAAAACAAGCAAATTACCCCTCTAAGGTAAAAATCACAGTGAGCAAATAGAAAGAATGAGAGAAATTAGACATCTGAAACCCATACAAAAGCCAGTCAACAACAGATAATACTTGGTAGAAAACAGGTAAGGTAGTACTTAAATGAATTACATCATTATTTTGGAATCATTCCCTTGATTGCTGATTCTCGGTTAACATATGTAGCCCAGTACACCAGATTAAAGATGGCAAAAAGGACAGGGAAGACAATGCGAGAAATTTTATCAATGCGACTGACACTGTTATAAGTTTTTTTCCCATCAAGATGTTTGAGCTCAGGATGTGGAGATGAGAGATGGGGTAGAGGCAGAGTTGCATTCTTTGTAATTGCTGCCAAGGCTGGTTCCTTGATATTGAGCATATAAGTTGTTCCCACAATGTTGTACGTTGTGTTTGATTTTTTCGCCAAGATTATAGGTTCTTTAATCTAGGAAAAAAATACAATCTTATTATTGATATGAACTAAATAGAATATAAACTATGACCACTGTTTAGAATCCTCAATAATGAAAACTAGACAAGGAGGGTGGTATTCAAAATACAGAGTGTCCTACAAAATTTGTTTTAGGAAAATCTGCAATAGAGACATGTATTCATTTTTTTAATATTACAATATGGGATTTGGCCTTATGTTCAGTTCAGCAGCAACTACAGCAGCCTTATGACTACTACTACTTACAATCTATTGTCATAGGGTGTCATATTGTCATTTATTAAAAGTTCTATTCCATAAAACTGGAATAGAAAAGTCTAAAATGTTTGTACAAGCCCGAGTGTATACACAAATTTTCCACATTTTTGCCCTTTCAATACCAATTTTGCTACTTTTCTAATAAAGTGGGTAGGGGTGTGGACTGGAAAGTGTGGCTACAAGGTCCGGCAGATTTAAAATGGCTCAAATTACACCTGAAATTTGAGAGAGCTCCTGGCTGCTGTATATTGCAGAATTGCAGACCCTGACACACGGAACTACTGCATACTAAGGCTACTTTCACACTTGCGTTCAGAGCGGATCCGTCTGCATTATATTGCAAAAAAATTTCTAAGTGTGAAAGTAGCCTCAGACGGATCCGTCCAGACTTTACATTGAAAGTCAATGGGGGACGGATCATTTTGAAGATTGAGCCATATTGTGTCATCTTCAAACGGATCCGTCCCCATTGACTTACAATGTAAGTCTGGACGGATCCGCTTGCCTCCGCACGGCCAGGCGGAGCGGAGGCTGAACACTGCTAGACTGATGCATTCTGAGCGGATCCGCGTCCACTCAGAATGCATTAGGGCAGTACGGATGCGTTCGGGGCCGCTTGTGAGCCCCTTCAAACGGAGCTCACAAGCGGACACCCGAACGCTAGTGTGAAAGTAGCCTAAAATGACTACTAAAAATTAAGAAACTTATGCCTCTATATAAGCATGGCACATCTCATGCCACTGAAAATTAGGTGAAAACTGGCATTACAGATACCAGTCTTGAAAAATTCCCCCATAGTATGTAACAACTGGTAATGTGCTCACATTAATACAATGCCAGCAAAGTGCTCCCCATGAATAATGACAGCAGAGCATCATCAATAAATAATACTGATAATAGTGTCCCACATAAATAGTTGCAACATAGCCCCCGACAGCCATGGAATTAAATGACAGAATTATTGCTGTGTAAAGCGGCTTCAATGCGGTTAATGCATAACTATTTATGCAACTCCCACTGAAGTCATTGAAAGCATTATAAATACATAGACAGCAAGCTCCTTCTTGTGTTGGGTGACAGCAGCTATTTGTGGGTGATTTGCCAGCTCTTTCCCACTTTGAAACCCCTGAACAATGTACGACTAGGCAGGAGAAAAAATATTTAGGAGTAGACCACTCTCTTTTCTAGCATTCAACTGATTAGGACTGCATCTATCGATTATTTTAGTAATCAAGAATTCTATCGATTAATCCAACTATTAGTCAAGTGCTCTAATAAGAAAAAATTAATTAAAGGTTGTTTTCCTTTATAAAAACTCATCAGCCCTCCCTCCGTGCCATCAGCAGACCCACCTGCCATCAGTCCTCAGCGACATCAGTCCCCTCCATGCCCTCAATCCCCCCCATGCCATCAGCTTCCCCCAGTGCCATCAATCCTCTGTGCCATCAGCTCCCCCTATGCCATCAGTACTCTGTGCCACACCCTCATGCCATCAGTACTGTGCCATAAGCCCACCCAGTAGTGTGCCATTTGCCCCATGCCATCAGTACTGTGCCATCACCCCACCATGCTATCAGTTCTTTGTGCCATGACCCCACATGCCATCAGTACTCTGTGCCATCACCCCCATGTAATCATTACTGTGGCATCAGCCCCCCATGGGATCAGTACTGTGCTATCACCCCACAATGCCATTAGTCCTCTGTGCCATCTTCCTGCCATGTCAGTCCTCTGTGCTATCACCCCCATGCTATCAGTACTCTATTCCATCATCCCCTATGCCATCAGTTCTCTGTGCTATCACCACCCATGCCAGTTCTCTGTGCCATCACCCCCATACCATCAGTTCTCTGTTCCATCCGCCCCATGCCATCAGTTCTGTGCCATCCGCCCCATACCATCAGTTCTCTGTGCCATCCGCCCCATGCCATCAGTTCTCTGTGCCATCACCCCCATGCCTTCAGTTCTCTGTGCCATCACACCCCCATGCCATCAGTTCTCTGTGCCATTACCCCCATGCCATCAGTTCTCTGTGCCATCACCCCCCATGCCATCAGTACTCTGTGCCAACAGTACCCTTCATGCCATCAGTACTCTGTGCTATCAGTCCCCCCCTACGCCATCAGTCCCCACCCCACACCATCAGTCCTCCATGCCCTCCACTTCTATCAATCCCCAGCGTCAGTACTTACCTTTCCTGTAGGGGCGCCGCCGACACTCCACAACTTTTGAGCCTCTTCTTCTGTGCGTGATGCACTGTCGTCCTGACGTCACACACAGTCAGTTCATAATGCACGCTAAGTGCACTATGCCCTGACGATGTGTCTGGATACAGCGCGGTGCAGACTGGTAGAGGACCACGGATCGTGAATAATAACAAGAGCTTCACTCACGCTCCGTGGTCACGTGACACAAACAAATCCTCGGTGCAAAAAATTTAGCTTCTAGGATTTTTTTGTGTCAAGTTACTCGATTTAATCGAGTAATCGTTGCAGCCCTACAACAGATTATGCATACACAATATTGGCTTTTACCTATTCTACACCTATTTTATATAAAAATGCTTTACTTACTTCCTGAACTGTGCTCTCAATATTTTGCCTTGTCACGGATATATAGAAATTGACGGTTTACATCAACATTCGCAGCCTAATTGATGTGGTAGTTGATAAGGAACCACACACTGCATCCCAATGTTAAAGGGATTGTCCCATCTTGACATTTATGATAAATTGATAGGATATGCCATAAATGGCTTATCTCGAGAAGGGGCCCTGCCATGAATTGAGAGCAAGCCATGTATGCACAAGCTTTCTCAATGAATTTCTATGAGACTTCCAGAAATAGCCGAGCATGCTCACTTGGCTACTTTGGAAAGTCTCATAGCAGTGAATGGAGAGAAAGCTGTATTTGTTACTCTTGAGATAGGGGCAAGTCCCAGATGTGTCCAGCGAAGTCCCAGTTATGGCATATCCTGTCAATATGTCATAAATATCCAGATAGGACTACCCCTTTAAGAGTACAGGGCAGGAAAGTATCAAAGGGATAACTGAATTATTGGATTCATGTTAACTCACCTTAAAGGTTTGACCTTCCTGAGCTCTTTTGCCATCCCAGGCCCATCCTCTTTTGGTGAAGTAATTGACTGTAGCAAATTCAATAAGTGCCGAGAAGACAAAAGCATAGCACACTGCCATAAACCAATCCATTGCAGTGGCATAGGCAACCTTGGGCAGAGAGTTCCGTGCACTGATACTTAACGTTGTCATTGTCAAAACAGTTGTGACCCCTAAAGAGGAAAGATAAGCAATCAGACAAACTATGTAACATTACTGCGAAAAAGATGCTAGGCAAAAATAATAATGGATATCAGTCCTACAATCTACACTGATACAATGCTACACAATTAAGAGGGGTTGCATATATAAGAAAAAAAAGTATTTATTTTCCAAAAGCAGCCTCACTCACGTCTATGGAATGTCTTTGCTATTTCAGTTCAGTCCTACTTAAAGGGGTTATCCAATAGTAGAAATACCCTCCCACAATGCCCGGGCCCCTCCTACAGACAATACTAAGGCTACTTTCACACTGCCGTTTCTGGGTCCGCTTGTGAGATCCGTTTCAGGGCTCTCACAAACAGTGCAAAACAGATCAGTTTAGCCCCGATGCATTCTGAATGGATAAGGATCCACTCAGAATGCATCAGTTTGCCTCTGTTCAGCCTCCATTCTGCTCTGGAGGCGGACACCAAAGCGCTGCTTGCAGCGTTTTGATGTCCGCCTGACAATGCGGAGCCAAACGGATCCGTCCTGACTTACAATGGGGGACGGATTTGTTTTCACTGACACAATATGGTGCAATTGAAAACGGATCCAGTTTAAGTCAAAACGTATCCTTTTTTTTGTTCATGATAATGCAAAAGGATCCATTCTGAACAGATACAAGCGTTTGCATTATCGGTGCCGATCCGTCTGTGCAGATACAAGACGGATCTGCACCTAACGCAGGTGTGAAAGTAGCCTTATCCGGTTCCAGATCCCTGCATGGCCGCCAATGCATTTCCCCGTTACATGGATCAAAACATCCGGCAATGGGGGGGGGGGGGGCAGCAAATAGCAGGCCATGATGGTGACCAGCCTCCATCGCGTCAACCACATCACCTGTTATAAAATGGCATGACCCCGTTTTACCTATATATCAGAGTTACTTTACATTGAAATCTTGTCTGTCAGATGAGTGTTAAAATGTCATCTTTAAATAACCGGAGGTTTTAGCCTATTGTGATGCTTTGTGGCCATTATGAAAACTGCTAAATTTTAGGATTTCTTTTCATTTATTAAAATATTCAAACAAAAAAAATCTACAAACATTTAAAAATGCTTATCCAAACAGGTAAGGTATGCATCAGTTTAGGTTGTGGTGTGCTTTCTTGGGCAAAAATCCACCTTCATCCAACTAGGAATCCAACATGCAAGAAGAGTTGCTTATTTAAAAACACAGGGGCACATTTCTTAAAACCAGCGTTTTATTAAACCGCTAAGCTGGAGGTGGATCCACTGAAGTTATAAAGAGGCGCTAGCCTGTTCATAACTTCGGCAGATCCTCTATCAGTTCTAAATGTAAGACAGCTTCCTTTCTGAAACAGGCGTAGAAAATGGTAAATGAGATGGGCGCACGAACACTTTTTTAGACCTGTCATGAGCGGGGAGAAAGCACAATCTGCCCCTGAAATGCGCCTGATATAGCTGTATTTCAGCATCATACATGACCCCCATTGTGATAATGGCCAAATAGAACTAGACCCGAGGGTACCAATAACCCAGGAGAGGAAATTATTTAATCAAGTGAACTTCGTGAAATTCGTTTCGTGTACAATCAAACAAATTTGATTCTTGTCTGAATCAATTCTACATGAATAAAATATGCCCAATTGTCCTGGAAATTGGTATATGACACTCTGAGGTCTCATAGGAGTCAGAATTGTATATCTTTTTGTTATCACTTTTTAAAATTATTATTAGTTAATGAAGTTTTGCTTAGAGATAAGCGAACCCAGTCCGTAATGCTCGGGTTCGTACCAAACATTAAGGTGTCCGGGTACCTGAACCCGAACGCGGACCTAGTATTGGCATGGCTGTAACTGGCCGATGCAGCATGTGACCTTGCAAGCATAAATGCCGGATCACATGCTGCGCCGCCATTCTGCTCTAACTAGAGAAGGGACAGAATGCTGCTGCAGTGAGGAACAGTGTTAGGCTTTTATTTGGCTAAGTCTGTGGGTGCATTTTTGGTGGGTGCAATACACCTCCTTTACACCACTGACTTAGAAATACAGTACTTAATCATGCTTTTAATTCGTGCTGCTAATCAGTCTGTTCATTATGTTCGTGACATAAACCAATATTTTGGGTTGGAAAACACCTCCTTTGCATCCGTCACATTGTAATAGTATAGTTTATCAGTCTATTACTTCTGTGGGTGACATAAACCCATTTTGGGGGGTGAAAAACATCTCCTTTGCATCCAAACAGAAATAAAAGAGTTAATCAGTCTGTTAATTCTGTGGTTGACATAAACCCATGTTTTTGGGGCACAAAATACCTCCTTTGCATCCATCACACTGTAATACATTTGTTAATCAGTCTGTTAATTCTGTCCGTGACAAACCCATTTTTTGGGTTGCAAAACACCTCTTTTGAATCCGTCACACAGAAATACAAAAGTTAATCAGTCTGTTAATTCTGTCGGAGATATAAAACCATTTTTTGGATTGCAAAACACCTACTTTGTATCGGTCACACTCTAATAGTATAGTTACCATATTTTTTGCCCTATAAGATGCACTTTTTCCCCCCAAAAGTGGGGGGAAAATGGCAGTGCGTCTTATGGGGCGAATGCTAACGCTGCTAACACTGATACACCGCCAGCCGCGATGCTGCACAGCGCAGCCAGCAATGTTTGAGTGGGGAGGGAGCCGGCATCTGGTGTTGTAATGGCAGCGGGGCCTGGTGCAGTCACTGTATTCTATTACACCGGGCCCTACTCACTGTAGTATTCATACGTAAGGCATTAATGTAGGCATTAAACTATAGCGATCCTCTGCGTACTCACTTCAAACTCCCGTAGCAGGCAGGCAGGGCCGCATAACCGTGCCATCCACAGATCCCCCATAACAGTGCCATCCACCGTTCCCCCTAACATTGCCATCCACAGATCCCCCATAACAGTGCCATCCACCGTTCCCCATAACATTGCCATCCACAAATCCCCATAGCATTGCCATCCACAGAGCCCCCATAACAGTGCCATCCACAGAGCCCCCATAACAGTGCATAATCTACAGATGCCCTCCATAACAGTGCGTCATCCACAGATCCCCCATAATAGTGTCATCCACAGACCACCATTAGTTCAAAAGCACACCTTTTGGTTCAACATATTTTTTTTCTTATTTTCCTCCTCAAAAACCTCGGTGTGTCTTATGGGCCGGTGCGCCTTATAGGGCCAAAAATACGGTAATCAGTCTGCTATTTCTGTGGGTGACATAAACCCATGTTTTTGGGGCACAAAATACCTCCTTTGCATCCATCACACTGTAATACAATTGTTAATCAGTCTGTTAATTCTGTGGGTGACATAATCCCATTTTGTGGGGGGGGGGGGGGACGACGACGACAAAACACCTCCTTTGTATCGGTCACACTGTAATAGTATAGTTAATCAGTAGTGTTGAGTGTGAATATTTTTGAATAGCAACTTTTAATTGCGAATATCGCCACTTCGAGAATTTGCTAATATTTAGAATATAGTGCTATATATTCGTATTTGCAAATAGCGTTGAATATTCTAATTGTGAATTTATTACATTGCCGATTTTCGCAAGTAAACTATGACTGGAGATCACGGATTCTTGAATTTGCAAATTTATGGAGAATATTCGGCCAAAAATTCGTGAAATATCACAAATTTGAATATTGCCTATGCCGCTCATCACTATTAATCAGTCTGGTATTTATGTGGGTGACATCAACCCATTTTTTAGGGTGCAAAACTCCTCCTTTGCATTCATCACACTGTAATAGTATAGTTAATCAGTCTGTTATTTCTGTCGGTTACAAACCTATTTTTTGGTTTGCAAACACCTCTTTTGCATCCGTCACAAAGAAATACAAAACTTAATCAGTCTATTAATTCTGTCGGTAACATAAACCCATTTTTTGGGGTTTTCATCTGTCACACTGTAATAGTATAGATAATCAGTCCAAGTGTAGACACAGACAGCAGAGGACTCCTGTACAAGGAATGTACCTGGCCCCCCACCAAACCACACATACAAATATAAACATATATGTGCAAATAAAAAACATCTTGTTAACCCCATTAGGACCTGCGGCGCAAGGTCCGCGGGGCTCTGGGGAACGATCGGTGCGGAATCGCGGCACCATGGCTGCTCTTATCAGCAGGCAGCCATGCAGGGTAAGGGCACCAAGTTGCTTTACCCGCCCGCTGCGCTGCGATTGGCTTGTCAATGAAGCCCTGGTCACCTCCGAGGTGAGGCAGGGGACACTTGTGTTTTGGGTCCCCTGCCAGCACTGGGATTGGCTGGAGCAACGCTCCAGCCAATGGCAGCGCTAGAGCTGCACAGGAAAGGGCAGTACTTCCCTGCATGCAGCCATTCTAGCTGGTGACTGCATTCAGAGAGGTTCTGTGCCTTTCTGTGCTGCTTGTGGCTTGCTGGGACTTATGGTGCACCACCACTGCGATTTAACTCTTTCCTGCAGAAAAAAAGAACATCTGGAATTGCTGCACTGATTATTTTTTATTTTATTTGCATCTGTTCCAGATCCCTAAACCACCCTCCATCCCTGTCCATTCCCAGATTCCCCCCCGGCCTTTTTTTACGGACACTATTTGGTCTTTGGTCTTTTTTGGCACTGTAGTGAATTTGTATACTACAGTTTTTGCACGCACGCACGATCTGTGTGCGTGCGTGCTGCAGAGCACTGATCAGAACCACAGGCTCAGCAGTCAATGTGAGATAATATGTATCCAAAGATGAGCCAGCAATCCAATAAATAAAGTAAAAAAGGGTGGTCTGCATATTCCGGTCTTTTTTTCTTCCTGTTAATGATGTACCTCAGATCATCATCCACTATCCTCAGGGGCCAAACATCTTTACTAAAACGCTGAGATCTCTACAAACCATGAGTAACATCAATGACATTATACGTTTTTGCTGTTAAAGATATCAAGTGTGCTATTTTGATGTACCGTAAGACCTACTTAAATTTAATGGTGGCCCAAACCAATATATACGCCCAACAATTAATTGATCAAAACCCTACATTACCATATGCTAGACCCCTAGGTTGGACCCCAGTAAGTGCAGCAGAGATGATGAGGTTTTGGGGACTTGTGCTGCATACGGGTGTTGTAAAGAAGCCACATGTTAGGCAATATTGGAGTTTGGACATTTTCCACCAGACTCCAATTTACAGTAACATCATGACCCGGAGGCGATTTGAGTCAATTAGGAAATTCCTACACTAAAATGACAATTCAAAGTGCCCACCCCAAAACGACCTAACATTTGACTGTCTGTTCAAAGTTAGGCCTGTCATTGACCACTTTAACACCAAGTTTGCTGAGGTGTACGTACAACCCAGATAAAAATGTCTGTGTAGATGAGTCCCTATTACTCTTCAAAGGGAGGATTAGATTACGCCAGTACCTGCTTAGAAAACGGGCAAGGTATAGCAAAAAGTTATGCAAACTTTGTGAGAGTAGCTCCGTGTGCTCCCACAAATTCCACATTAACAAAGGGAAAGATTCCCGGATAGAGCCCCAAGATTATCCTAGGAGTTAGTAGGAAAAGTGTGGGAATTACTGCACCCACTGCTGGATAAGGATTGCCACCTCTATGTGGATAACTATACCAGCATACCTCTATTCACGTCCCTAACTGCCAGAGGTACTGTGGCTTGCGGCACAGTGCGTAAAAATCAGAGAGGCCTCCCTAGATCCCTAGTAGGGCAACCACTGAGAATGGGTGAAAGTAGGGCTCTCCTCCATGAGAACATGCTGGTGGTTAGGTACAAGGACAAGAGGGAGGTCCTTGTACTGACCAACATTCACACTAACGCCAGCTTCCCTGCCCCTGTATGTGGTACCTCTACCACTGTCCCCAAACCAGTTTGTATCCTGAACTACAACAGGCACATGGGATGGGTGGATCTTTCAGATCAACTTCTGAACCCCTACAGTGCCACACGAAAAACGAAAGTGTGGTACAAAAAGCTGGCCATACATATTGTACAGATGGCAATGTGCAATGCGTATATGTTATTTCAATCTGCAGGCCACAGAGGAACTTCCCCTCAGTTCCAAGGGGTGGTTATCAAGGCCCTAATCTTTCAAACCCAGGCTGGGGAGGGTCCCAGTACTTCTGGAAATCAAGGTGCCCATGTCATACCAGGGCAACATTTTCCAGGTCAAGTCCCCCATACAGCAAGGAAGGGAAGGAGTCAAACAAGATGCAGGGGGATAAGGAAAGACACCATTTACCACTGCGAAACCTGCCCTGAAAAACCTGGCTTGTGCATGCAGGAGTGTTTCAGAATCTACCACACATCCATGAATTATTAATTTAATTTTATCCATGATGCACAAATGTAGTTTTACCACCTTATCTCTTATTTAGTCCGTATATCTTACATATCCACTTTTCACCAACTACTACATATTCTTTTCTGTGAGACAACTGTTAGGTCAAAAGTGCCCTTTCCACCCCTTAAAATGTTCGTACGGGGGTGATCTTTCCAAAATGGGGTCACTTCTTGTGGTTTAAAATTTCTGGGGACCACAGGATTTTTTTTTAATGTGACATGGCACCTAAAACCCATGGCTGCCAATTCAAGCCAGCCAAATTCACATTTAGCTGTTTTCCTGCTGTGCGCCCATACAGCAGGCTAAAAGCACATAAGGGGTGTTTCCTGAATAGGGAGAAAATGGGTAACATATACTGGGGTGCATTTTCTCCTTTAACCCCTTGTGAAAGTGAAAAATTAGGGTCTGCTAGTAATTTTTCATTTTTAGAAATGTGTGCTTTGAAATGCTTTAACAAGTGTTTCTGCCTTCTGTGATACACCTATTTGTTGAAAAGTACCCTTTCTACTTCTTAAAATGTTCGTACAGGGGTGCTCTTTCCAAAATCGGGTCCATGTCTGCCAATTCATGGCCTGCAAAAAACATATTTTGCATTTTGAATCTAGAGCCCTGCTGTGCGCCTATACATCATTTTATGAGCACATATGGGATGTTGGTGTATTCGGTGTGAATGGGTAACAAAATGTGGGTGTAATTTCCGGAATGTGGTGACTTTTTGGGGGTTTCCATATGAAGTCACCTAAGGGTCCCTTCATATGCAACATACAGGTGATTATAATTTGGATGATTATGGCTTATAGCTTATGAAACCCCAAAGTCACAATTTTGAGGTACCCTTTGCTCAGGGGGTATGGATTAATTAGCTGACTTGAGTATGACACTTTGAGCCTAGAATATTGAATCTTTTCACAAAATTCTAACTTTAAGCTGCATTAATGCAATTCATTTTAATTTACATTACTGAAATAAATGGACTTTTGCACGATATTAACATTTTTGGAGTTTTACCATTCCAGCTAAATCCGCTCTCCAAAAGCCATATGGTGCCCCTTCCACTCTGAAGCCTGCTGTGTGCCCATACATCATGTTTTGAGCACATACTGTGGCTATAAAAAGTCTACACACCCCTGTTAAAATGTCAGGTTTCTGTGATGTAAAAAATGAGACAAAGATAAATCATTTTTCAGAACTTTTCCCACCTTTTAATGTGACCTATAAACTGTACAACTCAATTGAAAAACAAGCTGAAATCTTTTAGGTAGAGGGAAAAATAAATATAAAAATAAAATAATATGGTTGCATAAGTGTGCTCACCCTTAAACTAATACTTTGTTGAAGCACCTTTTGATTTTATTACAGCACTCAGTCTATCAGCATGGCACATTTTGACTTGGCAAGATTTGCCCACTCTTCTTTGCAAAAACACTCCAAATCTGTCAAATTGCGAGGGCATCTCCTGTGCACAGCCCTCTTCAGATCACCCCACAGATTTTCATTCGGATTCAGGTCTGGGCTCTGGCTGGGCAATACCAAAACTTTAATCTTCTTCTGGTGAAGCCATTCCTTTGTTGATTTGGCTGTATGCTTTGGGTCGTTGTCATGCTGAGAGATGAAGTTCCTCTTCATGTTCAGCTTTCTAGCAGAAGCCTGAAGGTTTTGTGCCAATGTTGACTGGTATGGACTGGAACTGTTCATTATTCCCTCTAGCTTAAGGGCTCTTTCACACCTGAGTTATTGTTTTCCGGCATAGAGTTCCGTCGTCGGGGCTCTATGCCGGAAGAATCCTGATCAGTTTTATCCTAATGCATTCTGAATGGAGTGAAATCCGTTCAGGATGCATCAGGATGTCTTCAGTTCGGGAACGGAACGTTTTTTGGCCGGAGAAAATACCGCAGCATGCTGCGCTTTTTGCTCCGGCCAAAAATCCTGAAGACTTGCCGCAAGGCCGGATCCGGAATTAATGCCCATTGAAAGGCATTGATCCAGATCCGGCCTTAAGCTAAATGTCGTTTCGGCGCATTGCCGGATCCGACGTTTAGCTTTTTTAGAGTTAAAAGTCCTGGCAGCCATGGTAAAATGTAGCGGGGAGCGGGGGAGCAGCATACTTACCGTCCGTGCGGCTCCCGGGGCGCTCCAGAGTGACGTCAGGGCGCCCCACGCGCATGGATGACGTGATTGCATGGCACGTCATCCATGAGCATGGGGGTCTCTGACGTCACTCTGGAGCGCCCCGGGAGCCGCGCGGACTGTAAGTATACCGCTCCCCCGCTCCCCGCTCCTACTATGGCAACCAGGACTTTAATAGCGTCCTGGGTCCCATAGTAACACTGAAAGCATTTTGAAGACGGATCCGTCTTCAAATGCTTTCAGTACACTTGCGTTTTTCCGGATCCGGCGTGTAATTCCGGCAAGTGGAGTACACGCCGGATCCGGACAACGCAAGTGTGAAAGAGGCCTTACTAAGGCCCCAGTTCCAGCTGAAGAAAAACAGGCGCAAAGCATGATACTGCCACCACCATGCTTTTTGGGTGTTCTTTTGGTGATGTGCAGTGTTGTTTTTGTGCCAAACATATCTTTTGGAATTATGGCCTAAAAGTTCAACCTTGGTTTCATCAGACCATAACACCTTTTCCCACATGCTTTTGGGAGACTTCAGGTGTGTTTTTGCAAAATGTAGCCTGGCTTGGATGTTTTTCTTCGTAACAAAAGGCTTTCATCTTGCCACTCTACCCCTCAGCCCAGACATACAGGGAGTTTAGAATTATTAGGCAAATGAGTATTTTGACCACATCATCCTCTTTATGCATGTTGTCTTACTCCAAGCTGTATAGGCTCGAAAGCCTACTACCAATTAAGCATATTAGGTGATGTGCATCTCTGTAATGAGAAGGGGTGTGGTCTAATGACATCAACACCCTATATTAGGTGTGCATAATTATTAGGCAACTTCCTTTCCTTTGGCAAAATGGGTCAAAAGAAGGACTTGACAGGCTCAGAAAAGTCAAAAAAAGTGAGATATCTTGCAGAGGGATGCAGCACTCTTAAAGTTGCAAAGCTTCTGAAGCGTGATCATCGAACAATCAAGCGTTTCATTCAAAATAGTCAACAGGGTCGCAAGAAGCGTGTGGAAAAACCAAGGCGCAAAATAACTGCCCATGAACTGAGAAAAGTCAAGCGTGCAGCTGCCAAGATGCCACTTGCCACCAGTTTGGCCATATTTCAGAGCTGCAACATCACTGGAGTGCCCAAAAGCACAAGGTGTGCAATACTCAGAGACATGGCCAAGGTAAGAAAGGCTGAAAGACGACCACCACTGAACAAGACACACAAGCTGAAACGTCAAGACTGGGCCAAGAAATATCTCAAGACTGATTTTTCTAAGGTTTTATGGACTGATGAAATGAGAGTGAGTCTTGATGGGCCAGATGGATGGGCCCGTGGCTGGATTGGTAAAGGGCAGAGAGCTCCAGTCCAACTCAGACGCCAGCAAGGTGGAGGTGGAGTACTGGTTTGGGCTGGTATCATCAAAGATGAGCTTGTGGGGCCTTTTCGGGTTGAGGATGGAGTCAAGCTCAACTCCCAGTCCTACTGCCAGTTTCTGGAAGACACCTTCTTCAAGCAGTGGTACAGGAAGAAGTCTGCATCCTTCAAGAAAAACATGATTTTCATGCAGGACAAGTACTCCACAGCGTGGCTGGCAAGAAAGGGTATAAAAGAAGAAAAACTAATGACATGGCCTCCTTGTTCACCTGATCTGAACCCCATTGAGAACCTGTGGTCCATCATCAAATGTGAGATTTACAAGGAGGGAAAACAGTACACCTCTCTGAACAGTGTCTGGGAGGCTGTGGTTGCTGCTGCACGCAATGTTGATGGTGAACAGATCAAAACACTGACAGAATCCATGGATGGCAGGCTTTTGAGTGTCCTTGCAAAGAAAGGTGGCTATGTTGGTCACTGATTTGTTTTTGTTTTGTTTTTGAATGTCAGAAATGTATATTTGTGAATGTTGAGATGTTATATTGGTTTCACTGGTAAAAATAAATAATTGAAATGGGTATATATTTGTTTTTTGTTAAGTTGCCTAATAATTATGCACAGTAATAGTCACCTGCACACACAGATATCCCCCTAAAATAGCTAAAACTAAAAACAAACTAAAAACTACTTCCAAAAATAGTTTCAGCTTTGATATTAATGAGTTTTTGGGGTTCATTGAGAACATGGTTGTTGTTCAATAATAAAATTAATCCTCAAAAATACAACTTGCCTAATAATTCTGCACTCCCTGTATGAAGAATACGGGAGATTGTTGTCACATGTATCATACAGCCAGTACTTGACAGATATTCCTGCAGCTCCTTTTAATGTTGCTGTAGGCCTCTTGGTAGCCTCCCAGACCAATTTTCTTCTTGTCTTTGGAAGGATGTCCAGTTCTTGGTAATGTCACTGTTGTACCATATTTTCTCCACTTGATAATGCCTGTCTTCACTGTGTTCCATGGTATATCTTATGCCTTGGAAATTCTTTTGCAACCTTCTCCTGACTAATACCTTTTTAACAATGAGAGCCCTCTGATGCTTTGGAAGATCTCTGTGGACCATGGATTTTGCTCTGGGATACGACTAAGAAAATTTCAGGAAAGACCAACTAGAGCACCTGAACTTTATTTGGGGTTAATCAGAGGCACTTAAAATGATGGTAGGTGTATGCTGACTCCTATTTAAAGGGAACCTGTCACCGGGATTTTGGCCATAGAGCTGGAGACATGGGCTGCTAGATGGCCGCTAGCACATCTGCAATACCCAGTCCCCATAGCTCTGTGTGCTTTTATTGTGTTAAAAAAACGTTTTGATCCATATGCAAATGAACCTCATATGTGTCCTGTATCTAGAGATGAGTCCAGCGGAAAGGAGCCCAGCACCGCCCCGCGTCCCCTGAATCTCCTCCTTGCTGGCTGACGTCACAGAGCTGGAGCGCCGAAATCTCGCGATGCGCGAGCTAGCGCATGTGTAGTTAGTTCCCTGTGCTGATGCCAGCACAGGAAATTAACATGATGCCGACACTGCGCATGCGCTAGCTCGCGCATCGCGAGATTTCGGCGCTCCAGCTCTGTGACGTCAGCCAGCAAGGAGGAGATTCGGAGGACGCGGGGCGGTGCTGGGCTCCTTTCCGCTGGACTTATCTCCGGATACAGGACACATATGAGGTTCATTTGCATATGGATCAAAACGTTTTTTTTTAACACAATAAAAGCACACAGAGCTATGGGGACTGGGTATTGCAGATGTGCTAGCGGCCATCTAGCAGCCCATGTCCCCAGTTCTATGGCCAAAATCCCGGTGACAGGTTCCCTTTAACATGATTTTGAATGATTGCTTATTTCTGAACACAGCTACATCCCCAGTTATAAGAGAGTGTGCACACTTATGCAACCACATTATTTTAGTTCTTTTTGTTTTCTTCCCTCCACCTAAAAGATTTCAGTTTGTTTTTCAATTGAGTGGTACAGTTTATAGGTCACATTAAAGGTGGGAAAAGTTCTGAAAAATTATTTCTTTGTCTCATTTTTTACATCACAGAAACCTGACATTTTAACAGGGGTGTGTAGACTTTTTATATCCACTGTATGGGGTGTTGGCGTATATGGGGGAAATGGGTAACAAAATGTGGGGTGCATTTTGTCCTATTACCCCTTGTGAAGTGAAAAATGTTGATGTAAACCAACTTTTTCTGAAAAAAAATAAAAAAATTTCATTTTCACAGCCAAGCGTTTCCTAATTCTGTGAAATGCCTAATAGGTCAAAGTGTTCACTACACACATTGAAAACTTCCTTGAGGTGTATAATTTCCGGAATCGGGTCACTTTTTGGGGGTTTCCACTGTAGGGCCACCTCAGGGTACCTTCATATGCAACATAGCTCCCATCCAAAAGCCATATGATGTTCCTTCCTCTCTGAAGCCTGCTGTGCGCCTATAAATCTAATTTTCAGCACATATGGGGTGTTTCTGTAAACTCTAGATTCAGGGTAATAGAGTTTGAGTTTTGTTTGGCTGTTAACCCTTGATGTGTTGCAGAAGAAATAGATTGAAATGAAAAATCTGCTAAAAAAATGTGAAATTTTGAAATTTCATTCCCATTTTCCTGTAATTCTCATGGGGCACTAATGTTTTTATTGTGGAAAAAAGGGACAATTTTGTAAATATTTGTCCGTACATTCGGCGTCAAGATGTAAACAAAAGAAAAGCGCTTAATCCCCAAATTACTATTGGGGGTCTGGGTGGTGAGCAAGAAAACTTACTTTTGTCATTTACTGGTAGTACCCATATTCTCCTGTCTGCCGAGCTGGAGCTAGAGTCCAAAACTGTGGAAATGGAGGTATTTATCAACAGTGGGGCTGGGGTTAACCAGATTTTTATTAGGATGTGCTTCTAATATATTGTGTATTGTCATCATCTCTCTCAGTGTCAGGGTAAACCATTGGAGTGGATATCTTCCTGTGTATGTCCTATCACAGCTGCTGGGCACAGAGGTCTCTGTCAGCGGATGGTCCATGTGCTATGTACTAGGCTGTAGGCCGGGGGAGACTGATGTGTTCAGCAGAGCAGTGTTTTGTTGGCTGATGTATGGACGCCGGCTAGGGCCCCCGCACAAGACGCAGATTTATTGGCTTGGCGTGGATGCATTTGTTAAGAGAACAATATATGAAAGGAATGTGCGTTTATTGTCTCTAGTGCGCCTGATCAGCCGCTGGAGATAATGACGCTGTACTGTAAATAAACATGCATGAGGATCATAGTGATTTTATCTTGCATTGATAACTGAGCAAGACTGGATAAAGTTAACTCCAATGGTTATAGGATACATGTGTTTGTTAGCTGGCTATGTTATTCTAAATGATGGTGTCTTGTCTTCCTATGTCATCACTTCCTGCATCCTTGTTACAGGAAGTAAGTGGTCAGGTGATGGGCCGGCCTATTTTCTATTGTTACACCTTTTGTGAGTAAACAATAAAAGTGTACAGACTGGGCGGGAGGAGGGCAGTTGCTCAGCAGAACTGAACATGAAAACACCTTTGTCTGATTATGACTGCGTTTGCGATTTTTACCTTTTCTTACACAAAGTCTGATGAGAGCGGATTTCTACTATTAATATTTCTAAAATAACTACTAATGCACTAGGAAAAAGCATTTCTGTCTTTGCAATTGATTCTATACCTCTTACCCAAAAGTGGCTGTCGCAGGTGGTAAATGAAATCCATCTGAGAGTGGGTGACTGGCAAGCGAGACAGATTCTCAATTGGAGTGATTTTTGTATGGACAACTGTCTCAATACGTCTTTCTCGGTGGTCACCACTAAAACTGTACCCTCGTTAATTTCCGAATTTTCTGATGTATTTCCTGAGAGTGGTAACCAGGAGTTACCCCCACATCGGGAGTATGATTATACCGTCAATGTTATTCCTGGAGCTAAACTGCCCAAATCTCGGTTGTATAGTCTTTCAGAGGCCAAAAGAAAGGCTATGGCGAGAGTATATAATGAGAGCTTGCTGAAGGGTCATGTCAGACCATCCAAATCTCCAGTGGCTGCTGGGCTTTTCTTTGTAAAAAATAAAGATGGTACCCTTAGACCATGTCTGGACTTCTGTAAGCTCAACCGTATTTCCGTCCGTGATCCTTACCCCCTTCCTTTGATTCCGGATTCCTTTGATTCCGGATTTGTTTAATCAAGTTGTTGGTGCTAAGGTATTATCTAAATTGGATCTAAGGGGGCATATAATTTGGTAAGGATCAAAGAGAGGGACGAATGGAAGACAGCCTTTAATACCCCTGAGGGTCATTTTGAGACTCTGGTCATGCCTTTTGGGTTAACCAATGCTCCAGCGGTTTTTCAACACTTTATTAATGACGTCTTTCATCATCTGGTGGGGAGATTTGTTGTTGTATATCTAGATGACATACTAATTTATTCTCCAGACATGGATACTCATCAGGATCATGTGAGACAGGTGTTACAGATCCTAAGAGAGAATAAATTGTATGCGAAGATGGAAAAATTTATTTTTGCTGTTCAGGAAGGGCAATTCCTGGGTTACCTGCTCTCATCCTCAGGTTTTCATATGGATCCCAAGAAAGTCCATGCAGTGTTTGACTGGGATCAACCCGAAAATTTGAAAGCACTTATGCGTTTTTTGGGATTCACCAACTACTACCGTAAATTCATCTTGAACTATTCAACTGTGGTTAAACTTTTAACAGACATGACTAGGAAGAAAGTCGATTTCTCTGTTTGGTCTGAGGCGGCATTACAAGCCTTTTCTGCTGTGAAGGACTGTTTTGCTTCAGCCCCTATTCTGGTGCAACCTGACGTGTCTCAGCCATTCATTGTAGAGGTTTGAGCATCCGAGGTAGGGGTGGGAGCAGTTTTGTCGCAAGGTCCTTCACCTATTAAATGGTGCCCATGTGCTTATTTCTCTAAAAAAAGAAATTATGACATAGGTAAAAGGGAATTGCTGGCCATTAAGTTGGCTTTTGAAGAATGGCACCATTGGTTGGAAGGAGCAATTCATCCTATTATGGTAATTACTGATCACAAAAATCTGGCTTACCTTGAATCAGCTAAACGACTGAATCCAAGACAGGCCAGATGGTCGCTGATTTTCACCAGATTTAACTTCATTGTCACCTACGGCCCTGGGGTTAAGACCGTTAAGGAGGATGCTTTATCGCTTGAAAGGACCGGAGGTAGTTCAATCTAAAACTTAATGTTTATTGGATACTATAATAAAAGGATGCAAAAATAACATATAGTGCCAAGTGTGTGCACACCAACAATCGTGCCACAAACATTACCCACAAAATGCTTTGTCGCGCATCTTTCCTGGGGTAGTGATTCTAAAGATCTTAGTCCTACCCAGTCATATCTGCCTTATATCCTGATCTTGAGGCTAAGGTGTTGGAGGCCCAAGAGGATGCACCTCCAGGGAAATTGTTTATGCCTTCAGACTTACATCACAAGGTATTTGAGGAACATCACTGTACTGTCTTGGCTGGACACCCTGGGAGTAGATCCACTGTTGATCTCATGTTGCGCAGATGTTGGTGGCCGGGGCAGCGTAAGTGTGTTGAGGACTATGTGTCAGCCTGTTGTACCTGTGCTTGTGCTAAGGTGACACATACTCGGCCTTCTGGATCTCTTCTTCTGTTACCCATCCCGTCCAGACGCATTTGTTCATGAACACATTTGTCCATGGACTATCACGAATTTACTAAATTCTTTGGGAAAAAACATAATCCTGGTGGTAGTTGATCGGTTTAGCAAAATGGCGCATTTTATAGCATTGCCTACTCTAACTAATGCCAAAACTCTTGCACAGGTGTTTGTCGATAACATTGTGAAACTACATGGCATTCCATCTGATGTGGTGTCTGATCGGGGGACTCAGTTTGTTTCCAGATTCTGGAATGCGTTCTGTACTCGACTGGGGGTACAATTGTCCTTTTCTTTGGTTTTTCATCCTCAGTCGAACGGGCAGACGGAGCGCACCAATCAGAATCTGGAGACCTACTTGAGATTTTTTGTTTCAGAGAACCAGGAGGAGTGGTCTTCATTCTTGTCGTTAGCTGAGTTTGCCATTGATAACCGTAGATAGTTATCCACTGATAAATCACTGTTTTTTGGGGCATATGGATTCCATCCACAGTTCAGGACATTTTCTGGTTCTCAGACTTCTGGTATTCCTGAGGAGGAACGATTTTCCTCTTTGTCTTCGATTTGGTGGAAAATTCAAAATAACTTGAAAAAGATGGGCAACAGGTATAAGCGTGTGGCTGACAGATGTATGAATGGTTGGGACCTGAGAGTGGGTGATTCTGTGTGGCTGTCCACAAGAAACATTAAGCTTAAGGTACCTTCTTGGAAGTTGGGCCCAAGATTTTTTGGTCCATATAAGATCACTGCCATAGTTAACCCTCTTGAACTTCCTCAGGCTTTAAAAAATTCATAACGTATTTCATAAGTCGCTGTTGAAGAAATGTGTCAAAGCTGTTGAGCCGTCTTCCTTGCCTCCCACTCCTGTCATGGTGGACGGTAATTTAGAATTTTAAATCAGCAGGATTATGGACTCCCGAGTTCTCTGTAGATCCCTCCAGTATCTTGTCCACTGGGTTACGGACCAGAGGAGAGGATGTGGGTTCCAGCGGCCGATGTTAATACGAATCGTCTAGTGAAGACCTTTCACAGAGCCCATCCAGATAAGGTCGGTCCCGGGTGCCCGGTGGTCACCCGTAAAAGAGGGGGGGGGGGGGTAATGTCATAGTTACCTCAGGTGACTGGTGTCAAGAGATCAGAGACTGGCTGAGCGTGGAGGAATTTAACAGCCTCCTTGATTTCTCTCTATTCAGTGTTGATAAGGTTATTGACCACTTTCCTTTTCTCAGCTGTTTCTCAGTGGTCATCACTTCTACCCTTTATAGTCTGACACCACTCTTCTGACTATGCGATAGATAGCTTAATTTAGGTTTGGCTGAGCTGGTGTAAGGTTGTCTCTGGTGTTCCTGTTCTTCCATCTCTACAGAAGTTAAGTGTCGTGTTTGTTTGTATTTGTTATATTCCCTTTTGTTGTATCTGGGCCTAAGACAGAGACTTCCATTCATCCATCTGGGGAGGAATGGGTTGTCTCTGGTCCTAAACTTATTTCAGGGCCTTATAGTGAAATCAGGACCTAGGTATCCTGCATATGAATATTCCTACCTTCAAGGTCTATTCATATTGGTAGGTAGTCAGGGCCCGGATTAGGGTTGTCTAGGAGGTGACCTGTTTCTTCACTAGTTTCCAGGCCCAGTTACTGTTCCCCTTCCCTCCTGTTTTCAGTGTGGAGTCCCCCCCACACTGATCGTGACAACTGGTTTAAAAAAAAAAAGGGGTTTGGAAATTTTCTTAATTTTAAGATTTGCTTCTAAACTTCTAACATCCCCCAAAAATAAAATGTCATTTTCAAAATGATCCAAATATGAAGTATACATATGGGGAATGTAAAGTAATAACTATTTTTGGAGGTATTACTATCTATTATGAAAGTAGAGAAATTGAAATTTGGAAATTTGGAAATTTTTCCATATTTTTGGAAAATTTTGTATTTTTTTATAAATAAAAAAAAATGAAATATTTTGACTCATATTTACCAATGTCATGAAGTACTATATGTGACGAGAAAACAATCTCAGAATGGCTTGGATAAGTAAAAGCGTTTTAAAGTTATCACCACATAAAATGACTGGTCAGATTTGCAAAAAATGGCCTGGTACTTAAGGTGAAATATGGCTGTGTCCTTAAGGGGTTAATATGGGTCAATATGTTTACAGTATGTATGTGTGTATATATATATATATATATATATATTTCATACTAGGCTACGCCTCTAACTCATGCTTAACCTGTTCTGGTTACATGATGTACCGGTACGGCATGTTGTCCCGGTACTTAAGGACACATGACGTACCGGTGGGCTGTGATCGGAACCCAGTGCCTGCTCCAATCATTGAGCAGGCACCTTGGCTCAGTCCTGTGACCAGCCCCCCATGTCGGCGATCGCAGCAAACCGGAACAGGATGGTGATCGGTGGTGTGATACTAACGCCGTATGGTTTCTGGAAGGCAGATTTTGATGGCCTTTTTTGATGCACCTCTACAGTAGAAACTCCATACAAGTGACCCCATCTAAGAAACTACACCCCTCAAGGTATTCAAAACTGATTTTACAAACTTTATTAAAACTTTAGGTGATCCTCAACAGTTTATGGCAAATGGAGATGAACTTTCAGAATTTCTATTTTTGGGCTGATTATACCGTATCAGCTTGGATTATAACTGACCTGTGTTGATTTTATACACCTGAGTTGAATAGTTTTTGGTCATAAGTTTATAGTTTAGTCCCCTCAGGAATTGGTAACTACTAATGAAACGCGTCGGGACATGTTTGATTATCATTATAAGGGATTACACTAGGTCCCTAGCTTGTTGAGTGATATTAGTGTTGAACCATCAAGGCCTAAACAAGTCAGGCAGAGACACTGTATTGCCAACCTACATTTCTGTCAGTTTTTTTGTTTTTTCGACTACCAGTGGGTCAGGAGTGTTCGGACCTGTTCATATCTGTCGGACGAAGCTGGGCAGTCTAAATTTAGGAAGGGTGACTCCAGGGTTAGAAAGTGAGGGGGGGGGGGGAGACAGATTTAGGGACACCTAGGGCTTGTGACCCAGCATTGTGTCCTTCTATCAGATTTTTTCCTCTCACTCTATTTTTACCACTATCCCTGTAATTGGGTTCCCTCCTTTTCTGTGATTATACTGCAGTTGTAGACACGCATGCAGTTTTCTAGTTGTATTCAATGCAACATTTTTTAAATTAAAAGGGCCTATCATTTTATTTGAGATTATTAAACGTTAAGTTTTATTGAGCAACCCACTATTTGTGAAATATTATTAAATTTGAGGGTCTAGCTCACAATTGATAGCATTAGTTTGACCACCTTGACTTGGTTGTGTATAATTACTCTATTATGTAAGCCTCACAAAGTGACTTCAGACCTGAACTGGTCCCTAAAAATAGTTTTTTTGACAATTTCTGAAAAATTTCAAGATTTGCTTCTAAACTTCTAAGCCTTGTAACGTCCCCAAAAACTATAATGTAATTCACAAAATGATCCAAACATGAAGTATACATATGGGGAATGTAAAGTAATAACTATTTTTGGAGGTATTACTATGTATTATAGGAGTAGAGAAATTGAAACTTGGAAATTTGCAATTTTTCCCCAAATTTTGGTAAATTTTGTATTTTTTTATATATAAAAATGATTTTTTTTTAACTTCATTTTACCAGTGTCATTAAAGGGCTTCTGTCACCCCACAAAAGTCTTTTTTTTTTTTTTTGGGATAGTTACATTACTTATAGCGCGATATAGGAGAATATAATCTTGTCACTTACTTTGATGCGGCCGTTTCTTTAGAAAACGAAGTTTTATAATATGTAAATCCGGTCTCTACCAGCAAGTAGGGCGTCTACTTGCTGGTAGCCGCAGCAGAAAACCGCCCCCTCGCCGTGTTGATTGACAGGGCCAGCCGTGATCTCCTCCTCCGGCCGGCCCTGTCAGTATTTCAAAAATCGCGCGCCTCTGTTCGATTGGCGCAGGCGCTCTGAGATGAGGAGGCTCGTCTCCTCAGAACTCCCTCAGTGCGCCTGCGCCGATGACAGAGAAGACGTTTTTCTGCTGCGGCTACCAGCAAGTAGACGCCCTACTTGCTGGTAGAGACCGGATTTACATATTATAAAACTTCGTTTTCTAAAGAAACGGCCGCATCAAAGTAAGTGACAAGATTATATTCTCCTATATCGTGCTATAAGTAATGTAACTATCCAAAAAAAAAAAAATGACTTTTGTGGGGTGACAGAAGCCCTTTAAGTACAGTATGTGATGAAAAAACTGTCTCAGAATGGCCTGGATAAGTCAAAGCGTTTTAAAGTTATCACCTCTTAAAGTGACACTGGTCAGATTTGCAAAAAATGGCCTGGTACTTAAGGCGAAATATGGCTGTGTACTTAAGGAGTTAAAGCATAACTATACACAACCAGTCCCCTTAATGCCTCCACATAGTAATTATTCCCCCTTTGTACCTGCACATACTAGTAATGCCGACATTGTGCCGCCTTCACAGTGGCTATGTCCAGATGTGACCCCTTTACAGTAGTTATGTCCAGAGATGCCCACTTCACAGCAGTTATGCCCAGATCTGTTCCCCTTTACAGTAGTTATGCCCAGATATGTGCCCCTTTTCTCAGTAGCTATGCCCAGATATGTGCCCCTTCACAGTAGTTATGCCCAAATATGTGCTCCCTCACAGTAGTTATGTCGAAATATGTGACCCCTTCACAATAGCTATGCCATATATGTGCCTCTTCACAATAGTTATGTCCAGATATGTGCCCCCTAACAATAGTTATGTCCAGATATGTGCCCCTTCACAGTAATATGCCAAGATATATGCCCCCTTCACAGTAGTTATGCCCAGATACGTGTCCCTCACAGTAGTTATGTCCAGATATGTGCCCCCTTCACAGTAGCTATGCCTAGATATTGTCCAAAGCCTGAGGAAGTTCAAGACGAAAGGCTGCCGGGTTAATAATGGTAATGATTTACAAACCGGATTCCCAAAAAGTTGGGACACTAAACAAATCGTGAATAAAAACTGAATGCAATGATGTGGAGATGGCAAATGTCAATATTTTATTTGTAATAGAACGTAGATGACAGATCAAACGTTTAATCCGAGTAAATGTATCATTTTAACTGAAAAATACGTTGATTCAAAATTTCACGGTGTCAACAAATCCCAAAAAAGTTGGGACAAGTAGCAATAAGAGGCTGGAAAAAGTAAATTTGAGCATAACGAAGAGCTGGAAGACCAATTAACACTAGTTAGGTCAATTGGCAACATGATTGGGTATAAAAAGAGCTTCTCAGAGTGGCAGTGTCTCTCAGAAGCCAAGATGGGTAGAGGATCAGCAATTCCCACAATGTTGCGCAGAAAGATAGTGGAGCAATATCAGAAAGGTGTTACCCAGTGAAAAATTGCAAAGACTTTGCATCTATCATCATTAACTGTGCATAACATCATCCGAAGATTCAGAGAATCTGGAACAATCTCTGTGCGTAAGGGTCAAGGCCGTAAAACCATACTGGATGCCCGTGATCTCCGGGCCCTTAAACGACACTGCACCACAAACAGGAATGCTACTGTAAAGGAAATCACAGAATGGGCTCAGGAATACTTCCAGAAACCATTGTCAGTGAGCACAATCCACCATGCCATCCGCTGTTGCCAGCTGAAACTCTACAGTGCAAAGAAGAAGCCATTTCTAAGCAAGATCCACAAGCTCAGGCGTTTTCACTGGGCCAGGGATCATTTAAAATGGAGTGTGGCAAAATGGAAGACTGTTCTGTGGTCAGACGAGTCACGATTCGAAGTTCTTTTTGGAAATCTGGGACGCCATGTCATCCGGACCAAAGAGGACAAGGACAACCCAAGTTGTTATCAACCCTCAGTTCAGAAGCCTGCATCTCTGATGGTATGGGGTTGCATGAGTGCGTGTGGCATGGGCAGCTTGCATGTCTGGAAAGGCACCATCAATGCAGAAAAATATATTCAGATTCTAGAACAACATATGGTCCCATCCAGACGTCATCTCTTTCAGGAAAGACCCTGCATTTTTCAACAAGATAATGCCAGACCACATTCTGCATCAATCACAACATCATGGCTGCGTAGGAGAAGGATCGGGGTACTGAAATGGCCAGTCTGCAGTCCAGATCTTTCACCTGTAGAGAACATTTGGCGCATCATAAAGAGGTAGGTGCAACAAAGAAGGCCCAAGACGATTGAACAGTTAGAGGCCTGTATTAGACAAGAATGGGAGAGCATTCCTATTTCTAAACTTGAGAAACTGGTCTCCTCGGTCCCCAGACGTCTGTTGAGTGTTGTAAGAAGAAGGGGAGATGCCACACAGTGGTGAAAATGGCCTTGTCCCAACTTTTTGGGGATTTGTTGACACCATGAAATTCTGATGCAACATATTTTTCCCTTAAAATGGTACATTTTCTCAGTTTAAACTTTTGTTCCGTGATTTATGTTCTATTCTGAATAAAATATTAGAAGTTGGCACCTCCACATCATTGCATTCAGTATTTATTCACGATTTGTATAGTGTCCCAACTTTTTGGGAATCCGGTTTGTATATGGACCAATTAACCTTGGACCCAACTTCCAAGAAGGTACTTTCAACTTAATTATTCTTCTGGACAGCCACACCCACTCTCAAGTTCAGACCATTCATACGTCTCTTGTCAGCCATACGTTTATACTTGTTGTCCCTTTTTTTAGATTATTTTGGATATTCTGCCAAATAGATGACAAAGAAGTGGAAAATCATTCCTCTTCAGGTATACCAGAAGTCTCTGTACCAGAAAATGTGCCAAATTGTGTGTGGAACCCATATGCCCCAAAAAACGGCGACTTATCAGTGGACTCCTGTCTATGGTTATTAATGGCAAACTCGGCTAAAGACAAAAATGAAGACCACTCCTCCTGGTTCTCCGAGACAAAACATCTTAAATAAGTCTCCAGTGGCAGCTTCAAGTGTGAATGCGCTCCTATTTTATCTTGGGAGTAGCATTCCCGTGCACTTTTGCCCTTCCTATCAAACAGACCGCCTTGATATTTTATGTGTGGAGTCTGTGCTCCTGAACATAGAAGCCAAACAGCTTAGGTAGGTTTAGCGTAGGACCCACCTGACCTGAGACCAACTTGGTGCTGGGTAGTTGGACACAGATGTGTTTTGATCATAATATATTGGCTAAGGCCTCTTTCACACGGGCGTCGTGTGTGATGGCCGGACAAGATGAGGGTGCATTGCCGGAAAATGTGTCATTTTTCAGCGACAGTGCAAAGCGTTTTGCACGCGCGTGAGAAAAATCTGCATGTTTGGTACCCAGAAGTTCGGGTTTGGGTTAGGTGTTCTGTAGATTTTATTATTTTCCCTTATAACATGGTTATAAGCATTCTTGGAAAATAATAGCATTCTTAATACAGAATGCTTAGTAAAATGTCCATTGAGGGGTTAAAAATAATAAACTAATTTAACTCGCCCCATCCACTTGATCGTGTAGCAGATCTCTTCTTTCTACTTTCTTCAGGACCTGGCTAAAGGACCCTTGATGACGTAACTGAGCTCATCACATGGTCCATCACCATGGTGATGGACCATGTGATGAGGGCAGTGACGTCACCACGGGTCCTTTTCATCAAAAAAGAAAGAGCGTTCAAGTGGATTAAGGTGAGTTTATTATTAGTTTTTTAACCCCTCCATCACTATTTTACAAAGCATTCTGTATTAAGAATGCTATTATTTTCCCTTAAGGGAAAATAATAAAGATTGGATCCCCATCCCGATCGTCTCCTAGCAACCATGCCTGCGTTGCGTGAAAACGCACAATATAGAGCTTGTTGCAATTTTTACTCAACGCACCAGTGATGCGTGAAAATTACCGCTCACGTACACAGCCCCATTGAAGTGAATGGGTCAGGATTCAGTGCGGGTGCAATGCGTTCACCTCATGCATTGCACCCGCACAATATTCCTGCTTGTGTGAAAGGGGCCTAAGAGTCTTAGATTTTATTACATCAGAGTTAGGGTTTGGTCCATATATAATGCTTGCATCTATTTTGTTAGTGCATTATTATCTTTTTTTCTGTGATTTTTTTTTTCCATAAATGTGGCCAGGGACATCCGCATATTTATGTATCATACCGTTCAGGATGTTTTTATCTTTGTTTTTTGTTTTCTGTGATTTTTTTTGTCTAAACCCTGACAGCCACTCTCAGCAAATACATTAGAAAAATCAGAAATAAGAGAGGGAACAGCTTTAGTGGTCAAGACAGAAAGAGATGTATTAAGACAGATATCTATGCAATAATCACTCCAATCGATAATCTGTCTCGCTGTGACAAACATTTCTGAGTTAGTGGTGCACCAAAATATTTTTCTCTAATGCACTTGTTAACCCATGTATACGGACGAACTGACCATCAACTAGGTTAACCCCTGCCCCACTGTCAATAAACGCCTCAATTCCCACAGTTTTGGACTCTAAGTTCTCTGACTCCCCACCCACACCACCAAGAGTAAGATGGGAATTAGACTTTTTTTTTTTTTTTCCACCTTGGCGCTGAACTTAAGGACAAACATTAACAAACTGTCCCCTTTTTCCACGGAAAAAACAAACATACTCCCTTTTTATGACTAAAACTCTTGCAAGCAGGCCCAGGGTTAGCTCCCGCTAACTGCATAGGTTCGTCACCAGGCATTAACTCAGGAGTCTCTCCACCAAAGGTGTCAGAGGAAGCCTGCACATTATATGGTAGTTTGCCCTGAGAGTGAGGGACCTTTATATTTCTCTCTCAAGCGTCTATCCATACGTAAAGCAACGGACATACTGGCTTCCAATAACTCAGGATTTTCTTGAAAGGCCAACGCGTCCTTTGACAGAATTGGCTACGGAGAGCTGGATCATTCCACTCCGTATCCGTAGCCTATCTCCTAAATTCAGAGCAATAGATCTCCGCAGAACATTCTCCCTGCTGTAAACCATGTAACTTGGTCTTGACCAGGGAAATCTGATCCGGGTCATAGTAGATAATACCTAGAGCTCTGAAAAATTCATGGTAGGGAAAAAGCCCAAGACTGAGCATCCCCTTTAAGCAACGACATGATAATACCCACTCTGACGCTTATCCCCAGATGCGAGCGGACATAACTTAAAGTACAATCTACACAACAACCTTAGGTTCTGAACAGTCCTTGTAACTACTACTGGCACCAGCAGACTGTGATCCCTGGATCTCCATGCAGAGGTCAGCTACCTCTATAGACAGACCCTGCAATTGTATAGCCAGTGCAGCCATTGGATCCATAGCCTCACTGACACAAACAAAAATGACGGTTTGTGGCGGTTGATAATGTCATGGCGCGGTGTAAGTGTTAAACTCCATACTGGTACAAAGGGGGACTAAGCCTGGAAACTAGGGAAAGGGGAAAGGTCACCACCTAATGAATCCCTCAACCAAGCCCTGACTACTATCGGTATGAACAGACCTCGAAGGTAGGAATGTTTATACGCAGGAACCTAGAGCCCTATCTGACCCTAAAGGGCCCTGAAAATAGTGTCAGGACAAAAGACGACCTGTTCCTTCCCAGCTGAAGGAACAGGAGATTCCCTTAGGGCTAATACCAAAAGATAGGGGAATACAACAAACTAGAAATAGGAAAAAGACACTTAACTCCGAAGTATGCGGATGAGCAGGAACTCAGTGGAGAACCAAAGACCAGCCCCATAGCATAATGGGTGAGACCAGACTAAATAGAGGAGTTGGAATGACCACTTAAGCTACACCTGAGATAAGAGGTGTGGTCATAACCAGCAACAACGCAGAAACAAGTGAAACCAAAGAGGCTGTCAGATCACATCACTTGCAGCCAGTCTCTTAGATCTTCTAACCCCTGTGTCACGGACGGTGTACAGGAAACAAGACAAAGCAACATGCATATATGACTGAGTGGATCCAAAGCTAAGGAACCAAAAGGGAGACCCCTGCACAAGACCTGAGACTTTCCCTGGCTGCTCAGCCTATTGAAAGATCCCAGAGGTGGAAGGTTGCATATCCACGTACCTCGACTATATAACCCCTGAACACCCTACAATAGTGAGGGGACACGACCAGCGGCTCCCTACACCAGACACGGAGGGAGTCAGGGTCACCTGGGATCCAGCAAACAGAAAATAGATAAATGTTCAGCACTTAACTTAGTAGCAGACTGGAAAACAAGATCAGCATGCACACACACTCCAGGAAGTAGTATAAGCCGCCCAGTAATGCATCATGGGGCGGAATTTAAAGGGATGCAATCAGTCCAACTCCATGACAGCTGAGAGAGGCTAACGAGATGAGGAACTTAACAGCACAACAAAGAGAACTCAAGGAGGAGGTTCTGAAAGGCCTCTGTCAGAGCTTCTCAGCTGTCTGGTTGTGACAGTACCCCTCCCTCTACGAGTGGACTCCGGACACTCAGAGCCCACCTTCTCAGGATGGGACCTATGGAAAGCCCTGATGAGACGAGAGGCCTTAATGTCCGTCACTGGGACCCACATCGTCTCCTCAGGACCATAACCCTCCCAATGAACAAGGTACTGAAGAGAACTGCGGACAAGACGAGAATCCACAATCCTAGAGACCTGAAATTCAAGATTCCCATCAACCATAATCGGAGGAGGAGGCAAAGGCGAGGGTACAATGGGTTGAACATAAGGTTTCAATAAGGACTTATGAAAAACATTATGGATCTTCCAAGTCTGAGGAAGATCAAGACGGTAGGCAACAGGATTGATGACAGACAGGATTTTGTAAGGCCCAATAAACCTAGGACCCAACTTCCAGGAGGGAACCTTCAATTTGATATTCTTGGTAGACAACCACACCAGATCACCAACATTCAGGTCCGGACCAAGCACACGTCTCTTATCTGCCACACGCTTATATCTCTCACTCATGCTCTTTAGATTATCCTGAATCTTTTGCCAAATAGATGACAAAGACGAGGAGAATCTGTCCTCATCAGGTAAACCAGAAGACCCCTCTCCCGAGAAAGTCCCAAACTGCGGATGAAACCCATATGCACCAAAAAATGGTGACTTATCAGAGGACTCCTGACGACGGTTATTTAAAGCAAACTCAGCAAGGGACAAAAAAGAACACCAATCCTCTTGATTCTCCGCCACAAAACAGCGCAGATATGTCTCCAGATTCTGATTGACGTGCTCTGTCTGACCATTCGACTGCAGGTGGAAAGCAGAAGAGAATGACAACTGAACCCCCAAGCGAGAACAGAAAGCCTTCCAGAATCTGGAAACAAACTGCGTGCCCCTATCAGAGACTATGTCTGAAGGAATACCGTGCAATTTGACAATGTGATCAATAAATGCCTGCGCCAGCGTCTTAGCATTGGGCAAACCAGGAAAAGGGATGAAATGCACCATTTTGCTAAAATGGTCCACCACCACCAGAATCACAGTCTTCCCCGAGGAACGAGGCAGGTCCGTTATAAAGTCCATGGACAGATGTGTCCAAGGACGGGAAGGAATGGGTAAGGGAAGGAGAGGACCTGATGGCCGTGAATGAGGGACTTTGGCACGAGCGCAAGTCTCGCAGGCTGCCACAAAACCCTCAACCGACTTACGAAGCGCAGGCCACCAGAATCTCCGAGCGATGAGATCCAGTGTGGCTCTTGCCCCCGGGTGCCCAGCAAGGACCGTATCGTGGTGTTCCTTAAAAATCTTGTGTCTTAAAGCGAGAGGCACAAACAACCTCCCAGAAAGGATAAAGATCAGGAGCCTCTGACTGGGCTGCCTGCACCTCTGCCTCCAATTCAGAAAAGAGAGCAGAGACCACCACACCTTCAGCCAAAATGGGACCCGGGTCTTCAAAATTCCTGCCTCCCGGAAAACAACGTGACAGGGCATCTGCCTTCACATTCTTAACTCCAGGGCGGAACGTGACCACAAAATTAAACCTAGAAAAGAACAAAGACCATCTGGCCTGTCTCGGGTTCAGACGCTTGGCTGACTCCAAGTAGGCCAGATTTTTATGGACAGTAAATACGGTAATAGGGTGTCTGGCTCCCTCTAGCCAATGGCGCCATTCCTCAAAAGCCAACTTGATGGACAACAATTCCCTATCTCCCACATCGTAATTTCTCTCTGCGGAGGAGAGTTTTTTCGAGAAAAAGGCACACGGTCGCCATTTGGCAGGAGAGGAACCCTGAGACAAGACCGCCCCCACACCCACCTCAGAAGCATCAACCTCGACTATGAAGGGTAAAGAAATATCAGGTTGCACCAAGATGGGAGCGGAAGCAAAACTCTCCTTGATATTAGAAAAAGCCTTACGCGCCTCTACTGACCAAGAAGAAAAATCTACCCCCTTTCTGGTCATATCAGTGAGTGGTTTAACAACAGAGGAATAATTCAAAATAAACTTTGTAATAATAACAATTAATAATAAACCTGTAATAATTGGCAAAGCCCAAAAACCGCATCAGCGCCTTCTGATTCTCAGGAAGCTCCCACTCAAGCACAGCGCGGACCTTCTCGGGGTCCATGCGAAAACCAGAGGCGGAGAGAAGAAACCCCAGAAATTGAATTTCTGGAACCGCAAACACACATTTTTCCAGTTTCGCATATAATTTATTCTCCCGCAGGATGAGCAAGACTTGACGTAAATGTTCCTTATGAGTTTTGAAATCAGGAGAAAAAATCTAAATGTCATTCAAATACACTAATACAAATTTTCCCATCAAATGATAAAAAATGCTGTTCACGAAATGCTGAAAAATTGCTGGGGCATTCATCAAACCAAAAGGCATAACCAAATTCTCAAAATGGCCCTCAGGGGTATTGAAGGCCGTCTTCCATTCGTCTCCTTCTCTGACCCTGACCAGGTTGTATGCCCCTCTTAGATCTAATTTGGAAAAGACTTTAGCCCCAACAACCTGGTTAAACAGGTCCGGGATCAGAGGAAGCGGATAAGGGTCACGAATAGTGATACTGTTCAGCTCCCTGAAATCCAGACAAGGTCTTAAAGAACCATCTTTTTTCTTAACAAAGAAAAAAACAGCAGCAACAGGTGACTTCGAGGGTCGTATGTGTCCTTTTCTCAGACTCTCAGAGATATGCACGCATAGCGATCCTCTCAGGTTGGGAAAGATTGTATAAACGAGATTTAGGCAGTTTGGCGCCTGGGATAAGATTAATAGGGCAATCGTACTCCCTGTGCGGGGGCAAATCCTGAACTCCACTCTCAGAGAAGACATCCGAAAATTCAGAGAGAAAAGATGGTACAGTCTTAGTAGCAACCTCAGAAACAGATGTCGTGAGGCAATTCTCTCTGCAAAAGTCACTCCAACCATTTATTTGCCTCGCTTGCCAATCAATGGTGGGGTTATGTTTAGTGAGCCAGGGTAGCCCCAACACTAGAGGAGTAGGCAAACCGCTAAGGACGAAACATGACACATCCTCAACATGAGCATCACTCACAATTAAACGGATATTGTGAACTATGCCCTTTAATGATTTCTGAGAAAGTGGAGCGGAATCAATAGCAAAAACCGGAATATCCTTTCCCAAAGTGTGCACCTGGAAACCATGAGTTATCGCAAATTGATTATCAATGAGATTGACCGCTGCTCCACTATCCACAAAAATCTCACAAAAAATGCTCTTGCTCTCTAGCGCCACCCTAGCCGGCAGGACAAAACGGGAACTACAAGCAAACGGAAAACCTTCAATTTCCGCCTCAACCCTGCCAATAGTAACAGACGGAACATTTTTAAAAGATTTTTTCCTGTTTGTTTCTTTATTACTCCCAGAAAACTGCCTGAATCTCCTAGAGGGACAAATATTTGCCAAATGATTTATACCTCCACAACAAAAACAAACCCTCCCATGCGAGCTGAATCTTCTATTGTCAGAGGCAATCAACCCCAGCTGCATGGGCTCCTGCTCAGAAGGGGCTGACAGCGACTGAGACCCCTGCTCACAGAATGGGACCGCTGCACTGTCCTGGGACTGAGTATGACAGGAAGGGGACATCTCTCCTCTCTCTCTAAGACGCCTGTCAATACGAACGGCCTGAGACATAGCAGAGTCCAAAGAAATAGGCCTCTCATGAAAGGCAAATGCATCTTTCAATCCCTCTGAAAGACCATGGCAAAATTGACTTCGGAGTGCAGCATCATTCCAACCAGTATCAACTGCCCATCTCCGAAATTCTGAGCAGTATATTTCTGCGGATTGTTTACCCTGGCATAATAGACGTACTCTAGACTCAGCCAGAGCAATACGATCCGGATCATCATATATCTGACCCAGGGCTAAAAATAATTCATCCACTGAACGGAGAGGCCGTGCCCCCTCCGGCAGCGAAAAGGCCCAGGACTGAGCGTTACCCCTGAGCAGCGATATAATGATCCCCACCCTCCGTTCCTCATCACAAGAGGAATGGGGAAGAAGGCGAAAATGGAGTTTGCAAGCCTCTCTAAAACGCACAAAATTCTCACTACCCCCGGAGAACGTATCCGGGAGCGAGATCTTAGGCTCAGAACAAACTCCATGAACGCAAGCTGAACCGGTCACTTGAAGCTGAGAAAAAGTCTTACGAAGATCAGCTACCTCCAATGAAAGACCCTGGAAGCGTTCAGCCAAAAGTGAAACCGGATCCATGCTTGAGATGGTTTAGGCGGCTTATAATGTCACGGACGGTGTACAGGAAACAAGACAAAGCAACATGCATATATGACTGAGTGGATCCAAAGCTAAGGAACCAAAAGGGAGACCCCTGCACAAGACCTGAGACTTTCCCTGGCTGCTCAGCCTATGCAAAGATCCAAGAGATACCTCGACTATATAACCCCTGAACACCCTACAATAGTGAGGGGACACGACCACCGGCTCCCTACACCAGACACGGAGGGAGTCAGGGTCACCTGGGATCCAGCAAACAGAAAATAACAGATAAACGTTCAGCACTTAACTTAGTAGCAGACTGGAAATCAAGATCAGCATGCACACACACTCCAGGAAGTAGTATAATAATAATATTAATAGTAATGCATTATGGGGCGGAATTTAAAGGGATGCAATCAGTCCAACTCCATGACAGCTGAGAGAGGCTAACGAGATGAGGAACTGAACAGCATAACAAAGAGAACTCAAGGAGGAGGTTCTGAAAGGCCTCTGTCAGAGCTTCTCAGCTGTCTGGTTGTGACACCCTGTTACAGGAGAGACCATGACAGAGACAAAGTACTAAAAAAAACTGCAAATTAACTTTTGGAATTAGTTAAAACTTCATGGTGGGACTCTGTATATAACGTGACACAGCATCCTTAATTTCGGGTGGCTTTCAAAGGACTTCTTTTGATACAGACTTTAATTGTGCTTTTTGGCGCATTCTTATTTTATAGGATGAGATCAACTTTAAGAACATTGGAAACTATTGTATACAGAAAAATTTGATATTTGTGAAAGCTCTCTCAGAAATTAGTAATAAATAGAAATATACAGAGGCTCTACTGTCAGCAATTTACGGATAGAAAAGTCCCGAACTATTCGCTGGCGAACAGTTCCCGGCGAACATGGCTTGTTCGTGTTCGCCGCGGCGGGCGAACATATTCGATTTTCAGTCCGCGCCCTATTCATCATCATTGAATAAACTTTGACCCTGTACCTCACAGTCAGCAGACACATTCCAGCCAATCAGCAGAAGACCCTCCCACCTCCTGGACAGCATCCATTTTAGATTCATTTGGAAGCTGCATTCTTAGTGAGAGGAGGGACAGTGCTGCTGATGATTTAATAGGGAAATTGATAGCTAGGATAATGTATTCAGTGTTCACTACAGTCCTGAAAAACTCATCTGATCTCTGCTGTAAGGACAGCACCCCAAAAAGCCCTTTTTAGGGCTAGAACATCAGTCTGCCTTTTTTTTTCCCTGTGTAATCTAATTGCAGTTGCCTGCCTGCCAGCATGCGTGTCAGACTCACAGCGTATACTGTGCCTGCTTGCCCAGTGCCACCACTCATATCTGGTGTCACAGAAGCTTGCATTTAAAAAATAAATAAAATACTTTAATATAATAGCAGTCAGTTGCCTACACGCGTGTGTGTTTCATGCCTTGCAAGTGCATAGTGTCACCAGTGCAACTCATATCTGGTGTCACAGTAGATTACATTTAAAAAAATATATAAAATTTTGACTGTGAAATAATAGTAGTCAGTTGCCTGTCACCAGCGCAACTCATATCTGGTGTCATCACAGTAGATTACATAAAAAAATTAAATTTTGCCTGCATGCGTGTGTGTTTCAGGCCCTGCAAGTGCATAGTGTAACCAGCGCAACTCATATCTGGTGTCATCACAGTAGATTACATTAAAAAAACAACAACTCTTTTGACTGTAATAGATTGAATAGCAGTAAGTTGTATGCAAGCGTGTGTGTCAGGCCTACAGCGTCTACTCTGCCAACTTCTGCCAGTGCACAGTGCCACTCATATCTGGTGTCACAGTAGCTTGCACGCATAGTACAATTAAACTAATCTAAAAAAATGACAGGCAGAGGCAGTCCACCCCGCAGGGGCCGTCGTGGCCGTGGTGCTGTGATTCCCTTTGGCCCCAGAATAATGCTCAGTGTTCAGAGGCCACGTACCCTGAACTCGAAAAGTTCTGAGGACATAGTTGACTGGCTAACACAGGACACCCAATCTTCTACAGCTTCCGCTCGGAACCTTGAAGCACCATCCTCCTCCAGCTCAGCTTCGGGCACCTCTCAAGTTACCACTCGCCCGCCTGCTGCCACCACCAACACTAGCACCACAGCTGCTTCACTTGATCTGTCAGAGAAGTTATTTACACATCAGTTGGAAGAAATGAGTGATGCGCAACCATTATTGCAAGAGGATGTAGATAACAGGGATGTCTGTCAGGCAGCATTACACAGATGGACGTATGGTGTGATGATGTTGTACCCGCTGCTGCTTCCTTTGCTGAGTTGTCAGATACAAGTGAAGCAGTTGATGATGACGATGTGTCCGTGGATGTCACGTGGGTGCCTGATCGAAGAGAAGAAGAACAGGGGGAAAGTTCAGATGGGGAGACAGAGAGGAGGAGATGAGTTGGAAGCAGGGGGAGGTCGTCGCAAGGAGCTAATGGCATAGTCAGACAGCATGTATCGGCACCCGGGGTCAGCCATACAGCACGCCAATCAACGCATGCTGTTGCCACCACCAGAATGTCGTCATTGCAAAGTTCAGCAGTGTGGCATTTTTTGTGTGTGTCTGCCTCTGATAACAGCGATGCCATTTGCAACCTGTGCCAAAAGAAACTGAGTCATGAGAAGTCCAACACCCACTTAGGCACAACTGCTTTGCGAAGGCACATGATCTCACATCACAAATGCCTATGGGATCAACACATGAGTACAAGCAGCACACAAACTCAAAGCCACCATCCTCCTCCTGGTCCAGCATCTCCAGCCACGTCAACCACTGCTGTCCTCCTTGCCCCCTCTCAACCACCCACCACTCCGCCTTGAGCCTTGAGCAGTTCCTGCTCATCTGCCCACAGTCAGGTGTCTGTCAAGGACATGTTTGAGCGTAAGAAGCCAATCTCACAGATTCACCCCATTGCCCAGTGTCTGACAGCTGGCTTGTTGGAACTCTTAGCCCGCCAGCTTTTACTTTACAAGCTGGTGGAGTCTGAGGCCTTCAAAAAATTTGTAGCTATTAGGACACCGCAGTGGAAGGTACCTGGCCAAAATTTATTTTCACAAAAGGCAATCCCTAACCTGTACTCTATTGTGCAAAAGGAAGTAATGGCATCTCTGGCACACAGTGTTGGTGCAACGGTCCATCTGACCACTGATACCTGGTCTGCAAAGGACTGTCAGGGCAGGTATATCACGTACACTGCGCAATGGGTAAACCTGCTGACGGGTGCCAAGCATGGAATGTGTGGCTCTGCAGAGGAGTTGGTGACACCGCCACGACTTGCAGGCAGGCCTGCTGCCACCTCCTCTACTCCTCCTACTCCATCCTCTTCGCTAACCTCCTCGGCTGAGTCCTCTTCTGCTGCTGCGTCTTGCTCCACATCAACTGCACAAACCCAGCTCCCCAGGGGCTATTCCACATCCCGGATACGACAATGTCACGCCGTCTTGGGGTTGACTTGCCTGAAAGCAGAGAGTCACACCGGACCAGCACTCCTGTCCGCCCTGAACACACAGGGTGATCAGTGACTGACTCTGCACCAACTGGAGATCGGCAAAGTGGTATGTGACAACGGAAGCACATTAAATTTGGGCAAGTTGACAGATGTGCCATGCATGGCACATGTGTGTAATCTGATCGTACAACGCTTTGTGCATAAGTACCCAGGCTTACAGGACGTCCTCAAGCAGGCCAGGAAGGTGTGTGGCCATTTCAGGCGTTACTACACGGCCATGGCGCACTTTTCAGACATTTAGCAGCAAAACAACATGCCAGTGAGGCGCTTGATTTGCGACAGCCCGACACGTTGGAATTTAACAATCCTAATGTTTGACCGCCTGCTCCAACAAGAAAAAGCAGTCAACGAGTATTTGTATGACCGGAATGCAAGGACAGCCTCTGCGGAGCTGGGAATTTTTTTGCCTCGTTACTGGACGCTCATGCACAATGCCTGTAGGCTCATGCGTCCTTTTGAGGAGGTGACAAACCTAGTCAGTCGCACCGAAGGCACCACCAGCGACATCTTCCCATTTTTTTTTCATCCTGGAACGTGCCCTGCGAAGAGTGCTGGATCAGGCCGTAGGATGAGCGTGAAGAGGAAGAGTTGTGGTCACCATCATCACCACCAGAAACAGCCTTATCAGCATCACTTGCTGGACCTGCGGCAACACTAGAAGAGGAGTCTGAGGAAGAGGAGTCAGAGGAGGAATGTGGCTTTGAGGAGAAGGAAGACCAACGACAGCAGGCATCCCAGGGTGCTCGTTGTCACCTATCTGGTACCCATGGTGTTGTACGTGGCTGGGGGGAACAGACCTTTAGTGAGATCAGTGAGGACGAGGAGCGGGACATGAGGAGCTCGGCATCCAACCTTGTGCAAATGGGGTCTTTCATGCTGTCGTGCCTGTTGAGGGACCCTCATATAAAAAGGCTGAAGGCGAACGACCTGTACTGGGTGGCCACGCTACTAGACCCCCGGTATAAGCAGAAAGTGCCTGAAATGTTACCGAATTACCGGAAGTCAGAAAGGATGCAGCAGTTCCAAAATAAATTAAAAAGTATGCTTTACACAGCGTATATGGGTAATGTCACAGCACAACGGGAATCTAACAGGGGAAGAGGTGAAAGTAATCCTCCTCCTACCATGACCATGCCGGCAAGGACAGGACGCTTTACAGACGTGTTGTTGATGGAGGACATGCAGAGCTTTTTAAGTCCTACGCATCGCCACAGCCCTTCAGGGTCCACCCTCAGAGAACGACTCGATCGACAGGTAGCAGACTACCTCGCCTTAACTGCAGATATCGGCACTCTGAGGAGCGATGAACCCCTTGACTACTGAGTGTGCAGGTTTGACCTGTGGCCTGAGCTATCCCAATTTGCGATAGAACTTCTGGCCTGCCCTGCTTCAAGTGTCCTGTCAGAAAGGACCTTCAGTGCAGCAGGAGGTATTGTCACTGAGAAGTCGCCTAGGTCAAAAAAGTCTAGATTACCTCACCTTTATTAAGATGAATGAGGGATGGATCCTGAAGGGACTGACAGTGGGCGATACATTCGACTAAAAAAGGCCTGATGAGATGAGCTACCTTGGGCTAAAAATGGTCCACACGCTGCTGTATTTTATCTCTGAATGCCGGATGACTTGCGTGACTTATCCGCCACCAACTAGGGTTCAAGCCGCAATGTTTTAGGGCACTTTCTGCCTGGGAAACATCAATTTTTTGGGCCACTACTACAGCAGCAGCTGCAACAATACCTAATTTGTCAGGCATGTGTTCATGCCTAATTTTTCTGGCCTCTGGTGCTGCACTGTGGCTGCAAATTTTTTTTAAAAAAAGACACATACATGTGTCAATTCCCCTTCGTGATTGTTACCTTGTTGTGGTGAAGGGGCTTGCGTATCACAATGAAGCGACCACCTCTATGAGTGTGTTGGCAATGGCAATGTTGGCACACCCCAGATGATAAGGTCGTTGCTTCATTGTGAACAGACCAAAAGCGATCGGCTGGATGATTTTGCATAGAAAAAACATTAATTTTCTTTGTGATCATCTAAGGTGATCATTAAAGCCTACTAGGCCAACAATGGGCCCACACTGCAGAATCATTGTTTTCTGGGTCATTTAACTATCACTACCTTAGCACGACCATGGGCTTTGAAAAAACCCCATCGCCTGCAATCTCCCAAACTTGCGCACGAGCACAGTCATCACTACACCAAGATTGACGCATAGAGGAATAAAATGTATGTCATAAGTGTGTCAACTATTGACAATTCTTTGCGGTTGTCCAAAATCTATTCCATACACGTCCCCTGATAGGGGACGTAACAGGGATTAAACTGATAGGAATAGTACTACTTAACACACCACTCATATCTGGTGGCACAGTACATTGCACGCGCAGTGCCCCAAATTGGAAGTAGGAGGACCAATCAAGCATCTTTTTCCATCTTCCTGCTCCTAAAATCTATTCCATACATGTCCTCTGATAGGGGATGTACCAGGGATTAAACTGATAGGAATAGTACTACTTAAACACACCACTCATATCTGGTGGCACAGTAGAGTGCAAGCCGTACGCACAGTGCCCCAAATTGGAAGTAAGAGGACCGACCAAGCAACTTTTTCCATCTCCCGGTTCCTAAAATCTATTCCATACACCGGCCCCTGATAGGGGACAAAACAAAGATTAAACTGGTAAGAACTGATTTTTTTAATAAAAAAAAAAAAGAGGACAGTCTCTGCGAAGCTGGGTATTTTTGGGCCGTGTTACTGAACGCTCATGCACAATGGCTGTAGGCTCATGCGTCCTTTTGCGGAGGTGACAAACCTGGTCAGTCAAACCCAAGGCAACATCATCGACCTCATCCCATATGCGTTTTTTCTGGAGCGTGCCCTGCGAAGAGTGCTTGACTAAGGCCGTAGATGAGCATGAAGAGGAAGAGTTGTGGTCACCATCACCACCAGAAGCAGCCTTGTCGTCGTCAATGCTGAACCTGCGGCAATGCAGAGAGAGGAGTCTGAAGAAGAGGAGTCAGAGGAGGAAGGTGGCTTTGAGGAGGTGGAAGACCAAATACAGCAGGCGTCCCAGGGGGCTTGTTGTCACCTTTCGGGGACCCTTGGTGTTGTATGTGGCTGAGTGGAGGAAGAGACCTTCAATGACATCAGTGAGGACAAGGAACGGGACATGGCTAGCTTGGTATCCAACCTTGTGCAAATGGGGAGTTTGCGGTTGTGCAAATGGACTGTTTGCGGTGCGTTAAACGGGGAGTTTGGTCTGTCACTGTGAAGCGGGAGTAACCCTTACACTACCTAATCGATACAACATCATACCTGATGATATACACACACTGGATGTTTTAAAGCACGTTATTCCAAACAATTTAGGAATGTTAGGTGATTTATGCCCTTTATGTAGTAAAACCCGACTCTGCGTCAACTATGTAATTTTCCATGGGAGTTTTGCCATGGATCCCCCTCCGGCTGTCCCACAGAATGTTGTTCCCAGCCACCACTACTTTTCGAGGTGAGCCATCCTTTCCCTGCTCAACCAAGTGGGGGGACAAAATCAGATGTGCACTGCGCAACGCCATCTGTGGAAAGGTCCACCTAACTATGGATACTTGGACCAGTCAGTAAGCACGGTCAGGAACGTTATATCTCCCTAACAGCACACTGGGTAAATGCAGAGGCGGCTGGGCCTGAGGCAGATAGCAGTTTGGCGCAGGTCCTTCCACCACTGAGGATTGCAGGGCACTTCAGTTTGCCTCCTGTTGCTTCCTCTTCCTACTCCGCTTTCTCATCCTCTACCGGCTCCTCATCCGTTCAACGTAACTGTAATGTCTTCTCTTCAGTAACCATTGCATAGTTTTTGTTAATCTGTGTTCATATGTGTGCCTACAGCGCAATCTAGTGACCTTTAGCTGTAAGCGCATTGTCTGCCTTGTTATAAACTATGCATATTCATTAGGTCACCTGACTTCCTGCTCGCAGGGCTTTGTGGGATAGAGACAGGCTCCTTCTTCCATTTTCCTTCACCTCTTGGAAGGAGCAGCTGCACATTATGTGTCTCTTTAATAAAGCATCGTCGGTAAGGGATTATTTAATGTTTTCTTATAAGCTTTGTGTACATTGTGCTGTACATTCAGTTCTTGTATTTAAATTTTTTCTTATAGTTTACCTTATCTACTGCCGGTTAATAAAACTACAGATTACAGAAACAAGTCTTAACTTATTAACTAGTAGAATGGTGATATCTGCCTGTTGAACTGCATATAGACTCCGGGGGTACAGGACAGTAAGACCTTCACCACCAACTTCAGCACAGCCAGGGGTAAACCACAGTAGGCAGTTTTTAAACTTATCGGTTTGGGGGACAAACCCCACACTGCGCAGGAACTGTGGACGGGCATGGAACAACAGACCGATGAGTGGTTGGTGCCAGTGCGCCTCAAGCCCGGCCTCGTGGTGTGCGATAATAATCGTAGAAGCTCTGGGACTAGCCGGTTTGACGCACATCCCTTGCCTGGTACATGCTGATTTTGGTGGTGCAGAGGTTCCTTAAAAATTACCCCGATATGTCAGAGCTGCTGGCAAAAGTGCAGGCCGTTTGTGCGCGCTTTCGGTGTTCTCACCCTGCTGCTGCTCGCCTGTCAGCACCGCAGCATAACTTCGACCTTCCCGCTCACCGCCTCATATGCGACGTGCCCACAAGGTGGAACTCAACCTTGCACATGCTGGTCAGACTGTGCGAGCAGCAGCAGGCGATAGTGGAGTTTCAGCTGCAGCACACACGGGTGAGTAGCTCTGCGGAACAGTACCACTTCCCCACCAATGACTGGACCTCCATGCGAGACCTGTGTTCCTTGTTACGCTATTTTGAGTACTCCACCAACATGGCCAGTGCCGATAATGCCGTTCTCAGCGTTGCTATCCTACTTCTTGAAAAAACACTTCGGGTGATGATGGAAGAGGATGTGGCACAGAAGGAGGAGGAGGAAGAGGGATAATTTCATATGGTTTCCGTCCAGTCATTCACAAGTGGCTCAGAGGGCGGATTCCTGCACCCACAAACACCAGGTACACAATTGTCCAGCCAGGGCACAGTTCTGGAGGATTATGAGGTGGAGGATGAGGAGATGGAGGAGGAACCTTGTTCACAGCAGGGTGGCACCCAAGCCAGCTCATGGCTATCACTTGTGTGTGGCTGGGGGGATACAGAGGACACAGACGATACACCTCCCACAGAAGACAGCTTTTCGTTGCCTCTGAGCAGCCAAGCACACATGAGCGATTACATGCTGCAGTGTCTCCGCAACGACCGCCGAGTTGCCCACATTCTAACTTGTGCTGATTACTGGGGGCCACACTGCTGGATCCCCATTACAAGGACAACGTACCGTCCTTAATTCCGTCACTGGAGCGTGATCATAAGATGCACGAGTACAAGCGCACGCTGGTAGATGAGCTGCAAGTGACATTCCCACCAGACAGCGGGGGCACAGTGGAAGCACAAGGCGAAGGCAGAGGAGGAGGAAGAGGTCGCCAACGCAGCTGGGGCACCACCAGCACCTCAGAAGGCAGGGTTAGCATGACCGAAATGTGGAAAAGCTTTGTCAGCACGCCACAACAACCAGCACCACCAGCTGATATGGAACGTCTTAGCAGGAGGCAGAATTTTACCAACATGGTGGTGCAGTATGTGTGCACACGCCTACACGTAGTGAATGACGGGTCTGCCCCCTTCAACTTCTGGGTCTCCAAATTGGGCACATTGCCTGAGCTTGCCCTTTACGCCTTGGAGGAGCTGGGGGCGTTATCACAGACAAGCGCAGCCGCCTCTCTACAGCCAATGTGGACATGCTCACGTTCATTAAAATGAACCAGGCATGGATCCCATAAGACTTGTCTGTACCTTGTGCAGAATAGACATGTATACCGGCCTTACCCAGCCATTATTATACTACAATGCAATTGCTCATTGTTGTATTTTTGATATTTCCTACTCTTTTGAGGTGTACCCTAATAAAAAAATTATAATATTAAAAACCAAAAACCAGTGTTGGCTACCTCGTCCTCCTCCACCGCTGCTTCCACCTCCACTGCTACGTCCTCAGCCTCCTCAACCTCCTATTCTATATGGACCTCCACCTCTTACATCAAGATTTTTATTTTATTTTTTGTACGTATTTTATTTTATGTCATTTTACTAATTTGTCAGGTGAAATTCACAAATTTTTGGCTGTGATATACCCCTGTTCTACCTAGTAGACAGGTTCATAAATTTCACAAATTTTTCTGTTACATTCTTGGGTGACATTTTAAAATGTTTGCAGTGAATAAATCCCTGCTCTGCATAGGTGACAGGGACTGACATTTTTAAAAATCATCTGTTCCATTGGTGGGTGACATTAACCCATTTCTGGTGATGAAAATCCCCAGCTCTGCATAGGTGACAGGGACTTAAAGAGGACCTTTCACCAGGAAAAAGTATGTAAACTGACTCAGGCTATCAGCTGAGCGCTGCGATTGGCTCTACACGTCGGTATAGTCAGTTTATATACTTTTTTCTGATGAAAGGTCCTCTTTAAATTTCTAAAATTTGTCTTTAATTGGCCCTTTCCTTCGATCCTTCTGCTTGAATTATTTGTCCCTCATTTCAGCTTGATCACATTGCAGCCATTGACCTCCCTTGGATGTGGTATCCCTTTCTCACGCTCCCTCTCTGGCGTGGAACCCTGATTCGCTGCTAACCGTGATCAACATGGTAGGCGCAGAAAAGAACATCGGAAGTTGATAGAACAGATATCCAATTGGATCATGGACATCACGGGGACGTGCGACATAATGGAGCAGTATGTGTGCAAATGCCTACATGTACTCACTGATGGGTCTGCCCCCTTCAACTTCTGGGTCTACAAATTGGGCATATGGCCTGAGCTTGCCCTTTACGCCTTGGAGGTGCTGGTCTGCCCTGCAGCCAGTGTATTGTCTGAACTTTTTTTAGCACGGCTGGAGGGGGATATAACAGGTTATATTTCCCAATGTTTTGGGAATTTAAACAAAAAAATAAAAAATAAAAACCAAAAAGCAGTGTAGGCTACCTCCTCATCCTCCACCGCCGCTTCCACCTACACCGCCACATCCACCGCTTCCTCAACCTCTGTAACAATGGCAGCTGGCAGCCCCCAGCATGCAGCGCATCCTGCTGTGTACCTCAGTCGAACTGCACACAAGGCTCCTCCTCTCCGCTGCAGGCTCCGGACCCGCTTTCCTGCACTGTCGCAGGCGGCGACGTCTTCAGTTGCACCTTGTAGGAGCCGCACGCATCCTGTTTCTTTAACTATTTAAGGACATAACCTTATTTCACCTTAAGGACGAGGCCATTTATTGCAAATCTGACCAGAGTCACGTTAAGAGGTGATAACTTTGTAAAAAATTGCAAATTTCCAAGTTTCAATTTCTCTACTTCTATAATACATAGTAATACCTCCAAAAATAGTTATTACTTTACACTCCCCATATGTCTACTTCATGTTTGGATCATTTAGGGAATGATATTTTATGTTTTGGGGATGTTACAAGACTTAGAAGTTTAGAAGCAAATCTTGAAATTTTTCAGAAATTAAAAAAAAAATTTTTTAGGGACCAGTTCAGGTCTGAAGTTACTTTGCAAGGCTTCTATAATAGAAACAATGCAAAAATTACCACATTCTAGAAACTAAACCCCCCAAGGTATTCAAATCTGATTTTACAAACTTTGTTAACCCTAAGGTGTTCCACAAGAATTAATGGAAAATAGAGATTCAATTTCAAAATTTCACTTTTTTGGCAGATTTTCCATTTTTATATTTTTTATTTTTTACAAAGCAAGGGATAACAGCCAAACCAAACTCAGTATTTATGGCCCTGATTCTGTAGTTTACAGAAACACCCAATATGTGGTCGTAAACCGCTGTACGGTAACACAGCAGGGCGCAGAAGGAAAGGAATGCCATATGGTTTTTGAAAGGCAGATTTTGCTGGACTGTTTTTTTTTACACCATGTCCCATTTGAAGCCCCCCTGATGCACTCCTAGAGTAGAAACCCCAAAAAAGTGACCCCATTTTAGAAACTACGGGATAGGGTGGAAGTTTTTTTGGTACTAGTTTAGGGTACATATGATTTTTGGTTGCTCTATATTACATTTTTTGTGAGGCAAGGTAACAAGAAATAGATGCATTGGCAAAGTTTTTTTATTTTTTTTACGGTATTCACCGTAAGGGGTTTTTATTTTTTATTTTTTGTTATTTACAACATTCATCTGACAGGTTAGATCATGTGGTATTTTTATAGACCAGGTTGTCACAGACGCGGCTATACCTAATATGTATACTTTTTTATTTATTTATGTAAGTTTTACACAATATCATTTTTGAAACAAAAAAAATAATCATGTTTTAGTGTCTCCATATTCTGAGAGCCATAGTTTTTTCAGTTTTTGGGCGATTATCTTAAGTAGGGTCTAATTTTTTTGCGGGATGAGATGACGGTTTGATTGGCACTATTTTGGGGTGCATATGACTTTGATCGCTTGCTATTACACTTTTTGTGATGTATGATTAATTTTTTACGGTGTTCATCTGAGGGGTTAGGTCATGTGATATGTTTCTAGAGACAGTCGATACGAACGCGGCGATACCTAATATGTATACTTTTTTCCCTCCTATTTTACCAATTTTTTTAAACTTTATTTGGGGAAAATGGCGTTTTTGTTTATTTTTACTTGAAACGTAATTTTTTTGGGGGGAAAACTTTATTTTGTAAACTTTTTTTCACTTTTTTTTTGTCCCATATTGGGACAATTTACGATGCATTCCAATACTTCTGTATTGGATTGCATTGGCTGTATGTGTGTATTACTCATACAGCTTCCGGCCTGGCACGTCACAGGAAGGCAGCGGTGATGCCTCAGGAAGGCATCGCACTGCCTTCCATGCCATCGGGTCCCACCTACAGCCGCATGGGGACCCGATGGCATAGCCGCCCGCTGGATAAGGTAAAACCGCAAACCTGAATTGACCTGCGGTTTGTGGCGATCGCCGATGCGGGGGGGTCATTTGACTGAATGATTTCAGCGGACATCCTGTTGCGATTAACCCCCGCTGCGCCGCAATGCCGTTTTAAAATTAGGACGTACCGGTAAGTCCTTGGTCCTTAAGGACTCGGCAAACATGGCGTACCGGTACGTCCTAAGTCCCTAAGGGGTTAAACTCCAAGTCGGGGTACTACATTCTGAAAAACATATCTTTCTATGTCCTGCCGGATTCAACGGACACAGTGATTCTGGGATTGCCCTGGCTACAGCAGCATTCTCACATCTTAAACTGGCATACAGGGGATATTCTCAGCTGGGGTACTCAGTTCATTCTTCCTGTCTGTTGGTGGTTCGCCCATTGTCTCCTCGTCCAGTGCCTATTAAACTGTCTTGTCTGCCTCCGCAATATGTGGCATATGAGTTTGTTTTCTGTAAGAGGAGGGCTGAGACTTTACCACCTCATTGGTCTTATGACTGCCCGATCGATCTTCTACCTGGGGCTTCTCCACCTCGCGGAAGGGTTTATCCGTTATCTCTACCAGAAACTCAGGCTCTGGCCGAGTATGTTAAGGAAAACCCCAGAGGGGATTTATCCGAAAGTCTGCCTCTCCGGCGGCAAGAAAGACGTGGCCAAGAAAGACGGGTCACTCCGTCCGTGCATAGATTATCGTGGGCTGAACAGGATCATGGTCAAGAACAAGTACCCTCTGCCTCTGATTTCTGAACTGTTCGACCTTATCCGAGGCGCCCAGATATTTTCCAAGTTGGATCTGCATGGTGCGTATAACCTGATCCGAATCCATGAAGGCGATGAGTGGAAGATGACGTTCAATACCCATGATAGCCACTATGAGTACCTGGTCATGCCGTTCGGCCTATGCAACGCTCCGGCAGTTTTTCAAGAATTTGTGAACGATATCTTCCGGGACCTGTTGTACAACTGTGTAGTGGTGTATCTTGATGATATTCTCATCTATTCCCCGACTTGACCACTCACCGGAAGCAAGTGCGCCTTGTTTTGCAGCAATTACGGGAGAATGGTCTGTGTGCTAAGCTCAAAAAATGTGTCTTTGATCAGTCCACCTTACCCTTCCTGGGATTCATTGTTTCATGCTCTGGTCTACAAATGGACCCCGACAATGTCTCAGCTGTCCTGAACTGACCTCCTCCTCAAGGTCTCTGTGCCATTTAAAAGGTTCCTGGAGTTTGCCAACTTCTATAGACAGTTCATCCCAAACTTCTCTTCCCACACAGCTCCTATTTCTGCTCTGACGAAGAAAGGGGTGGATGCAAAGAAGTGGACCCCTGAAGCTGAGTCTGCTTTCCTGCATCTTAAAGACTGCTTTGCCGCTTCTCCTGTTCTCTGTCATCCAGATCCCTCCAAACAGTTCTTCCTTGAAGTGGATGCTTCCTCTATTGGAGCAGGTGCTGTCCTGCTACAGAAGAACTCCAAAGAGAGATTTGTCTCGTGTGGTTTCTTCTCCAAGCTCTTCTCTTCTAAGGAAATAAACTATTCCATCGGTGATAGAGAGCTGCTGGCTATCAAGATGGCCTTGGAAGAATGGAGATACCTTCTGGAGGGGGCTCTGCATCCTGTGGTGATATACACTGATCACAAGAATCTGACATATCTACAGTCTGCACAGCATCTAAATCAACGTCAGGCTCGATGGGCACTTTTCTTTGCCAGATTCAATTTTCTTCTGCATTTCCGACCGCCTGATAAAATGTAAATGCACTTTCCCGTTCTTTCGACCCAGCGGTTCAGATTGAAGAACCTCAACATATTATAGAATTGTCTTGTCTGATTTCTGTGGCGCCACTCCGCGTGAGAGATATTCCTCCGGGGAAGATCTTCGTTCTACAGGCCAAGAGGAGGAAAATTCTTTCATGGGGACATTGCTCCAAGTATGCTGGTCACCCTGGGATGCGTAAGACCCTTGATTTGCTGTCCCGTCACTGTTGGTGGCCGAACCTACCAAGATGTCCGGGAGTTTATGTCTGCCTGTACTTCCTGTGCCTGCAACAAGGCTTACCGAACAAAACCCACGGGCTTGCTACTACAGTTACCCATTCCTGAAGTCCCCTGGCAGCATATCGCTATGGACTTTATCACAGATCTCCCGTCCTCTGCTGGCTGTTCCGTAATCTGGGTAGTGGTAGACAGATTTTCCAAGATGGCACATTTTTATTCCGCTTCCTGGATTGCCTTCTGCTAATTGATTGGCCGGTCTGTTTATAGAACACATCTTCCGCCTTCATGATCTACCTCTGCACATTGTGTCTGATTGCGGGGTACAATTCACTTCCAAATTCTGGCGAGCGCTCTGTGAGCTACTTGAGTTCAAGTTAGATTTCTCTTCTGGTTACCATCCTCAGTCTAATGAGCAAGTTGAACGAATTAACCAGATCTTGGAGAACTACCTACGTCACTTTGTCTCTGCTCAGCATGATGACTGGGTTCGGCACCTGCCTTGCACATAATTCTCTTACAACAGCCATTCCGAAGAATCTACAGGCTCTTCTCCCTTCCATATAGTGTATGGACTTCATCCCCGTGCTCCTTTATCCCTGTCTGCATCTTCTGAGGTACCAGCTGCTAATTCTTTGTTCAGAGACTTCCTCAGCATCTGGAGACAGACTAAGGACTCTATCTCTCAGGCAGTTACCCATATGAAGAAGAATGCAGATACCAGACGTAGACCACATCCTCAGTTCTCTCCTGGCAACAAAGTCTGGCTTTCCTCCCGGAACATCTGCATGAAGGTACCCTGTTACAAATTTGCTCCCCAGTTTCTGGGCCCATTTGAGATCCTAGAGCACATCAACCCTGTTTCCTACAAACTTCGGTTGCCTCCTACCCTCCGGATTCCAAACTCCTTCCATGCATCTCTCCCGAAACCATTGGTCCTCAACTCCTTTTCCAGAACCCCCTCCACCACTACTTCCATTCCTAATGGCGAAGAATCTGAATTTGAAGTACAGAACACCCTCGATTTCAAGGTAGTTGGTGGCAAGAGGTACTTCCTTGTAGACTGGAAGATCTATGGTCCTGCGGAACGTTCCTGGGAGCCGGAGGAGAATGTACATGCTACGAATCTTCTCAAAAGATTTTTTCACCACATCAGGACCAAGAAGGGGAATGAGAGGGGGGATACTGTAACAATGGCAGCTGGCAGCCGCCAGAGTGCAGCGCATCCTGCTGTGTACCTCAATTGAACTGCACATAAGGCTCCTCTTCTCCGTCGCAGGTGGTGACGACTTCAGTTGCATCTTGTAGGAGCCGCACGTGTCCTGTTTCTTTAAGGGTTCATGTACGCCCCTGATTATGCCTTCTCTCCAATCCCGGCCAGGCACCACCTTTATAAGGGTGCTTCCCCCTTCCTGTGATACCTGAGCAATATTGTAGTTCTCTATAGCGAAGGTTCCAGCTTGTAGTTCCTGTGTTGTCATCCCCTGATGCCGACATTAGCCTGTATCCTGACCTAGACTCTGCCTGATCCTCCTGCACCTCTCTGCTCTCAAGTGTATGATTCGGATTGTCGACCACGCCTCTGTCTGCTGTTCAGCTTGTTACACCTGCTGCACCTGAGCTATTCAGCTCTGCTGTTCTAACACCTCCAGTTCTGCTTAATTACTAACTCAGCTCTGCTTCATCTGTCTTTGCTGCTGCGCATCTTCCATCCAGAAACAGCTCCCTCCACCTGCCTGTATCCCTAGTGCTTGCACCGGGGCATTCTGCTCGGCCAGCTGCCACTTAACCGGGACCACTCTTGCGGTAGCGACCTGGTGTCTCCCTTGCAGCTAAGAACAGCTTCCGCATCTTGGAGCGGGATAAAGGGTGAAGACCAGGGGGAACACTTAGATTCCGCTCCCAAGTTTGGCCCAAAGCCAAACCAGTAAGTGGCACAGCGGGTCCACACCAGTTGGAGTGTTACAACCTCCTACTCCATATGGACCTCGTCCTCCAAGATCAAGATTATTTTTATTTTTACGTATTTTATGTTATTTTAAGTCATTTCACCATCCACATTTGTTTGCAGAGCATTGCCATGCTCTTAACCACATTTTGCTTGCTAATCATCAAAAGTGCTGGATTGTGCGCCTATTTGTATAACCATCTAAATTGCTATATCCTGTGGATATTTATGCATATAGTATGCCTAGATGAGTTACGTGACTTCCCTGGTTTTATAATTAGATTCCATAATCCCTCTTTGTGTTAAAGCCTGTGACTGAGAATTCTAATGTTTCTCTTCATAATGTGTCTAGGGACAGGAACTTTATAGTATACAGTATAATCCTAATTTCCAATTATAAAAAAGATATATATATATATATATATATATATATATATCATAATAGAATTTGTTGACTCACCAAACACAGTTCTAGCTGGCACCGACTCCCTGTTCAGCCAGAATGACACTTGGGACAAGATAACTGTCATTATGCATGGTAGGTATGTTTGAATGACAAAGTATCCAATCTTACGCTTTAAGTGGAAGTGTGTTGTCATAACAATGTATTCACCTAAGAGGCAAAAATAAAAATAACTAATAAAAGTAATTATGATATATACAATATGTTATGTCAAACAAAACAAAGTAAAAGATACAGATGGTCGTACAAACAAGATTGAAAGCATCAATACACAACTCTCTGTTCTGTACCAAAATGTATTTTACTAGATATTATTAAAGGCTATGTACATTTTGAAATGGAAAATGAAAACATTATTTTCTTTTACATATGGTATTTGCTAAAGTTGCATTATGTTTCAGATTGCAATCTTCATTCATTCATTCATTGATTCTTTCATTCTAAACTGCTCCTAATTTCAGAGTTTTCTCAGCCGTGTATGTATTTTCCTTTCTACAAACCCCCTTCTGCTGACAGACATTGAAGCTGAGGAGTGTGTGCTTTCCTCCTCCATACCACAGCACCAACTGCCATGTGTGCTCTATTCTCTTTATACACAATGACATAGCCTGTGTGATTCATCCCCTTCCCATGTGTGCTTTGCCCCAATCTAAACACCTCTGTTTCAGTACAACTTATGTGATCTGTATGTCCTAAATGCTTGGCTTTTCTCTGTTTCCATAGCCTGATCCACCATGTACATCCTCCTCTTGCTCCCTGCTGCTATCAGGAAAGAAGAGGAGAGCAGAGAGACTCAACACAGCTCAGTACAGCATTCTATCAGATCTATGCTATAAGCACTAGAACAACAACTGTTTGAGAAAGTCAAGCAGACTAGCATAACAATTATTATTATTTTATTTTTTTATGAAGAATATTTAGAAAGTTACACGATTTTGCATTTAGGAAGCAACTGAACATAGTCCTAGCACTTTACAAATCACTAGTCAGACCACACATGGAGTACTGTGTACACTTCTGGGCTCCTGTGAACAAGGCAGACATAGCAGAGCTGGATAGGGTTCAGAGGAGGGCAACTAAAGTAATTACGGGAATGAAGGAATTACAGTACCCGGAAAGATGATCAATATTAGGGTTATTCACTCTAGAAAAAAGACAACTGAGGGGATATTTTATTACTATGTATAAATATATCAGGGGTCAGTACAGAGATCTATCCCATCATCTATTTATCCCCAGGACTGTGATAAGGGGACATCCTCTGCGCCTCTAGGAAAGAAGGTTTGTACACAAACATAGAAGAGGATTCATTTTTATTTTATTTTTTACTTATTTTTATTGGTTTCAAGACAACTATCAAGAGGAGCATACATCACTTGCACAAAAAGATGCAAACCATTTTCATATGATACAGCATCTATTGTCAATATGTCCTGAATATTTTTTTTTTTTTTTAAACTTCCTCAATGACATAACAGATTCCCTCCCCAACCCCCCCAACATCCCTATTTGCCATCTGATAGATATAACAATAGTTTGTAGTATTTTTATTTATTCCACATTGAGGTGGCAGTGACACAATCTAAATATCTCGTATTTGTAGCTTTCCCAATGTGCTCTTTAATTGGGCATTTGGGTACCATTTTGTATGCTGGAATGGAGACATTAACTCTCCGATTTCCCCCTCCGCTAGATTAGTTTCAATAAACTTTCTCCATTTTTTAATGAACTTGGCTGTCGACTGTTCTTTGTGTCGTTCTAGCTCCAGTCTCTCCATGTATAACATTTGCCTCATGGTTCCAATTACCTCATCCCATGTGGGGATATCTTTTTGTAGCCAATGTCTTAAAATGGATTTCTTAACCCCTTCTCAGCCACCCCTACCCCCATTTCGTCAGCTTGGTTTAATGGAATACCTTGAAAAATGCATTGTTGTGGGTTGAGTGCCACTTCCACTCCGCATACGGGCCGAATATGTGTAATAGCTTGAGTCCAAATAGGCTGTATGTTCGGGCAATCCCACAGACCATGTAAGAGTCCTGCTCTAGCTAATGAACATTTAGGGCAATGTCTTAAATAATGAACTGGCGCATCCCGGTATGTCAGGTCAAAAGCATAAGTAGTCTTATGCATGATTCTCAGTTGGGTTTCCCTCCATTGTTCGTTATATAGCTTTACGAATGTGTTTGAAACTGTTCCAATTTAATTTTGCGAGGTGCAGTACATTTAATTCCCTTTTCCCAGGTAGAAAAAGTTCTTGCAACAAGCCCCAAAGTTTGTGTATCGTGGAGCTTGCGGTACAAGTCTGATAAAGGGAGTATGGATTTGTTTAGACCCAGTAAGGCTCCAAACCAAGCCAGTCTGTCTGGATCTCCCAACTTCTCCGCCTGTGCCTTGCAGTAGGAGCGTACCTGGTAAAAGGGAAGGAAATGGGACGAGGTAGCCCCGTACTTGGTACGGAAGTCTTCCCATGACATTATATTCTGTTTTGTGCTGTCTAGAATATCCTGTAGAGTTGTGATGCCTCTTTGTTTCCCTTCCGGGTTAAAGGGATAAAGTTGGGAGCGATGTGAGAATGGTCTATTGAAATTGGACAGTAGCTTGCCTGCCTTGTTCCCATATCTAAATAGCTCCACTTTCTTACGTTCCCCAAACCACTTAGCTTTCCTTTCCATGCAGTAATCAAAAGTATGCTTGTCTGTCATCCAAAGTAATTTATTGGCTTCCGTGGGGTCATGTACATAGGTCGTGTATGCTTCCCTTAGGACTTTGACAGCTTCTTCATATTTGTTATTTACATATTTTTTCTTCCCTGTTGAGTAGGCTATAATATGTCCCCTCAATACCGCTTTAGCCACATCCCAGAACAGGCTAGGGTCCTGTTTATGGGGCTTGTTATCCTGAGAAAACACCCACCACCACCCCCTTAGTCTATCTACAAATTCTTCATCCCTCATAAGGTGATGCGGCAACCGCCATATATAGTCTGTACCCTGTCTGTGTCTGGCACGGTAGCTTGAGGACTTTCGGTAGAAGGTCTGGGGAAGACAGAAAGTAATCTAGTCTTGACAACGAAGAGTGGACATGTGAAAAGTGGGAGTATTCCCTTTCTGCCTGATGAATATGTCTCCAGACATCGATCAGTCCTGTGGTTTGAAGATTGGAAAAAAAGAAATAGAGTGTGTGCCCTCTTCGGTTTAGGACACAGTCTAGGGGATAGGTGGCGTCTATCCTCCCTCTCATCATGAACTCTATTACAATCACCTGCTATCACCAATTAACCCTTCCCTTCTAGTAGTATTGCTGTCTCTAATCTATGGTACAAACCTTGTTGGGCAGTGTTGGGTGCGTAGATATTGTATATTGTAAGAGGTCCCGACGGTGAGTCTAGTAGTATTTTTATTAGTCTTCCTTCACTATCTGAGGTTGCACCACACTGTAGGTTTCGATGTAATAAGACAATGACCCCTGCCTTATTCCCCACAGAGGAGGAACCGAGCACCTGACCCACCCAAAGCTTACAGAGTCTCCAAAAGTCCCACTCCTCGAGGTGAGTCTCCTGCAGAAGAGCAACGTCGACTTTAAGTTTTTTGAGATGTTTCAAAACCGACATGCGTTTGAATTGAGAATGCAGCCCCTTCACATTCCAAGTGGCTATTCTCATGTTATGTCCGCTGCCCAGATCTCCGCAAGAGACTCACCCCAAAGAAAAGGGTCTAGCCCGTGAGAACCCGTGTGTGGTTCAGCTACCTCAATGTGGAATAAAGTCACACTTACCTTCCCGCCCACCCTCCCCCCATGAACAGAATGCCCCATATGTCTAAACACAACGTAAGTATCCCATTTTTAGACTTCAAAATTTTCACACATTGTTGGGTATAGCCGTTTCAAACAGAGAAACATTTAGCCCCGTCGTCCCCTCGCCCCTTATGGTAAAATAAGAAAACACAACCTCCCCACTATAACCATAAGTGATTTATACAATGGGCCACCAAAAGCTGCGGCCTCCTGCCCGCTAAAGACAAAGCCCCCCTTGTGAAATTAGCAGCTGTATAACAGCCCTATCAAAGCATAAACAACATGGAGATTTAACGTATGACCCCTGCAATTCTCACGTGTCCCATCTTAAATGGAGTCTTCTGTCAGTCCCAATCTGATCCCTGGCTCAGGAACTGCGCATCTGCAGACCTGTCAGCTCCATTGGGTGGTCTCGGAGATCCGCGGCGTCCCGGCGTCTTTTCCCTTCTTCCTCTACCTGAGAAAGGGATCCACTGCGAATGGCTGGGCTGAGATGTGAGCATATCATTCTCTACCTCTAGGGCCTCCGATGCTTCCTTAGGGGTTAAAAAAAGTCTCTATACATCCATCTGCGCGATAAACTCGCAGCATCGCAGGATAGAGTAGAGCAAACTTGGTTTTCTTTTTTTACTAGTGTGGGGCAGATAGATGAGAAAGCGCTCCTGCGCCTGGTGACATCAGCCGAATAGTCGCTGAACAACAACAGCTTATGACCCCTCACTGTCAGGGGATGAGTGATGCGTCTATACTTGTTTAAGATCGCTTCTTTAGCGGCGTAATTCAGATACTTGACAATGACAGATCTTGGTCTGGGCGATCCCAATTCTTGTTCAGGATATCTCTGGGGTCCCAGTCTATGGGTGTGTTCCACTATAAAATCGCTTTGCAGTCCCAGGGCCTGCGGTATCTCTGTTGCACAAATCTGCGGCAATTGGTTTGAAGAGACCTATTCTGGCAGGCCTACGATCCTGAGGTTGCTCCTTGTGGAGCAATTCTCCAGGTCATCCACCTTTTCTTTCAGTGCCTGGTTCATGCGGAGTACTTCTTGGATCTGAACATGTCTCTTTTCCAAATCTTCCTCTGCTAGCCTAAACCTCTGCTCAAGTTCGGTGATCTGTGAGGCATACCTGTGCACTTCAGTTTGGAGCTGTTGGAGCGCTGTGGAGATTGTCGCCTCCAAGGTAGCTTTTATGTCCGGTACCAGGAGCCAGGCAACCTTGATTGCCACAGCCTTGCAGGAGACGGGTAAGTCTAGGGTAGGTGACAGGGAATCATCATCCTCCCTTGTGTCAGTGGAAGCCTGCTCTGTAGGGTGCTGAGGATGTTGTGAGGATGATCTTGCAAGTCTGCTGGCGCGCTCCGTCGCGTTTGCCATCTTGCCACGCTGTCTCTTTTCCCCCTTGCTTAGCAGGAGTGCTAGTTGTGAGATGTGAGAGTCGCCCTTCATCAGGAATTTGTCCATGAAAGATTCCCTGATCATTCAGGGTGATTTTGAGTGGGGTCAGGAGCCCCTGTATGTGCCGGGTCTCTAGTATTCGGGCTGGGGGTCACAGAGTCGATTACTCTCCCGTCCCTACATGTGTGCGCCGGAACTGGAAGTCCCGAAGATTCTTTGCGGTAAGAGCAGTGAGACTATGGAACTCTCTGCCTGAGGAGGTGGTGATGGTAAGTTCACTTAAAGAGTTCAAGAGGGGCCTGGATGTATTTCTGAAGTGTAATAATATTACAGGCTATAGCTAGTAGAGAGGAGTTGAGAAGGAATTTTTTATTCCCCTAAAGTGGGGAAAATTGGCTTCTACCACAGTTTTTTTTTGCCTTCCTCTGGATCAACTTGCAGGATGACAGGCCGAACTGGATGGACAAATGTCTTTTTTCGGCCTTATGTACTATGTTACTATGAATATATTAAAAAAAAAAAAAAAATTGCCATCCATACCTTACTTACTATTATTACTGCTACAGCTAATTACAACAGGGAAAAACAACAGCCAATGATAGGCTGAGCAGCCATCTCCTGAAAATGTCTGATTGTCAGGCCCAGACTACGAGACCAGTGGCAGGGGATTACTTTGTCACAAAACGCATCCCATTATATGTACTGGGCGCAATTAGAGGGAACATTGAGGACTTTCAGGGGTGAATCAAGGGTTAAAAACAAGAAAATACATACTCACCTCATCCATTTGCTGAGAAGCCATCGCAGCCATTTTGTTTGATGAAATGCACCAAATCTTGCGTGCGCTGGCATCATCACGCTGGCCTGGTGCAGTGACGTCATCACTAATTGTCACGCGAGATTTGGCGTGTTTTCTTCAATCAAGATTGCCACGACAGTCTCTCCACAACCAAATGGATGAAATGAATATTAGAGATGAGCGTATTGAAGTTGATGAAATGGAATTCGCTCCGAATTTCAGGAAAAATTGGATTTGTACCAAAGTCAAATTTCCTCGTGCTTCATGGTATGAGGGATCACCCACAATTCCATGCATGCAGCCAATCAGCAGCCAGCCAGCCCCTGTGATGTCACAGCCATATAAATAGCCTCAGCCATCTAGGTCTCTGCCATTTTCCAGTGTACTTAGTGCAGGAAGAGATGTGACAGGCGCTAGGGACAGTGTTTAGGTAAGACTTTATTCAGAAAAAAAAAAATGATTGAGCAGCTCAGGGAAAGATCATTCACAGTGTAGGGAAAGGATAGAGAGGCATTATCCACACTATAGGGAGAGCGCAGGGACCAATAGGGGAGTGTAAAGCCTAGGTAATAGGAGTGGTTACTATTATACTTACTGCACTAATTGGGGATCCACATTTCTCTAATACTACTGATTTTAGGTAGTTTGCAAGATACATCAGTAATTCCAGTAATCCTTGCTTGTTATTTGGGTGAAATTACTGTGTGATACAACCAGTTTTTGGCTGTATTTAGGTGAAAAATAACTAGTTCCATTCACCCTTGCTTCTGTACAGAAAGTGTTTGATACACACAGTTTTGGGTTATATTAAATGCTAATATAAGTACATCCATTCACTCTTCTGCAGTGAAATTACATTGTGATATAGCCAGTTTTGGGGTATATTAATTGCAAATATAAATACGGCCATTCAACCTTCTGCAGTGAAATTATATTCTGATACCGACCGTTTTGGGGTGTATTAATAGCAAATATAAGTATGTCTATTTCCCCTTCAGTGGTGCAGTTACATTCTGATACAGACAGTTTTGGGGTGTATTAATTGCAAATATAAGTACGTCCATTTGCCCTTTTGCAGAGAAATTACTTTCTGATACAGCCAGTTTTCAGGGTGTATTTATTGCAAATATTAGTACGTCCAGTCACCCTTCTGTGGCAAAATTACATTCTGATAAAGCCAGTTTTGGGGTGTATTAATTGCAAGTATAACATCCATTCACCCTTCTGCAGTGAAATTACATTCTAACTGGTTGCTGCCCTTGGATGGGACCCTAGGGATATCAATAATTAGCACAACAATTGGTCAATCGACCTAAAAATCTTACTTGGGTTCCTATCTTGATTTTTAGATAAAACTTAACTTTTATTTAGACTTTATAAACTAATACACATGCCCAAAAATGAAAAGAAAAATATAATATTATCAGCTGGCTGCAGGGGTACTCTCATTGGATTTATAACTGTATATCAAGCAGGGAAGACAGTGTTTATCAGAGAGACGTTCGTATGTTCATAGATATACATGTAATAATTAATTCACTTTGATTTATTATAATCTTATTTTTTAGATTCCTGTCGTTTCATCAGATCTACAAATTAGTGGCGGTGTGTAGCCAATATATTAATAGCGGCCTCTTTTTCCTCAGAGATAGCTATGTATTGTGCTGTGAGCACAATATATACTGGATGTCACAACTGGACACCAAAACTGATTACCAGTATCACCTTTAGACTACACCTGTATCATTAAGCCTAATTCCTCAGCAATATTCAATGGCTGCACTATATAATCATGCCTGCCTGTAATCGATTCTATTGCTTTACTAGGTTTTATTATATCGTTGTTTTCATGCCACAACTGCTGTGATACAATTCTGCTAACACAGCATATGGCTGGCTTGATGCTGCTGTTTGTTACAACGCTACTACTCTCTAGAAGCGCTACTTAAGTAACTAGAAACCACACATACACACTGATCACAAAGCTTACAGTCACTGTTCTAAAGCTTTTCCTTCTTAACATTCACACAAATTGATGCCAACAGAATCTGCTGGATTAAAACTTAAACACTACCCCTCCCAATATGTTTCACCACATGTGCGGCATCGACAGGGGTTATGGCTAGAGATAACCTTGCGGTTCGCCCGGCGGTCGTTTCGCGGTGAACTTTGCTAGTTCGCGATTCGCCGAACATGCGAACATATGGCGATATTCGCACACGCCATATTTTTTGGCATAGTGCCAAACTTTGACCCATGACACATCCATCATGTGGGACAGGACAGCCAATTGAGACGTTTCAGCATGTGGACACACCCCCAACCCTATAACAGAACTCGATCTGGAAGCCATTTTATATTATGTGTTTTGCCAGTGTAGGGAGAGGTTGCTGTGTGGACAGTTAGGGACACCAAATTTTTGTTACTAGGGCCACAAAAGTCCTTTTAAGGACTGGTATAGGTGTGCTATCGATAGGTGTGATATAGAGGGGTGTGATATACTTATAATATACTTTCTAACATAAGTATTTGTATTGAGCAGCAGTTGTGTGCGGTTCTGCGGCGATACCACAACTAGATAGAGGGACAAACGCTATTGAAGTAACTAATTGCAACGGGTGTAATAAACCTGTTGCCCACCAAAAAACTGCTTGACGGCTGGGATATACAGTGGATATATAAAGTCTACACACCCCAGTTAAAATGGCAGGTTTCTGTGATGTCAAAAAAATGAGACAAAGATAAATCATTTCCGAACTTTTTCCACTTTTAATGTGACCTACAAACTGTACAACTCAATTGAAAAACAAACTGAAATCTTTTAGGTAGAGGGAAGAAAAAAATCTAAAAATAAAATAATATCTAAGTACTGATACAGCTCTACATATCTAAGTACTGGCAGCTTTTGAAGACCCCCTGATGCACCTCTAGAGTAGAAACTCCAAAAAAAGACCCCATTTTAGAAAATACACCCCTCAAGGTAGTCAAAACTGATTGTACAAACTTTGGTAACCCTTTAGGTGTTCCACAAGAATTAAAGGAAAATGTAGATGACATTTAAGAATTTCACTTTTTGTCAGATTTAGCATTTTAATCCATTTTTTCCAGTAACAAAGCAAGGGTTAACAGCCAAACAAAACTCAATATTTATTAGCCTGATTCTGTAGTTTACAGAAACCCCCCATTTGTGATTGTAAACTGCTGTATGGGCACAAGGCAGGGCTCAGAAGGAAAGGAATGCCATATGGTTTTTGGAGGGCAAATTTCACCGGGATAATTTTAAGTTGACATGTCACATTTTAAGACCCCCTAATGCACCCCTAGAGTAGAAACTTCAAAAAAAGACCCAATTTTAGATAAGATGGCAGTTTTGCTGGTACTGTTTTTGGGTACATATGATTTTTGGTTGCTCTATATTACACTTTTTGTGAGGCAAGGTAACACAAAATAGCTGTTTTAGCACCGTTTTACAATGTTCATCTGACAGGTTAGATCATGTGGTATTTTTATAAAGCAGGTTGTTACGGATGCGACAATAACCAAACATATGACTACTTTTTTTGGTTGTTTCAGTTTTACATAATAAAGCATTTTTGAAATGTTATTTTTTATTTTAGTGTCTCTATATTCCGAAAGCCATAGTTTTTTTTATTTTTTGGGGGGCGACTGTCTTATGTAAGGGGCTCATTTTTCTCGGTATGAGATGACGGTTTGATTGATACTATTTTAGAGTGCATATGACTTTTGATCGCTTGGTATTACACTTTTTGTCACGTAAGGTGACAAAAAATGTATTTTTTGACACACTTTTTATAAGATTTTTTACGGTGGTCACCTGAGGGGTTAGGGATATTTTTATACAGCAGGTTCTTACGGACGTGGCAATTAGTGATGTGCAAACATTGGCCGGGATGATTCGCGAGCGCAATCAAATGTTAGCGAACCGCAAGTTCACGGCGGTCCCCATTCATTTTAATGGCAGGCGAACCTGAAAAACCCTCAGGTCAGCAACAAAATACTTACTAGAAGTGCATAAATCATCCCATAACATGGATAGTGACATAACAGAGGGGGATCAATGGCAAAAATTCCCACAAAAAATATGTATTTTAGTCAGGGGCCATTTTTATGCGTCTTAAAGGTAAACTCTCAAAAATGTGCCCTGCTGGAGCCTAGAACATTTTTATTTTAGGCCACGGGAGTATTAGGCATTCACTGGACAGAAAACATCAAGTTATTATGTTGCTGGAGGTATATTAGACGGTCAATGGATATCAGTTTTACTGTAGGCCATTGGACTACAGGCTCCAAAATGTATTTATTCACAGGACAAAAAATAACAATTAATAATGTGGCTGGAGGTACATTAGGCGGTCACCGTATAACACTTTTACTGTTGGTCTGTTACATTATAGGCTCCAAAAATTATGCATTCAACGTACAGAAAAGATCAAGTCATTATGTGGCTGGAGGTACATTAGGCGGTCACCTTATAAAAATTTTACTGTTGGCCAGTCAGATTACAGGCCCAAAAAATTATGCATTCACCGTACAGAAAAGATCAAGTCATTATGTGGCTGGAGGTATATTAGACGGTCAATGTATATACATTTTACTGAAGGCCAGTGGAGTACAGGCCCCAAACATTAGGCATTAACCGGACAGAAAACATCAAGTTATTATGTGGCTGGAGGTACATTAGGCGGTGACTGTATAACAATTTTACTGTTGGCCAGTAGAGTTGAGCGGACACCTGGATGTTCGAGTTCGATGGGTTCGGCCGAAATTCACAAAAAAGTTCGAGTTTGGGATCCGAACTTGACCCCGAACCCGAACCCCCTTGAAATCAATGAGGACCTGAACATTTGACCACTAAAATGGATTAAAAAAAAGTAATGGAAAGGGCTAGAGGGCTGCAAATAACAGCAGAATGTGGTTAAGAGCATTGCAAATGCTCTGCAAACAAATGTGGATAGGGAAATGACTTAAAATAACATAAAATACATAAAAATAGAAAAATTATCTTGATCTGGAGTAGGAGGTTGAGGAGGCGGTGGATGTGGCGGTGTAGGTGGAAGCGGCGGTGGAGGAGGTAGCCTACACTGCTTTTTGGTTTTGGTTTTTAATTTTTTATTTTATTTTTTTGTTTACATTTTGGTAGTCCCAAAACATTGGGAAATATAACCTGTGATAACCCCCTCCAGCCCTGCTAAACAAACATTCAGACAATACACTGGCTGCAGGGCAGGCCAGCACCTCCAAGGCGTAAAGGGCAAGCTCAGGCCATATGCCCAATTTGGAGAACCAGAAGTTGAAGGGGGCAGACCCATCACTCAGTACGTGTAGGCATGTGCACACATACTGCTCCACCATGTTGCACGTCCCCGTGATGTCCACGATCCTATTGGATATCTGCTCTATCAACTTTCGATGTTCTATTTGCACCTACCAGGTTGATCATGGTTAGCAGCGAATCAGGGTTCCGTGCCGGAGAGGGAGCGTGAGAAAGGGAGACCACATCCAAGGGAGATCAATGGCTGCAATGTGATCAAGCTAAAATGTGGGGCAAGTTATTAAAGCGGAAGGATTGAATGAAAGGGCCAATTAAAGACGAATTTAAGAAATTTCCCTGTTACCTATGCAGAGCAGGGGTTTTTCATATGCAAAAATTGGTTAATTTCACCCTCCAATTGAACAGACGATTTTTTTTTTTATTCCCGGCCCTTTCAACTATGTACAGCAAAGGTTTATTCATGGCAAAACTGTGTTGATGTAACCCACCAATTAAACAGACGATTTTACAAAAATTAGGTCCCTGTCACCTATGCAGAGCAAGGGTTTGTATACGGCAAAATTGGTAAAATGTAATCTGACAATATAACAGACGATTTTTTTTTAAATTTAGGTCCCTGTCATCTATGCAGAGCAGGGGTTTATTCACGGCAAAAATGGTAAAATGTCACCCAAGAATGTAACAGACGAATTAGTGAAATGTATTTCCTTGTCCACTAGGTAGAGCAGGGGTATATTACAGCCAAAAATTTGTGAATTTTACCCAACTATGTAACAGACAAATTGGTGAAATTTATTAACCTGTCCACTAGGTAGAACAGGGGTATATCACAGCCAAAAATTGGTGAATATCACCCGACAATGTAACAGACAAATTAGTGACATTTATTAACCTGTCTACTAGGTAAAGCAGGGGTATATCACAGCCAAAAATTGGTGAATTTAACCCAACAATGTAACAGACAAATTAGTGAAATTATTTAACCTGTCTACTAGGTAGAGCAGGGGTATATCACAGCCAAAAATTGGCGAATTTAACCTGACAATGTAACAGACAAATTAGTTAAATTTATTAACCTGTCCACTAGGTAGAACAGGGGTATATCACATCCAAAAATTGGTGAATATCACCCGACAATGTAACGAAATATTTTAACCTGTTGTTAAGGAAATTATCCAGCTTTTCTGAAAGTGGATATAAAATTGATAAGATGTTTTTAATTTTTTCTGTGTACATGATATAATGTGGTGACATTTTGAAAAAAACAAGCATATAACAAGCATAAGCTAAAAACCTATATAAGTGAGCCGTGTGTGTTAAGATAAGATAAGGTTTGTACGTACTACTAGGCAAATATGCATTTCTTGCTAAAAAAAAAACTAAACTCATCAGTTAACACATTTTTGGAAAAGTGAAACTTGTAAAATATTAATCAATAGATGGATTTAAAAGCCATTATTGAAATGTCTGTAAACCAATCATGTTTTACTTTGAGGGGTTACACCCTTTGAACTGTGTATAAATAAAGGGTCCAGGACACTTTCATGTTGGGTTCCTGACAAGGTTTTGAACTATACTCAGACTTCTGTCATTTTCCTCTGTCGACGTCATTCACCTGAACACGAGGCAATGATCATCCCGTGGCTGACACTTGGCTTGCCACAACACTGTCTACTAGGTAAAGCAGGGGTATATCACAGCCAAAAATTGGTTAATTTAACCCAACAATGTAACAGACAAATTAGTGAAATGTATTAACTTGTCTACTAGGTAGAGCAGGGGTATATCACAGCCAAAGATTGGTGAATTTCTACCAACAATGTAACAGATAAAATAGTAAAATTTATTAACCTATCTACTAGGTAGAGCAGGGGTATATCACAGCCAAAAATTGGTGAATTTCACTCAACAATGTAACAGACAAATTAGTGAAATTTATTAACCTATCTACTAGGTAAAGCAGGGGTATATGACAGCCAAAAATTGGTGAATGTCACCCAACAATGTAACAGAGAAATTATTGAAATTTATCACCCTGTTTACTAGGTAAAGCAGGGGTATATCACAGCCAAAAACCGGACAATGTAACAGCCCAAATTAGTGAAATGTATTAACCTGTCCACTAGGTAGAGCAGAGGTATATCACAGCCCAAAAATTGGGATATAAAACCCAACAATGTATCAGACAAATTAGTGAAATTACTTAAAATAAAAGAAAATACGTAAAAATTAACAAAAAAATTATTGATGTATGAGGTGGAGTTCCATATGAAGTAGGAGGTTGAGTAAGGCGGTGGACATAGCAGTGTAGGTGGAAGCGGCGGTGGAGGAGGACGAGGTAGCCAACACTGTTTTTTATTTTTTTATTTTTTGTTTAAATTAGGGTACACCCCAAAAGAGTGGGAAATATCAAAAATACAACAATGAGCAATTGCGCTGTAGTATAACAATGGCTAGTTAAGGCCGGTATACATGTCTATTTTGCACAAGATACGGAAAAGTCATGTGGGATCCATGCCTGGTTCATTTTAATGAGCGTAAGCTTGTCCACATTGACTGTGGACTGGCGGCCACGCTTGTCTGTGATAACGCCCCCTGCCGTGCTAAACACACGTTCAGACAATACACTGGCTGCAGGGCAGGCCAGCACCTCCAAGGCATAAAGGGCAAGCTCAGGCCATGTGCCCAATTTGGAGACCCAGAAGTTGAAGGGGGCAGACCGATCATCCAGTACTTGTAGGCGTTTGCACACATACTGCTCCACCATGTTGCTGAAATGCTGCCTCCTGCTAAGACGTTCCATATCAGCTGGTGGTGCTGGTTGTTGTGGCATGCTGACAAAGCTTTTCCACATTTCGGCCATGCTAACCTTGCCTTCTGAGGTGCTAGTGGTGCCCCAGCTGCTTTGGCGACCTCTTCCTCCTCCTCTGCCTTCGCCTTGTGCTTCCACTGTGCTACCAGCAAAGCCTCAACCAGCGTGCGCTTTATTCGCGCATCTTACGATCAGGCTCCAGTGATGGAATTTAGGACGGTACGTTGTCCTTGTAACGGGGATTCAGCAGCGTGGCCACCCAGTAATCAGCACAAGTTAGAATGTGGGCAACTCAGCGGTCGTTGCGGAGACACTGCACCATGTAATCGATCATGTGTGCCAGGCTGCCCAGAGGCAACGAAAAGCTGTCCTCTGTGGGAGGTGTATTGTCTGTGTCCTCTGTATCCCCCCAGCCACGCACCAGTGATGGCCATCAGCTGGTTTGGGTGCCACCCTGCTGTGAACACGGTTCCTACTCCTCCATCTCCTCCTCTTCATCCTCCACCTCATTTTCCAGAATTTTGTCCTAGCTGGACAATTGTGTACCTGACGTTTGTGGGTGCAGGAACTCACTCTCGGAGCCACTTGTGAATGACTGTGTCACATTTGTGACAGGTCTCAGAAGGTCTGAAAGATTATCTACGCATTAGTGATCTTACAGCCTCTTTCAGTTTCACTTTGTGTGTTGCTGGTATGTCCACACCTCCTGTTCAGGTGTGGATCATGTGACCTTTATCTCGCCCTATTTAGTCTGACTTTTCCCATCACTCCTTGCTTGGGATAGCTTCATTTGGTCTTGGAAGAGCTGGAGTGTGGTTCGTGTTAAAGTCCTGTTCATCCATCATCCTCTGAAGTTAAGTGTTCCGCTTTTTGTCTTTTGTATCCCCCCCCCAGTTGTTTACTAAGCCTCAGCGAGATGCTATTACCTTCACCAGGGAAGGAACGGGTGGTCTCTGCCCTTTCATTATATTTAGGGCATCTAAGGGTCGCCAGGGTTTTCTATGTTCCTGTGTATGGGTATCTCTACCATTGAGAGGTACCCATACGGATAGGAGTTAGGGCCAGGAGCAAGGTTTTATAGGTGGTGACCCTTTTCCTTCCCTAGCAGTGAGGTCTAGTGTCTTTCCCCCTACTACATCTGTGACAGACTGGCCTAAAACCCTATGAAATTATCCTTCTTCCTCCTCCTCCTCCGCCACATCCTCTTCCATCATCGCCCGAAGTGTTTTTTCAAGGAGGCATAGAAGTGGGATAGTAATGTTGAGAACAGCGTCATTGGCACTGGCCATGTTGGTGGAGTACTCGAAACAGCGCAACAAGGCACACAGGTCTCGCATGGAGGCCCAGTCATTGGTGGTGACATGGTGCTGTTCCACAGAGTAAATCACCCATGCATGCTGCAGCTGAAACTCCACTATCGCCTGCGCGCAGAGACGGCCTGCACTTTCTTCAGCAGCTCTGATATTGGGGTAATTTTAAGGAACCTCTTCACCAGCACATTCAGCACATGCAAGGGATGTGCCTCAAACCAGCTAGTCCCAGAGCTGCTACGAGATTTCGTCATTATCGCACACCACCAAGCTGGGCTCGAGGCTCACTGGCACCAACCACTCATCGGTCTGTTGTTCCATGCCCGTCCACAGCTCATGCATGGTGTGGGATTTCCACCCCAAACAGATACGTTTTAAAACTGCCTGCTGTCGTTTACCCCTGGCTGTGCTGAAGTTGCTGGTGAAGGTGTTATGCTGACCGGATGAGGAAGCGGTAGAGGATGAGGAAGCGGAGTAGGAGAAGGAAGCAACAGGAGGCAAACTGAAGTGCCCTAGAATCATCGGTGGTGGAATGAAATGCGCCAAACTGCTATCCGCCTCAGGCCAAGCCGCCACTGCATTTACTAAGTGTGCTGTTAGGGAGATATAACGTCCCTGATTGTGCTTACTGGTCCACGTATCCGTAGTTAGGTTGACCTTGCCACAGATTGCGTTGCGCAGTGCACATCTGATTTTTTCCCTGACTTGGTTGTGCAGGGAAGGGATGGCTCACCTGGAAAAGAAGTGGTGGCTGGGCATGACGTACTGTGGGACAACCACCGCCATAAGGCTTTTAAAACTCTCCGTCTTTTCCAGACGGAATGACAGCATTTCAAAGGCCAGTAATTTTGAAATGCTGGCATTCAGGGCCAGGGATCACGGGTGGGTAGGGGAGAACTTCCTATTTTGCTCCAGTGTTTAGGAGATAGAGAGTTGAACGCTTCCATGGGACATTGTGGAGATGCTTGGTGACACAGGTGGTGGCGTTGCTGGCAGATCCTCTGTTTGCGGGGTGGCAGGTGCCACTGTCACTCCAGAGGTGGATTAAGAGGCCGAGACTGCAACAGAAGAGGAAGCAGGAGGAGACCTGTCTTTGTTTTTGAGGTGTCTACTCCACTGCAGCTCGTGCTTTGCACTTAGATGCCTGGTCATGCAGGTTGTGCTTAGGTTGAGAAAGTTTATGCCTCGCTTCAGGCTCTGATTGCACAGCGTGCAGCACATTGTCTGAAGAACTGCCATGCTAGGGAACTCCTTGGAGCTGGCTTTGGTGTGCTCGGTCCCTTGCTGCGGTGGGCAGTAGCAGGCGTACTATATAGGGGACGGCCGCTCCGCTTTTGCTCCCTGCTCCCTCTTCTGCTGTGGTGGGGGCTCTGTGCGACCACCGCCTCTTCCTCCGAACTACACAGCTCACTCGCATGACCTTGATTCCATGTGGGGTCGAGTACCTCATTGTCCTCCACATCATCTTTCACCCAGTTTTCACCCCCTGCCCTCCTTGTTGGTCTGCACACTTTCGAAAGCCACAGCAGTTGGCACCTGTGTTTCGTCATCATCCGAGACGTGCTGCGGTGGTCCTCCCATGTACTCATCCTAAAACATAAGTGGTTGGGCATCGGTGCACTCAATCTCTTCTACTTTTGGGGCAGGGATATGGGGATGGCCCTGGTAAACCCTGCTAGCAGGGTCATCAGAAAGCAGAAGAGACTGCTCCATGACTTGGGGCTCAGACTGCTTGGCTGATTGCAAGGGGGTTAGGTGAAGGACTGATGGAAATTGGATCCAGGTGCTAACTCTGATCTTTCAGCAGGAGACTGGGTGGGAGACAATGTGGAGGAACTGGAGGCACTGTCAGCCACCCAATTTACTATCGCCTGTACTTGTTCTAGGCCTCACTATTCGTAGAGCTGCATTTTGCCCTTCCAAATAACACTGAAGGTTCTGTTGCCTACTCATACCTGATGAAGTTCTTTCACTTGTGCGTGTAGCTGGCACAGATCGACCACGTCCTCTCCCTGCAAGAGGAGTTCCACCAGCAGTACCACGACCGGGGCCATGTCCCTTATTTGACGCTCTCCTCATTCTTTGCGTTCACCCACCAAACTAACAGATGGTTTTGGTCAGGCGATAATGTAACCGCTAATAGTCAACAATTAAGTTCACTGAGAGTAAGGCAGTGCCAGTGTAATAAAGAGGAAAAATTTATTGAGGTCACACAACAAAATGTTAATTTGTCAACCAACAATGTAACTGCAGTATTTCAAGCTTGTATTCCACTGTAATAAATAGAGTAAAGGCACCAGATGTAGTGTTGAGCGTGAATATTCGATTAGCGAATTCTAATCTCGAATATCAGCACTTCGCTAATTCACGAATATTTCGAATATAGTGCAATATATTTGCTAATTTGAATATAATTTTTGTTTTTTATTTTTGTTTTTAAAGTTGTTCCCACTTCACAAAAGCAGTTCTTCTTACATGTCCGGGGGACTCCGTGCTCCTTGCCCGCTCCAGTCAGTGCACGTTGGCGCGCCTGCCGAGTGCCGACTACACGCACCCATGGAGCCATCACATGGGAACGCCTTCATGCTAGAATGTACTGTTGGATGTCAAAACCACGGTCATCTAGACCACGCTAAAAGTTGGATGCGCAATGCGAGTAAAATTACGCATTGAGCATCCAACTTAATTTTGTGTATAGGCAATGGGTGGCTTGCTAGAATTAACGAATATAGAGAATATAGCGCTATATTCGTTATCTTCGTTAATTCTAGCAAGCCAATAGGAAAGTTGCCTTTGGACAACTCTAAGCTTGGATTTGCAATGTGAGAATATTACTTTGCGTATTTTTTGCAATAAATAGAATAATGATTAAGTATTCTATTTATTGCAAAAAAAAGGCAAAGTAATATTCTCGCATTGTGAATCCAACTTAGAGCTGTCCATAGGCAACCTTCCTATTGGCTTGCTAGAATTAACGAATATAGAGAATATAGCGCTATATTCGTTATCTTCGTTAATTCTAGATAGCCAACCAATAGGAAAGAAACCTTATACAGTTAAACTCGCAATACGCAAATAATTAAATCGCATATTATTTTATATATATATCCAAGCTTGAAATACTGCAATAAAATTCGGTTTTAAAAAAAAACACCCTTTATTGCCAATATCCTACATCTGGTGCCTTTGCAGCATTAGTCAGTGTGCAATTTAAGCTACTTAATATTGCAGCCTTTGCTGCATCTGTTATTGTTAAAAACAAGCTTGAAATACTTCAATAATTTTCTGGCTTTGAAAAAACACCCATTTTTGGCAATACCCTCCATCTGGGGCCTCTGCCGCATTAGTTAGTGTGCAATTTAAATAATGGAAATGGAAATACAGTTATAATTTTCTAGGTTTTAACCTGTTGGGGACATATAACCAGTACGTCATAATGTCCTGGTAATTAATGACACATGACGTAACAGTACGTCATGTGTAGTTCCGATCACCGCCGCTTGGCACCCTGGGACAATGTGCGGGAGGGTCCTGTGACCCCCCATATCAGCGATCGCCACAAACTGCAGGTCAATTCAGTTTTTTTCAACTTTTTTTTCACTTTTTACTCATACAGCTTCCTGCCTGTGAGATCCAGGGGGCTGGATCTCACACGCTCTTTACCGGAAGGCAGCCCCGATCGGCAGTGTCCTCGGGTCCCCGTGCTGCTGTGACGGGGACCCGATAGCAGGGAAGGCAGCGCAATGCCTTCCGTAGTCATCGGGGCTGCCTTCCGGTGAAGAGCGTGTGAGATCCAGCCCCCTGGATCTCACAGGCAGGAAGCTGTATGAGTAAAAAGTGAAAAAAAAGTTGAAAAAATAAAGTAAAAATAAACAAACGTCATTTTCCCCACATAAAGTAAAAAAAAGACATATTAGATATCGACGCATCCGTATCGACCGGCTCTATAAACATATCACATGACCTAACCCCTCAGAAGAACACCGCAAAAAAAGCATTTTTTTGTCACCTTACATCACAAAAAGTGTAATAGCAAGCAATAAAAAAGTCATACGCACCCCAAAATAGCATCATCTCATCCCCCCAAAAATAAGCCCCTAAACAAGACAGTCGCCCAAAAAATAAATAAAACTATGGCTTTCAGAATTCGGAGACACTAAAGAATCATTTAAAAAAAATTATATGCTTTGTTATGTAAAACTGAAACAAACAACCAAAAAAGTAGTCATATTTGGTATTGTCGCTTCCGGGACAACCTGCTTTATAAAAATACCACATGATCTGACCTGTCAGATGAATGTTGTAAATAACAAAAAATAAAAACGGTGCCAAAACAGCTATTTCTTGTTACCTTGCCTCACTAAAAGTGTAATATAGAGCAACCAAAAATCATATGTACCCTAAAATAGTACCAACAAAACTGCCACCCAATCCCATAGTTTCTAAAATGGGGTCACTTTTTTGGAGTTTCTACTCAAGGGGTGCATCAGGGAGGCTTCAAATGGGACATGGTGTCAAAAAACCAGTCGTATGGCATTCCTTTCCTTCTGCGCCCTGCCGTGTGCCCGTACAGCAGTTTACAACCACATATGGGGTGTTTCTGTAAACTACAGAATAAGAGCCATAAATAATGAGTTTTGTTTGGCTGTTAATCCTTGCTTTGTAACTAGAAAAAAATTATTAAACTAGAAACTCTGCCAAAAAAGTAACATTTTGAAATTGTATCTCTATTTTCCATTAATTCTTGTGGAACATCTAAAGGGTTAACAAAGTTTGTAAAATCAGTTTGGAATACCTTCAGGGGTGTAGTTTCTAAAATGGGGTAACTTTTTTGGAGTTTCTACTCTAGGGGTGCATGGGGGGGGGCTTTAAATGGGACATGGTGTAAAAAAAACAGTCCAGCAAAATCTACATTCCAAGAACCGTATGGCATTCCTTTCCTGCCGTGTGCCCGTACAGCAGTTTATGACCACATATGGGGTGTTTCTGTAAACTACAGAATCAGGGTCATAAATATTGAGTTTTGTTTGGATATTAACACTTGCTTTGTAACTGGAAAAAAATTATTAAAATGGAAAATCTGACAAAAAAGTTAAATTTTTAAATTGTATGGCCTGGATAAGTAAAAGCGTTTAAAAAATATTCACACATAGAGTGACACTGGTCAGATTTGCAAAAAAAAGGCCTGGTCCTAAGGAAAATGAGCCTTGTCTTAAAGGGGTTAAAAAACACCCTTTTTGGGCAAAATACACAATTTTACAGCCCTTGCTGCATCTGCACGTGTGAAATTCAAGCGTTATATACAGCCTTCATATTCTGTTAGTAAAAAAAACACCCTTTTTGAGAAAAATACTTAATATTGCAGCCTTTGCTGCATCTGTGACTGTTAAATACAAGTTTGAAATACTTCAATAATTTTGTGGCTTTGAAAAAACACTAATTTTTGGCAATAACCTTCATTTTGGGCCTCTGCCGCATTAGTCAGTGTGGAATTTAGGCTAGAAATACAGCTATAATTTTCAGGGTTTTAAAAAACACCCTTTTTGGGCAAAAAATATAATTTTACAGCCCTTTGTTGTCACGACCCCTGGTCATGGTCGTGACTCCTTGGGAGCCGCATGCAGTTATCCGCGGTCTGGTGTTGTCGCAACCGCAGCTGGGGGCACTTAGTGGTTTGCCTCAGGTGCGGTTGCCGCGAATAACAGGCATGCGTGCGGTTGCCCTTGGCATCGTGTTTTGGTGTGCACGTCCTTCGTCTGTGTTTGTGTGCACTTCCTGGTCTGTTTGTTGTGCACGAGGTTGTATGCACTTGGACACCTCCCTTCACCTGTGGTTGTCCGCGGCAACGTCTGGTGTTGTGCATGTGGTGGCAGGGTCTCTGCCTGCTGGTTGTTCTGCAGGACACGGTGGCCACGCATGCCGTTGCCAGCGGTGACAGGTGAGTGAGTGTGTGTGCTATTCCCCTTTAAGTTGGGGTTTTCCCCACCGCCAGCCGTGACAGTATGACCAGAACTGGCACCTCACCTGGTTTCCCTCGAAAGAGGGTGAAGCATGCATCCATTGACCGTTGGGGTGCATGCGCGTTCTCCGGAGGGAGAGCGTTACGGGGTTCACCGTTAACGGCGCGGTTGGTGGCTTTTCCCCGCCACCTTGCTAACCGTGTCCGTGTTGGTGACCCCTCGTCCCTCTCAGGGTTCCTATCTCTGGTCGTCTGCTGGCAGCATTCCTTCGGTGTTCCGGCAGGTGTGCTGGTTGGGGAGTGTCTGCTGGCAGCGACCTGGAGTAGGAACGTCCTCCTGAGTTGGACGCGGTGTCCTGTTTTCCTCCTCCAGACTGCTTTGTTGGCTGGCGACCTGGGGACTGTTGTGTACGGTCTGGTCTGTTGGCGGCAGTTCTGGGGGGAGATACGGGCATCGGTCTGGTGTCCTGTGTTCCTCCTCCGGACTGCTTTGTTGGCTGGCGACCTGGGGACTGTTGTGTACGGTCCAGGTCTGTTGGCGGCAGTTCCGGGGGGAGATCCGGGCATCTATCTGGCAGTGCCTCCAGTGTTCTCTCTTCCAGTCTGCTCTGTTGGCTGGCGACCTGGGACTGTTGTGTACGGTCCAGGTCCGTTGGCGGCAGCTCTGGAGGGAGACACTGGTGGTTATCAGGCATTGCCCCTCCCCCCCCTCCCTGTTGTTTGGTCCCACCAGCTTCCCTTTTCGGTTGGGGGGGGCTTTGAGGGGAGGGAGTGTCACGACCCCTGGTCATGGTCGTGACTCCTTGGGAGCCGCATGCAGTTATCCGCGGTCTGGTGTTGTCGCAACCGCAGCTGGGGGCACTTAGTGGTTTGCCTCAGGTGCGGTTGCCGCGAATAACAGGCATGCGTGCGGTTGCCCTTGGCATCGTGTTTTGGTGTGCACGTCCTTCGTCTGTGTTTGTGTGCACTTCCTGGTCTGTTTGTTGTGCACGAGGTTGTATGCACTTGGACACCTCCCTTCACCTGTGGTTGTCCGCGGCAACGTCTGGTGTTGTGCATGTGGTGGCAGGGTCTCTGCCTGCTGGTTGTTCTGCAGGACACGGTGGCCACGCATGCCGTTGCCAGCGGTGACAGGTGAGTGAGTGTGTGTGCTATTCCCCTTTAAGTTGGTGTTTTCCCTTCTGTGGTGTAGGAAGGGTTAACTCCCTTCCCAGTGTGTGTGTTGTCACTGGGTGTGGTTGACTGGTGGGTGTGGCCTTTTGGCCTATATAGCCTGAGTCTCTTGCAGGCTTCAGTAGGTTGCTCTCAGCCATGCTGGCTGGAGCAGCCTCCTGTCTCCTCCATCTGCCTGGTGAGGACCATCCTTCTGGTCATAAAACCTTTGTCAGTTTATTCTATGTTTCATGGTGTTATCTAGGTGTGTGTGGGGTTATCTTGTTAGTGCAGCTTATGGTTTCCTGGTTTCCCTTGTATGTCTGGTGTGTGCTGTGTCCTTTATGTTGCTGTGGACATCGGCACTTGTCCTTGGGTTCCAGGTTTGTGTGTCTGTGGCAGGTAAGTGCAGGACTAGTCTCACTTACCTGTCATTTCCATAAGTCTGTTATTGTATTCCCCTGAGTTGCTTGGCCGTTGAGACTCCTGCTCCCCCGTGCCAAGGAGGAGCAGGTCGTCTCACTCTGTCCCCTAGTACAGGGCCGACTTGAGGGCTCGTAGGGACTTTTAGGTTCCGGCGTATGAGCCCTCCTACCACCAAGGTCGGCTCATACTGACAGGAGACAGGGTCAGCGTTAGGGACGCAATAGGAGGTGACCTGCTCCCTAACTCTGTGGTCCCGGCCAAGGGGTAACCCTTACATCTTCCTGGCCCCGCACGGCTGGGTGTTTCCCCCACACCCAGCCGTGACATTTGTCCATCCAGTTTGGCCTGTTATCCTGCAAGTTGATCCAGAGGAAGGCAAAAAAAAACAACTGTGAGGTAGAAGCCATTTTTCCCACTTTAGGGGAATAAAAAATTCCTTCCTGACTCCAATCAGGCAATCAGAATAACTCCCTGGATCAACGACCCCTCTCTAGTAGCTATAGCCTGTAATATTATTACGCTCCAGAAATACATCCAGGCCCCTCTTGAATTCCTTTATTGTACTCACCATCACCACCTCCTCAGGCAGAGAGTTCCATAGTCTCACTGCTCTTACCGTAAAGAATCCTTTTCTATGTTTGTGTACAAACCTTCTTTCCTCCAGACGCAGAGGATGTCCCCTCATCACAGTCACAGTCCTGGGGATAAATAGCTGATGGGATAGATCTCTGTACTGACCCCTGATATATTTATACATATTAATTAGATCTCCCCTCAGTCGTCTTTTTTCTAAAGTGAATAGCCCTAATTTTAATAATCTTTCAGGGTACTGTAGTTGCCCCATTCCAGTTATTACTTTAGTTGCCCTCCTCTGGACCTTCTCCAGCTCTGCTATGTCTGCCTTGTTTAGAGGAGCCCAGAACTGTACACAGTACTCCATGTGTGGTCATATTCTGCTGTCATATTCTGTTAGTAAAAAAACACCCTTTTTCGGCAAAATACTTAATATTGCAGCCTTTGCTGCACATGTCATTGTGGGATACACCCTTTACATATTGTTGTTCTATTCTGCTATTAAAAAAAATACCCTTTTTGGGCAAAAAACTAAATTTTGCAGCCTTTGCTGCATATGTCATTGTGGGATACACCCTTTAGATACTGTGCTTCTATTCTGCTATTAAAAAAACACCCATTTAGGGCAAAATCCTAAATTTTAGAAATAAGAGGAGCGCGTCAAATAAGGGACGTTGCCCCGGTCGTGGTGCTGCTGGTGGAGCTCCTTTTGCAGGGAGAGGACGTGGTCGATTTGTACCAGCTACACGCACAAGTGAAACACCTTCTTCAGGTGCAAGTAGGCAACAGAACTTTCAGCGGTATTTGGTTGGGCCTAATGCGGCTCTACAAATGGTGAGGCCAAAACAAGTACAGGCAATAGTAGATTGGATTGCTGACAGTGCCTCCATTTCCTTCACATTGTCTCCCACCCACTCTCCTGCTGAAAGATCAGAATTGGCACCTGCAGCCAATGTCCATCAGTCTTTCAACTCACCCCTTTGCAAATCAGCCAAGCAGTCTGAGCCCCAAGTCATGCAGCGGTCTCTTCTGCTTTTTGATGACTCTGTTAGCACTGTTTCCCAGAGCCATCCACATAGCCCTGCCCCAGAAGTGGAAGCGATTGAGTGCACCGATGTCTAACCACTTATGTTTCAAGATAAGTACATGGGAGGACCATCGCAGCACGTCTCGGATGATGACGAAACACAAGTGCCAACTGCTGTGGCTTTCGAAAGTGTGCAAACCGACAAGGAGGGCAGGGGTGAAGACTGGGTGAAAGATGATGTGGAGGACGATGAGGTCCTTGACCCCACATGGAATCAAGGTTATGTGAGTGAGCTGTGTAGTTCGGAGGAAGAGGCGGTGGTTACACAGAGCAACCAACATAGCAGAAGAGGGAGCAGGGTGCAAAAGCGGAGCGGCCGTCTCCTATACAGTACACCTGCTACTGCCCAACGCAGCAAGGGACCGAGCACACCAAAGCCCGCTCTAAGGAGTTCCCTGGCGTGGCAGTTCTTCAGACAATGTGCTGATGACAAGACACGAGTGGTTTGCACGCTGTGCAATCAGAGTCTGAAGCGAGGCATAAATGTTCTCAATCTGAGCACAACCTGCATGACCAGGCATCTAAATGCAAAGCACGAGCTGCAGTGGAGTAGACACCTCAAAAACCAAGAAAGGTCTCCGGCTCCTCCTGCTTCCTCTTTTGCTGCAGTCTCTGCCTCTTCATCCACCTCTGGAGAGACAGTGCCACCTGCCACCCTGCAAACAGAGGATCTGCCAGCAACACCACCATCTGGGTCACATATCTACACCCACAAACGCCAGGTAAACAATTGTCCAGCCAGTGGACAGTTCTGGAGGATGACGAGGTGGAGGATGAGATGAAGGAGGAGGAACCGTGTTCACAGCAGGGTGGTACCCAAACCAGCTGATGGCCATCACTGGTGCGTGGCTGGGGGGATAGAGAGGACAAAGACGATACACCTCCTACAGAGGACAGCTTTTCGTTGCCTCTGGGCAGCCTGGCACACATGAGCGATTACATGCTGCAGTGTCTCCGCAATGATCGCCGAGTTGCCCACATTCTAACTTGTGCTAATTACTGGGTGGCCACGCTGCTTCATCCCCGTTACAAGGACAGAGTACCGTCCTTAATTCCGTTACTGGATCGTAAGATGCGCAAGTACAAGCACACGCTGGTAGACGTGCTGCTGGTGGCATTCCCATCTGACAGCAGGGGCACAGTGGAAGCACAAGGCAAAGGCAGAGGAGGAGGAAGAGGTCGCCAATGCAGCTGAGGCACCACCAGCACCTCAGAAGGCAGGGTTAGCATGGCTGAAATGTGGAAAAGCTTTGTCAGCACGCCACAACAACCAGCACCACCAGCTGATATGGAACATCTTAGCTGGAGGCAGCATTTCAGCAACATGGTGGAGCAGTATGTGTGCACACGCCTACACGTACTGAATGACGGGTCTGCCCCCTTCAACTTCTGGGTCTCCAAATTGGGCACATGGCCTGAGCTTGCTCTTTATGCCTTGGAGGTGCTGACCTGCCCTGCAGCTAGCATTGTCCTGCCCTACACCTGTATTGCCTTAAAGTGTGTTTAGCACTGCAGGGGGCATTATCACAGACAAGCGCAGCCGCCTGTCCACAGCCAATGTGGACAAGCTCACGTTCATTAAAATGAACCAGGCATGGATCCCACAGGACTTGTCCGTACCTTGTGCAGGATACACATGTATACCGGCCTTAACCAGCCATTGTTATACTACAGCGTAATTGTTCATTGTTGTATTTTTGATATTTTACAATCTTTTGGAGTGTACCCTTATAACAAAAATAAAAAATAAAAATGAAAACTAAAAACCAGTGTTGGCTACTACCTCGTCCTCCTCCACCACCGCTTATTTGTACGTATATGTCATTTCACTAATTTGTCTGTTAAGTTTTCAGGTGAAATTCACAAATTTTTGTGTGATATACCCCAGCTGTACCTAGTAAACAGAAACATTTTACTAATTTGTCTCTTGCATTTTTGGGTAAAATTCACCAATTTTTGGGTGTGATATACCACTGCTATATTTAGTAGACAGTTCAAAACATTTCACTAAGTTGTCTGTTACATTTTCAGGTGAAATTCACCAATTTTTGGGTGTGCTATACCACTGCTATACCTAGTAGACAGGTAAAAAAATAAAATAAAAATTTGTCTGTTACATATTCAAGTGAAATTCACCAATTTCTAAGGTGTAATATATCCCTGCTCTACCTAGTAGACATGTAACATTTCACTAATTTGTCTGTTACATATTCGGGTGAAATTCACCAATTTTTAGGTGTGATCTACCCCGGTTGTACCTAGTAAACAGGTAAAAACATTTCACTAATTTGTCTGTTACATTTTTGGGTGAAATTCACCAATCTTTGGCTGTGATATACCCCTGCTATACCTAGTAGACAGGTAAAAACATTTCACTAATTCGTCTGTTACATTCTTGGGTGACATTTGACGATTTTTGCCATGATTAAACCCGTGATTTGCATAGGTGATAGGGAATTAAATTTAAAAAATTCTTCTTTAATTTATGCGTGTCCCCTCTTTTCATTCAATGCTTAAACTTTAACAACTTGTCCCACATTTGTGCTAAAATAATTTGTCCCACTTTTCCGCTCAATCATATTTAATTTCAAACAATTAACCTCCCTTGGATGTGGTCTCTCTTTCTCACGCTCCATCTCCGGCGTGGAACCCAGATTTGCCGATAACTGTGATCAACATGGTAGGCTCAGAAAAGAACATTAAAAGTTGATAGAGAAGATATCCAAATGGATCGTGGATGTCACGGGTACGTGCGTTCAGGCAGAAGTTATCCAGAGTCAACAAAGCGCCAGCAGGGCCTCTCCTGTCTAACGTTTCCAAATCCTAAATACCCCAGTGACATTACCTGTAATTTTTTATTAATCATTCCAATAACAGAGCATCTTAAGAGTCCTGTATTGTTATTTATCGTCACTACCTCCCCGAGTCGGGAGTGGGTAATTGCCGCGCACCCCCTCCTTTCCTTCAATTCTTCAGCTTTAATAATTTGTCCCACATTTCCGCTCAATCACAATAAAAATTTCATACATTGATCTCCCTTGGATGTGCTATCCCTTTCTCGCGCTCCCTCTCCGGCGTGGAACCCCGTGATGAACATGGTAGCCGCAGAAAAGAACATTGAAAGTTGATAGAGCAGATATCCAATTGGATCATGAACATCACGGGGACGTGCGACATGGTGGGGCCGTATGTGTGCACACGCCTACACGAACTAACTAATGGGTCTGCCCCTGCAACTTCTGGGTCTCCAAATTGGGCACATGGCCTGAGCTTGCCCTTTACGGCTTAGAGGTGCTGGCCTCCCCTGCAGCCAGTGTATTGACTGAACAGTGTGTTTAGCACGACTGGAGGGGTTTATCACAGGTTATATTTCCCAATGTTTTGGGGTGTACCCTAATTTAAAAAACTAAAAATAAATTTAAAACCAAAAAGAAGTTTAGGCTACCTCCTCCTCCACCGCAGCTTCCACCTACACCGCCACATCCACTGCCTTCTCAACCTCCTACTCAATACGTCCTCCTAGATCAAGATTATTATTTTTTATTTTTACGTATTTTATGTTATTTTAAGTCTTTCCCTAACCACTTTTTTTGCAGCCCTCTAGCCCTTTCCATGACATATTGAGAGCCATTTTAGTGCTCAAAAGTTCGGGTCTCCATTGACTTCATTGGGGTTCGGGTTCGGGGTCAAGTTCGGGTTCCAAACTCAGACATTTTTGTGAAGTTCGGCCGAACCCGTCGAACCCGAACATCCAGGTGTCCGCTCAACTCTAGTCATATATTATGCCTGCATGCTGTACTTCATCTTATGTCATATTCTCCCATGTCACTATGTGATTCCTAGTGTAAGATACAGGCCTAGTTAGGGTGCATTACAATTGTTTCTCCACTAGATGGGGCAGTATTACAGTGTATATATAGCTTAGCTCAGGCCTAGCTAGGGGTCTATTTCCTGAAGTCTAGTCAGTGAGCAGCCATGTTGTAGCTGCCTGCTGGAGAGAGGCCTCCTGCCTATCTCCTCTTTCCCTGTTGGCTCCACAGTCCAGGGTAAAGCCTACAAGATTCGGCCTAGAGGTGAGAAATCTACCTCTATAGCGCGCTCCTCCGGGGTGACCAGCGATAAGCTGCAAACAGAAAGTATTCAAGGGGACTAGTATATTTTATTCAAGTCAAAGGATAGCAAATGGCCATACTCAAAGGTTTCCCAGGCACCTTTGCAATTAGGTGTAGGACACAGCTTCCGGCATCCACACCTCCAGGTTAAATCCTGAGGCCAACTGTCAGAAAAGCATTGGAAATAGAGGTTTAAGAATTTTGAAAACCACCTTTAATTCAAGTTAGAATAAGGCGAGAGTTAATACCAGCCTAAGACTTTTTATACTTTCAAAGGCTAGTCTGAAGCAGTAGCTTTCATATATATAAAAGACAAAGAGCCTGTTTTACCTGAGGACTTACAATATCCTAACCTCGTATGCATGAGAGACTGTATTTCATATATGGATGTGTTTTTTTTACTTGGATGCAACCGTTACTAGGAGCAACGTTCAGTAAAAGTTATAAGCTGGATTGCACCATACTTGTCTCAGTCTCCAATTCCTCAGTTAACACTACAGTAAATGGTTGTACCACCATAAAAGATAATGGCGTCACGACTACAAGGGACCTTGCCATAGGCACATTAATACAGACCATCAAGGGCACCTCAAACCACCATCTGGTCCTGTGTCCCTTACACCAGAGTGTGCCCCAGAGAATTCTTGTGCTGTTCTACTCATCACTTGTGCAGGCCTGCCCAGGGATGACATAACCGTTAGTAACTAGAACTTTATGTACCTCGGCCCATCTAATGCTCACACTGTGACCTCACATATAATTCCCCTGTTGGTCTGGCATACTGCACCTGTGTTAAGCAGGACTTCAGCTTCTCAAATGCCTCATTGCATACAGGCATCCACTTTTCTCCAAATGGCTCCTTAACCTTGAAGTAGGCCTGCCTAGCTGTCTTCTTGGAATAAGTGGTCCCTCTTGGGGGAGGATACCCCTGATTGAGAGAAGTCAGAGGCTTTGCCATTTTGAATACTGTGGCACAAATCTTCGCTAGTACCCACCGAATCCTAGAAAATTCTTGAGCTCCCCCAACTTGATAAGCTTGGGCCATTGGACTACAGCTTGTACTTTGTCTGGGTCTGTAGAGATTCCTTCCCTGCTGACAATGTGTCCTACATATTTCACAGCCTTCTGGCGGAACTGACATTTGTCAAGGGATAACTTGATACCCTCTTTACTCATGGGTATCTGGTAGTAGCCACTCTGGAGATCCAACACAGTATAGGACTAGCTTCCCTGTAAGGAATCCATAGCTTCATCAATCCTGGGCACCATACTGTATATTGTAAACATCATAGAAAGCAGCACCATAGAGAAAAGTCCAATTGCATCCGGTACCAAAAATTGAGGTTCAGACGTGGTGCTCGCAGATCGAGATCCAGGCTAGGGGGTCCCTTGGTAAAGCATAAATTAAAGGAACATGCAGCACTCTTCCATTTTGCAAAAAAATAGGGTGTATTTATTTAGCTAAGCAGCATACAATTGAGATGTTTTGACTTATAATAGTCTTTATTAAGCTTGATAAAGACTATTATAGGTTGAAATGTCGTAATTGCATACTGTATATTTGTCAGGGACAGTGTGTTAATCCACAAACAGTCGGATATCTCCATTCTTCTTCCGAGCGATTACTGTGGGAGAAGCATAATGGGCTCTTTGACTCCAGTGTCCAGCAAGCCTCTTAGGTGCTGCCTGACATCTTCAATGTCTGCCGGAGCTAGCCTTCAGGGTCTCTCTGGGAAAGGCTTCTCATCATTCATCTGGATGCGACGCTCCACTCCTTGTGCCAGGCCCAAGTCCCAATCTCCCAATGAGAAAGCAGCACCATGTTCCATCATGCCTGTTACTAGTGACTCCTTTTCTTCATCTGTCAGGTCACTTCCTTCAAAGCAGGGATCCAGATATTCCGGGAGGAGCTCCCCTCTCTTTGCATCTTTCTTTATCACATAAGCAGCTAGACAGGCTAATTGAATGGCGAGAGTTGAGAATAATTGTAACCCCCAAGTTCTCAGCACCACTGTACTAGTGTATGGAAGATGTTTGCATTTGTCCTCACTATTACAGGCACGATCTCGAGTCAGCTTCGGTCTTAGGGCAGACTAAGGCTATGACAGGTATCTCCTTCTCGACTCCTGCAATTGCTTTTGGGAACCATAGCATAACAGACACATATCCTCGGTATAGGTAACTACCATATGTTCACTCAGTCCCCAAACCACAAGCCCAGATAAGGGCTGTATAGGCACTTCCGATAGGTGTTATCATTTCTCAACGATGATGGAGATTTGAGATCCGCTATCCAACAACACAGGGTTGATCATTGATGCAGGCTGGCACCTGGCCTTCAACAGGGGCAGTGGAGTATGTATTCAAGGTTGATGGGGGCCAGTACATGACTCTACTGGCTCCCTTTTCCATTTCCAACAGCCTATTCTTCGGATGGGGACTAAATACAGACCCCTTTGAACTCCACTTCTTCAGGCACTGCTGAGCGGCATGGTTGGAATCCTCACACTTGCTCCCCCTCTTCATTTTGCAGTCAACCACTTTAGGGTGGACAATCCAATGAAGCCCATTCACAATCTGCAGTATGTCATCATCAGACATATTGAGGAGTTCCCCACACACTGCAAAACTATACTTCTGTGCAGCAGTGCTTTTCTGTTCACACCACATGTACACCTCTCTCTAGATTAAAGTTTCCATGGTGTGAGTTTCTGTCAATCTCAGCAGTGCCTACACTAACACCCCCTCGGGCAACCCTTGATGAGCTGGGTATATGGTGGTTCTAACCTCACTATGATGCAGTGCCTCCACCTAAATCTTGCCTGGAACTCTATAGGATAGCAGGAGAGTATTCCTCTTCTGCCAGGGGCTGACTTGGGAAACCCCCGACCAGCTCAGTACACACTATCCCCAGGAAGGAGTTAACTGATCAACGGATTTATTTGGGAAAGGTTGAACAATGGTGAAAAACATAAAGATAATGCAATCAAAGGAACAAAGCACAGATTGCAATTCTGTGTAGGAAATACCCCTGGTGAAGGGGGATGGGCTATCTGTAACAGTAAGTAGTGATGGTGATCACACACACTCCGCTTTGAAAGATACAGTCATGTGAAAAAATTAGGACACCCTTTGAAAGCATGTGGTTTTTTGTAACATTTTTAATAAAAGGTTATTTCATCTCCGTTTCAACAATACAGAGAGATTAAAGTAATCCAACTAAACAAAGAAAACTGAAGAAAAGTCTTTTCAAGATCTTCTGTAAATGTCATTCTACAAAAATGCCTATTCTAACTGAGGAAAAAGATAGGACACCCTCACATGTATTCCCTCTTAAATTGGCTCAGATCTCACACAGGTATATCACACCAGGTGCACATAATTAGTAGATCGTTACTCTGCATGTTGAATGAGGCTTGCCCTATTTAAACCTCAGACATTTAGTTTGGTGTGCTCCTGACTGTTGAAGTGAGAGTGAGCACCATGGTGAGAGCAAAAGAGCTGTCAGAGGACTTCAGAAAAAAGATTGTAGCAGCCTATGAGTCTGGGAAGGGATTTAAAAAGATCTCAAAAGATTTTGAAATCAGCCATTCCACTGTCCGGAAGATAGTCTACAAGTGGAGGGCTTTCAAAACAACTGCCAACATGCCCAGGACTGGTCGCCCCAGCAAGTTCACCCCAAGAGCAGACAGCAAGATGCTAAAAGAGGTCTCCAAAAACCCTAAAGTGTCATCTCGAGAACTACAGCAGGCTCTGGCTACTGTTGATGTAGAAGTACATGCCTCTACAATCAGAAAGAGACTGTACAAGTTTAACTTGCATGGGAGGTGTGCAAGGAGGAAACCTTTGCTTTCCAAGAGAAACATCGAGGCCAGACTGACATTTGCCAGAGATAAAGTTGACAAAGACCAGGACTTCTGGAATAATGTTCTTTGGACAGATGAGTCCAAAATTGAATTATTTGGACACAACAGCAGAGGACATGTTTGGCGTAAACCAAACACAGCATTCCAAGAAAAGAACCTCATACCAACTGTGAAGCATGGAGGTGGAAGTGTCATGGTTTGGGGCTGCTTTGCTGCAGCAGGACCTGGTCAGCTCACCATCATAGAATCCACGATGAATTCTACTGTGTATCAGAAGGTGCTTGAAGAACATGTGAGACCATCAGTTAGAAAATTAAAGCTGAAGCGGAACTGGACCATGCAACATGACAATGACCCAAAACATACTAGTAAATCAACCAAAGATTGGCTGAAAAAGAAGAAATGGAGAGTCCTGGAATGGCCAAGTCAAAGTCCAGATTTGAATCCCATTGAGATGCTGTGGGGTGACTTGAAAAGGGCTGTACGTGCAAGAAACCCCTCAAACATCTCACAGCTGAAAAAGTTCTGCATTGAGGAGTGGGGTAAAATTTCCTCAGACCGATGTCGAAGACTGGTAGATGGCTACAAGAACCGTCTCACTGCAGTTATTTCAGCCAAAGGAGGTAACACTCGCTATTAGGGGCAAGGGTGTCCTATCTTTTTCCTCAGTTAGAATAGGCATTTTTGTAGAATGACATTTACAGAAGATCTTGAAAAGACTTTTCTTCAGTTTTCTTTGTTTAGTCGGATTACTTTAATCTCTCTGTATTGTTGAAACGGAGATGAAATAACCTTTTATTAAAAATGTTACAAAAAACCACATGCTTTCAAAGGGTGTCCTAATTTTTTCACATGACTGTAAATACAGTATGCACTTCCGAGCTATCTACTCCTAGCACTCAGCTTACTATACTCTACTGTCTAGCAATTAACCTGAACATTGGTTCCCAGTTGCAGACAATGTTGGCACGCTAATGTGGTTGATTGTCCTGCGCAGGAACCATCTGGAGGCTGCAGCATTCAGAAGCTTGGACAACAATGGAGTCAGGGGCAAGATCCTCCTGGGATGCAGGCTTGGCTGTAGGGATAATGCAGCAGCTAAGCTTTGACTTCTGACGCAGGAATCAAAGGAGCTATCTCGGCTGTGCTGTAGGGTTAATGCAGCAGCTGATCTTTCGCTTCTCATACAGGAATCATATGTGCTGTAATGTCTGCACAGAAACAGGGCACACTTGAGGAAATCTCTCAGTCTCTCTATCTGCTAACTAAGCTGCTATCTCTAAGAGGGCTCCTGTTGCTCTTGCTTCTTTAGCCTTTCACCCTGGGCCCCCTGCTATTCGCTTTTGAGTGGAGCAAGTGCTCATGGGATTTGTAGTCCACTTCACTTCAGAAAATTCAGCACTAATGCCTACTGCTGTGAGTCCCTGCTTGTAATTGACAGCCACAGCATCCACTGCTCTATCTGCAGGGCTTACATAAACAGGCCTAGTAACGTTAAGTATGTCAATACTGGTGCACTTAGAGGTGCAGTCTCCATCCTATATCTTTGGAGATTGCTTGCAAACTAGTGTTTTTAACATTGTAACAGGAAGTATAGTTTTTTTCATTGATGTGTTGTAATTTTAATGTCCTTGTTTGTGAACTTTTTTTTATTTTAATGTAGGCATTCACTTGCATATTTTGGCCAAACAAATACCTTATATTTATAATTTTTTAGGCTGTAGCATGGTCTTGTAATGTTTGGAATGTCAGTACTTGTGTTGCACTTAGGGCCCATTTACATGACCATATATTTCTATCCACATCCATTACTCATTTTTACAGATGAGATGCAGACCCATTCATTTCAAGGGGGTCGCAAAATATGCAGACAGCACACCATGTGCTGTCCACATCTGTACTTCCATCGTGCGGCCCCACAAAAAAGATAGAACGTCCTATTCTTGTCCATTTTTGTGGACAAGAATAGAGATTTCTATCATAGGGAAGGATGTTCTGATCCACAAAATGCAGAATACACACTACCGGTATCTGTGTTTTGCGGATCCGCAATTTGTTGTCCGCAAAAACAGATACGTTTGTGTAAGTGAACCCTTAGCAGTGCTGGACAGCGCTCCTAAGGTCCTTTGCACCACAATTTGCAATTTCTCCCCTCTCATACCATGTCTAAAAAAAGTGGGCTTGCCATCTCATTTTCTACGCCTGTTTTAGGTGTAGAAAATTATCTAAATGTAAGACAGATAGGAAGCTGTCTTACATTTGGAAGAGGAGGAGGATCCACCGAAGTTATGTAGAGGCTGGCCCCTCTTCAAAATTATGGTGGATTCACCGCCAGGTGCCATTCTAAAGAAATATCCACACCCTCATGGATGGAAGGTGTGTGAGTAGATGTTCATATGTGCTTTATACTCCTGGAGTGAACTAGTGTTTTTAACTTTGCAGCAATAAGCATGGCCCCTTTTCAAGGACAACACATACATTTTACATATATTTAAATAAAATACTTACCTGGGTACATTTGTAACTGTAAATCATAAAAACGACATTCATCATTTTGACGTACCTGTGCTTGAACGGATTGTTTCAGTTCCTACTACTAAGCCTAATAGGTCATATTGATTGAGTCTAGAGCCATCTGGAGCAACAGCAACAGATTTATCAGAACCATTGGTCCATGCATAAACTACTTCAGTACTGGGATAAGCATCTGCGGAAGAAAAAGGTATGATGGTCATCTAAATTATAAGACAAAGTACAAGTAAAACAAATGTTCTTAAAGATATAAGTAATAAAGAAATAAAAAAATACAGTACTTGTACAGATAAACAGGTAAGTGCTCTGAGGGTGGACCCAACCAACTCTGTGCACCCTCACAAATCCCCCCCTCCCCGCTTCATCTGCCTGCCTCTCTTTCTAGTTTTTAATTGACAGGTCCAGGTTCCCGCATAGGTATGTCACCTAACTCTGTCAATCAAGAAGGAAAGGAAGCAGTTGGCAGAGGAATGTGGAAAAGAAAAGGTACAGGGAGCAGCAGAGTGGCTTGGATCCACCCTTGGTACATTTAACTGATTATTTGAATATGGATTAAAAGCATGTTTCCAGATTGAAGAAACTGGTCTCTAAGCAAAAGGAATCATTACATTTTGCTGAGCTAGTCCTACAAGTCATTGTGTCTGGTTTAACTGTGAATTTTCTGGCAACGGGTTCCCTTTAAAGGAACTTTCAAGTATTAAAGGGATTGTCCTCTTTTTTGTATTGATGACTTACCCTCAGGATAGGTCACCAATATCAGATTAGTGAGCGTCCAACTCCCGGCACCACCGCCGATTAGCAATAAGACTGCAGCGCTTGTGCGGCGAGCAGGTGTAATTACAACACCCCTGTCCCATTAACTTCAATGTTCCTGTTCAAGTAAATAGGACAATACCAGCCGATTGAAGTGAATAGAGGCAGAGCAGTTGTAATAACACTTGTAGGTAAACAATAAAGAGAAGGCAGCTCTCATACAAGCACTGCAGTCTCTTAAAACTGCTTATCGGGGGTGCCTGGAGTCGGCCCTCTGCCGATCTGATATTGATGACTTATCCTAGGGATAGGCCATCAATATAAAAAAAGCAGGCAACCCCTTTAAATTACTTATATTATAAATATACATAATTGATAAAAAAAAATGGCTGCACAACATTTCACATACAAACAATAGAGCTGAGAAATGGGGATCATTCTAAATTAAAGTGGCATTATACCTACTATAAATGGAAAAATAGAAGCTCTTTGCAGACATTTTTGATCAAACATGTGTCAGGCCTATCTACCAGGCATCAAGGTACCTAACACTAATATACCGCCTCTTTTGGACTTACCTAAGCCTACAATTTTCAGGGCAGTGTAGGAACCAGCTACATTTATACTCTGCTCAGAAGCCTCAGGCAGATGGGCGTTGCTCAGTCTAAAAGAGGCGCTACCCTCAAGTCTAATTTTTTTTGTAGTATTATAAATATACATTTATATTTTAGGCTCTTAATAGGCTGCTATATAGCACCACCCTATTCCACAGAAATGTACAGATATTAAGCTATCTCATATTTCATAGGAGTTCAATAAACTTATTAGTTGTAAGATCCTCAACTGCTTTGCACTCCAGGGGAACCAAGAGGGGTCCTCGTGGAGTTGCGGGACAGGTTATGCGTGTCTCTGATGCACCAGTGCTGACCCCTTTGCAAGCCAGTGCGGAGATGCGTTCGCGTGGACATCGGAGGGGAGGACCGTCGGAGTCCCGGGGACAGAGTGGCCAGGCGAGTGACAAGACGCCGCGGCCAGGGTTGTCTCCGGTGTCTCCTGCGACTTCCGTTTCCGCATCTGGGTCCACGCGCTCGCATACTCGCGCTGAGTCAATCATGCGTCCGTGCGTACGCACGAGGGCAGGTTCGCAAAGGGATACACGGTCGCGAGTACGCGCTTCTTATGCACTTCGTCGACCAGTGGCGCATATTATACTGACTCACAAGAGCAAAGTGGATTAGGGAGCCAGCCATGGGTTAATCAACTTGTGATTGCCTTAGGCCTTGTACTCAGGTGCAGGGCAATTTGTTCACCTATGGTAGTGGACACTTGGCACCCTGGGATTGGTTGGCAGGCATTTAAAAGGAGGTCTCTCAGGGTGATCAGTGCCCACTGTTATTTTCCCTCAACCAGGTATAGGTCACAACTCCTAGTGACTGAAGACTGCCAGGAACTTTGTCCTTTACAGCGGACCCAAGATCTGGAGTGACTCGACTGCCAAGTGCACAGCATCTTTCAGCACTGGTTGGGACTATTCCTGGAATCTCCTTGCCTGGTTTTTTGTTATTATTCCTTGTTACCAGCAAGTGTCCTGGACGTTTATGTTTCTGGTGAATAAACACCTTTTTGCTTTCATCACTGGTCTGTTTGTTGGTGCCTTGCATTACAGAACAGTGGGCCCAACTAACAGTTGCCATGGACAAGATCCAGCAGCAGCTGAATGAATTAACGGGAGCCGTTAACCTGCTGTTCCAACGACGCCCAAATATACCAGCAGCCGCTGCAGCGCAAATCCAAGAGCAACTGACAACTGTGATGGAGGAGGTTCAGCAGCTTATCCAGGGAACCTCAGCACTACCCGTCACTATCGCAAGGCATCAAACAGAACCTAAGATCCCTCTGCCTGACCCCTTCACAGGAGAGCGACAGGAGTTCTTAAACTTCAGGGACTCCTGTCTCCTTTATTTCCAGTTACGACCGATGGCTTCTGGCACTCTCAGGCAGAGAATTGGGATTGTAATGTCACTGCTACGTGGAGACCCCCAACGTTGGGCATTTAACTTGCCTCAAGACCAAACAGCTTTTTTGTCAGTGGATGCCTTCTTCGAGGCTATGGCTGTGATTTACGATGACCCGGATCGTACTCGCACCGCAGAGACCAATCTTGAGCATATTCAACAAGGCCGCCGCCCAGCTGAAGAATACGCTGCAGAATTCAGGCGATGGGCAGCTTTCACCACCTGGGGCGACGCAGCCCTACGCCATCGCTTCCGTTTGGGACTTTCGGATGCGGTCCGGGATCTTCTTTTGGCCTTGCCTACCCCCTTCTCGTTGGAAATGGCTATCTCTCAGGCAATCGATGCCGACAGGCGAATCCGTGAGAGGCGAGTGGAACGGTCGTCTCGGTTTTCATCCTCTCGACCACATCCAGGGCCTCTAAAATCGTCCGAAGAGCCAATGGAGGTTGGATCCTCCCATCTCACACAGGCAGAACGAGCTCGTCGCCAACAGAAAGGCCTGTGCCTATTTTGCGGAAAGTCTGGACACCTCGTTAAAACCTGTCCCCTCCTGCCGGCGGGAAACGAATGAACCTAGGGGGCATAGAGGAGAACCCCCTAGGTGCTATTATCCCTCCTCCAAGCCGGGTGATGGTATCCATATCCTTACGGTGGCAAGACAAGGTCCATGGGTTTTCAGCACTAATCGATTCTGGGGCCGCTGGGAATTTTGTGGACTCAACCTTGGTTCGTCGACTTGACATCCCGTTGATCCAGCCGAAAACCACCATGTCAGTGACCGCGATTGATGGTTCCCCTCTTCAAGATGGTCGTGCAGTGTGGATGACTCCGGGAATACAGGTAACGGTGGGGGCTGATCATCGGGAGACCTTAAGCCTTTTTGTCCTTGACATGCCATCCACTCCCGTGATTTTGGGTCTCCCTTGGTTAAGGCTCCATAATCCAGTAGTGGACTGGCGCTCGGGTCTTTTCTGTCAGTGGAGTTCGGAATGCCTTACTAAGTGCATTCGTCCCGACCTGTCACTAGCCTCCATGGAAGTATTAAGTACTTTACCACAGCAGTATCATAATTTCCGAGATATGTTCAGTCCTCAGGGGGCTGATGTATTACCTCCCCACAGGTCATATGATTGTCCTATAGACCTGTTGCCAGGCACCATGCCACCACGAGGGCATCTTTATAATCTCACTGGGCCTGAGGTTCAGGCTCAGCGGGAGTATATTAAAGAGAACCTTGAGAAGAATTTCATTCAGTCCATCCACTTCCCCTGCTGGAGCTGGATTCTTCTTTGTGGAGACGAAGGATGGAGGCTTGAGACCTTGCATCGATTATCGTGCCCTTAATCGGATTACGGTGAAGAATCGGTATCCACTGCCTCTGATTGATGATCTGTTTTCTCAGGTGGCAGGGGCCCGAGTCTTCACCAAACTAGATTTAAGGGGTGCTTATAATTTAGTTCGCATTAGAGAGGGTGACGAATGGAAGACCGCATTTAATACCAGAGACGGGCATTACGAGTATCTCGTGATGCCTTTCGGTCTCTGTAATGCTCCCGCGGTCTTCCAGGAGTTCATCAACGATGTTCTCAGAGATTTCTTGGATAGATGTGTTGTTGTCTATCTAGATGACATACTAATCTACTCCTCGGATCTGGTCTCTCATCGGAGACACGTGTGTCAGGTTTTCCAGAAGCTGAGGGAGAACCGCCTCTATGCCAAACTTGAGAAGTGTCTGTTTGAGGTGAAGGAGTTGCCTTTCCTGGGGTACATTATCTCAGAAAAGGGATTGGCTATGGACCCATCCAAACTTTCTGCTGTCTTGGATTGGCCTCAACCTAAGGATCTTAAGGGGTTGCAGCGTTTCTTAGGCTTTGCCAACTTCTACCGCAAGTTTATTAAGAATTTTTCTGCGATAGTAGTACCTCTCACCAACCTCACTAAGAAGGGAGCTAATCCTTTTAAGTGGACGAGAGAGGCAGTCAGAGCCTTTGAGACGCTGAAACAGGCCTTTTGCACGGCACCAATTCTTACTCATCCAGACACCTCCAGACCTTTTGTTCTCGAGGTCGATGCCTCAGAGGTCGGTGTAGGGGCGGTTCTCTCACAGTATTCTGGGGACCCCGAGAGGTTACATCCCTGTGCCTTCTTCTCTCGGAAGCTCTCTCCAGCCGAGTGTAATTATGATATCGGCAATAGAGAGCTTCTGGGAGTAAGATTGGCTTTTCAAGAGTGGAGACATTGGCTAGAGGGTGCAGAACATCCCATCACGGTTTACACTGACCACAAAAATTTGGAGTATCTAGAGAGTGCCAAAAGACTCAACTCCCGACAAGCCAGGTGGGCATTGTTTTTCACCCACTTCAATTTCCGCCTCACTTATAAACCAGGTTCCAAAAACGTGAAGGCAGATGCCCTGTCCCGCTGCTTCCCTGAGGCTGCTTCCGTCCTGGACTCTGAGCCAGAAACCATTCTCCCAACTAAATGTTTTCTTGCTGCCCTGGGGGCCGCAGAAGTAATGGAGGACTTGTCCTCTCTTCTTGAGCCCTCACAGGCAGAGAGTCCACCTGACAAACCCGAGGGTCGATGGTTCGTACCCATTAACCTTCGATTGGAGGTCATCCGACAGCTTCATGACTCAAAGTCTGCCGGGCATTTGGGTGTTAAAAAAACACTTGCCCTTGTTAAACGTCACGTGTGGTGGCCCAACATGTCCGTGGATGTTAAGGCCTATATCCAGGCATGTACTGTTTGCGCCAGATGTAAACCGTCCCGGTCTGCCCCTTCTGGGACTTTACTCCCACTGCCTATTCCCCAGGCTCCATGGACTCACATTTCCATGGATTTCATCACAGATTTGCCAAGGTCCTCTGGAAGTACGGTAATCTGGGTAGTGGTGGACCGTTTTAGTAAAATGGCCCATTTTATCCCACTCCCTGGATTGCCCTCAGCCAGAGAATTGGCAGATCTGTTCTTGAATCATGTCTTTCGATTACACGGAGCGCCGGATGACATTGTTTCAGACAGAGGAGTGCAATTCATCTCCCGCTTCTGGCGTTCTTTCTGTTCCCGATTGGGTATTAATTTGTCTTTTTCTTCTGGTTTTCACCCAGAGACCAACGGTCAGACGGAAAGGACTAACCAGACCCTGGAGCAATATCTCCGGTGCTTCGTGTCAGACTGCCAGGAGGAATGGGCAGCGTATCTACCCTTTGCGGAGGTGGCTTATAATAACTCTGAGCATGCTTCCACTAAGATGTCTCCGTTCAGGTGCGTGGGGGGCAGGGATCCAAGACTCTCTTCTTTGGCCGGACCCTCCACTGACTCACCGGTGGTGGATCAGTGGTTCAAGGATAGACGTCCCATTTGGTCGTCGGCCCAGCGGAATCTCTGCAGTGCGGTGGCGCAACAGAAGAAATTTGCTGATCGTCATCGCACCGTAGAGCAAAAGTTTAAGGTGGGAGATCAGGTGTGGGTCTCCACCCGGAACATTCCGCTGCGTCAGCCATCTTCCAAGTTGGGTCCTCGATTCATTGGCCCATACCCAGTGACACAAAAGATCAACCGAGTTACGAACAAGGTTGCTCTTCCACCGTCGATCCGAGGAGTGAACACCTTTCATGTTTCACTTCTCAAATCGGCAGCCGACTCCGCTCCCTTCATTCAGACCCCATCCCCGCTGGAGGTCCAAGGGGTACCGGAGTTCGAAGTGAACAGAATTTTGGACTCTCGTTTTGTCCAAAGGTCTCTTCAATACTTGGTGGACTGGAAGGGTTTTGGTCCAGAGGAGAGATGTTGGATACCTGCTCGCCAGGTGCATGCGGATGAGTTGGTGGCAGCCTTTCACCGGGATAATCCGGGGAAAGCTTGCTTGGAGTCTTCAGAGCCGCCTCCTCGAGGGGGGGGGGTAATGTAAGATCCTCACCTGCTTTGCACTCCAGGGGAACCAAGAGGGGTCCTCGTGGAGTTGCAGGACAGGTTATGCGTGTCTCTGATGCACCAGCGCTGACCCCTTTGCGAGCCAGTGCGGAGATGCGTTCGCGTGGACATCGGAGGGGAGGACCGTCGGAGTCCCGGGGACAGAGTGGCCAGGCGAGTGACAAGACGCCGCGGCCAGGGTTGTCTCCGGTGTCTCCTGCGACTTCCGTTTCCGCATCTGGGTCCACGCGCTCGCATACTCGCGCTGAGTCAATCATGCGTCCGTGCGTACGCACGAGGGCAGATTCGCAAAGGGATACACGGTCGCGAGTACGCGCTTCTTATGCACTTCGTCGACCAGTGGCGCATATTATACTGACTCACAAGAGCAAAGTGGATTAGGGAGCCAGCCATGGGTTAATCAACTTGTGATTGCCTTAGGCCTTGTACTCAGGTGCAGGGCAATTTGTTCACCTATGGTAGTGGACACTTGGCACCCTGGGATTGGTCAGCAGGCATTTAAAAGGAGGTCTCTCAGGGTGATCAGTGCCCACTGTTATTTTCCCTCAACCAGGTATAGGTCACAACTCCTAGTGACTGAAGACTGCCAGGAACTTTGTCCTTACAGCGGACCCAAGATCTGGAGTGACTCGACTGCCAAGTGCACAGCATCATTCAGCACTGGTTGGGACTATTCCTGGAATCTCCTTGCCTGGTTTTTTGTTATTATTCCTTGTTACCAGCAAGTGTCCTGGACGTTTATGTTTCTGGTGAATAAACACCTTTTTGCTTTCATCACTGGTCTGTTTGTTGGTGCCTTGCATTACATTAGTAGATTAGTATTTTATTTAATGCATATACTGTGCATCACCGTCTTTTTAATTTTTACTAGAACTTTCTACATGTACTTAGGCAACTATCTGTATTAAAACAAAGTGTCTGTGGATCACTACAGCTGGGTAATTAGGATAAGGTGCTCTTGGTCTTTGTGACCCACCCAGTCACAGAAAACAGGGATAAAAAGAAAAGAAAACAATAAGACCAGGCACTCAAATATGGAATCAAAATGAGACAAATATTTAATGGAGATTTTACTCCCTAAATGGCAGTGTATAAAACAGATAAAATCAATAGATACACAATAAATCGCATATACACAACAGCATGTTAATAACAGCAATAGGTGCAGCGTATGATACCACAGTCAATTAATATTAATCAAAAGCGCAGATATGAAAAACCGCAATTCGTACTTTTAATGGATGTCACTCTTTCCAATAATCGCATATGACTCCAATAGGGTGATCAGTCCCATATGTCGCTCCTATTGCTTCCTCTCCATTGAGGAGATTTTTATGTACCAAATTTGGATTTGGTGCAAATTGAATTTTTCCTGAAATTTGGATCGAATTCCACTTCGTCAACTTCGATTTGCTCATCTCTATTGCTCACGTTCTCTTATATGTAAGTACATCCATTCATTTGGGGGTTTAAATTGAGTCTTGATACTACAAATTTTAGGCTGTTTACATTCTGTTATATATAAATATATTAGTTAAACTCTAAATGTGTAATTGGGGTGAAATTGCGGCCCGATACTACAGATTTTAGGGTGCTTACATTCTAGTATACATAAAAATATCTGTTAATCCCTAATTGATTAATTGGCATGAAATTGTGGCCTGATACTACAGATTTTAGGGTGCTCACGTTTTTTTATACATAAGTATATCCGTTAATCCCTAATTGTATAATTCGGGTGAAATTGCAGCTTGATACTACAAATTTTAGAGTTGTTTACGTTTTAATAAACATACGTATATCTGTTAATCCCTAATTGTGTAATTGGGGTGCAGTTGCAGCCTGATACTACAGATTTTAGGGTGCTCACGTTCTTTCATGCATCCATTCATTGTTTTGGAGATTAAATTGCGCCCTGGCACTACTGCTATTTTACCCTTACAGTTACTGTTGCAGTAAAGTATGTCTGACAGACAGGTGACAGGCCCTTCTAAAGGAATCGGCAATGACCAAAATGTTTCTGAAGCTGGTAGAAGTAGCAGCAGAAGAGTGGGACGGTAGCAGTAGACACAGCAACACGCCAGTGTCATTCAACGGTCGTGTTTTGAATTGTTGACTGGGTCTTCAACTTCATCTCAAGTAACATCAGAAACCCGCTGCCAGGATTCAGTAGGTTCCTCTGACACGATGCTTAGTTGGCATGGCCCGGGAACAATCTCTGTGCCCCCAACTGTTCTAAACCTGCCTTTTTCATTTTCTGTTCCTTTGCTCTGGAAGTATTGCATGCTGTCAGCTCGAAAAGCTTTTAGAAAACAGTCAGCAGTTACTGCCCAGCTAAGATGTGGAGGAGAGATCCCCTACTTCCTCCAGTAGGAGGGCGAGTAGTGACAATAGTAGTCGCGTGTAAGGTGGTGTTGCAAAAGGTTAAGCACGCGGCCCTGTGACTGGTGAGGTTTACATCATTGATCTTCAGAAAGTAGTGAATGATGATGTAGCCGATTGCACAAGGAAGCCCGGTGAAGGAGCATCATCATCATGGGATGAGGGTGGCAGCTTTCGCGTGAGGCAGGTCTGGAGTTAAACGTGCCCGGGGTAGACCGTCTGCTCCTCAAGAGCCTACCTGTCTAGAAAGAACTAGCGGTGCACAGGTTCACAGCGGCAGCAGGCAGTCAGCATGGAGGGGGGGGGGTGCCATACTCGTCGGTGTGGGAATTTTTCATCAAGCTGTTGTAGGACGTCAATGTGGTCATTTGTAGATTCTGTGGGCAGAAGATGAAGCATGGCCATGGTGCACCACGGCCCTGCTTTAACACATGCAGCATCACCTGGGAAGCCAGCATCACTTGGGACCTGGGAAAACCATGGTGCAAATGTAGTGGTATAGCCTGACGCAGAAACCATTGCATCAACCAGTGGCTTGTACCCCTTATCCAGCAGTCAAGGCTCCTCCACCTCATCAGAAGGGAGCTGTGTTTTCTTCCTATCATCTACTGGTCCTGATGCTCCTGCTCCTCCTACTCCTCGTCACTCTTTTCATCATCGATTGATCACAGAGGCTATTGCAAAAAGACAGCAGTATGCGTACACTCATACAATGGTGTAGAAGCTGAACGTGCTCCTGGCTAAGTTGCTGGTACTACAGTCCCTCCCTTTCATGTGGTTGACTCTGCACCTTTCAGAGAACTGATAGCTTGTGCTGAGCCAAGGTGGAGAGTCCCAAGCCATGATCACTTCTCCAAAAAGGCTGCAGCAGCCCTGCACATGTATGATGAACAGAAGCTTGGGCCAGTCCTTGAGCCTGTTGGTGTCTGCTAAAGTTCACAACAGCGCCAACATGTGGAGCTGTACCAACTCACAAGGACAATATATGTCCTTTACAGCCCACTGTGTAAATGTGGTTCCTGCCAAGCCACACCAGCACCTTAGCCAGGTGAAGGCACTGCCACCTGTGGGTTTTCAAGCTGAGTCCTGCGCCAATGTCATCCTCTGCCTCCTCAGCCTCCACTGCAGGCACAATTCGGAGTGCTCCTCCAGTATACCACCTATGCAGAGCATTGCGGTGTCATGCTGTTCTGCACCTGGTTTGCCTGGGCGATTGGAGTCATACCAGGGAGAAACTGCTCCGCGTCCTTCAAGAGGAAATCGAAAAGCAGGAGTGGGTACAAAACACAAAAGACAGGGAAATATTCCAATCACGTGTCATCTCTGTTTTGGATCCTCTCCATTTATTTATTTATTTTTTTGCCTTAGCAATACTGATGGATTACTGACCAAATGCTGACATGTGAAGGCAGAGGCTCAAAAGACAGGATCTGTTTTTTGTGGGTTGTTCTTGTGACGGATGAGGGAAGGGAACCCTCTCCACTGTGTCACGGGGCCACTGCTTGATTTGGCGTATAACAGAGCAGGTTCTGCAGAAATCTATGTGGGATCAGCTAACGTTGTAAAAGTGTGCTCTTTCACTCTGTAGTACAATCTTAGGCCACTGCACGGTTCTGTATACCTGATGCTAACATTGACCTGTAAGGATAAGTTTACACTAGAGTTATTTGGTCACTTTTGCCCTGTAACTGATTAAATAAGTGAAGTGATTCTAAGTGTGACTCCTGTCAACTGTCTATCATACAGACATAAAATAACTGTTTCACTACTAAAGCAGACTACTTATGCATGCTTTTGCAATGCACAGTGTTGTTAACCAATATACAGGCACTCTGCAGCCAGAAAATAGCTGTTTTTTTATGCGCTTCATCACAAATAAATTTGGGCTAATCATGGGGTATCTGCCTCCCTTGAACCTCCTCCCCAGGACAATGTAGGGCAGTCAAAATGTTCCTGTCTTTGTTGCTGACCATCTTGTAGTTGCCCAGTTGTAGTTGATGAGGAGACATCTAGAAGGAAATTTGATTGGTTTTTTGGCTTTTCTTGCCGAGTCTCATCAGCATGGCAACACTTTAGTTACACATGTGAAAAGAGAAGGTGGAAGCAACACTCTGGAAGCTCTGTTTTTGTTGGGGATGGGAGAATGTCTATTGAGAACAATGTGGAGGAGCTGGACAAACACCTGGTATAAGAACTAGAACTACACAAATCTGGAGATGTCAATAGGACTTTTGTCTTGTATTAAGGGCTCTTTCACACTTGCGTTCTTTTCTTCCGGCATAGAGTTCCGTCGTTGGGGCTCTATGCCGGAAGAATCCTGATCAGTTTTATCCTAATGCATTCTGAATGGAGTGAAATCCGTTCAGGATGCATCAGGATGTCTTTAGTTCCGGAACGGAACGTTTTTTGGCCGGAGAAAATACTGCAGCATGCTGCGCTTTTTGCTCCAGCCAAAAATCCTGAACACTTGCCGCAAGGCCGGATCCGGAATTAATGCCCATTGAAAGGCATTGATCCGGATCCGGCCTTAAGCTAAACGTTGTTTCGGCGCATTGCCAGATCCGATGTTTAACTTTTTCTGAATGGTTACCATGGCTGCCGGGACGCTAAAGTCCTGGCAGTCATGGTAAAGTGTAGTGGGGAGCAGCATACTTACCGTCCGTGCGGCTCCCGGGGCGCTCCAGAGTGACGTCAGGGCACCCCACGCGCATGGATGACGTGATTGCATGGCACTTCATCCATGCGCATGGGGCGCTCTGACGTCATTCTGGAGCGCCCCGGGAGCCGCACGGACTGTAAGTATACAGTCACAACGCAAGTGTGAAAGAGCCCTAAAAGAGGTATGGACTCGTGGGACAAGGATCTAATATTACCACTATACAAAGAGTTGGTGCGGCCTCAACTGGAATGCGCAGTTCAGTTCTGGCCACCAGTCCATAAAAAGGATGCCCTTGAGTTAGAGTAAGTACAGAGGAGAGCAACTTAACTCATAAAGGGCCTGGAAGATCTTAGTTATGAGCAAAGATTAAATGAATTTGTTTAGCCTTGAAAAAATACATCTAAGGGGGGACATGATTAACGTGCACAAATATATACACGGACCATACAAAAAATATCAAGGGAAGCTATTCTGTGTTAAACCCTCTAAAAAAAACAAGGGGCCACTCCCTACAACTGGAGAAAAAAAGATTCAGTCATAAAGCGACAAGCATTCTTTACAGTAAGATCTGGGAATCTCTGGAATAGCCTGCCGCAGGAGCTGGTCACAGCATATACAGTGGATGGCATAAAAAAAGGTTTAGATGACTTTTTAATTCAAAATAACATTGAGGCTTATGACAATGTATAAAAATCTTGTTCTACACACCCTTTCCCTTTGGCCCAACCACTTTTTAAAAGGAAGATGGATATTGATCCAGGGATATAGCCGGATTACAGGTCGGACTTGATGGACTTTTGTCTTTTTCCAACCTTAACAACTATGTAACTATGACCTGCCGTCATTGCTGTGGTGCAGCATCACCACTGCCAAGCAAACTATTGAACCAGTGAAAGACATGGCCCATAACAACTGCTCCACTTATACATAGTGGTGTCTACCTTGCCGCACAGCAACAATTCTAAGGAGCATCCTGTGTTCTTCCCTATGTGAGAGTACAAGGCAATAAAGCTTGTTTTGAGAAATAATGGTGGCTAGGTATCTTCCATTGAGCACATGCCTAAAGTGAGTATAATCCCCCAAGTAGTACGGTAGCAACTGTACCACCAGCAACTTAGTCAAGCAGGGGTTTGGCTTACTTTTATCCTGCACATAGCAGTGGTTTTGTCTGCAGGCACTGTTGAGAAACATTGTCATACGGGAGATACAGTACACAGCTTCCAGCAGCCAAGCTTAGTAGCATGTTTTTAGCCTATGTGAAGAGCAGATGAGGTGTTGTTGATTCATTTTCCATTGCCCCACCCAATGTCACTTTACCAGACATTTATTTAAAAAAAAAATTGAAATTACAGGCATTTTTTGGGGGGGAAAAAAAACAGGCACATGTTGTGCAGGTGGCCCACGCCCGTCGCTGCCCTGCTCTTCCTATTGGGCATTGAAGCTGCATTACCCACCCAGTTGGCTGATTCTGACCCTCCATTTCCTGACCCGTGCTTGTTTACCATAATGTTTTAATTACTATTAGCCTTTGGCTACTAATTACCTAACTTAACATTTGTCATTCCTACTGTGTGAAACTTCACTTTCATTGGTATTATACAATCAATTGATAGCTATTCCCTATTAACCCCTTCTACCCCTGGTCAGTTTTCACCCTCCTGCCCAGGCCATTTTTTGCAAATCTGACATGTGTCACTTTATGACTTTATGTGGTAATAACTTTGGAACACTTTTACTTATCTAAGCCATGTCTACTTTAAGTTGGCATCATTTTTTAAATGTCATTTTCCAAAACCCACTTTTTAAGGACCAGTTCAGGTCTGAAGTCACATAGTAGGAACCACCCATATTTGACCCCATTGTAGAAACTACACCCCTCAAGTTACTCAAAATTGATTTTACAAACTTTGTTAACCCTTTAGGTATTCCACAAGAATTATCGGAAAATGGAGAGGAAATTTCTACATTTCCCTTTTATTTGGCAGATTTTCCATTTTAATCCATTTTTTCTTTAACACATTGAGGGTTAACAGCCAAACAAAACTCAATATTTATTACCCTGATTCTGCGGTTTACAGAAACACCCCATATGTGGTTGTAAACTGATTTAAGGGCACAAGGCATGGAGCAAAAGAAAAGGAGCGCCGTATGGTTTTGGAAGGCAGATTTTGCTGAACTGGTTTTCAGACACCATGTCCCATTGAAAGGCCCCCTGATGCACCCCTACAGTTGAAACTCCCAGAAAGTGACACAATTGTGGAAACAAGGGGTAAGGTGACAGTTTTGTTGGTACTATTTTGGGGTACACATGATTCTTAATCGCTCTATATTACTGTGAGACACTCTCCTATTCCGCGGTCCACTAGGGCCTCCAGGGGTCCTGGTGGGGTTTGGTCTGTGGGGAGAGGTCAGGGGATGCTTAGTCGGTCTGCTGGCACTCCATCCCAGTGGGCCTCTGGGTCCACTGCCTCGACCTTGGGGGGTCCAATTGGAGTAGCGGGACAGTTCACACATGCGTCTGTGGAGCCTGCGGCTCCGATTCCTTTGTGGACAGATGCGGTGGTGCGTCCGCATGGGCACCGGAGGGGCGCCGGTCCTGTCTCCGGTATCGCCTGTGGGTTCCGTTCCGGCGTCCATGCCAGCATTGTCCTGTAGCTATGCTAGGCCAATCAAGCGTCTACGCATACGCTTGAGAGGTGGTTCGCAAAGGGATACGCGGCCGAGTGTACGCGCATCTCATGTGCTACGCGGGCCGCTGGCAGGAAAAGCACCTGTGCACAAATTCAAAGTAGATTAGGGGATAGGTCGCACAAGTGTTAGGGCTGTTTCACATGAGCGGATGCCGTGCGTGACATCCGTGAATGACAGCCAAGACCCGATGCGGACAGCAGAAGCACGGAGCAGTAACATGATTGATAATGCTCTTTGCCTCTCTGTGATCTCTTTACTACGAAATCACAGTGACAACTTTATCTCACTGTGATTTCGTAGTAAAGAGATCACAGAGAGGCACGGAGCATTATCAATCATGTTAATGCTCCGTGCTTCTGCTGTCCGCAGCGGATATCACGCACGGCATCCGCTCGTGTGAAACAGCCCTTAGGGATTAGGATCATCATGTGACCAAAGAGGAATCAACACCTGGCACTCTGTGATTGGCTAGCAGGTACTTAAAAGGTGATCTCCCCGGCTGGTCAGTGCCCACTGTTGTTCTGACAATCCGGGTGTATGTTGGTGATCGTTTCTTTACAGCTTACCGGTGTATGACCTCTGCTTTCCTTGACCATTCTCTAGTGAACAATCTATCTTGTGTATGACCTTGGATCAGACCCTGGATATTCTCTGACATCTCATCCCTCGGTACCACGCTTCTCAGACTGATATAACGTGTATGAACTTTGGCCTGGTCACGGACTGCTTCCCTGGTCTCTTCCTGCAGAGGTTCTTATTTGGCTTGATTACCTGTGTATCATCACTGGCTTTTAAATGAATTATCGTTGACTCAATAAATCCACTGTCGTTTAAAACATCTGTCTGGTTGGAGGCAAGGTAACCAAAAAATGGCTATTTTGGCACCGTCTTTATTTTTTGTTTTTTTTTACAACGTTCATCTAACAGGTTAGATCATGTGCTATTTTTATAGAGCAGGTCGTTACGGACGCGATGATGTCAAATGTGTGTACTTTCTTTGTTTGAATTTTACATAATAAAGCATTTTTGAAAAAAAATTATGTTTTTGTGTCTCTGTTTTCTGAACGCCATTTTTTTTTTATTGTGCAGGGGCTCGTTTTTTGCAGGAAGAGTTGACATTTCTATTGGTACCATTTTAGGCTAAGTATGATTTTTTGATTGTTCATTATTATACTTTATGGGGCAAGCTTTAACTTATTTATTTTTATAGCGTTCACCTGAAGGGTTAGGTCATGTGATATTTTTATAGAGCAGGTCAATACAGACGTGGCAATACCTAATATGTATACTTTTTCTCATTTATTTAAGTTTTACACAATAAAAGCATTTTTGAAAGTTATTGTGTCTCCATAGTCATAGCTTTTTAATTTTTTTTTCTGATTGTCTTAAGTAGGGTCTCATTTTTTGCAGGATGGCCATACCAGTGCCAGGCATGCTATCAATTGTTATCAAGAATGGTTGCTGAGGTGCTCTACATGTAAAAGACGTGATTGTACAAGCAATCTCTCACCGTCAGACGTGCGTTTATCGCTTATCTGCTTGAGCTGACATTAAACAACAACACGATAATAACGCGCGGCCGCTCACTATCAAAGTGGTCTGTGCTTATCATGCTGTCAGCTTTGCAGAGTGATCTCACATCATCAGAGGGGGTCACATTTCATAATAGAGTTAAGTGTCCATGATTAAGGTACTAACATAACAAATAGTGCCACTGGACACGATTCTGACATACGTTAGTTTGATGCACAGCATTTGACTGACTAGTGCCTATTATACAAGGACAATACTGCCCATTTGTAGATTTTTTATAGTTATTCCACAAATAAATGCTTTTTTGTTTTTAGTATTGTAACGGACCGTTTCAGCAGACAAGGGGTTAAAATCCGTTTAGGCGATATGCCCCTTTCCGAGAGACAGGCACAGCTACTGCAGAACACCAACCTCCTGAACTGGATACAAAATAGCACTCCAAACTGGAACCTCGCAAATAGCTGTCAGCAGACGAACAGGAAAAGTGTATCAGTCAGCTTACACTCCTGGCAATCAGTCTCCAACAGCATACAGGGAATCCCCCCAATAACAAGACAAGGCTCCGTGATCAGGGTCAAGCAGTGGTCTCACGTGCTGGCACACCCAGCCTGGTTTTTATTACAGTTTTGCAAATACAGAACAGATACAACACATCCCCACAATGCATCATGGTTTCCTCCTCTCTGCCCCAGAGACAACCGAGAGCAATCCAATTATCTCTCAGGACAAAGGGGAGATCCCCAATACACATGTGGAGACAACAGGACAGACATCACCATTTAAACACACAATGGGACAATGGGACAATAGAAACACACCCACACAAAATCCTCCCCTCTGCTGATGATGATCATTGAACACAATGGCGAATATAATTATCAAAGGCAGAGAAATACAGTTTTATAAAACATATCACAGGAACCCCAAAACATGCAATAACCCCATAACCAATATATCCTCGGAACCGGGGGATCTGGGTGAACCACATGTCCAAAATTCACCCACATCCGTTCAGTAGTTTGGAAGATACAGTTACACTGAAAATATACAAGTTATACCAAAAATAGTCACTAATAAATGTGTCCCCTGTTTGGTAGTTTCAAACTACTGAACGATGTCTCTGTGCACCAAATACAGGCAAGATAGCACCGTGTGGAAAAGTCAGAACAGTGTCTGTGAGCTAAAATGGCCGCTATCTATTGTTCTCACCATGTGCTTCATCCAAGCAAGTAAGGCAAATGATGCAATCCAGGGACAGAGGGCTCCGTCCCAAGTGCCTTAAGACCCAATAATTTAAGGGACCATAATCCCAGGGCAGGAGGCTGGTAAACAGCCCCCTCCAAAACACTGTGGCGAGGTTGGTTTCGCCACAAGTATCCATACAGGGAGTATAATTTTTTGTGAATAATAGGATACGCATTTATACCATAGAGTTTTTCTGAGAAATTTTACTATAATGACCCTTTGCCGCCTGCCCTGACTTTGAATTAGTTTGACGGATTTGCACTCTGCCTGCCCAAACCTCTGACTTATTACTGACTTTAAACATTGTCTGAACCCTTTGCCACACTACATCGGTGTCTCTGACCCCCATGGGTTAGCAGTCAACCACATCAGGACTACTCCAAGCAGTAGTGGCCTCATGGCTTCCATGCAATGAAGTCCAGATCCCTATAAAAGGGTTAAAGAGTGGAACCCCGGAGACTGCCAGGATAATGGCCTTAGGATGAGCTCAAGCCGGTTGGTTGATGCAGTGGTTTTGCACCCATTGGCTGTGACTTTGCGATCGGACATCCTCTGGCTGTGACAAAAAATATACACTGCTATTGACAAAGTAAAAATAAAAAATATGTCCAGCACTGTCGACTTTAAAACCGAATCCTTTATTTGAATGTGAGATACAAGCAGGAAAAAACGTTGATGCATTTCATGCTACATTAGCCTTTTGTCAAAATACCTGACAGGATGTCTCCTGTAAAAATATAATATTTGAACAGCTCCATCCTTGGCTGTGCACAGAAGCACAACACTAATTCACCCTATCCTGTATCTAATGATAAAACCTTTCTTTTTACCTAGTAATTCAATTGTAACTAAATATATGTTCTTTACAATCCCTACACTGTCTAGTGTAGGCTTGTGTCACGAGGGTGTCAAGAGCCACGCCTGACTCCGTTGTACCCGGGGTCAGGAGGTCGCAGCGGTTGGCTGCACGCTCTATGTAAGATAGGGCTGTTTCCTTATGGTAGCTTTCTGGGTTTGCTTTACAAACCCTTTTGGCTCACTCAGGGATCCGTAGCTCCTTCTCTCAGCTGTTCCTTGTCCAGCACTCCCAATCCTCCTTATATTCCCCTCTCACACTTCTCTGGTTGCCAGATATAGAGCTTCCTGCCTGGACATCTATTCTGACCCACTGGAGCTGTGTTGCTGCGTTCTCTGAGTGTTGCCTTAGAACGCTACCCTCCGGATCCCTGTTGGGCCTTTGTGGTCTGCTGTGGTCGCCCACCTGGGTTTATGTGTTTGTCTGTATTGTCTGTCCTCTCCCTGGTGTTTCCCTCTTAGTGTCAGTGGTGCGGACTAGTGATCCCACCGGCCCGTTCACTACATAGGGCTCATCTTAGGGAAAGCCAGGGTTTAGGCACGTGATCGGTGTACGGGTGAGGAACCCGTCTAGGGACATCAGGGCAGTCAGGTGCCAGCCGCAAGGTGAGTCAAGGGTCACCACCTTTCCCTCTCCCTTGGGCAGGGCCTTCCCTTTTCCCTCCCTTTGCGTGACGCCGGTCATTACAGCTTGTGTGTCTAATTTCTGTGCCTGTCATAGACACGACTGAAATGTCCTTTCACATCAGTGGATGAGTACAAATGGTTCCTCTGATTCAGAGTTAACATATTGCATGATAGACCATCCAATATCCTCTCTCCTGATTGCCTGACAGGCTGACTGCAAGGCATTATGGGAAAGTGTGCCAACTGAGGCCACGTCCAGGGTCATGTGAGCTTCTGTCTTTATTTTTCCTGTTCTGTTTCCCTCACCAGCATACTGAATTTTAAATGTAAAATGACAGACATCGTTCTGCCTCATTCTTCTTATGTGAAAATTGTAGCATTAAGAATTTTTGGGAAATTTGTAAAACTTTTTTTTTTTTTTTTACAGTATGTGGATGATATATTGTAAAATGATGCAGATTTGCTGCATGCAAATCCACAGAGAAAGATTTGTAAAATATCTGCTATGTGTGAACATAATTTGCCATTGTGGATTTCTCTGCACCAAGTTCACAGTATTTTACTCCTCAACAAAACTTGACCTGATTTTATAAAGGCCCCTTTCACACGGGCGAGAATTCCTCGCAGGTGCAATGTGTGACGTGAACGCATTGCACCCGCACTGAACCCTGACCCATTCATTTCAAAAGGGCTGTGTACATGAGCGATGTTTTTCATGCATCACTTGTGCGTTGCGTTAAAATCGCAGCATGTTCTATATTCTGCGTTTTTCACGCAAAGCAGGCCCCATAGAAATGAATGGGTCTGTGTGAAAATCGCAAGCATCCGCAAGCAAGTGCAGATGTGGTGCGATTTTCACGCATGGTTGCTAGGAGATGATAGTGATGAGCAACCCCGGACCCCATTAAAGTAAATTCACAGTATTTTCTCTTATAACATGGTTATAAGGGAAAATAATAGCATTCTTAATACAGAATGCATAGTACAATAACGCTGGAGGGGTTAAAAAAAATAAAAAAAATAACTCACATTATCCACTTGATCGCGCAGCCGGCATCGTCTTCTTCTTCTTTCAGGACCTGCAAAAGGACCTTTGGTGACGTAATTGCTCTCACCACGTGGTGAGTAGTGTTGAGCATGAATATTCGAATATAGCCACTAATATTTTGAATATAGTGCTATATATTCGCGAATAGTGTTGAATATTCTAATCGCAAATTTATTGTGAATATATTACATTGCCGATTTTTGCAATCAAGTAAGCAATGACTGGAGATCACAAATTCTCAAATTTGCTAATTTATGGTGAATATTCGGCCCAAAATTTGCGAAATATCGCTATGCCCTCTTGTTGCAGCCTCCAGTGAACATCTACATCAGTCACTGTGCATGTTACTCCTGATGAAGTTCACCTTTGTGCATGGAAACGCGTTGAGCATAGACCACATAGGACTGTGTCAGATCAATCGGTGTTTTTGACATAACCAGTCAAATTCAACGGCTCTCATTCTGTCTCAGTCCTGCACCTGTATTGTTTCAGTGCAGTGGATGTTATGCGCGCTGACATCCACTGTTAATTAAGGTGGTATCTGGTGCTACACATGGTACCAGGTATCCATTTGTACAGTACCTCACCCAGGTTCACACCCAGGACTTTGTGGTGATATGCCCTCCAGTGTTGGTGGGTTTTAGTTTGTGGGACACACTGATCATTCTGCTCAAGTACATTTCCACCTTTACCAGTGTGGTTTTGAGGATGGTTGGTCCCACAAATTAGTGACGTTCCATTTTGCTGCTTAGTGCAGTCTGGGTAGACACCCCTATATTTTATCTAAACATTATAATAAAGCTTTGTTATTTTGTTTTAGCGTCCTTATATTTATCTAAAAGTGTTCATAAGGACGCATACCCATAACACCATATTCAATTTGTTAGTTTGTTGCAGAAATGCATCAAAGCCCCATGTGAAAATTCTGTGTTCACGGTCATGTCCTATGTGGCTATACCCTCATTGTTCACATTCTACATATTAGAAATTGTGGTAGGGGCTGAGGTGTACATTGGCGTGGAGTCAGGAGGGATGCCTATCACCCTCCAAGAACTATCTGGCTGAACTGTGCCTGGAGCCAGTGCGGGGTAGGCCTGGATAAGTGGGCCACCCAAGAGAGTGGAATGAAAGAAAGAAGGGTCGGGAGGGTGGGGCATGAAGCAGACGTCCTCCAGGTGAGGACGCGTGGGGAACATATAGTCAGCAGCCCCTCCCACAAATGCAGGCTGTAACCAGCCTTAATACTTGTGGTAGGGGCTGAGGTGTACATTGGCGTGGAGTCAGGAGGGATGCCTATCACCCTCCAAGAACTATCTGGCTGAACTGTGCCTGGAGCCAGTGCGGGGTAGGCCTGGATAAGTGGGCAAGAAGACTACCCCCGCTGTAGGAGGGAAATAGTTAATTGAACCGACCGCCACGGGAGGTAACAAGGGCACGAGTGATTCAGGCCGGAGCTGGGTTGTTAAATGACCTGAGTGAACCGGGAAGGCAGTGGGTAGTTAGTGACGTGACGGTCCAGGTGACGGCAGAAGAGTAAGCTGGGCGATCCAGGATGTGAGAGGCAACATGGGCCTGGGCGACCCAGGATGAGAGAGGCAACGTGGGCCTGGGCGACCCAGGAAGACCGAGGTAGAGCGGGCCTGGGTGATCCAGAATGACAGAGACAGAGCGAGCCTGGGCGATCCAGCATGACCGAGGTAGGGCGAGCCTGGGGGAGCAGAGCGAGCCTGGGCGATCCAGGGAGACCGGAGCAGAGCGAACCTGGGCGGCCCAGGACGACAGGAGCAGAGCGCGCCTGGGCGATCCAGGACGACAGGAGCAGAGCGAGCCTGGGCGATCCAGGACGACAGGAGCAGAGCGAGCCTGGGCGATCCAGGATGACAGGAGCGGAGCGAGCCTGGGCGATCCAGGATGACAGGAGCGGAGTGAGCCTGGGCGATCCAGGATGACAGGAGCGGAGCGAGCCTGGGCGATCCAGGACGACAGGAGCAGAGCGAGCCTGGGCGATCCAGGACGACAGGAGCAGAGCGAGCCTGGGCGATCCAGGACGACAGGAGCAGAGCGAGCCTGGGCGACCCAGGACGACAGGAGCAGAGCGAGCCTGGGCGATCCAGGACGACAGGAGCAGAGCGAGCCTGGGCGATCCAGGACGACAGGAGCAGAGCGAGCCTGGGCGATCCAGGACGACCGGAGCAGAGCGAGCCTGGGCGATCCAGGACGACAGGAGCAGAGCGAGCCTGGGCGATCCAGGACGACAGGAGCAGAGCGAGCCTGGGCGATCCAGGACGACAGGAGCAGAGCGAGCCTGGGCGATCCAGGACGACAGGAGCAAAGAGGGCCTGGGCGACCCAGGACGACAGGAGCAGAGCGAGCCTGGGCGATCCAGGACGACCGGAGCAGAGCGAGCCTGGGCGATCCAGGACGACAGGAGCAGAGCGAGCCTGGGCGATCCAGGACGACAGGAGCAGAGCGAGCCTGGGCGATCCAGGACGACAGGAGCAGAGCGAGCCTGGGCGATCCGGGACAACAGGAGCAGAGCGAGCCTGGGCGATCCGGGACAACAGGAGCAGAGCGAGCCTGGGCGATCCAGGACGACAGGAGCAGAGCGAGCCTGGGCGATCCAGGACGATAGGAGCAGAGCGAGCCTGGGTGATCCAGGACGACAGGAGCAGAGCGAGCCTGGGCGATCCAGGACGACAGGAGCAGAGAGAGCCTGGGTGATCCAGGACGACAGGGAAGACAGACAAAAGGCGTATACCTGATACCTGAAGAATTCGGGAAGCTGATGAGGCGCTACTTCAGATCGGGAGGGCTGAATAAACGACAGCACCGCAGCCCTGTTTGTTATAGAAAAGATTGCCCAAAAATGGTACATTAGGAAACCGGAAAAATGGCACAGTAACAGAAACCCCACGACTAAAATGACGTCCATGGAGTTAGCTACCCCGGAGGGGATAACCTGTGTTACATCTGGTAGCAGCGGTGGAAGGTGCAGTTTCTGGTTCCAGTCGAGGAGGCAGAGAGCGATTGTGCCGCGACTAAGGGGCAGTTGTGGGAATGGGGGTCCACTGGAGGTTCGAACTTACTTAACCTGGGCCAGCGGTAGCCTGGACGATGGGAACCAGAATCGCAGTTCCAGAGCCCTGCAGCAGCGTCCGCAAGGCAGCACCTTAATGATCCCACCGGCGTCTGGTCTCTCCGCTGTGTTCCTGAAGCTTCTTTTCTCTTTTTTTTTTTTTTTTTTTTTTATCGAAATGGAGAAACAGGCCGGCCAGCCCCGTGCCTGCTAACCACGGCTTCTCGGCTAGGATGTACTGCAAAATAAATGAAAAAATAGAAACAATACATGCAATTGTACCTGATCACATTTGTGGATACCCCCAAGTCCGTTGTACTAAAGAAGAACTTGTACCAGTTGGCTTTGATATTATCATTATTCTTAGACATCGCTTTGGAGAGCAGGGAAGAGAAAGAGGATGCGGGACCGGAGAACCGGATGGGGAGCAAAGGAGGATGGCAGAGGCAGTGTGGGCCTGGGTGATCCAGGATGACCGAGACAGGAACGAGCCTGGATGATCCAGGATGACAGAGACAGGAACGAGCCCGGGCGAACCAGGATGACAGGGGCGAAACGAGCCAGGGCGAACCAGGAAGACTACGGATGATGTGTGCGAGCGAGATAAGAAGCAAGGAAAACAGACCCAGGGATAGACAACAAGCAATAATCAGCACCTAGGTGTAACACGGCGGTGCCACACGCAAGCGCCCAGGAGGGCCGCACGGGACAGCCGTGCCAAACCTGAGCATGCAAGGACGGCACTACAATGGTGCCCGATGCATGCGCCCAGGAGGGCGGCAGACACGGCACTAGGTACGCACAGGACTCGCACGCTGCCCTAGCTGTGATCACAGGAGAGGATACGTGGCATTGCAGGCTCCGCCAGCATTGTCTGTAAAGGACCGGCAATCGGCTGCTAGAAGTAACATCACATGTGATCGAACAGTGTTTCCAAATTACTATTTAAGTGAAAAATACTAAACACCCCTAAGAGTATGATCACACGCACGGTCACCCGGCGCCCGCGACTCCGCCACGCCGTGGCCGAGCAAACTGCCACACGGGCCGCAGCAGGCCCCAATAAAACCAATGAGACCACACTGTTCCGCACTATCAACAAGCCGCGCAGTATTGACGGTGCCACGCGGCCACTAACAATACAGGTCCGCTGGACAGTGAGGCCTCATTAGCCCGAGAACCCGCTATGTCCCGCACGACTGCATGATGCCCAAACACAGCGCAGCCGCATCGAAAGCACCACACGACCCCACCGTGCAGTCATACCCATGTGGCTATACAAGTAGAACAGCATAAAACACATGGGCTAAGTTGTCAAGGCAGAAAGATCCAAATCCACTATGAAGAGAATGCACACACCAAACAGAGGATATCCCCCAAAAAATAAGTCAATAGGAATATCTTGCATGTTTTTTTTAAAAATGCATATCAGGCAAATCAAGCATTTTCTATTAATAAGGCAAATAATGTCTCCCTGTACCAGCAACAATATGTAAGAAAAGATGAAAACAGAGGACGGAGGTGAGGAAAGAGGGTAGGTTAGGCCCAGTTCACGCCGCGGGCCCGGGCCCGGCCGGATTCCGGCGTGCGCTCCAAGCTGGAACGCACGCTGATCACGTGACCGGAAGCCCAGGCCCGGCCGAGAAGCTCCGGCGCGCGCCCCCCGCCGGAGCGCACGCCGGCCTGGGACGGCGCCCAAGCCAGAGGATGGGAGAGACCCCGAGGAGGGGGTAGCCCGCAGGCCGGACCCTACCCATCCCGCCGACGCGTGGGGGAGACAAAGCGCTTGGGTCCAGAGCGCAAGGAGGACGTGACCGCCGCTCGGAGGAGCCCCGGAAGAGACGCGCTGCGACCGGAAGTGACGGGACGGACCGAGGAAGCTGCATGAAGCAGACGTCCTCCAGGTGAGGACGCGTGGGGAACATATAGTCAGCAGCCCCTCCCACAAATGCAGGCTGTAACCAGCCTTAATACTAGTACAAATTTGAAAATACTCACAGCTTCCAAATTTTAGTGGACAGGCATGAACATCCATGGGGAAATCTTCAAGGTGCATTGTGCATTCAGCGTGAATTGTAAGCCTGAAATAAAAAATAAGAAAATATTTTATTATTCATTCAGTAATTATTATACTATAATATTTTATTATACTTTTAATCAATGTATACTTGAAAATCAAGGGCTGGCCATAGACACTTTAATTTTGTAAATACTGGTAAGTTGCTTATAAGTATTCAAACTTTTTTAATAAATATTTGACATTTCTAATTTAGTATCAAATGGTCAAACTTAATCAAAGTTAATAATGAATAATGCCATAACACAATAGAACTTGAAAAATAACGGTGGTTTGCTTGCAGATCAGAATCGCAGAATCAATTTAAGCACTCTTCATTACAAAATTATATCAATCAAGTTCTCATTTTTTCCTACAAAGAAATATAGCATAGGATATGAGAAGAATGAGGCCATACACTCTGCTTGTAATGATTTATATATGCAAAATGACTACTGGCACCTAAAAGTAGAATTATTTATATGAATGCACTTATCCCTAGGAACACAAATATAGGGCCCATGAGCTTCTTGTGACCTCCTCTATAAAAAAAGACCCCAAAATGTAGCCAGTACAGTATGTGACCACCAAATACAGTGCATCGTATGGCTAACTGAGCATTCTCTAAACCATAATGATGAACAAGGATATATTGTAAGCAATTAAGCTGGCACATGGTGCGTACATCCTATGCAAAATCCTAAGCAAGGTATTTACTAGAGATATTTGACAGCTGCCCTTGCTTAAAGAGGACCTTTTATCTGGCAATACATTGTGAACTAAGTGTCATGATCTGTACAGCAGCGCCCAGGGATCTCACTGCGCTTACTATTATCCCTCAGGTGTGGGCGGAGCCTGAAGCCTGGAAATCTGCATAAGCTCTGCCCACACTGTGCTGCAGAGCGACCTGTGCCTGCAGGGAAGAGGGCAAGGTGAGTAGTTACTGTGTATTTATTTATTTATATTTTAATACAGAGGGGACACAGAGGGCTTTATTACTATGGAGGGGGCACAGAGGACTTTATTATTATGGAGGGGGAACAGAGGGCATAACTACTATGGAGGGAGCACAGAAGAGGACTTTATTACTATGGAAGGGGCACAGAGGGCATTACTAGGGGCACAATGAGCATTTCTACTATGGAGGGGGCACAGAGCCAGAGGGCATTACTACAATAAAGGGGGCACAGAGGGCATTATTACTGTGAAGGGGGGCACAATGGGGATTTCTACTATGGAGGGGGCACAGAGGACATTACTAGCACAGTGGGCATTACTACTATTAAGGTTGCACAATGGACATTATTACTGTGAAAGGGGCACAATGAGCATTATTACTATGAAGGGGTACAGTGAGCATTATTACTATAAACAAGGCACAATGGGGATTATTACTATGAAGGGGCACAATGGGGATTATTACTGTGAAGGGGCACAAAGAGGGCATTAGAACTGTGAAAGGGGCACATGTGTGAATAACTTTAAAATGCTTTTACTTATCCAGGCCATTCTGAGATTGTTTTTTCGTCACATACTTCATGACACTGGTAAAATGGAGCAAACAAAAAATCATTTTTATTTATAAAAAAATACCAAATTTACCAAAAATGTGGAAAAATTGCAAATTTCCAAATTTTTTATTTCTCTACTTCTATAATACATAGTAATACCTCAAAAAATAGCTATTAATTTACATTCCCCATATGTGTACTTCATGTTTGGATCATTTTGGGAATGCCATTTTATTTTTGGGGACATTACAAGGCTTAGAAGTTTAGAAGCAAATCTTGAAATTTCTGAAATTTTCCAAAACCTACTTTTTAAGGACCAGTTCAGGTCTGAAGTCACTTTGTGAGGCTTACATAATAGAAACCACCCAAAAATGGCCCTATTTTAGAAACTACACCCCTCAAGGTATTCAAAACAGATTTTACAAACTTTGTTAACCCTTTACGTGTTCCACAAGAGTTATTGGCAAATGGAGATGACATTTCAGAATTATAAATTTTTTGCAAATTTTCCATTTTTATAAATTCTTTCCAGTAGCAAGGGTTAACTGCCAAAGAAAACTCAATATTTATTGCCCTGATTCCGTAGTTTATAGAAACACCCTATATGTGGTCGTACACACAGTAGGGTCACTTTTATGGAGTTTCTAATCTAGGGGTGCATCAGGGGCGCTTCAAATGGGACATGGTGTCCAGCAAAATCTGCCTTCAAAAAACCATATGGCGCTCCTTTCCTTGTGCGCCCTGCCGTTTGGCCATACAGCATTTTACGACCACCTATGGGGTGCTTCTGTAAACTACAGAATCAGGGCAATAAATATAGAGTTTTGTTTGACTGTTAACCCTTGCTTTGTTAAAGTGAAAAAATTATTAAAATAGAAAATTTGCCAAAAAAGAGCTGTTTTGGCACCGTTTTTATTTAATGTTTTTGATTGTGTTTATTTAAGGAGTTAGGTCATGTGTCAATTTAATAGAGCTGATTCTTACGGACGCGGCAATACCTAATATGTCTACTTTTTAAAATTGATTTAGGTTTTACACTGTAATATCCTTTTTTTAAACAAAAAAAAAAAAACATTTTAGTATCTCCATAGTCTGAGAGTCAGTTTTTTTGTTTGTTTGTTTTTTAGCCGATTGTACACCAGACAAGTTCACCGGTAGAGGGGTCAGGTGGACTTATCTGGTGGGCCAGAAAACTAGTACAAGCCCGAGGGCTGCTCACACTAGTGTGGGGCACAGGGTCCCTGGCATGGGGGTCCCCTGGCTCCGTCTCCGCCACCTTGGGGGCTCATCATCATCACTAGATGATGAAGAGGACATGGAAAACAAGAGGAAAGTGGGGTCATCCTCGACCTCACTGGTGCTTTCAAAGTCAGAGACAAGCAGGGCGTATGCCTCCTCGGCTGAGAGCGTCCCACGGGCCATAGGGGAGTGTGTGTGTGTGCGTGTGTGTGGGGGGATTGGTGTTCACATTCATTTATACACTACCCTAACTCACCCTAAACCTAACAGAAAAAAAAACAAAAAAACAAAAACAAAATGAAAGCCCCACAAAAAATAAAAATATTCAAACTCACTGATCAGCAGTCCGAAGCTGATCAGCCGTGGGGTGGGCATTGCACTAACAGTGGCCGGACGCTAAGAGCGCCGGCCACAAACAGCGCACCCACAAATAAAAAATGTGTGGGGGGGGGGCAGGAGGGCAAGCTGCAGCACCCCTGAGGGGTCTAGGGTCGCACATCTGAGTGTGCTGTGGACCCCAGTCACCCGATCAGCCGATCAGGATGAAGCACAAAAAAAAAAAAAATGTCCCCCCAAAACTATCCTTCAGTCTCCCTGCCTAATCTAACCTTTCCCGAAACCTGTCTCTAATCACTTTGATGTTATTACACCAGATGGCACTATGGTGGCTTACGTGGGGATGCTGGGCTCAGAAGTGGATGGATTTGCTCCTAGCTCCACAGAAGCAGCATGGAGGAGGAGAGCAGAGCTTAGGGAAGTTGACTCCCGTCCATCCAGCCAATAGGATGCGATCCTGAGAGGTGATGTCACCGCCACCTCTCAGGATCTAAGAATGGTGATTGGTGGTGTATTATCACACCACAGATCACCATCCTATTCCAGATTATCGGGTCACCGGAGACCGGAATGACCCAGAAACGCAGCAAACCGCAGGTCTGAATTGACCTACGGTTTGCTGCGATCGCTGATAAGGGGGGTCACAGGACCCCCCTTGGCATTGTCACAGAGTGCCTGCTAAATGATTTCAATAATCTGGGCCTAAAATAGTGTCCATATTCTGTGTGTTTCTGTGACATATACTGTCCTGCATCCGAAAACTGTTTCTTTAGGGCAAATTCCAAAAATCTGGGCCTAATCTAGTGTCCATATTCTGTGTGTTTCTGTGACATATACTGTCCTGCATCTGAAGAAAAAAATGTTTCTTTAGGGCAAATTCCAATAATCTTGGCCTAATACAGTGTCCATATTCTGTGTGTTTCTGTGACATATACTGTTCTGCATCGGAAAACTGTTTCTTTACGGCAAATTCCAATAATCTGGGCCTAATATAGTGTCAATATTCTGTGTGTTTCTGCGACATATACTGCCCAGCATCCAAAAACAGTTTCTTAAAAGGCAAATTCAAATAATCTGGGCCTAATATAGTGTCCATATTCTGTGTGTTTCTGTGACATACTGTCCTGCATCCGAAAACTGTTTCTTTAGAACAAATTCCAATGATCTGGGCCTAATATAGTGTCCATATTCTGTGTGTTTCTGCGACATATACTGCCCTGCATCCAAAAACTGTTTCTTAAAAGGCAAATTCAAATAATCTGGGCCTAATATAGTGTCCATATTCTGTGCGTTTCTGCGACATATACTATCCTACATCCGAAAACTGTTTCTTTAGGGCGAATTCCAATAATCTGGGCCTAATATAGTGTGCATATTCTGTGTGTTTCTGTGACATATACTGCCCTGCATCTGACAAAAAAAAGCTGTTTCTTTAGGTCAAATTCCAATAATCTGGGCCTAATATAGTGTCCATATTCTGTGTGTTTCTGTGACATATACTGTCCTGCATCCGAAAACAGTTTCTTTCGGCAAATTCCAATAATCTGGGCCTAATATAGTGTCCATATTCTGTGTGTTTCTGTGACATACTGTCCTGCATCCGAAAACAGTTTCTTTCGGCAAATTCCAATAATCTAAGCCTAATCTAGTGTCCATATTCTGTGTGTTTCTGTGACATATACTGTCCTGCATCCGAAAACTGTTTCTTTAGGGCCAATTCCAATAATCTGGGCCTAATATAGTGTCCAAATTCTGTGTGTTTCTGTGACATATTTGGAATAAATGAATGAGAGGCTCAACACCTTGATGAATAGATGACGGTGGGTGCACTACTCACTGGGTCGCCTACCCAGTAAAAAGAGAGGAACTAATATAAGGCCAAAAGCAGGCACAAGCACCTTCTGGAGAATATAACAGCAATTTAATTAGATTTAATAATAAACAGCAATTGAATCCAATGCTAAAATGAGTGGAGAATCCAGTAATCAAAACCAGCAACAATGATCAAAAATAGCAGCAATGATGAAAACTAGCAGCAATGATGTAGACTGGCAGCAATGAAATGTGTATATATACTCATATATACTCAATATTCAGTCCACTCTAGATGAGAGGACTGTGCGAATAAAGATGATATACACACAGATGAAAGTTATATAAAAGGATGGTGTCTCTGAATATATGTATATCAAAGGCCCATATTTCTCATCTTGAGTAGAAGGTCTCCTTATAGGAACATATAAAGGAAGTTCCACTTTGAATATATAAGGTTGTGATAGAGAAGATCACCGCCAGTTATCTTATACAGACCAGTGTGTGGAGTTACATAATATTATACTGTGTTCAACAGTTTTAACACGTCTCAATGAGACTCTTTGGCAACTGGAGTGTCCATTAGTAGTATTGGCAGGTACTGCCTACTCACAGTGTATATTCGGGCACAATCCAGGAAGCGGAGAGCCATTTACCCGGACGATGACGTCACGTGTTCGGAGCGCTCCGCTGTAAAGCTTAGTGGGTGTGTCTGGTGACTCTGCAGGTCAGATGTTCCTGGTGGACAGGTCAGGTGATCACGTCAGCTGGTTTGCTATTATGGTCAAGTGATCCGTAGGTCCTGTGTATCACAGGTGCTATATGTGGTAAAAAGCTGTATTGAAAATTTCTTTTGTGCGCACAATTCTTCTGTATTTGGAGTACGGGGCCGGTAGTAGTAATGCAGTAGCCGCAGTTATTCACTAGACGCGTTTCGAGGCGACTTGCCTCTTCCTCAGTAGCTCGGGAACTGCGCTCCTCCAGACATTTTTATAGGGCTCCTTGATTGGACCTCAGCTAAAACGTGGATTGGATTCCATATATGTATATAGAGGTGATATAAAGTGGGGATCCAATTAAAAAGCAAACATTGTTAAAATGTAATAAAATATAAAAAGATAAATAAAAACATAAGTAGTATTAGACTTTCATTAATATTAAGCCAGTTATACAGGGAGTGCAGAATTATTAGGCAAGTTGTATTTTTGAGGATTAATTTTATTATTGAACAACAACCATGTTCTCAATGAACCCAAAAAACTCATTAATATCAAAGCTGAATATTTTTGGAAGTAGTTTTTAGTTTGTTTTTAGTTTTAGCTATTTTAGGGGGATATCTGTGTGTGCAGGTGACTATTACTGTACATAATTATTAGGCAACTTAACAAAAAACAAATATATACCCATTTCAATTATTTATTTTTACCAGTGAAACCAATATAACATCTCAACATTCACAAATATACATTTATGACATTCAAAAACAAAACAAAAACAAATCAGTGACCAATATAGCCACCTTTCTTTGCAAGGACACTCAAAAGCCTGCCATCCATGGATTCTGTCAGTGTTTTGATCTGTTCACCATCAACATTGCGTGCAGCAGCAACCACAGCCTCCCAGACACTGTTCAGAGAGGTGTACTGTTTTCCCTCCTTGTAAATCTCACATTTGATGATGGACCACAGGTTCTCAATGGGGTTCAGATCAGGTGAACAAGGAGGCCATGTCATTAGATTTTCTTCTTTTATACCCTTTCTTGCCAGCCACGTTGTGGATTACTTGGACGCGTGTGATGGAGCATTGTCCTGCATGAAAATCATGTTTTTCTTACCTTGCAGACTTCTTCCTGTACCACTGCTTGAAGAAGGTGTCTTCCAGAAACTGGCAGTAGGACTGGGAGTTGAGCTTGACTCCATCCTCAACCCAAAAAGGCCCCACAAGCTCATATTTGATGATACCAGCCCAAACCAGTACTCCACCTCCACCTTGCTGGCGTCTGAGTCGGACTGGAGCTCTCTGCCCTTTACCAATCCAGCCATCTGGCCCATCAAGACTCACTCTCATTTCATCAGTCCATAAAACCTTAGAAAAATCAGTCTTGAGATATTTATTGGCCCAGTCTTGACGTTTCAGCTTGTGTGTCTTGTTCAGTGGTGGTCGTCTTTCAGCCTTTCTTACCTTGGCCATGTCTCTGAGTATTGCACACCTTGTGCTTTTGGGCACTCCAGTGATGTTGCAGCTCTGAAATATGGCCAAACTGGTGGCAAGTGGCATCTTAGCAGCTGCACGCTTGACTTTTCTCAGTTCATGGGCAGTTATTTTGCGCCTTGGTTTTTCCACACGCTTCTTGCGACCCTGTTGACTATTTTGAATGAAACGCTTGATTGTTCGATGATCACGCTTCAGAAGCTTTGCAATTTTAAGAGTGCTGCATCCCTCTGCAAGATATCTCACTATTTTTGCCTTTTCTGAGCCTGTCAAGTCCTTCTTTTGACCTATTTTGCCAAAGGAAAGGAAGTTGCCTAATAATTATGCACACCTGATATAGGGTGTTGATGTCATTAGACCACACCCCTTCTCATTACAGAGATGCACATCACCTAATATGCTTAATTGGTAGTAGGCTTTCGAGCCTATACAGCTTGGAGTAAGACAACATGCATAAAGAGGATGATGTGGTCAAAATACTCATTTGCCTAATAATTCTGCACGTAGTGTAGATGATTCCCAAACTTATAGTTATTGCGATTTCCATGTCTTTTTCCTGATTTTTTTCCTAATATGTAGTATTTTCTAATTTTTTCTAGTGTGTTATATGTTTTTTCATTTTTCTAATTTTGTTCTTATTGTTTGTTGGTTCTACTTGATGTTATGAGCAGAATAATTGCAATGTAGGTAGAATATTTGGGACCTGGGAGCAAGGGGAGATCAGAGTGCTGGAAATGGGACAGCCAGACTCTGATGTCCCATCGGTCCCAGGTAGCCAATATTTATAAAAAAAACAAATACCTTTAGATCTGCATTAAGTCCCTTTGGAACCAACGTACCAAATTAAAAAATCTTTTGGGATTCTATACGAGACATACACATAATATGATTTCCTCCTCTCCAATTTGGTTGTACTCTTTCTAAAGCTCCATATCGTAATGTACTCGGATCTTGATCATGATGTATCTTAAAATGTCTCGATACAGTGTGTTTTTCATAACCCTTACGTATGTTAGCAATGTGTTCTGAGATTCTTAGTTCTCTTTGTCCTCTCTATATATTGTTTTTCACATGTACATTGAAGTAAATAAATCACATTAGTGGTGTTGCATGTTAGAAACTCCTTAATTTCCCATTTATAGTTGTTGCTCGTCGATACGACTTGTTCTGTTTTTTTATAGTTGTTTGTGATTTTACAGTTGGAACAGCTTCCACATCTAAAGAACCCTTGAAAACCTGCCCATTTGGCTATGGTACCAGAGTTAACATTCTTTTAATTTTTTATAGTTGGAGCTATTTTAACTGCTAGAGAGGGAACGTTTGTGTATGTAATCTCAGGGTGAATAGGTAAAGAGGGGCCAATTATTTTATCCTCACGTAAGAGGTGCCAGTGGGTTTTAATCAAATTCTCAATCTTTCTATATTGGGAATAAAAGGGGAGGAGAAGTCTAATTTTCTCCTCTCCACCTTCCTTTTGTTCTGTACTAGTTTTTTCTTTAAAGAAAGAGGCTCTATCCATCGCTTTTACTTTATTCAAGGCGTTTTGTAACAAATTCGGTGGAGAGGAGAAAATCTTACGTGAGGATAAAATAATTGGCCCCTCTTTACCTATTCACCCTGAGATTACGTACACAAAAGTTCCCTCTCTAAAATAGCTCCAACCATAAAAAAAAAAAAATAAATTAACTCTGGTACCATAGCCAAATGGACAGGTTTACAAGGGTTCTTTAGATGTGGAAGCTGTTCCAACTGTAAAATCACAAACAACTATAAAAAAACTGTCAAAGTCGGACCAATGCGAACAGTTGGTCAGTTGGATTGCTGAAGATAATGCTTCCAGTCGGTTAATCGCCCAGCACGCCCAGAGACCTGAGATATTGTGCCCTGATTCCCAACCTCTTGAGCCTTCACAATCTCAAGAAGATGACGGTGATAAACGGCAATCATTCGTTCGCGAGGTGGATGATGATGAGACACAGTTACCAATCACTGAGGTTGTGGTTAGGTCAAATCAGGAGGATGAGCAGAGTGAGGAAGAAGAGGTGGTTGACGATGAGGTCACTGATCCAACATGGGAAGGTGAAAAGCCGAGCGAGGACAGCAGTACAGAGGGGGAGGGATCCGCAGCACTGCAAAAGGCTGGAAAAGGCAGTGGGGTTGCAAAAGGAAGTAGTCGGCCCACACCAAACAGTCTGTCAACGGTTACACCGAGCACCCCTATGCATAAATCTACCTTGCCAAGGGTTAGGTGTTCAACAGTATGGCGCTTTTGTAAGGAAAGTGCAGATGACAAAAGAGTGGTGGTTTTCAAACCTGTGCCGTATCAAAATGGGGCGTGATCACTAGCAACCTCACCACCACCAGCATGCCACATGGCATCCAAGCATGCTAATAAGTTGGCTGAACGCCTGGGTCCACAATCTGGGTCTGTGGGTCACACCACTGCCTCCTCTTCCCCTGTGTTACGCACTGCTGGCCAATCCCCTGTTGAAGACGCAGGCCTGGATGCCCCTCGCCCTGCACCTGGACCTTCGCATGAACCATCAGCAACAACATCCACTTCCCTGTCCCAGCGCAGCGTCCAAATGTCCATAACACAGTCATTTGATTGCAAGCGCAAATATCCACCAATCAACCCACATGCCATAGCACTAAATGCACAACTTTCAAAATGACTGGCCCTTGATATGTTGCCATTTAGGCTTGTGAACACTGAGGCCTTCCGCAGCCTGATGTCGGCAGCCGTCTTCCTCGGTACTCAGTCCCCAGCCGCCACTATTTTTCACGGTGTGCCGTGCCTGCCTTACACCAGCATGTGTCCCAGAACATCACCCGTGCCCTGACTAACTCAGTTACTGGGAAGGTCCACTTAACCACGGACACATGGACAAGTTCTGGTGGCCAGGGACACTACATTTCCCTGACGGCACATTGGGTGAATGTTGTGGAGGCTGGGAGTGAGTTGTACCCTGGGATGGCATAGGTGCTACCCACACCCAGGATTGCAGGCCCTACATCCATCAGGGTCTCCGCCAGCAGTTATGTTACTGTCTTCAACCCTCACTGCTCCTCCTTCGCCACCTCCTCCTCCACTTCCAACTCCAGCAGCAGTCAGCCATCAGTCGTTCGCTGGAAGCAGTGTAGCACTGCTGTGGGTAAGCGTTAACAGACCGTGCTGAAGTTGATCTGATTAAAGTACAAACAGCACATCGCCGCAGAGCTGTGGAAGGGTATAAGGGACCATACCAATAGCCAATCAGATTCCAACCATTGACCTCCCTTGGATGTGGTATCCCTTTCTCAAGCTTCCTCTCCGGCATCGAACCCTGATTCACCGTTACCCATGATCACCATGGTAGGCGCAGAAAAGAACATCGAAAGCTGATAGGGCAGACATCCGAATGGATCGTCGCCATCACGGGGACGTGCAATCGCACAGAGGTTATCTAGAGTCACCAATGCGGCAGCAGGCCCTTGCCCCTAAGGTTTTAGATGGTCAGATCAGCAGGCCCTTGCTCCAAATGTTTTTGAGGGTCACCAGCATGCCATCAATCATAATTTTTCAAGGGTGTGTATGATGCCCTCCTTTATGTGTAACAAAGGGTGTTTTGGAGTGCCGGTTCCTTGTAATTTTTGGCAGCCCTTTGACTTTCATAGTGCATAGGCTTTATGAGTGTTGGAGTCCCACTACCTGAACAATTGTACCACAATGTGAATAAGGCCCTCCTTTATGTGATATACAAGCAGAGTGCCTCTTGCTTGTAATTTTTTGAATTGTATATACAGAAAAGAATGTTTCCGAACAATTTTTTATGTGTTTTGTGCATATATTTGTCAGTCTGTAAAAGCGGCGTGCAACTCGGACAACATGGTTCCCAGCAGCGACCTGGGAGTCCAAGATGCATCCAGACATCGTCCCCATGGTGTTCCCGATCCGTTTAGGTCGCGTTTATGTCACTTTCTGACCCTTTTCCAATGGACTTGGCACCCTCCCCTCTTCAGAGCAGGGGGTGCCTGGTTGTCTTCCATTGACTTTCCATTATACTTGGGTGCTCAGCCGAGCAAGTGAATATAGCAATATGTTCGGGCCGAATACCCGAATACTTTGGTGCTCGATCATCACTATTTGGCACCACACAAAGAAGATGAGAATCACATTAATTGAGATGACACCTTCAAGTGTTGAAAGTCAGTGGGCATTCATCCAGGCGTGATTTTCGCTGATGGAGACGAACTCACAGGAGGCATTCTCACAGCCTTTCACAGGTGTCTAGATCTGCGCCTGTGGTTCTTGCTACCAATGCTCCTGCTGCCATTCCCTCCGGTTCTATTTTCAGCCACTACTGCTCTACCGCCAAGTGGTGAGTCCATCTGTTCCCAGGCTTGCATAGGTGGGAGTGTCTGCTAATTCTAGCAATATGCTAGACATGTTGAAAACGTTGGTTGCCAGGATCGAAGCTTTGGTGGTGATGCCAAGAGTGGCCTCGCCACTGTCTGCGAGTGGTATGGATACATTCGGGCTTTTGTTCCTGAATGCATTTTTTTGTGGAGTGGCCCCCTTTAGGTGGTCAGGTCACTCAGGAAGTTAAAGAAAAAATAGAAAACTGTGAATACTTTGATATTATTGGCGGTCTATCAATTGACTGTCGATAAAGAAAAATGTGTGGAAAAATTGGATGATAGGAAATCCAAGGTTGCCAAGACATTTGGCAACTGGTTACAGGCTTTTTCTATGTTGGCTGGTATATATAGTCAGTGTCACCCAGACAAAGTGTGTGGGCTGTTTACATATATTGACTTGATCTATTCGTCTCACGGTGGTACGGTGTGGTGGCATTATGATGAGGCGTTGTCACAGACGTTCCCGTGACAGGTGCCAGGAGATCAGTCAGACTGGCAACACGTGGTTTGATCTGACAGGTTCCTTGTGGATCAATTCGTGTATTTGTTGTTTCTGGTAATGGCCACTCCCCAGGTGTTGCTTATGTGGTCATTTAACCTTCCCTCTTTATTGTGGCTTCAACCCCCAGGCTGTGCGGTTTATAGCTTCAGTCTTGTTGTGGATTGCTGGTGTTTGGATCTCGGCGGAGTTTCTCTTTCCATAGCCATTTGAAGTTAATTGTCTCCTTCCCCTGTTGTTTATTGTTGTGGTTTTCTTGTGTTGTTCTTTTCCCTGCCATTTGTGTTTAGGCCTGAGGGAGACTCCTGTCCGTCCTACCTCTTGGAGGAACAGGTTGTCTCTTGTCCTGACATTAGTAGCAGGGTACTTCAGGGTGAGTTAGGACTTTAGGTTACTGTGTATAAACTCACCTACCTCAGGGGTCAGTTCATACTTGCAGTCAGTCAGGACTTTGATTAGGGTTTATCTAGGAGGTGACCTGCTCCTTTCCCTAGTTACCAGTCCTTTTCCCCTCACCCCTTTCTCTCCTACGTTTTGTGTGGGTTTCCCTCCCACAACGAAGCGTGACAGGAGTTCAGACGCCGTTTGGCCTCCAGGCCTGAGATTGGTTGGGCTTCAAAAGCCGCGTATGTCTGGATTCAATTGATGATGACGTTGCAGGCCTTCCTCGTCCTTTCAGACACCTCACACTATGGTTAGCTACAGACCCACATCAGGAGGTCGTTGTCTTGGAGCATGTTGGCTCTTCAACGAAGGGCACTGTTTCTTCTTTGTCTCATGTAAATTCTGGCATGAGTGCTCCATCTGTGTTGGGTCCCGTTCGGCTCTTAGGTGCTTCAAAAAAGCCACTTTCGTGGCCATGGCAGTTCCTATCAGAGCGGAGGACCCCAGTGATTGTGCAAAGGATGCGCCAGTGGCTTGAATGCTATACCAGGCGACAGGAGGCCATCAGGCTTCTAGAAGAGATTGGTTTCTGGAATCCTTATTTGCCTAATCATGCGGTTGTGTTCACAGGTAATCTGAAGTTGGTTTTGGAGCACCCTGGAGAGGCAAAGGTTAAAGTAGACAAGGAGGTCGCCCTGGGTCATATCTCTGGTCCTTTTGAGGAGCTTCTGTTTCCTAATCTACGGCTATCTCTTCTTGGTGTAGTTCCCAGGAACTAACCAGGTAAATTTATATTAATCCACTATTTATCTTTTTTTGAAGAGGATTCCGTTAATGATACGATCCTGAAGGAAGAGATGACTGTTTTCTATACATCTTTTGATGCCGATTCATGCTTAATTGTGAAAGCAGGCTCAGGGACCCTCTTGGCCAAATCAGACATCGAATCAGCTTTCCAGCTTTTACTAGTTCACCCGGATTGCTTCCATCTGCTTGGCTGTCAGTTGAACAGTTTCTTCTACTTCAAAATATGCCTTCCCATGGGTTGCTCAATTTCTTGTAGGTATTTGGAGATGTTTAGTTGTTTTTTTGTAGTGGATAGTTACACAGGTAACACATTGGTCGTGCACTATGTAGACAAATTCCTGTTTATTATTGTAATGCAAGGCACCAACGAAACAGACAAGTGAGGATGAAGTCAAGGGGGTTTATTAACAAAATAAACAAAGTCTAGGTAAACTTCACTGGGCAAATATCAGGCAAACACAAAACGAAGGAAAGCCAGGAGTAGTCCCGATCCGTGCACTTGGCAAAAATAAGGCAAACACAAAACGAAGGAAAGCCAGGAGTAGTCCCGATCCAGTCTCTGTGCAACTTGCCAGGTAAACGGATTAGTCACAGAAAGTCCTGGGTCCTGGGTACTACTGGAACAGACGGAGTCCCAGCAATCTTCAGTCAGAAGGTAACAGTACTGACTTGCATCTGGATAAGCAAGGATAACAGTGGGCACTGACCGACCTTGGAGGCCACCTTTTATGTGCCTGCTAACAAATCCCAGGGTGCCAAGGTCATGATTAGAGTTGAGCGGACACCTAGATGTTCGGGTTCGAGGGGTTCGGCCGAACTTCACAAAAAAGTTTGAGTTCGGGACCCGAACTTGACCCCAAACCCGAACCGCATTGAAGTCAATGGGAAACCGAACTTTTGGTCACAAAAATGGCTGTAAAAATGCAATGGAAAGGCTGCAAATGGCATCAAAATGTGGTTAAGAGCATGACAAGTGCTCTGCAAACAAATGTGGATAGGAAAATTACTTAAAATAACAAAATACGTAAAAAATTAAAAATAATAATCTTGATCTAGGAGGACGAGGTCCATATGGAGTAGGAGTTTGAGGAGATGGTGGATTTGGCGGTGTAGGTGGAAGCGGCAGTGGAGGAGGAGGAGGAGGTAGCCTACACTGCTTTTTGGTTTTAAATTTATTTATATTTTTTAAATTAAGGGTACACCCCAAAACATTGGGAAATATAACCTGTGATAACCCCCTCCAGTCGTGCTAAACACACGTTTAGACAATAGACTTGATGCAGGGCAGGCAAGCACCTCCAAGTGTAAAGGGCAAGCTCAGACCATGTGCCCAATTTGGAGACCCAGAAGTTGAAGGTGTGCACACATACTGCTCCACCATGTCGCACGTCCCCGTGATGTCCACAATCCAATTGGATATCTTCTCTATCAACTATCGATGTTCTTTTCTGCGCCTACCATGGTGATCACGGGTGGTGGGGAATCAGGGTTCCAGGCCGAGAGGGAGCCTGACAAAGGGAGGTCAATGGATGAAATTAAATGTAATCGAGTGGAAATGTGGGACAAAGTATTGAAGCATAAGCTTCCAAGTTAAGGAGGGGGTGCGTGGCAATTACCCACTCCCGACTCGGGGAGGTAGTGACGATAAATAACAATACAGGACTCTTAAGATGCCCTGTTATTGGAATGATTAATAAAAAATTGTAGGGAATGTCACTGGGGTATTTTGGATTTGGAAACATTAGCCAGGAGAGCCCTGCTGCTGCTTTGTTGACTCTAGATAACTTCTGCCTGATCGCACGTCCCTGTGACGTCCATCATCCATTTGGATATCTTCTCTATCAACCTTCGATGTTCTTTTCTGAGCCTACCATGTTGATTTTGGTAATCGGCGAATCAGGGTTCCACGCCGGAGAGGGAGCATGAGAAAGGGAGACCTCATCCAAGGGAGGTCAATGGCTGCAATGGGATGAAGCGGAGATGTGGGACAAGTTATTAAAGCAGACGGATCGAATGATAGGGCCAAATAAAGACGAATTTTAGAAATGTAAGTCCCTGTCACCTATGCAGAGCAGGGGTTTTTCATCGCCAGTAATGGGATATTGTCACCCACCAATAGAACAGATTATTTTTTAACATTTCGGTCCATGTCACCTATGCAAAGCAGGGGTTTATTCACGGCAAAATTTGTAAAATGTCACCCAAGAATGTAACAGAAGAATTGGTGAAATGTATTAACCTATCTACTAGGTAGAGAAAGGGGTCTATCACCAAAAATTGTTGAATGTCAAATGAAAATGTAACAGAAAAATTTGTGAAATATATTAAGCTGTCAACTAGGAATTTCACTCGAATGTTTAACAAATTAATGAATTAGCTGGAACTCCACTATGAGGAAAAGTGAATGGGCACTCTTATAGATGGAATAACATAGATTGAATCTAAAGTAAGATCAATAAGATTTAATTAATAAAAGTAATATCTGATACTCTGAAAAAAAGGTATATAAAAAGAATGTATATATAAAAGAGATATTAAAGTGTGTATATATATATATATATATATATATATATATATATATATATATATATATTCTAGATAAAAAAATAGCAACACTGTAGATACTCAATAGAATGTTCTAAGGATGGAGTAATGCTGTGCAGATGTCAGCTCGTGAGCAGCTGTAAAAGAACCAGAAATAAAGTTTAGGTTCGTTCAGGTATTGTGTATCACCTCTAATGTTATACAGAGAGATCCATGCGGAGAGTTGCTGTAATATCGCAAACGGCTTTCCTGGTACCAATAGTGAGTGAATTGGCTGATACACAGGTCAGATTGTTTCCTGAAAAGGTGATAGGTATAATTGAAAAAAGAAGAAAAAGGGTGAAAAGAACCAAAAATTCTAAAAAAGTGATTATATATATATATATATATATATATAATGTGAGCTGGTTAAGACGTACTAATCTATGAATATATCAAGAGTAGGTGATCAGAGTAGCGATATGTGAGCACTACCACTTGTAAGGATTGTGTCCATAGTGATGATACACTTTCATTTAGAGTCTCTCTGAAGAGTGTATCTTTTTGGCTGGATGTTACTAATTGCCATGTAACATACTTAATTATTCTTGTTAACTAATATTCATATATTGCTGCAATCTGGATTTAGAGTTCAATAGCAAAAGTGCAGCTGCAAAAAATTGCTCCGGTACTCACATTTGAAAGGAGAATGTCCGTTCGTGGCGTCCCACGTAGAGTGAGTAAATGGTAAGCTTACCTCTAACTTATGTCTTCAATGGTATCAAAAGGAAGGCTGCGATGGTACCTCGCTTAAATTGAATTAGATGTGTAGCAGATGCAGTCCACTGTGACTGGTGGTCGGGGCAATGCTGTATCTCACTATTCCTTTTTAGCGAACCCAGACTCTCGGCTTGTAGTGCTGCCCTCTCTGTGTCTTTGGCGTCCCTCATGTCTCCGGTAATGCCTGCACAGGTAATGGAGCTGAGCTGGCTTCCTTCTACTTCCTGTGGCTTGCCGATCGCTGCCGTTCTTACTGGACCTTTTTCTTGGAAGCGCTTCACTTGATATTAACAGGAGCGAGGTGAACAGGCTGCGACATTAGTTTGGAGCACCTTGCCATGACCAATCAGAGGGAGAGCAGCCGTCCTATATATCCCCCACGAAACTCCAGTATCGCCTGCTGCTGCTCGCACAGTCTGGCCAGCATGTGCAAGTTGAAGTTCCACCTTGTGGGCATGTCATATATGAGGCGGTGAGCGGGAAGGCCGAAGTTACGCTGCAGCGCTGACAGGCGAGCAGCAGCAGGGTGAGAACGCCAAAAGCACACAGACAGCCTGCACTTTATACAGCAGCTCTGACATATCGGGGTAATTTTTAAGGAATCTCTGCACCACCAAATTCAGCACATGCGCCAGGCAAGGGATGTGCATCAAACCGGCTAGTCCCAGAGCTGCTACAAGATTTCACCCATTATCGCACACCACTAGGCCAGGCTTGAGTCTCACTGGCACCAACCACTCATCGGTCTGTTGTTCAAGGCTCGTCCACAGCTCCTGCGTGGAGTGAGGTTTGTCCCCCAAACAGATCCATTTTCGAACTTCCTGCTGTCATTTACCCCTGGCTGTGCTGAAGTTGGTGGTGAAGGTGTTACGCTGACCAGATAAGGAGCCGGTAGAGGATGAGGAAGCGGAGTAAGAGGAGGAAGCAACAGGAGGCAAACTGAAGCATCCTGATATCCTTGGTGGTGGAAGGACATGCACCAAACTGCTATCCGACTCAGGCCCAGCCGCCACTGCATTTACCCAGTGTGCTGTTAGGGAGATATAATGTCCCTGACCGTGCTTCCTGGTCCACGTATCCGTAAGTGAGGTGCACCTTGCCACAAATGACATTGCACAGTATACACCTGATTTTGTCCCTCACTTGGTTGTGCTGGGAAGGGATGGCACGCCTAGAAAAGTAGTGGCGGCTGGGCATGACATACTGTGGGACAACCATTAACATAAGGCTTTTAAAGCTCTCTGTCTGCACGAGACGGAATTACAGCATTTCAAAGGCCAGTAAGTTTGAAATGCTGGCATTCAGGGCCAGGGATCGCGAGTGGGTAGGGGGGTACATCATCTTCCGCTCCAGTGTTTGGGAGATGGAGAGCTGAACGCTTCTGTGGGACATTGTGGAGATGCTTGGTGACTCAGGTGGTGGTGTTGCTGACAGATCCTCTGTTTGCGGGATGGCAGGTGCCACTGTCACTCCAGAGGTGGATGAAGGGGTGGAGACTGCAGCAGAACAGGAAGCAGGAGGAGCCAGAGACATTTCTTTGTTTTTGAGGTGTCTGCTCCACTGCAGCTCGTGCTTTGCACTTAGATGCCTGGTCATGCAGGTTGTGCTCAGGTTGAGAACGTGTATGCCTCGCTTCAGGCTCTGATTGCACAGAGTGCAAACAGCTCGTGTCTTGTCGTCAGCACATTGTCTAAAGAACTGCCACGCCAGGGAACTCCTCGGAGCTGACTTTGGTTTACTCGGTCCCTTGCTGCGGTGGGCAGTAGCAGGCGTACTGTCTAGGTGATGGCCGCTCCGCTTTTGCACCCTGCTCCCTCTTCTGCTATGCTGGTGGCTCTGTGTGACCACCGCCTCTTCCTCCGAACTACACAGGTCACTCGCATTACCTTGTTTCCATGTGGGGTTGAGGACCTCATCGTCTTCCATATCATCTTCCACCCAGTCTTCACCCCTGCCCTCCTTGTCGTTCTGCACACTTTTGAAAGCCCCAACAGTTGGCACCTGTGTTTCATCATCATCCGAGACGTGCTGCGATGGTCCTCCCATGTACTCATCTTGAAACATAAGTGGTTGGGCATCGGTGCACTCAATCACTTCCACTTCTGGGGCAGGGATAGGTGGATGGCCCTGGGAAACCCTGCTAACAGAGTCATCAAAAAGCTGAAGAGACTGCTTGGCTGATTTGCAAGGGGGTGAGGTGAAAGACTGATGGACATCGGCTGCAGGTGCCAACTCTGATCTTTCAGCCGGAGACTGGGTGGGAGACAATGTGAAGAAACTGGAGGCACTGTCAGCAACCCAATCTACTATCGCCTGTACTTGTTCTGGCCTCACCATTCGTAGAGCCGCATTAGGCCTGACCAAATACCGCTGCAGGTTCTGTCGCCTACTCGCACCTGAGGAACGGGTTTCACTTGTGCGTGTAGCTGGCACAGATCGACCACGTCCTCTCCCTGCAACAGGAGCTCCACCAGCAGCACCACAACTGGGGCCACGTCCCTTATTTAACGCTCTCCTCATATTTCTCTAATTTAGCATCTTGCCCTAAATGGGTGTTTTTTTTTTAATAACAGAATAGAACAGTATCTAAAGGGTGTATCTCACACTTACAGGTGCAGATTAGGTCGCAATTTAAGATTTCTGCCCAAAAGGGGTGTTTTTCTAATAGCAGAATAGAATAACAGTATCTCAATGGTGTATCTCACACGTACAGATGCAGACTAGGCCGCAATTTAAGATTTTTGCCCAAAATTGGTGTTTTTCTAATAGCAGAATAGAACAACAGTATCTAAAGGATGTATCTCACAATGACATATGCAGCAAAGGCTGCAAAATAAGCTTTTTGATCTAAATGGGTGTTTTTTTAATAGCAGAATAGAACCACAGTATCTAAATGATGTATCTCACACGTACAGATGTAGACTAGGCAGCAATTTAAGATTTTTGCCCAAAATGGGTGTTTATTTAATACCAGAATAGCACAGCAGTATGTAAAGGGTGTATCTCACAATGACAGATTCAGCAAAGTCTGCAAAATTAAGATTTTTGCCCTCAATGGGTGTTTTTTTAATAGCAGAATAGAACAACACTATCTAAATGATGTATTTCACACGTACAGCTGTAGACTAGGCTGCAATTTAAGATTTTTGCCCAAAATGGGTGTTTTTCTAATAGCAGAATAGAATGACAGTATCTAAATGGTGTATCTCACACGTACAGATGCAGACTAGGCTGCAATTTAAGATTTTTGCCCAAAATGGGTGTTTTTTTATAGCAGAATAGAACAACAGTGTGTAAAGGTTGTATCTCACAATGGCAGATGCAGCAAAGGCTGCAATATTATATATTTTGCGCAAAAAGGGTGTTTTTTTTACTAACAGAATATGACAGCTGTATATAACGCTTGAATTAAACACGTACAGATGCAGCAAGGGCTGTAAAATTGTGTATTTTGCCCAAAAAGGGTGTTTTTTAAAACCCTGAGAATTATAGCTGTATTTATAGCTTAAATTGCACACTGACTAATGCGGCAGAGGCCCCAAATGTAGGGTATTGCCAAAAATTGGTGTTTTTTCAAAGCCAGAAAATTCTTGAAGTATTTTGCCCAAAAAGGGTGTTTTTTTTACTAACAGAATATGATAGCAGATTATTATTGCAGTATTTCAAGCTTGGATTTTAATGTCACAAAAGCACATATGCAGTGCTGGTGCACTGAGCTTAGTCCCTTCACTAAGCACAGCAGAGTGACGTGCAGCGCTGTGTGACTCCAGCTTATATAGAGGCTGGGTCACATGCGGCACTGGCCATTCACAGCCATAACATTAGTAGGCATGGCTGTGATGGCTTCTAAGGGCACACAGTTAAACGCTTGTTGATTGGCTGCTCTGCAGCATTTAAAAAAGCGCCAAGAAATCGCCGAACCTGAACTTTTACTGAAGTGTTCGGGTTGGGGTCCGGGCTCCAAAACAGTCCGGTTTCGCTCAACCCTAGTCATGATCCTGCCCTACACCTATGTACAAGGCTTTGGTTGGTCATTAGTCAATTAGACCAATGCCGGCCCCCTAATATACTTTGAAATTGCGGCCAGTTGGCGAAGTGCATAAGAAGTATCCCCTTGCGAACCCATTTTCGAATCTAAAAGCGGATGCACGACATGCTCTGCGAGATTTTTTTTAAACCCAGAATATAATTGCATTATTTCAAGCTTGTATTTCACTGTGACAAATGCAGCAAAGGCCCCAGATGTAGGGTCTTGCCAAAAATGGATGTTTTTTTAAACCCAGAATATTAGTGCAGTTTTTAAAGCTTGTATTTTACAGTGACAAATGCAGCAAAGACCCCAAATGTAGGATGTTTTTTTAAAACCAGAATATTATTGCAGTATTTCAAGCTTGTACTTTTTTTATTTTTTTTTATTTAATATTTATTGTTTTTCAACATGCAAATTCATTACAAACATTTAATTTAATATCATTTAATAAGACTTACATCCCATCATCCCACCCGCCCCCCTTATTCGTTGGCCGCTAAAAACAAAAACAAAAAAACAAACAACAAAAAAACACACTCTAGTCATCATCTCTCCGTTGCCTCCACCCCGCAGCCCCAACTCATGATATTTCCCCTCATCTCGGGACCCTATACCAACCATTTCTGCCATATTCTAGAGAACCTATATTTTTTCTTATTGTTTACCAGATGAGCTTCCTCAAAAACCAATAAAATTCTAACCAAATCCTCCCATTCCATGATCATGGGTACAGCACTACCACCCCAATATCGGATAATACACCTCCTAGCTTGAAAAAGTAATTTGGGAGCTATTTCTTGATGTTGAGAGATATCCATTTTCCCCATCACTCCCAGAATACATATCTCTAATTGGCTAGGGACTTAAATACGATGGAATTGCTCTATTCTATCTCTGACTTTTCTCCAGAACTCCTGGATCTTCAGACATGTCCAGAGTATGTGAATATCATCCACCCCTATCTCCCCGCACTTTAAACATCTGAAGACTTTGGGTTTGTAACACTTCATTAAAAACTTGGGGGAATAATAAAGGCGATATAGTATGTTGAATTGGGTAATTCTATGGGAAAAGCTATTTGAAATCCTATTTTTCCCCAGTATAGCCAAATCCCAGAATTCTTCTCGCTGGGGGTTTATAGCATCTTGCCATTTATGCCTTAAGCTGTTTACTTCTATCCTCTTAGTCTTGTTTTAACAGACTAATTCCCCCCCCCCCCTATTTTTAAACCAGAAATGTCAGCTAAAGACTGCGGAAGGGAAGATATCAATGTACCCCGCCCCAGCAGCTTTCTCAATACTTGTTTTATTTGTAAGTGGAAAAACCACAGTTCTGTATTACCCAGACCATACTCCTTTTTAAGATCTTCATATAATATTATATCGCCCTGTCTCCATATCTGGCCCAGTTTATAGACTCCATGCCTCCACCAAACCTCTTGTTCAATGTAATTTAATTCTATTAAATGGGTATTATCCCACAGTATGGTGTCAGCATGTAGTCCAGCCTGGGTCCAGAAGGCCCTTGCTTTTTTCCAAACCTTTTCCATCAGCTCAAACAGCGGTATCTTTCTACTTCCCTGTTGTGCCAACACACCTGCTTCTATGTGCTGAAAGATAGTACAGTTCTCCAACCTTGCATTAATCCCTACTATCATGGACTTATATCTTTGTGTGTTACTCCACGTTATCATGTTTTTTATATGGCTGGAAATAAAATATGGTTCTAAGTCTGGGACTGATAGTCCCCCCTCCCTCTCATGAATATACAATATTTGTGCTTTTATCCTTGGTTTTTTCCCTTGCCATATCAAATCCATTAAAAGACTGGCAATTATTTTAAATATTATTTTTGGGATTATTGACGGTGCATTCCACAGAATATAATTCAGGGAGGGTAATAAGCACATTTTCCCTAAGAAGATCCGACCTGCCATCGAGGCATATAATATTTTCCATACGTCTATTTTCTTCTTAATTTATTGTATTTAGGGATCATATTCAGCTGGACATATTCCTTAGGATTTGGAGTTATTTGAATACCCAGATATTTAACAGGTTCATTGCTCTTCTTAATTTCCAATGCTCCTGGTATAAAATTGTTCAGAGGATCAATCGGGACACAAGCCGAGTTAGACCAATTTATCTTAAGACCGGCATGTTTACTGTACTGGTCAAATAACTGGAAAATCTTTGTAAGTGATCTATGTGAACCTACAAACAACATAATATCATCCGCATACAAAGCAATTTTTTCCTTGTGCGCACCAAACCTGAAACCCACGATTTCTTCATCTTGCCTAATCATATCCGCCAACGGCTCCAAAGCTATAGCAAAAAACAAGGGGGAAAGGGGGCACCCCTGTCTAACCCCTCTACCAATACCAATCTATACCCCCCTACCAATACCAATCAAGCTTGTACTTGACTGTCACAAATGCAACATATGCTGTGCTGGTGCACTGAACTTGCATAAAATGGCTGCCGACGCCCACCTAACTAACAGACGGATAAAAGTTATTTTTCTGTGTCACTGGGCTCAGGGCAGGGTAAAATAATTGTGCACTGCACCCACAAAATAAAAAAAACGTTTACTGAAAAGTTCGGGTTAGAGTTCCGATGTCCAAATATCCTAAAGTACAGTAGGAACCCAAACTTTACAGTTCGGGTTTGCTCAACCCTAGTCGGAAAGTGTCTGGATGAGTAAGGATTGGTGCGGTGCAAAATTCCCTGCTGCTCCAGAATCAATCAGGGCAGAAAACACATGGGGCCAGATTTATCACGACTCTGACAGCTCACTCCACTTTCACATATGGCTAAAGTCAGTTTTAGCCAAGTCAGATTTATGATCGCCCCTTTAAGACTGTAATAAATGTGGTTTGACGGTAGCAGTTTATCCGTCAGTAAGCAGCTTTACAAAAGTCGCACATCTTTATGAAAAAGTCGCATGTTCTATTAAAAAGTCTCATAAGATAAGCATGGTCCTCACTGGAGTGAAGTTGCGACTTTTTTGTGACTTTTTTAAAAAGTCCCAATAGTAAATCTGTCTAGAGATTCATTTACATACGAAAACACGCCCACTTTCAGAAAACTGGCGAGCATAGTGCAGAGCAGAAAAAAGTCGCAAATTTGTGCGCAGTTTTAGCCTTTGGGACTTTTTTGCGACTTTTCCACTCCACAAAAGTGACTTTGCCTAATGATATATCTGGCCCATGGACTTTGTCTTGCCACTGTAGTGAAATGGGTACCATTACTCAAGTTGGAGGAGGGATAATAGCACCTAGGAGGTTCTCCTCTATGCCCCCTAAGTACATTAATTTCCCGCCGACAGGAGGGGACAGGTCCTAACGAGATGTCCTGCTTTTACACAAAACAGGCGCAGACCTTTGTGTTGGCGACAAGCTCATTCCGCTTGTGTAAGATGGGAGGACCCAACCTCCATTGGCTCTTCTGCCAGCTTGGTGGCCCCTGGATGTGGCCAAATAAGGTGTAAAGCGAGCAAAGAACTATTCTACCCGCCTCTTTTAGGTTCGTCTGTCAGCATCGATTGCCTGGGAGATGGCCATCTCCAATGAGAATGGAGTAGTTAAGTCTAGAAGAAGAACCCTGAACTACATCAGAAAGTCCCAGCCAGAAACAATGGTGGAGGGCTGCGTCACCCCAAGTGGTGAAAGCTGCCCATCACCTGTATTCATCAGCGTATTCTTCGGCAGGGCGTCGACCTTGCTGAATATGCTCAAGATGGTTCTCGGCAGTACGGGTACGACTGGGTCGTCGTAGATAACGACCATGGCCTCAAAGAACGATTCGACTGACAAATAGGCGGCATGGTCCTGGGGCAAATTAAATGCCCAACGTTGCCCACGCAGCAAGGAAATTATGATCCCAATCCTCTGTCTGATATTGCCAGAAGCTAACGGCCGTAACCTGAAATATAAAAGACAGGAGTCCCTGAAGTTTAGGAATTCCTTTCTTTCTCCTGTGAAGGAGTCAGGCAGAGGGATCTTCGGCTCCACTTGGTGACTTGTGATCGTGATGGGTAACGTGGAAGCTCTTTGGAGCAGCTGCTAAACCTCCCCATCACATTAGACAGTTGCTCCTGGATTTGAGCTGTGGTGACTGACGGCACATTCGGGCGTCGTTGGGTTATAACATAGTAACATAGTACATAAGGCCGAAAAAAGACACTTGTCCATCCAGTTCGGCCTGTCTTCCTGCAAGTTGATCCAGAGGAAGGCAAAAAAAAAAACTGTGAGGTAGAAGCCAATTTTCCTCACTTTAGGGGAATAAAAATGTTTTTCCTGACTCCAATCAGAATAACTCCCTGGATCAATGATCCCTCTCTAGTAGCTATATCCTGTAATATTATTACACTCCAGAAATACATCCAGGCCCCTCTTGAATTCCTTTATTGTACTCGCCATCACCACCTCCTCAGGTAGAGAGTTCCATAGTCTCACTGCTCTTACCGTAAAGAATCCTCTTCTATGTTTATGTAGCTGCTCCTGTTAACTCAGTTAGCTGCTCCTGTTAACTTAGTTAGCTGCTGCTGGATTCTTTCCATGGAAACTGTTTGTTGGGCCCACTGTTCTGTAATGCAAGGCACCAACGTAACAGACCAGGGAGGATGAAGTAATTATTTTATTTTTTTTACTAAATAAACAAAGTCCAAGTAAACTTCACTGGGCAAATATCAGGCAAACACAAAATGAAGGAAAGCCAGGAGTAGTCCCGATCCGTGCATCACGGAAAGTCCTGGGTCCCACTGGAACAGACGGAGTCCCAGCAATCTTCAGTCAGTAGGTAGCAGTACTGACCTGCACCTGGATAAGGAAGGATAACAGTGGGCACTGATCGACTTGGGAGGCCACCTTTTATGTGCTTGCTAACAAATCCCAGGGCGCCAAGTGTCCAGTCCCCATAGGTCATGATCCTGCCCTACACCTGTGCACAAGGCTTTGGTCATTAGTCAATTAGACCTATGCCGGCCCCCTAATCTACTTTGAACTTGCGGCCAGGTGCTATCCCCTTTGCTGGTTGGCGAAGCGCATAAGAAGTGCGTACGCGCGACCGCGTATCCCCTTGTGAACCTGTTTTCGAATGTAAACGTGGATGCATGACTCTGCGAGAGTGCATGAGTGCGTCGACATGGACACTGGAATGGAAGCCGCAATAGGCACCGGAGACAATCTCGGCCGCAGCGTACTGCCACTAGCCGGGCCAAGCTGTCCCCGAAAGCCATGCAGTCTTCCCCTCCAGCGCACATGTGAAGGCATCCCCGCATCAGTTTGCAAAGGGGTTGGAGATGGTGTATCAATGGAGACACGCATAACCTGTCTCACTGCTCCACGAGGACCCTTTTTGGTCACACCGGAGTGAGAAACAGGTGAGGATCTTACAATTATTAACATTATTACTAGCAGAAGGAGCCAGCTTCGCAGGGGTATATTTCATCTATTTCATTTAATGTTTGTGTGTGTCGTTAAAAGATATCGACAGTATCCCCATAACAGTGACCTCTACAGCACCCTGCCCCTTTAACAGTGAACTCCACAGTTTCCCCACCCCTTAACACTGACCCGCCCACAGTGCACTGCAACTTTAAAATGGGACCTCCAAAGCAGCCCATCCCCTTAACTTTGACCTTCAGAGCAGCTCGACCCTTTAACAGAGGGTTTCACAGCACCCCACTCCCTTGACGGTGACCTCCTCAGGGGCTCTCCCCCTTAACATTGACCTCCACAGTACCCCGCTCCTTTAACAGTGACCTCACAGTACCCTGCTGCCTTAGCAGTGACCTCCACAGCAGTTGCCCCTTTAATAGTGGCCCCTGCCCCCTTAACAATGAGCTCCACAGTGTCTGCCCCTTTAACAGTGACCTCCACAGCGGCCTGCCCCCTTAACAGTAACATCCACAGTAAATGCCTCTTTAACAGTGACCTCCACAGTGCCCACCCATTTAACAGTGACCTCCACAGTGCCCTGCCCCTTTAATGCTAGGGCTACACGACATGTGTCATGCAACATTTTGTCTCAACAATTTTTATAATGATAGTCTATGGTGTCGCACTGCGGCATGTGACATGCTGCGACTGCAATGCAACAGTCGCAAAAATCCATCCAAGATGTTTTTTTCTGTGACTGATGCTTCGCAGTCACAGCATGTCACATGTCGCAGTGCGACACCATAGACTATCATTATAAAAATTGTTGCAAGACACATGCTAAAGCTGACCTAAAGCAGTGAAGAAAAATGGCTGGGTTGTTATGGAAACTTGGAGTAAAACAGACTAAGGCCGAATGCACACGGCCGTGAGCGGTCTTTGGAACCACGGCCTGGATTCCTGCTGAGAGCAGGAGCGCACAATGTCATTGGTTGCTATGATGCCATGTGCTTCCTGCTGCCGCAGCAATACAGTAATACACTGGTATAGATCATACCAGGCCGTGTGCATTCGGCCTAAGAGTGGAGACTAAGGGCCTGCGAACTTCTATGATAAGGGACATATTACCATGTTTATGGCAGTTGAGATATCAAGAGAAAGACTTGCAGGCTTGTATTGGCTAATGCAGATTGCTTGGTCGCGCATAAAGAACATACAGACAGATGTCGGGACAGACAGAAACTCATTGTGTACAAACTAAACGTGATTTTCTCTCCTTCACAATAGCAATACACAACAAGACCAGTAGAAAGCAGTGTTGAGTTAAAGTACGAAATGAATTAGTATTTGAATCTGTAGTACTGTACTTTAACTGGATGTACTGTCTACAGGAGAGGGGGTGTACACCGGAGCAGTGTACACCCTATTTCCTATGCTTTTACCCGCTGTCAGAGCTCAAATTATCTCCGGTGGTGACGGAGCTGCTTCATCCCTGATACCGGCTACCCTCATCCCTACCCGGGTCTCCCCGCTCTGGCTATCACCCTTACCGCTTGTTCGTCCCTGTCATTGTCCCCCCACTGAAGATGTCCGGCTGGCAGGATTATATGTACTATATCTTTTAAAGGACGATGGCAGCTGCCATGGGGAAACTAACTGTAATGGGCATGTGTTCAATGATGCCGATGCAGAGGGTGAACCTGCGGCAGCGGTGGGGAGCCACACATACCGGACTTCATCCTCCTCCTCTTACCATATACATGTGCTCTGTATATATATATATATATATATATATATACAGGCAGATATAATCACTGTGGTTCTAGGCGCCTCCTTATTTGATGAGCAGGGACGGGAAAATCTGTTCTGGATGAAATCATTTATGTTGGCTAGGGTAATAATCGCCAGGAACTGGTTGATAAAGTGAGGAAATAGGAAAAACTTGCTATTTGTAATAAGTCCCAGAATATTAGATGGGACAGAACTTGGTCGTCATGGTCATAAGGTCCTGCTCGGCGTGGATCTGCCCCCAGACAGCGACAAGGAGGGTGGGGGGGTGGGATGGAGGGGAATGGGGTTAAGCAGATTTTTGTTTATTGTGCTCTTATTTTCTGATACTAGTTTGGTAATCATGAAAGAAAAGACTACCAAATGTGTGAATATCTTTGAAATATCTTGTATGTTAAATTTTTATGCTACGGATAAAATAAAAATGAATAAATTAATGTTTTATATATATATATATATATATATATATATATATACAGGTCCTTCTAAAAAAAATTAGCATATTGTGATAAAGTTCATTATTTTCTGTAATGTACTGAAAAAACATTAGACTTTCATATATTTTAGATTCATTACACACAACTGAAGTAGTTCAAGCCTTTTATTGTTTTAATATTGATGATTTTGGCATACAGCTCATGAAAACCCAAATTTCCTGTCTCAAAAAAATAGCATATTTCATCCGACCAATAAAAGAAAAGTGTTTTTAATACAAAAAAAGTCAACCTTAAAATAATTATGTTCAGTTATGCACTCAATACTTGGTCGGGAATCCTTTTGCAGAAATGACTGCTTCAATGCGGCGTGGCATGGAGGCAATCAGCCTGTGGCACTGCTGAGGTGTTATGGAGGCCCAGGATGCTTCGATAGCTGCCTTAAGCTCATCCAGAGTGTTGGGTCTTGCGTCTCTCAACTTTCTCTTCCCAATATCCCACAGATTCTCTATGGGGTTCAGGTCAGGAGAGTTGGCAGGCCAATTGAGCACAGTAATACCATGGTCAGTAAACCATTTACCAGTGGTTTTGGCACTGTGAGCAGGTGCCAGGTCGTGCTGAAAAATGAAATCTTCATCTCCATAAAGCTTTTCAGCAGATGGAAGCATGAAGTGCTCCAAAATCTCCTGATAGCTAGCTGCATTGACCCTGCCCTTGATAAAACACAGTGGACCAACACCAGCAGCTGACATGGCACCCCAGACCATCACTGACTGTGGGTACTTGACACTGGACTTCAGGCATTTTGGCATTTCCCTCTCCCCAGTCTTCCTCCAGACTCTGGCACCTTGATTTCCGAATGACATGCAACAGTCCAGTGCTGCTTCTCTGTAGCCCAGGTCAGGCGCTTCTGCCGCTGTTTCTGGTTCAAAAGTGGCTTGACCTGGGGAATGCGGCACCTGTAGCCTATTTCCTGCACACGCCTGTACACGGTGGCTCTGGATGTTTCTACTCCAGACTCAGTCCACTGCTTCCGCAGGTCCCCCAAGGTCTGGAATCGGTCCTTCTCCACAATCTTCCTCAGGGTCCGGTCACCTCTTCTCGTTGTGCAGCGTTTTCTGCCACACTTTTTCCTTCCCACAGACTTCCCACTGAGGTGCCTTGATACAGCACTCTGGGAACAGCCTATTCATTCAGAAATTTCTTTCTGTGTCTTACCCTCTTGCTTGAGGGTGTCAATGATGGCCTTCTGGACAGCAGTCAGGTCGGCAGTCTTACCCATGATTGCGGTTTTGAGTAATGAACCAGGCTGGGAGTTTTTAAAAGCCTCAGGAATCTTTTGCAGGTGTTTAGAGTTAATTAGTTGATTCAGATGATTAGGTTAATAGCTCGTTTAGAGAACCTTTTCATGATATGCTAATTTTTTGAGATAGGAATTTTGGGTTTTCATGAGCTGTATGCCAAAATCATCAATATTAAAACAATAAAAGGCTTGAACTACTTTAGTTGGTGTGTAATGAATATAAAATATATGAAAGTCTGATGTTTATCAGTACATTACAGAAAATAATGAACTTTATCACAATATGCTAATTTTTTTAGAAGGACCTGTATATATATATATATATATATATATATATATTACAACAGATGATGCAGCAGCACAGTCAGACGTTGTGCGCTGGGTGCAATATTCCTCAGAGAGGCTGGCTTGTCCTCCAACATGTATATTCACCAAATGAAGAGGCAGCACTTCCAGTCATGGGTGATAGGGTGACGACCCCAAACTTTATTCCCAGCAACGTTTCGGCCTTCTCTCTGAGGCCTTTGTCAAGCTACAACAATGCTAAAATGTGGGCTCTATATACACACAATTCATTACAAAATCAGTGCAATTAATGAAAACCAGTGTAGACAATTAAGTCACATGACCATCCAACACTATATTGTCACATGACTATACAAGTGCAAATCTTATTTATATCACATAATAAAACCATCGTACAGCGTATTTCACATAATAATCAAAGTGGGTCATACATCATATGTGTCGCATATCATAAATGCGATGTACAGACATCAATATTCAAAATATTACATCCAGTGTTCACTATCTCCTAGGTGGTCACAAGTGTACTAACCATAAAGAGTTAAAATCATTATACAGCTGTATCTTATTATTAAAATCGGTGAGACCAACCGTCATGGCGTAGCCCAGTGTGCCTGCTTCAGCGTCTCCCCGTCTGTCAGGCGCATGCGCCGCGACGAGCGTCATGCGTCACCCTCCCCATATGGCCGCGTCATCACGCACGCTCCCTGGAACGCAACATCGCCCAGTGGAACGCATCGCTGACGGAGCGGCCACAGGGGGCAGGGCAAAGGCAGACACCCATCCGGATCGCATTACCAGGCGTCTGGGGGGCGTGTTAGTAACCTAGGTGACGACATAGACAGCTATCCCAGAAGGGGACCAGACATAGTCACTCAGCACAATCAAGGGACCGACATAGGATGGAAAAGCAACGATGAGTACAATAGGGGTCATCACCATATTAACAGCAAATATAGCCGAAGTGGTGCCTTCCCCCTTGTCAACATCATTGCTGCCATCTTTAGCTAGTATGCAGATATAGAGGGAGGAATCCTTCCCATCTCCCTGCCTAATACTATAGTATAGATAAAGAGGCAGTCTGGCTTACAGATTCCCGGCCAGAAATTGCAATTGCAGTTGCACGTCAAGATTATCCGACCGGCAATTTTTCCAGAGGAACTGAGAGGCAATTTCTGGCCGGGAATCTGTAAGCCAGACGGCCTCTTTATCTATACTATAGTATTAGGCAGGGAGATGGGAAGGATTCCTCCCTCTATATCTGCATACTAGCTAAAGATGGCAGCAATGATGTTGACAAGGGGGAAGGCACCACTTCGGCTATATTTGCTGTTAATATGGTGATGACCCCTATTGTACTCATCGTTGCTTTTCCATCCTATGTCGGTCCCTTGATTGTGCTGAGTGACTATGTCTGGTCCCCTTCTGGGATAGCTGTCTATGTCGTCACCTAGGTTACTAACACGCCCCCCAGACGCCTGGTAATGCGATCCGGATGGGTGTCTGCCTTTGCCCTGCCCCCTGTGGCCGCTCCGTCAGCGATGCGTTCCACTGGGCGATGTTGCGTTCCAGGGAGCGTGCGTGATGACGCGGCCATATGGGGAGGGTGACGCATGACGCTCGTCGCGGCGCATGCGCCTGACAGACGGGGAGACGCTGAAGCAGGCACACTGGGCTACGCCATGACGGTTGGTCTCACCGATTTTAATAATAAGATACAGCTGTATAATGATTTTAACTCTTTATGGTTAGTACACTTGTGACCACCTAGGAGATAGTGAACACTGGATGTAATATTTTGAATATTGATGTCTGTACATCGCATTTATGATATGCGACACATATGATGTATGACCCACTTTGATTATTATGTGAAATACGCTGTACGATGGTTTTATTATGTGATATAAATAAGATTTGCACTTGTATAGTCATGTGACAATATAGTGTTGGATGGTCATGTGACTTAATTGTCTACACTGGTTTTCATTAATTGCACTGATTTTGTAATGAATTGTGTGTATATAGAGCCCACATTTTAGCATTGTTGTAGCTTGACAAAGGCCTCAGAGAGAAGGCCGAAACGTTGCTGGGAATAAAGTTTGGGGTCGTCACCCTATCACCCATGACTGGAAGTGCTGCCTCTTCATTTGGTGAATATATATATATATATATATATATATATATATATACACATACACAGTACGGACCAAAAGTTTGGACACACCTTCTTATTCAAAGAGTTTTCTTTATTTTCATGACTATGAAAATTGTAGATTCACACTGAAGCGATCAAAACTATGAATTAACACATGTGGAATTATATACATAACAAAAAAGTGTGAAACAACTGAAAATATGTCATATTCTAGGTTCTTCAAAGTAGCCACCTTTTGCTTTGATTACTGCTTTGCACACTCTTGGCATTCTCTTGATGAGCTTCAAGAGGTAGTCACCTGAAATGGTTTTCACTTCACAGGTGTGCCCTGTCAGGTTTAATAAGTGGAATGTCTTGCCTTATAAATGGGGTTGGGACCATCAGTTGCGTTGTGGAGAAGTCAGGTGGATACACAGCTGATGGTCCTACTGAATAGACTGTTAGAATTTGTATTATGGCAAGAAAAAAAACAGCTAAGTAAAGAAAAACGAGTGGCTATCATTACTTTAAGAAATGAAGGTCAGTCAGTCTGAAAAATTGGGAAAACTTTGAAAGTGTCCCCAAGTGCAGTCACAAAAACCATCAAGCGCTACAAAGAAACTGGCTCACATGCGGACCGCCCCCGGAAAGAAAGACCAAGAGTCACCTCTGCTGCGGAGGATAAGTTCATCTGAGTCACCAGCCTCAGAAATCGCAGGTTAACAGCAGCTCAGATTAGAGACCAGGTCAATGCCACACAGATTTCTAGCAGCAGACACATCTCTAGAACAACTGTTAAAGGGGTTGTCCCACTTTGCTAATTCATCCTGAGCTGCAGTCACTCTGCTGGTAACTTCCTGCTTTTGTGCAGATAAGGCTGGGCGGGCTTAGGCAGCTAGAGTGAAGGCGGCCACGCCTCCTTATGACCTCACACTGAGAGCTGATTCCTCCGTGCTCGTTCATGTGAAAAGTATGACTCACCAGTCTGGCTGGCACCAGGAAGTGTCTGTGAAGCTCATCTCTCCTGCTGTGGACTCACATCAATCCGTGGAGCAATGGTCAGTGATTTTATTGACTACCATTTAGATGACCTGAATACTAACTACACATAAAAGTTTTCATATCTATTCCAAAGCCTATCTGTGCAGCAGAAACTGTAATTTACTGCAGCCCAAATGCATGTCTGCTAGTATCCATATGATTAGTTTTTTAGTCTCCTATAAAAAAAAAAACCACTGAACAGCACAGATGCAGATTTGTTACCATTAGAGCGGTACTACATTAGAGTAATAATGTGCATATTCAACTCAGCCACATATCAGTGTATTACCCTATCTCTCCACCATTCTTTATATGCCATATATTGATAATCCCCACCTCACCAATCACTAAGAATGTACCAGCGCATACCTAGCTCTGCTACATATGCATTTTATGTCAGTCCTACACTTGTAATATCTCTCCACCATTCTTTATATGACATATATTGAGAATCCCCACCACACCAATCACTAAGAATGTACCAGCGCATACCTAGCTCTGCTACATATGCATTTTATGTCAGTCCTACACCTGTAATATCTCTCCACCATTCTTTATATGACATATATTGAGAATCCCCACCACACCAATCTCTAAGAATGTACCAGCGCATACCTAGCTCTGCTACATATGCATTTTATGTCAGTCCTACACTTGTAATATCTCTCCACCATTCTTTATATGACATATATTGATAATCCCCACCTCACCAATCACTGAGAATGTACCAGCGCATACCTAGCTCTGCTACATATGCATTTTATGTCAGTCCTACACCTGTAATATCTCTCCACCATTCTTTATATGACATATATTGATAATCCCCACCTCACCAATCACTGAGCATGTACCAGCGCATACCTAGCTAGTTGCTCCCAGTGTCCATAGATATAATATAGTTGCCCCCAGTGTCCATAGATATAATATAGTTGCCCCCAGTGTCCATAGATATAATATAGTTGCCCCCAGTCTGCATAAAATTCATATAGTTGCCCCCAGTGTCCATTCATATAATATAGTTGCCCCCAGTGTCCATAGATATAATATAGTTGCCCCCAGTCTGCATAAAATTCATATAGTTGCCCCCAGTGTCCATAGATATAATATAGTTGCCCCCAGTCTGCATAAAATTCATATAGTTGCCCCCAGTGTCCATTCATATAATATAGTTGCCCCCAGTGTCCATAGATATAATATAGTTGCCCCCAGTCTGCATAAAATTCATATAGTTGCCCCCAATGTCCATAGATATAATATAGTTGCCCCCAGTCTGCATAAAATTCATATAGTTGCCCCCAGTGTCCATACATAGCATACAGTTGCCCCCAGTGTCCATACATAGGATACAGTTGCCCCCAGTGTCCATACATAGCATACAGTTGCCCCCAGTGTCCATACATAGGATACAGTTGCCCCCAGTGTCCATACATAGGATACAGTTGCCCCCAGTGTCCATACATAGCATACAGTTGCCCCCAGTGTCCATACATAGCATACAGTTGCCCCCAGTGTCCATACATAGGATAGAGTTGCCCCCAGTGTCCATACATAGCATAGAGTTGCCCCCAGTGTCCATACATAGCATAGAGTTGCCCCCAGTGTCCATACATAGCATAGAGTTGCCCCCAGTGTCCATACATAGCATAGAGTTGCCCCCAGTGTCCATACATAGCATAGAGTTGCCCCCAGGTGTCCATACATAGCATAGAGTTGCCCCCAGGTGTCCATACATAGCATAGAGTTGCCCCCAGGTGTCCATACATAGCATAGAGTTGCCCCCAGGTGTCCATACATAGCATAGAGTTGCCCCCAGGTGTCCATAGATAGCATAGAGTTGCCCCCTGGTGTCCATACATAGCATACAGTTGCCCCCAGTGTCCATACATAGCATACAGTTGCCCCCAGTGTCCATACATAGCATACAGTTGCCCCCAGTGTCCATACATAGGATAGAGTTGCCCCCAGTGTCCATACATAGCATAGAGTTGCCCCCAGTGTCCATACATAGCATAGAGTTGCCCCCAGTGTCCATACATAGCATAGAGTTGCCCCCAGTGTCCATACATAGCATAGAGTTGCCCCCAGTGTCCATACATAGCATAGAGTTGCCCCCAGTGTCCATACATAGCATAGAGTTGCCCCCAGTGTCCATACATAGCATAGAGTTGCCCCCAGTGTCAATACATAGCATAGAGTTGCCCCCAGTGTCCATACATAGTATAGAGTTGCCCCCAGGTGTCCATACATAGCATAGAGTTGCCCCCAGGTGTCCATACATAGCATAGAGTTGCCCCCAGGTGTCCATAGATAGCATAGAGTTGCCCCCTGGTGTCCATACATAGCATACAGTTGCCCCCAGGTGTCCATACATAGCATAGAGTTGCCCCCAGGTGTCCATACATAGCATAGAGTTGCCCCCAGGTGTCCATAGATAGCATAGAGTTGCCCCCAGGTGTCCATACATAGCATACAGTTGCCCCCCTTTATTGCCCAGTATTCAATAATCGTTGGTGGATTAGTGGGCCAGTAGATATTATACTTACCTTTTAGGAAATAGTATCCCGTTCCTCTGACGTCCGTCCGCTCACTCCGCTGGCTCGCCCGAACTGTTCGGATGTCCACGCATGCGCAGCTCTATCTCAGACGCGCTGGATATACTGCGCATGCGCGGACGTGCGCGTTCTCGTAATACTGAAGAGGCTGGCCGATGAATGTCTTCGGCTGTGGTGCGCAGGCGCGGCACATGGATGCGGCCGGCGAGATGAGGCTGTATCCATGGGAGACAATAGTAAACAAAGGGTTCTCATAGAACCTTTTTTAGGACGAATGGTAACTTTTTGAAAATGACATATATAGGAGGATATGTTCAACGGGGGGAAATGAATTAGTTAAAACCTATTTAATGAAGTGGGACAACCCCTTTAAGAGGAGACTGTGTGAATTAGGCCTTCATGGTAGAATATCTGCTAGGAAACCACTGCTAAGGACAGGCAACAAGCAGAAGAGACTTGTTTGGGCTAAAGAACACAAGGAATGGACATTAGACCAGTGGAAATCTGTGCTTTGGTCTGATGAGTCCAAATTTGAGATCTTTGGTTCCAACCACCGTGTCTTTGGACTCTACATGCCTGGTTCCCACCGTGAAGCATGGAGGAGAAGGTGTGATGGTGTAGGGGTGCTTTGTTGGTGACACTGTTGGGGATTTATTCAAAATTGAAGGCATACTGAACCAGCATGGCTACCACAGCATCTTGCAGCGGCATGCTATTCCATCCGGTTTGCGTTTAGTTGGGCCATCATTTATTTTTCAACAGGACAATGACCCCAAACACACCTCCAGGCTGTGTAAGGGCTATTTGACATGAAGGAGAGTGATGGGGTTCTGCGCCTCCACAGTCACCGGACCTGAACCCAATCGAGATGGTTTGGGGTGAGCTGGACCGCAGAGTGAAGGCAAAAGGGCCAACAAGTGCTAAGCATCTCTGGGAACTCCTTCAAAACTGTTGGAAGACCATTTCAGGTGACTACCTCTTGAAGCTCATCAAGAGAATGCCAAGAGTGAGTGCAAAGCAGTAATCAAAGCAAAAGGTGGCTACATTGAAGAACCTAGAACATGACATATTTTCAGTTGTTTCGCACTTTTTGTTGTGTATATAATTCCACATGTGTTAATTCATAGTTTTGATGCCTTCAGTGTGAATCTACAATTTTCATAGTCATGAAAATAAAGAAAACTCTTTTAATGAGAAGGTGTGTCCAAACTTTTGGTCTGTACTGTATATATACTGTGTAAAAATAACACATCCCACTAAATGAGACCTATTAGAAATATTTAAAATATTATAGGTATTAATTGTTGGCTGCGTGTCCGGTACCAGTGATCTACTGTACTCAGAGGGACACTTTGTGGCCGGGGAGTCGCGGTGTGCCAACAATAAATGGGTTGTAGATGTATAGTCTTATGCTGAGACAAACCTCTGCACAGGACAACCACAAAATTTATACTAGGTTCTATGCAATAAAACAATAAAATATATGTAAATAGGAATAGGAAGAATGGAAAAAATTATAATAATTTAAAAATCGATGCAAGTTTTTAAAATAGCTGATACGGATTTTCAACTAGCTTCAGCAGCGATCCACATTGTCCCACAGAATAATGTATACTGCTTAATAATGTTATATAGAATTGAACCTTTGTGGTGTGCAATTCATGAAACAAAAAGGATTCAATGTTCTGCTATTTCATCAGTAATCATCATCAGTCAGATACATAATAACTTGCTGTGTTCAAATTGCGCCATATATTGGGAATTCTGTTATACAGTAGTTGCTGATTTAGACTAGCGTCCCATATATTAAAGAGCAACAAAATGCGGCTGCAATATGCAGGGACTCCAGCAGCGTAAAACTGAATTGGGTGCTCAGCAGAATTCAGGATGAAAACACCTTTGTCTAAGTCTTGATGAAGAGATTTGCCTTTCCTTACACAAAGTCTGATGCAAGTGAATTTCTACTACAAATATTTCTATTACAAATGGCAAGCTAGGTACATCAAGGAATAAACTGATTTTTTCCTCTGCACAGCAGGTAAAAAGGGAGAGAAAAGTAAACTGTAATTTTGTCTGCTGCGTCAGAGGAAATGTCTGCTTGGTAAAAGAACATTTTCTCTATTTGTGTAAGGATGAGGTAAGTGCTTTTTCGTTGTGTAGTTTTTGGTGGATCTGAGTTGATTGTACAGAGATTGTATGGTGGGATTGTGATGTGTGTGCTGAGCAGTACAGGGTATCGTGTTTTTTTTCTCTGTTTGTGTATAACTTTTGTTACTGTGGTTTTGTAAGAGGTGATTTTGGTTTGTAGAGGCAGCATTTAGAGAGTATTTTATACTGTTAGCCTGTAAATCACCCCCAGAGTGGTGGTTTGCTCTGGTTTCGGTGGTGGGGCACAGGGAATAGAGAAACTGTTTGGTTTAATTTGGTTTTTCCATTGCTGGATTTTGTAGACACTATCTTGTCTTTCTTTGTGTGTCAAGCCATGTGGTTTTGTTGGCCATCTTTGATTTCCTTTGTTTGAAGACCATGTGGTTTTATCAGCCATCTTTGTTATATTTTGTGTGCAGACCTTATGGCTTTGGCAGAAATCTTGGTTAGTTTGGTGCTGCAGGTTTTAACAAAGAATTCATTTTAGTTTCAGCTGGTTCACTTTTAGCTTTTAGTATTGGTGTCTATGGAAAGCGATTTGGTTGTTTTTGCCTCAAATATCAGTTTTGTCCAGAATAGTTATTTTGTATTTTTGTAACCTATGTACAGTTTGATTTTATTTTGGTAAGTTTTGTGCTGGATATCGGTTAAGAGTTTGGTTATGGTATAGCTCAGTGACCAGTCTGATACAGGAATCATTGTGTGAGCATTAGTGGCAGTTTAGCGGTGAAATTGTCCTATAGTTGATCATTAATATTTGTATATCTGTGGCTGTTACACTGAATTGTAGAATTGTTTGGCATAGTTAATACGAGTACTACAGTGTAGAAAGGAGGTGCTTGTAGTTCTTTGCCAAAAGTATTGGGACAACTCCTAGAGATCGGTACCAGTGTATTTTTTTTGTAGCAACCATTGTGGTGTTTGTATTCCTGTACAATGGAAAGCATTTTTAAAGAAGTTGCAAAGTTGAAGGACACGACGGCCATTCTTCAAGCTATGCAGGGATCTACTGATCCATGGCTGTAGGCTCAGAATTGTGCAGCAAACCTGATTGGTACCAGAAAATGGTACAAACGGAATGGTAAGTATGCTTTGATTTTTGCTGCTGGGTGGATAGTGGATAAATATCAGGAGTCTTGTAGGCTGAAGCTGAGTTTGGATAAAGAAGTGAAATATTTAAAAGTGGAAATAGGTAAATTGAGAACTCTTGTCCAGCAGGCTGCTGAAGCTAGCACTAATTATGAATGTACTGTGAGGTGTAATGCTGAACTGCGCAAGGAGAATGAATGGTTGTCTGAAAGCCTGACGCACGCACAGGGTGCTCTAACCCTGGGTTCACACCTGAGCGTTTTACAGCGCGTTCAAACGTGCTGTAAAACGCTCAAGACATGAAATCCAATGCTTCCCTATGGGAATGGTTCACACCTGGGCGTTTTACAGCGCGTACGAACGCGCTGTAAAACGCCCGACGCTCAAACAAGTACTTGAGCTTCTTTGGGGCGTTTTGACGCGCGTTTGTGGCCATAGGACACTGCAGTCAATGACACAAACGCGCGTCAAACGCGCGTTTACTATTACAAAAAACGCGCATAAAAACGCGCGACAAAAACGCGCGGAAAACGCGCGTTTGAGGAACGCTCAGGTGTGAACCCAGGGTAAGGGAATTGTCTGCTCTCTGCAGAAGGACAGAAGTTGAACTTTCTCAGTGCTTAGCGCAGCCAGAGTCATTAAAACAATCATTAGAGAGTAATGTTTCTGGGGTTAGAGGGAATGTATGGGCTGTAAGTATGGAGAAGTCTGAGGACTGTGTGTCAGATAGTGGAACTGACTCAGGGATGTGATGGACAATTTGTCTGACCCTGGAGTTGGAAGTGTTAACACAATGCCAGAAGATTCCTCAAATGGGTCCGTGGTAAGTGGACTCAATATAGATGGTAGTGTGCGATCTAGTCATGCTAGGATGGTTAATGTTGTACAGCAAGGCAGATCATCATGTGCCCAGAAAAGGTATTGTGCAGGGAGACAAGCTATTCGTTGTTTTGCATGCAGGGAATTTGGGCACATTGTGCGATATTGTGACGTCGCTAATGGCAACAGACACAGGCATGTTAAGTACCCCAGAACCAGACCTAGAAGTTTAGTGGTTTATTCAGCAAGGTGGGGTAATGGTCCCAGACATGGTTCTTTGCAAAGGCATAGAAGCCAGGGACAGCCAAGGTCATTGATCCAGGAAGCAGATTTTAAATCCCAATATGAACGGTTAAAATGTGAAAACGTGAAGCTCAGAGAGGAAAGAGATCGGTTCTTGGAATTCAACAGAGTTTCTAATTTTGTGTGCCAGAGAAGGGTAAATAAAGAAATGTTATTGAGGTCTTTGTAAACCATTTTACTGTTTGCAGTTAAAAAAAATGGAGGAACTCTAAGGCCCCTTTCACACGGGCGTCATTTTTTTTGCCCGGATAAGAGCCGGGTGCGTTGCGGGAAAATGCGCGATTTTTTCTGCGCAAGTGCAAAACATTGTCATGCGTTGCACTCGCGTGAGAAAAATCGCGCATGTTTGGTACCCAAACCCGAACTTCTTCATAGAAGTTCGGGCTTGGGATTGATGTTCTGAAGATTGTATTATTTTCCCTTATAACATGGTTATAAGCGAAAATAATAGCATTCTGAATACAGAATGCATAGTAAACCAGCGCTAGAGGGGTTAAAAAAAATAAAAAAATAATTTAACTCACCTTAGTCCACTTGCTCGCGAAGCCCGGCATCTCCTTCTGTCTCCGCTGCTGATGAACAGGACCTGGGGTGAGCTGCTCCATTAAATACAGGTTAAGGACCTTCGATGACGTCACTCCGGTCATCACATGGTACGTCACATGATCTTTTACCATGGTGATTCACCATGGTAAAAGATCATGTGATGACCGGAGTGACGTCATCGAAGGTCCTTAAGCTCTATTTAATGGAGTAGCTCACCCCAGGTCCTGTTCATCAGCAGCGGAGACACAAGGAGATGCCGGCTTCGCGAGCAAGTGGACTAAGGTGAGTTAATTTTTTTTTTTATTTTTTTTTAACCCCTCTAGCGCTGGTTTACTATGCATTCTGTATTCAGAATGCTATTATTTTCCCTTATAACCATGTTATAAGGGAAAATAATAATGATCGGGTCTCCATCCCGATGGTCTCCTAGCAACCATGCATGCAAATCGCACGGCATCCGTACTTGCTTGCGGATGCCATCCGATTTTCACACACCCCATTCATTTCTATGGGGCCTGCGTCACGTTGAAATCGGACAATATAGAGCATGCTGCGATTTCAACAGAACGCACAAGTGAAGCGTTAAAAACATCGCTCATGTGCACAGCCCCATAGAAATGAATGGGTCAGGATTTAGTGCGGGTGCCATACGTTCGCCGCACGGATCGCACCCGCACGGAAAACTCGCCCGTGTGAAAGGGGCCTAAGACCTAACTTAAATTGACTTTTCCCTTCCTGGAAACCGGTTTTGGTAATCTTGTAATGTTAAATCCTGGTTCTTTGGTAAAATAAATCTGAAGTTTGTTTGGGGCTGGGCAAATTAGCATTTCAATAAATGGGTGGGAAGAAATTTTCCTGCCAATGTTCATAGTTTCAGGCGAACCCTCCAAGACATTGATGTGTTAATTCAGTCCTATACAATTATGTATTTACTGAATCTCAATGTATATAGCAAGACTTCCTGTCACAGCCACTATCTCTGGCTGTGACCTTCCATCCTTGCTCGTTTGGCGCTCCTCGCTGAAGTTTTGTTTCTGTGTGTTATTTGTGGTTCTGTATGGGTTAACTCCCCTGTGTTCCTATTAGGAGTTAATCCTTTCTGTCTGCTCCATGGGTGTGGCCTCTCTGCTGCACCCATGGAACCTGTATATAAGGCCTCTTTCACACGACAGTATGTCCATTTCAGTGTTTTGCGGTCCGTTTTTCACGGATCCGTTGTTCCGTTTTTTGCTTCCATTGTGGTTCCGTTTCCGTTCCGTTGTTCCGTTCCGTTTTTCCGTATGGCAAATACAGTATACAGTAATTTCATATTAAAAATTGGGCTGGGCATAACATTTTCAATAGATGGTTCCGCAAAAAACGGAACGGATACGGAAGACATACGGATGCATTTCCGTATGCATTCCGTTTTTTTTGCGGACCCATAGACTTTAATGGAGCCACGGAACGTGATTTGCGGCCAAATATAGGACATGTTCTATCTTTAAACGGAACGGAAAAACGGAAATACGGAAACGGAATGCACACGGAGTACATTCCGTTTTTTTTGCGGAACCATTGAAATGAATGGTTCCGTATACGGACCGTATACGGACCGCAAAAAACGGCCCGCAAAACGGAAAAAAAAAACGGTCGTGTGAAAGAGGCCTAAGGCTGAGGTTTCCTCAGTTCTGTGTCGGCTCTCCTGGTGTGTGTTGTCTTGTCCTGCTCCTTGTTTGTACCCACTCTCCCATGCTGCTGACCCATGGGATCTGTGTCTGTCTGTGCTCTGTGGGTTTCCCTACTTGGTCATTGATGTCCTCTTTCCTGTGTTTCTGTATCTGTTCTGCCAGTTATGTTTGTTACCTTGTGTGTATTCATGTCTCTGTTCAGCAAGCCCTTGCTGCACCTTTCTTTGCAGCAGAGTGCCATGGGTAAGGCCATGCAGTTTACTTTTGGTGGAGCAAGTCCTCCTCTGCTCATTGTCACTCCTGTTTCCTTGCTATTTACTCCTGCTTGTGTTATCAGTTGCCCTGTTTGTATTTGCCTGTCTATGTTATGTATGCCTATGTGCCGTCGGTACCTTCTGGTACCTGTTGTCCTTTCGTTCCTGCTGTCACTGTCTAGTTCATGCTCCAGAGTGGACCCTGGCAACTTCCTGCTGCAAAGCCTAACCCTACCATCCGGGGCCCTTGAAGGGAGTTGGTTTCTGGCTGGTTGGATGGGAAGGGGAGTTGGACTTATGAAGCGATTGAACAATTTCTCGTCCATAGTGGATAAGATGTTCAATGAAACCGTTGAGGCAGTGAGAGAGATCACCGAGAAACAACGACAGTAGAACGTCCAAAGGAGGGTTTATGTGAATTAAATGACAGTTATGCCTGGCTAGAAGACACCATTGACAAGGGTCAGGCCCATACTGACAAGAGCAGGGCAGAGGCGGAGCTATGACTAGTGAGGGTTGGAATCCTTTTTAAAGCTTTGGGAGGTTTTGGGGCTCACTGGTTTTCCATTGGATCCGGGCTAAAGGAAATAGGACATGTACTTATGTTTTTTTGTTTCCGTTCCTTCTATACGCCGGAGTGAGAGGTTCCTGATGTCTAAGCGACTGAGTTACTGAAGCCTGAACAGACAAGACGCCCTGAAGACCAAACCATGGACCAGATGCAGAGGATTTTAAACCAGGCGGCGACCAACACGAAACACCACCTCCTGAGTCACCTCCCGAAGAAAAGAATCTCCGAATCAAGATTTGCTTTTAAGCTAAATGTCAAAATTGACTTTCTGTTTTCCATAATCTGTTTTGTTTTATGGATTCAGGACTTTCGTAGACAAGACTGTCTTTTTTAAAGAAGATTATTGAGATTCATTCAGGGACATCGAGCATATGACAAAGAGGAGGGACTGTTGTGGAAATTTTATTAGGGTGTGTTTTTAATACAGATGTAGCAAGGTTAGCACTCCAGCTCTTAACTCAAATTTCTTAACTCATCGTGTTATCTTCAGACAAAAGCCATTGAAAATTAATTGAAGGTGTTTGCTTAGATTAGATAACACAAATCAGGAGTGTTAACTCTACTCCATCCGTATATTGCGTATTGTCATCATGTCTCTGTGTCAGGGTAAACTATAGGAGTGGTTATCTTCCTGTGTATGTGAAGACACAGCTGCCGGGCGCAGAGGTCTCCGTCGAAATGGTTGGAAATGGTTCATGTGCTATGCGCTGGGCTGTGGGCCGGGGAAGACTGATGTGTTCAACAGAGCAGTGTTTTCTTGGCGAATGTATGGACGTCGGCTAGGGCCTCCGTGCAAGAGACGGATTTATTGGCTTGGCGTGGATGCATTTGTTAGGAGAACAATATATGAAAGAAACGTGCGTTTGTTGTCTCTAGTGCGCCTGATCAGCCGCTGGAGATAATGACTCTGTACTGTAAATAAACATGCATGAGGATCATAGTAACTTTATTTGGCATTGATCACTAGTGATGGACGAACATCTGCCAGGACGGTGCACAAACTCGATCAAATGTTTGTGAACCACAAGTTCGTAATGGCAGGAGAACCTGAAAAACCTTTACCTCATATTTGCAGCCTAGAAATTACTAGAAGTGCACAAATAGTCCCACCAGGAAATGCACTATAATGCACTATAAAAAGAAAGTATATTGGTATATAACACCCTGCTTCAATCAGTTTTTTGGGGGGACGACTGGTATATCACACCAGTAGAAATTATTTGTTCCAATAACGCTTGTCCCTCTATATACCTGCAGTATCGCAGCAGAACCGCACACAACTGCCGCACTATAATATACTTTCTAACATAGGAAGTATATTATAACATTGTACAAGGAAGGCAATCCATTACAATATACAGTACATGAAGATAAAACGTAACCTCTAATAATTTTACTATGAGGGTCTATTTACACGTCCGTAAGTGTTTTGCGGATCCGCAAAACACAGACACTGGCAATGTCCATTCTGCAATTTGTGGACCGCACATCGCCGAACTATAATAGAAAAGGCCTAATCTTGTCTGCAATTGCGGACAAGAATAGGACATGTTATATTTTTTTCCAGAAACGGAAGCACAGATGCGGAAGTGCGGATCCGGAAATGCGGATGCGGACAGCACATTCCGGACCCTTTAAAAATGAATAGGTCGGCACCCGTTCCGCAAAAAATTGCGGAACGGATGCGGACCCACTTTGCGGACGTGTGAATGGAAAAGATATCCTTCAAAATGAAAATAAATTAAATTATTAAAGTTAAGCAAAAAGCATATATGTTTTAGGCAATAACAAGTGCTCGGCAGCACTAAATCAGGTGCTCGGCGGCACCAAATCAGAAACCATATGTCCTACAAACAATCTGGGGGGTTCCAGTGCACATCAAACGAATCTAGGAGGGAAAGCAAAAAAACATCCATCCCTGGGCTAGATGATGTGGTATTGAAGGACAGGGTGAGCAAAGAACTGTCCCTGATATTGCTCTACAGGGGGGTGCTATTCTGGCCCTGATAGCCTTACCACAGAGTACTCGCCCTGATAAGAGCAACCCCGCCCGGAACATTACCCTATATAAAAATGGCCCTAGCAAGCCCCTAGCCCCTAGGCCCCTGACTTCCAGGTGATTACTATATAGATCTATGTGTTTTTGACTCATTATAAAAGTATATTATAAGTATATTGCACCCCTCTGTGTATCACACATATCGATAGCACACCTATACTAGTCCTTAAAATGACTTTTGTGGCCCTATTAGCTAGTGTTTGGTGTCCCTAACAGCCTGTCCCTGCTCCACACAGCAACCTCTCCCTACACTGGTAAAAGACTGAATGTAAAATGGTGGCCAGATCAGGTTTATTTATAAGGTAGGGGGTATGTCCATGTGCTGAAATGTCTCAATTGGCTGTCCTGTACCACCTGATGGAGGTGTCATGGGTCAAAGTTCTTCACAATGTAAAAGAATAAGGCGGGTACGAATTTCTCCATATGTTCGGTGAATCACCAACACGCAAAGTTCGCCGCAAAACGACCGCCGGGCGAACCGCAAGGCCATCTCTATTGATCACTGAGCAAGGCTGGATAAAGTTCACTCCGCAGGTAATGGGAGATTATTGTATACATGTGTTTGTTAGCTGGCTATGTTATTTTAAATGATGGTGGTTTCTCATCTTCCTGTATATCATCACTTCCTGTATGTTTGTTACATGAAGGAAGTGGTCGGGTGACGGGCCTGCCCCTTTCTATTGTTGCACCGTTTTTGTGGCAAAGAAATAAAAGTGAGGAGACTGGGCAGGAGGGGGGGGGGGGGTGCTCAGCAGAATTCAGGATGAAAACACCTAGCGAATTTCTACTACAAATATTTTTATTACACCGACTATTACCGTAGGGTCACACATTTGTATTTGAGACATCATTGCAATATGGGTCATTCGTCAGGCGTAGTACAAAAACGACTATCTTTTGCATTTTGTGCAGTGTATTGGGTCTTCACAATGTCACTAAAGAATTTGCAATTTCTATGATTTTAAAGGGGTGAAAGAAGGAATCTCATCCGGTTGACAAATGGTGACCTGTGTAATTTGCTTTGCTGTGCAGACTTTGTGATGTCCTCCCTTTCGTTTCTTGAATTGCTGCTGTTTTCATGCGCTTTCAGGATGTTTCTTTTGTGCAATTCGTCACAGAGAATTAGTTGTGCTTTCTGGTACTTCTGCTGCTCCCCTACTGGAGGACGACGTGTTTTTTTGGCATTTGGCAGTCTGTTTTTCGTATTGATAACGCCCAGTGAGTGTCATTCGATCATTTTCCGACATCCGTCCAAGGGTTCCTATTTACTTAATTCATGCTGATGGTTCTCATCTTACCAAATATAAATTTACAACATTATTTAAACACTGTATTGCCAAATCAGGTTTGTCCCCATGTGAATTCAGTACACGTTCGTTTTGCATCTGAGCAGCTACAGTCACGTACGCGGCGGGTATGACGGAGGCGCAACTTATGAGACTTCGGAGATGGAAATCTGATTGTTTTTGCAGATACAGAAGGCCTGATTTATTAACTGTTTAATAGTTGTTTGTTTTCTTTCTAGGTTTCAAGAGGCCTGCAGTGTGCTTGATTGGTTATTCCTACATTTACTGGGCCACGCAGAGGGCATCATACCGCTCGGGAGGCTTGCATTTGGGGTTCATGCAAGCAGATGTGTTCTAGAGAGGTGTTTGGGGCCTAAAATGGCTGCAAGGTGCTGCCGGACATGGTAACGATTAGCAGGGAATCCAGCAGTCCCACGGTGCTGGTTATCCATGAGGGCAGTAATGATTTATGTACAGCCAGGATTTTAGAGCCGATTTCTGTTATGTGGTCAGACTTTGTTCGTTTCCCAGCCTTCTTTAATGATTTAGTTGTTGACTGGACCAAGATAGTTCCCTGCGTATTGTGGAGTGGAGCGAGGAACAAAATAGCATTAAGAGGGTATGTTACCTGCTTAACATGTGGGCGTCTAGACACATTAGGTGGAATAGTGGTTCGCCATCACCAGTTAGATTCTGTCACCTGGATTTTAGTGACAGAGCTTTTAACATTATCACATCAGTCTGCTTGTTTTGTATTAAAAAATACTAGTATTACTACCCTAAGTGTTGTCATTTGTCTAGAAAATGGGTTTTATTAATATGGTAATTACCTGAGTAAGGAACTCAAGTAAGGAGACCAAGCTCAAGGTCCCTCCGTCCGTTGGAGCCCAGACGCGCCCCTTCTCCTGAAGCCCAGCACCGCCCCACTGCTAATTTATTCACTCCCCATTGCGAGCTGGCGCAGTGCGTCCTGTGAGGCCGATTCCAGGCGCTGACATGTGTATCCACGGCGCATGCGCGAGATTATGGCTCAGCGAACGCATTCTGTGAGTGCACATGTGAGCGCCTGGAATTGGCCTCACAGGACGCACTGCACATGCGCCAGCCGACAATGAGGAGTGAATAAAATGTCCCTTCAGGTGCGGATTCCTCTAGGTGTGCAAATACCAATGATAACAGTAGAGTGGGAGCACAGGTTGCGAGAGGGCAGGGACATGCACTAAAGACAAGTGAGGGTGACAGTCGATCGCATGTGGGAGCCGGGTAAAGAGGGGGCATCATCATCATCAGGGGCTGAGGGTGGAAACATGGTCGTGAGATAGCAGGGTTATTCTCACAGATACCTTTCCAGACAACAGATTCTCGTATCCAAACAGTGTATTTATTTTAACACCAGCACACACAAAACAATACGAATTAACACCTTCCCGTCTAGACTCTCACTAAACATAAATCATTTCCCTACCTCAGCTAAAGCGCTGTTCACACCCTGTTAACCAACATGCAGCTTTTCCAGCCTCTCAGGTAGTATCAAGTCCAGTACCTTTGGCGGTAGGGGTCTAGCAGTCCTCCCGACTCTGACCTAATGACCCTACTTTCCCAGGCGTCACTGCGTCCCCCAAAGTCAAGGCTATCACCTAGCCTTGTGGCCCCTCAGCCTCCCCGGCTGAGACCACTCCAAACCTCTGCAGGTCTCTGGTCCCGGATAACACACTGGGAGGTGCTTTATCTCAGCCTAATTAGAGCAGGCCTCACTTGCGATCGCCTCAGGTAAAAGGGAATACCCGTGCCGGAAGGATGTGGACTGGCAGCTCCCTCTACCAAGTCTAACTGCCAGTCCAAGTAAAATCCAGCCCAGAAAATGTTTACAAAATGGTCTCAGCAAACTATGCTTTTGCTGAGATCACTGCCACTCACGATTTTATGTTTTTTACCCATCTGAGGTAATCGAGTGGGTCAACAGGCCTTCCAGCAGTGGACACCTTACCACAGTGGGCAGAAGGTAGGACGTGGCCAGGGAGCAAATGTTGGTATGATGGCCCTGTGTTAACACTTGTATTCAGTGAATGGAAGCATCTGAAGTGGAATTCGATCCAAAGTTTAGGAAAAATTTGATTTACCACGAATATGAATTTCCTTGAGCTTCCTGGTAATGAATCTGTGGTGGCAGCAACCCATAGCAACCAATGATATTCCAATTGTCATTTAGCAAAGCTACTTTAGAAAAAGAAAAGTGGAATCTGATTGCTATGGGAAACTAAGCCAGTTTTCCTTTACAAAAGTTTTGATAAATCTCCCCGAGTGTACCTCAGTATATAAGGCTGTAATATATCACTGTGTGCAGCACGGTCTACTGCACTCACATTCAGAGTTAATCTATCTGTTATGTTAGTTAGTTATCTGTTATGTTAATCAGTTACATTATGTCCGTATTCCAGGACGGTGTAATATTTCCCCCTGTTCAACTGTGCAGCGGAGCCAAACTTACAATAATGAATGCAATCTGTTAGCTGTTGCATTACATAGTGTCAGTATTATTCCACAGTTAAATATTTCTCTCTGTTCAACTGTGCAGTGTTGCAAAATTTTTCATAGTGAATGGCTTTTGTTACAAACCGGATTCCCAAAAAGTTGGGACACTAAACAAATTGTGAATAAAAACTGAATGCAATGATGTGGAGATGGCAAATGTCAATATTTTATTTGTAATAGAACGTAGATGACAGATCAAACGTTTAATCCGAGTAAATGTATCATTTTAAAGGAAAAATACGTTGATTCAAATTTTCACGGTGTCAACAAATCCCAAAAAAGTTGGGACAAGTAGCAATAAGACCAATTAACGTAATTAGGTCAATTGGCAACATGATTGGGTATAAAAAGAGCTTCTCAGAGTGGCAGTGTCTCTCAGAAGCCAAGATAGGTAGAGGATCACCAATTCCCATAATGTTGCGCAGAAAGATAGTGGAGCAATATCAGAAAGGTGTTACCTAGCGAAAAATTGCAAAGACTTTGCATCTATCATCATCAACTGTGCATAACATCATCCGAAGATTCAGAGAATCTGGAACAATCTCTGTGCGTAAGGGTCAAGGCCGTAAAACCTTACTGGATGCCCGTGATCTCCGGGCCCTTAAACGACACTGCACCACAAACAGGAATGCTACTGTAAAGGAAATCACAGAATGGGCTCAGGAATACTTCCAGAAACCATTGTCAGTGAACACAATCCACCGTGCCATCCGCCGTTGCCAGCTGAAACTCTACAGTGCAAAGAAGAAGCCATTTCTAATCAAGATCCACAAGCTCAGGCGTTTTCACTGGGCCAGGGATCATTTAAAATGGAGTGTGGCAAAATGGAAAACTGTTCTGTGGTCAGACCAGTCACGATTCAAGTTCTTTTTGGAAATCTGGGACGCCAAGTCATCCGGACCAAAGAGGACAAGGACAACCCAAGTTGTTATCAACGCTCAGTTCAGAAGCCTGCATCTCTGATGGTATGGGGTTGCATGAGTGCGTGTGGCATGGGCAGCTTGCATGTCTGGTAAGGCACCATCAATGCAGAAAAATATATTCAGGTTCTAGAACAACATATGCTCCCATCCAGACGTCATCTCTTTCAGGGAAGACCCTGCATTTTTCAACAAGATAATGCCAGACCACATTCTGCATCAATCACAACATCATGGCTGCGTAGGAGAAGGATCCGGGTACTGAAATGGCCAGTCTGCAGTCCAGATCTTTCACCTATAGAGAACATTTGGCGCATCATAAAGAGGAAGGTGCAGCAAAGAAGGCCCAAGACGATTGAACAGTTAGAGGCCTGTATTAGACAGGAATGGGAGAGCATTCCTATTTCTAAACTTGAGAAACTGATCTCCTCGGTCCCCAGAGACGTCTGTTGAGTGTTGTAAGAAGAAGGGGAGATGCCACACAGTGGTGAAAATGGCCTTGTCCCAACTTTTTGGGGATTTGTTGACACCATGAAATTCTGATTCAGCATACTTTTCCCTTAAAATGGTACATTTTCTCAGTTTAAACTTTTGTTCCATGATTTATGTTCTATTCTGAGTAAAATATTAGAAGTTGGCACCTCCACATCATTGCATTCAGTTTTTATTCACGATTTGTATAGTGTCCCAACTTTTTTGAAATCTGGTTTGTAGTTGTTGCGTAACATAGCATCAGTATTAGGCCACAGTTAAATATTTTGCTCTGCTCAACTGTGCACTAGAGTTAAATTTATCATAGCGAATGCTTCTGTTAGCTGTTGCATTACATGGCATCAGTATTAGGCCACTGTTAAAGATCCAAATACAAGCATCTTAAAGGGGCTGTGTCACTTCAGCAAATAGCATTTATTATGTAGAAAAACTTAATACAATGCACTTACTAATATACTGTGATTGTCCATATTGCCTCTTTTGCTGGCTGGATTAATTTTTCCATCACATTATACACAACTGGGGCAGATTGGACATAGAACCTACAGGGAAATTTCCTGGTGGGCTGATGCCCAAAGGGCCACTCAAGCCCTCTTGATTGCCGCAGGTCAGGTACATAATGATCTGATGCCGAATGGCCACGTTATGATTTCCTGAACTCCACTGTATTACTATCCTCATGATGATGATACAGTCGAATACTGTGGCTGGGACAGCAGGATTTTGTGCTGCCCTGTGATATTTGGTTTTGTTGGGGCAGTATTCTGTGCTGCACTATGGTATTACAGGCCTCGTCTACTTCTGTTTTACCTGCCTACTTGTTTTGGCCCATCTACTGTCAATTTGGACTCACCTACAACATGGGGCCACTTTTAGTTTTTTTTCCTAAAGCCAATTTAATTTTCCATTCCGTCATTGTTACGATCACCTTGCAATACAGCGGTGGTAGCGGTGCTTGCACACTATTGAAAAAAGCACCACCCTACAGTATGTGCGCTTCCATGGTCCCGGCTACCCGAAATCCCATCATTTTTTACTATGGTGTGCAAGCACTGCCATCGCTGATTGGTTGCATGGTGCATTGTCATAACCGTGGAAACGTGCAGTGTATAATGCAATACGGATAATAACTATACTGTACATTAGTAATTGGTTTGTATTAACTTTCTCTACATCATAAATGCCACTTGCTGATGTGACACAACCCTTTTAACTTCATGAATCTTTAATACAAGCTGGACCATTAAAAGTGTTCTGTGGACCCAAATTCATCGCTAATACGATCTGTTAGTCAAAAAAATTATTCTGCGTTCGTATTGCAATCCCTGATCAATATGGTGAATGGAGTTGAAGTGTAGCATGCGTACAACCCTGGACATCTAAGGGCATCACAGACCTGTTATTGCTGAACACCACTTGTCCTTCAAAGATGTTGGATGTGGACCACCTGGGGTCAAATAACTACTTAGCATGGAGGAGTTATTGGTTATCAGAATTAACCACACAAATCGCTCCACTAAGTCAACCCAAACTCATCGTAGCTAATATGTTCTTTAGCGAAAAAATTTGTCTTTGTCATTATTGTAATTGTTAATGGTTGGAACTACGACAGTTTTACCAGACAAATCGCCCCACCAACTGGAGTCAAAGTAATCATTCCTAGCTAGCACGTTCTGTTAGCGAAAATATTATTCTGCGTCACTCTGAGAGCCACCACAAATTTCAAACAAATTTGACATCACTGTCCAGTGCAACGAAATTTTAACCAATGTGGATCCCTCCATACTATGAACCTAATGATATTTTGCATTCAAAATGTATTAGGATTAAAACCAGATGGGCTGAACATGGTGGATAGATCAAACATTGCCACTGTCCAGGAGCCTGAAGACTAGCTGCCATATAATATGGTGACCAAACAGGGGGTATTGCTTGGGGTCAAATAACTATTTAGCATGAAGGAGTCTTGTTGGTTATCACAAACCACACAAATTGCTCCACTAACTCGACCCAAATCCATGATAGCTAGTAAGTTCATTTAGCGAAAAAATGATCATTTATGCAATCAATTATGGTCGGAACTATGACAGTAGCTGGACCCAAATTCATCATTCCTTGTTAACACGTTTTGTTAACAAAAAAAAAATTCTGCTTCACTTAGACAAATTTTAAACAAAGTCTACGTCACTGTGCAGTACAACAAAATTTTATCCCATGTGGATCCCTCCATACTTTGAATCTAATGGTATTTTGCTTTCAAAATATATTAGGGTTAAAACCAGATGGGGCAAACATGGTGGATGGATCAAACATGGCTGCTGGTCTATTACCATAAGGGACAGGAGCCTGAAAACTAGATGCCGTATGTAATATGGTGACCAAATAGGCTGTTGCTGACATGGGATAACTGCATAAGAAGGGTTAAAAGTCTGAGATCGCCATTACCGCCAGTTGGGAATTTTAGTGCCTGGTGGCCATAGAGCCCGCTACATGTGCCGCCGCAATGTAAATATAGTAGGGAAATGGTTAATTTCCAAGCTTTCACACTGAGAGGCTTGGGTATACCTGATTTATAGCGATTTATGACAAATGAATTCATAACTAATCAAATTTCTTGTGGAAGTTCGGCAAATCGGACAAATCAAATTTTTCAAGACTTCACTCATCTCTAGTAACAACTGTCCAATACATTTACAATAGCATGAGTTTAAAGGCCAGCACCAGGGGCGAACATACCACATGTGCAGCCAGTGCGGCTGCACAGGGGCCCAGAGCAGGAGGGGGCCCCTTCTTACCGGCAGCAGGGGGAGATGAGCGCTTCCCTTGGAAGCGCTCATCTCTATTCATCTGTATCGCTGTCCTTAGGATGGCGATACGGATGGATGCTGCGGCGGGGCAGTGGAGAGGCGTTTCCCTTCTCCAGTCCTCTCCTAGGCTAGAAGCACTAGGCCTGCAACCTATCAGAGGGCAGCGCGGGCGGCGCAATGACATCATCAGGCCGCCTGAGGCGTACAGCACGGGACACAGGCTGGAAGAAGCCTGCATAAAATCGCTGAAAGCGGCAAGGAGGTAATTATGTGAGTTTTTTTATTTTTTTTTATTTACACTTTACTAGGGGCCCTATCTGGCACTCATGGGGGCATCTACTGGGGGCCCTATATTATGTACTGGCACACATGGGGGGGCACTATGGAGGAGGAGGAGCACTATGGATGCCCTATTTCAAATACTGACACACATGGGGGGCACTATGGAGGGGGGAGTACTATTGGGGCCCTATTTTATGTACTGGCACACATGGAGGCACTATGGAGGGGGAGGAGCACTATGGGGGCCCTATTTTAAATACTGACACACATGGGGCACTATGGAGAGGGGAGTACTATTGGGGCCCTATTTTATATACTGGCACACATGGGGGCACTATGGAGGGGGAGGAGCACTATGGGGGCCCTATCTTAGTTACTGGCACACATGGGGGGCACTATGGAGAAGGGGGGAAATAAGCACTATGGGGGCATCTTCTGGGGCTCTATATTATATATTGGCAGACATGGGGGGCACTATGGAGAGGGTGTAGCACTATGGGGGGCTTATCTTATATGCTAGCAGAAATGGGCACTATGGAGAAGGGGGAGCACTATGGGGGCATTTACTGGTGACCCTATCTTATATACTGGCACACATTATGGGGGCATTTTATACTGACACATTGTCAGGCACCAAGGTGACAAGGGGAGGTACACGATATAGGAGAATTTTATAATGGCACAAATTATAGGGCACTATGGGGACCTTGGCTCTACTGGGGGCACTAAGAGGGTTTTTTGAGAACACAGTAGGGGGATTGGCACACATTATGAGGGTACTATGGGGACATTGACTCTACAGGGGACACTAAGAGGAGGTATTTTTTATAGGGTTGAGCGAACCCGAACTGTAAAGTTCAGGTTTATACCAAACTTTAGGATTTTTGGACTCCAAACCCGAACATTTAAGTAAAAGTTCGGGTTCGGGTTTGTTGTTCGGAGATTTCTTGGTGCTTTTTGAAAGGCTGCCGAGCAGCCTATCAACAAGCGTTTATCTGTGTGACCTTAGAAGCCATCACAGCCATGCCTACTAATGGCATGGCTGTGATTGGCCAGTGCAGCATGTGACCCAGCCTCTATATAAGCTGGAGTAACGTAGCGCTGCACGTCACTCTGCTGTGCTTAGTGTAGTGAGAGATAATAGGGCAGAATCTGTGATCAGAACTCCAATTGAACTCCAATTGAGCGATCTACATAGATTTAGTTGTGTGGGTGCAGTGCACAACCTTTTTACCCTGCCCTGAGCCCAGTGACAGAAAAAAATAACTTTTATCCATCTGTTAGTTAGGTGGGCTGTGGTGGCAGCCATTTAATGCAAGCTCAGTGCACCATCATGTGACAATGAAATCCAAGCTTGAAATACCGCACTAATAATCTGGTTTAAAAAAAAAAACACCTATTTTTGGCAATATCCAACATCTGGTGCATTTGCAGGATTAGTCAGTGTGCAATTTATCCTAAAAAAACAGCCATAATTTTCTGGATTTTTTAAAACACTCTTTTTGTGCAAAATACACTATTTTACAGCCCTAGCTGCATCTGCACGTGTGAAATTCAAGGGTTATATAGTTCCCTGCCGTGGCAGTTCTTCAGACAATGTGCTGATGACAAGACACGAGTGGTTTGCACGCTGTGCAATCAGAGCCTGAAGCAAGGCATAAACGTGAAGCACAACCTGAATGACAAAGCATTTAAGTGCAAAGCACGAGCTGCAGTGGAGTAGACACCTCAAAAACCAAGAAAGGTCTCTGGCTTCTCCTGCTTCCTCTTCTGCTGCAGTCTCGGCCTCTTCATCCACCTCTGGAGTGACAGTGCCACCTGACACCCCGCAAACAGAGGATCTGCCAGCAACACTACCACCTGGGTCACCAAGCATCTCCACAATGTCCCACAGAAGCATTCAGCTCTCCATCTCCCAAGCACTGGAGAGGAAGAGGAAGTACCCCCTTACCCACCCCCGATCCCTGGCCCTGAATGCCAGCATTTCTAAATGACTGGGCTTGGAAATGCTGTCATTCTGTCTGGTGGAGATGGAGAGTTTTAAAAGCTTTATGGTGGTGGCTGTCCCACAGTACGTCGTGCCCAGCCGGGGCGAGCCATCCCTTCCCTGCACAACCAAGTGGGGGACAAAATCAGGTGTGCATTGCACAACGCCATCTGTGGCAAGGTGCACCTCACTACGGATACGTGGAGCAGTCAGCGCGGTAAGGGACGTTATATCTCCATAACAGCACACTGGGCAAATGCAGTGGCGGCTGGGCCTGAGGCGGATAGCAGTTTGGTGCATATCCTTCCACCACGAGGATTGCAGGGCGCTTCAGTTTGCCTCCTGTTGCTTCAGCGTAACACCTTCACCACCAACTTCAGCACAGCCAGGGGTAAACAACAGCAGGCAGTTTAAAACGTATCTGTTTGGGGGACAAACCCCACACCACGCAGGAGCTGTGGACAGGCCTTGAACAACAGACCTATGAGTGGTTGGTGCCAGTGATCCTCAAGCCTGGCCTAGTAGTGTGCGATAATGGGCGATGTCTAGTAGCAGCTCTGGGACTACCTGGTTTGAAGCACATCCCTTGCCTGGCGCATGTGCTGAATTTGGTGGTGCAGAGATTACCCCTATATGTCAGAGCTGCTGCATAAAGTGCGGGCCGTCTGTACGCGCTTTCGTTCTAACCCTGCTGCTGTTCGCCTCATATGCTATGTGCCCACAGACTGTGCGAGCAGCAGCAGGCAATACTGGAGTTTCAACTGCAGCACGCACGGGTGAGTCGCTCTGCGGAACAGCACCACTTCATTACAAATGACTGGGCCTCCATGGGAGACTTGTGTTCCTTGTTGCGCTGTGTCGAGTACTCCACCAACATGGCCAGTGCAGATAACGCCGTTTCCCAGCATTACTATCCCACTTCTATGCCTCCTTGAAAAAACGCTGCTGGCGATGATGGAAGAGGATGTGGCAAAGGAGGAGGAAGAGCGATCATTTTGTAGGGTTTCGGGCCAGTCATTCACAAGTGGCTCCGAGGGTGGGTTCCTGCACCAACAAACCCCAGGTACACAATTGTCCAGCCAGGGCACAGTTCTGGAGGATGACGAGGTGGAGGATTAGGAGGAGGGGATTGAGGAGGAGGAACCTTGTTCACAGCAGAGTGGCACCCAGACCAGCTCATGGCCATCACTGTTGCGTGGCTAGGGGAAAACAGAGGACACAGACGATACACCTTCCACAGAGGACAGCTTTTCATTGCCTCTGGGAAGCCTGGCACACGAGCGATTTCATGCTGCAGTGTCTCCACAACGACCGCCGAGTTGCCCGCATTCTAACTTGTGCTTATTACTGGGTGGCCATGCTGCTGGACCCCTGTTATAAGGACAACATACTACCCTTAATTCCCTCACTGGAGCGTGATCGTAAGATGCGCGAGTACAAGCGCACGCTGGTAGGCGCGCTGCTGCTGGCATTCCCACCTTACAGCGGGGGAACAGTAGAAGCACAAGGCGAAGGAAAATGAAGAGGTCGCCAACGCAGCTGGCAGGGTTAGCATGGCCGAAATGTGGAAAAGCTTTGTCATCACGCCACAACAACCAGCACCACCAGCTGATATTGAACGTCTTAGCAGGATACAGCATTTCACCAACATGGTTGAGAAGTATGTGTGCACATGCCTGCATGTACTGAATGATGGGTCTGCCCCCTTCAACTTCTAGGTCTCCAAATTGGGCACATGGCCTGAGCTTGCCCTTTACACCTTGGAGGTGCTGGCCTGCCCTGCAGCCAGTGTATTTTCTGAACATGTGTTTAGCATGACTGGAGGAGGTTATCACAGGTTATATTTCCCAATGTTTTGGGGTATACCCAAATTGAAATAAATAAAAATCAATTTAAAACCAAAAAACTGTGTAGGCTACCTCCTCCTTCCCCACCACCTCGTCCACCTACACCGCCACATCCACCACATCCACCACCTCCTCAACCTCCTACTCCATATGGACCTCATCCTCCTAGATCAAGATTATTATTATTTTTTTAATGTATTTTATGTTACTTAAAGTCATTTCCCAATCCACTTTTATTTGCCGAGCACTTGCCATGCTCTTAACCACATTATGCTGGCATTTAGAACCCTCTAGCCATTTCCATGACATTTTTAGAGCCATTTTAGTGCTCAAAAGTTCGGGTCCCCATTGGCTTCAATGCGGTTCGGGGTCAAGTTCGGGTCAAGTTCGGGTCCCGAACTCAAACATTTTTGTGAAGTTCGGCCGAACCCGAACATCCAAGTGTCCGCTCAACTCAAATGTTTAATACTGCCACACAACAGGGCACTTTAATGTACTGGTGCACAATATAAGGGGGCATTTTTCTACTGTTACACATTATAAAGAGAATTATTACTACTGGGGGCATTATGGTGGGCTTTATTACAGTTGAGGGACTATGAGGAACTTGAATACTAGTATGAGCACTATAGGAGCATTATTACTTCTGGGACACAGTGGGGTCATTATTACTGTTGGGGTACTATTACTAGAGATGTCGCGAACTTAAAATTTTCCGTTCGCAAACGGCGAACGCGAATGTTCGCGAACGGGCGAACCGGGTAGACTTCAATAGTCAGGCAAATTTTAAAACCCACAGGGACTCTTTCTGGCCACAATAGTGATGGAAAAGTTGTTTCAAGGGGACAAACACCTGCACTGTGGCATGCCGGAGGGGAATCCAGGTCAAAACTCCCATGGAAAATTGCGTAGTTGACACAGAGTCGGGTTTTAATACATAAAGGGCATAAATCACTTAACATTCCTAAATTGTTTGGAAAAACGTGCTTTAAAACATCAGTTATGATGTTGTATCGATCAGGTAGTGTAAGGGTTGCGCCCGCTTCACAATGACAGACCAAACTATGACAGACCAAACTCCCCGTTTAACGCACCGCAAACTAACCGCAAACAGTCCATTTGCACAACCATAAACTCCCCATTTGCACAAGGTTGGATAGCAAGCTAGCCATGTCCCGTTCCTTATCCTGTCTGACGTCATTGAAGGTCTCTTCCTCCACCCAGCCACGTACAACATCAAGGGTCCCTGAAAGGTGACAACAAGCTCCCTGGGATGCCTGCTGTGGTTGGTCTTCCACTTCCTCAAAGCCACCTTCCTCCTCTGACTCCTCTTCTTCAGACTCCTCTCTCTGCGTTGCCGCAGGTCCAGCAATCGACGACGACAAGGCTGCTTCTGGTGGTGATGGTGACCACAACTCTTCCTCTTCATTCTCATCTACGGCCTGATCCAGCACTCTTAGCAGGGCACGCTCCAGAAAAAAACGCATATGGGATGAGGTCGATCATGTTGCCTTGGTTTGACTGACCAGGTTTGTCACCTCCGCAAAAGGACGCATGAGCCTACAGCCATTGTGCATGAGCGTTCAGTAACGCGGCCAGTGCTACCCTATATGAGTGGTGTGTTAAGTAGTACTATTCTTATCAGTTTAATCCCTGTTACGTCCCCTATCAGGGGACGTGTATCGAATAGATTTTAGACAACCGCAAAGAGTTGTCAATAGTTGACACACTCATGACATAAATTGTATTCCTCTATGCGTCAATCTTGGTGTAGTGATGACTGTGCTCGTTCGCATGTTTGGGAGATTGCAGGTGATGGGGGTTTTTCAGAGCCTATGGTCATGCTGAGGTAGTTCAGTTAATTGATCCAGAAAACAATGATTCTGCAGTGTGGGCCCATTGTTGGCCTAGTAGGCTTTAATGATCACCTTAGATGATCACAAAAAAAAATAATGTTTTTTCTATGCAAAATTATCCAGCCGATCGCTTTTGGTCTGTTCACAATGAAGTAACAACCTTATCATCTAGGGTGTGCCAACATTGCCATTGCCAACACATTCATAGAGGTGATCGCTTTATTGTGATACGCAAGCCCCTTCACCACAACAAGGTAACGATCACGAAGGGGAATTCACACATGTGCCTTTTTCTGTTTTGTTTTTGCAGCCACAGTGCAGCACCAGAGGCCAGATAAATTAGGCATGTACACATGCCTGAAAAAATAGGTGTTGCTGCAGCCGCTGCTGTAGCAGTGGCCGGAAAAAATTATGTTTTCCAGGCAGAAAGTGCATTTAAACATTACGGCTTGAACCTGTAATGACCGACGTCACGCACAGGGAGGAAAACAGGGAAAGCCCTGCCCAAGGGAGAGGGAAAGGTGGTGACCCCTAACTCACCTTGCGGCTGGCACCTGACTGCCCTGACGTCCCTAGACGGGTTCCTCACCCGTGCGGCGATCACGTGCCTAAACCCTGGCTTTCCCTGAAATGAGCCCTAGATAGTGAACGGGCCGGTGGGATCGCTAGTCCGCACCACTGCCGTCAGAGGGAAACACCAGGGAGAGGACAGACAAATACAGACAAACACATACACCCAGGTGGGCGACCACAGCAGTCCACAAAGGTCCAACAGGGATCCGGAGGGTAGCGTTCTGAATCAACAATCCGAGAACGCAGCAACACAGCTCCAGTGGGTCAGAATAGATGTCCAGGCAGGAAGCTCTATCTCTGGCAACCAGAGAAGTGTGAGAGAGGAATATAAGGAGGTTTGGGAGTGCTGGACAAGGAACAGCTGAGGAGAAGGAGCTACGGATCCCTGAGTGAGCCAAAAGGGTTTGCAAAGCAAACCCAGAAAGCTACCATAAGGAAAACAGCCCTATCTTAAATAGAGCGTGCAGCCAACCGCTGCGACTTCCTGACCCCGGGTATAACGGAGTCAGGCGTGGTTCTCGATACCCTCGTGACAGTACCACCCTCTCTACGAGGGGCCTCCGGACACTCAGGACCAGGTCTCTCAGGATGAGAGGCATGAAAAACCCGAACTAACCTGTCGGCGTTTACCTCAGATGCAGGAACCCACATTCTTTCCTCGGGACGGTAACCTCTCCAATGCACCAGATATTGAAGAGAGCGGTGGACCCGACGAGAATTAACAATTTTGGATATCTGAAATTCTAGATTACCATCCACGACAACAGGAGGGGGTGGCAGCGGTGATGGTTCTAGAGGTGGAACATATTTTTTGAGTAACGACTTATGAAAAACATTATGAATTTTAAAAGTCTGAGGTAACTCCAGGCGAAAAGCCACGGGGTTGATGATGGTTACAATTTTGTAAGGGCCAATAAACCTAGGACCCAGTTTCCAAGAGGGAACCTTCAATTTAATATTCCTAGTAGACAACCACACATAGTCATTCACTCCTAGGTCCGGACCTGGCGACCGTCTCTTATCAGCCATGCATTTGTATTTACCTCCCATATTTTTCAAGTTAGCTTGCACCTTCTGCCATACCGATGAAAGAGATGACGAAAAACGTTCCTCTTCGGGAACCCCAGAAGACCCCCCCTCTTTGAAAGTACAGAATTGGGGATGAAAACCATATGCACCAAGAAATGGTGACTTGCCAGTGGATTCCTGACGACGATTATTTATGGCAAACTCAGCTAACGGTAAATATGATGACCACAACTCTTGGTTTTCAGACACAAAACATCTTAGATATGTCTCAAGGTTTTGGTTGGTACGCTCAGTCTGTCCATTCGACTGAGGATGGAAAGCTGATGAAAACGACAAGTGTACCCCCAAACGGGAACAAAAAGCTTTCCAAAATTTAGAAATAAACTGGGTACCCCGATCCGAAACAACATCGGAAGGGACCCCGTGAAGCTTCACGATTTCACTGATGAATACCTGAGCAAGTCTTAGCATTAGGTAGTGCGGGTAACGCAATGAAGTGTACCATTTTGCTAAACCTGTCCACTACTACCAAAATAACAGTTTTACCCGCAGACAAAGGTAAGTCAGTGATAAAATCCATTGACAGATGTGTCCACGGTCTATTGGGAATGACGAGTGGTAATAGAGACCCTGCAGGACGTGTATGTGAAACTTTTGCACGCGCACAGGTAGAACAAGAAGACACAAAATCCAATACATCCTGACGCAACCTTGGCCACCAAAAACGACGAGACAATAACTCCAAGGTTGCTTTACTACCCGGGTGCCCAGCAAGTGCCGAATTATGATGTTCCTTTAATAATTCGAAACGTAGGTTCAACGGTACAAACAATTTCTCTGAGGGGCAAGAGACCGGGGCGTCCCCCTGGGCCTCTAACACCTTCCCCTCCAGAACAGAGTGTACAGCAGAGACAACCACACCTCTTTGTAGAATGGGCACCAGATCACTCACATTACCCCCTCCAGGGAAACAACGAGATAGTGCATCAGCCTTGGTGTTCTTTGCCCCAGGACGATAGGTAATCACAAAGTTAAACCTGGTAAAAAAAATAGCGACCACCTAGCCTGTCTAGGGGTGAGACGCTTAGCTGATTCGAGGTACAGGAGATTTTTGCGGTCCGTAATCACAGTGACGGGGTGGACTGCCCCCTCTAAGAAGTGACGCCACTCCTCAAACGCAAGTTTAATAGCTAATAGTTCCCTATTGCCAATATCGTAGTTCTTTTCTGCTGCTGAGTTTTTTTGAAAAGAAAGCACAAGGACGTCATTTGCCAGGAGACGGACCCTGAGACAGTACAGCCCCCACTCCCACCTCTGACGCATCGACTTCAACAATAAAAGGCTGAGAGACATCAGGTTGGACTAGTACAGGTGCTGAGGTAAACCTCTCTTTTAGAGAGGAAAAAGCAACTTTAGCGGCGTCAGACCATTTAGAAAAATCAGTCCCCTTCCTAGTCATGTCAGTAAGCGGTTTTACAATAAGTGAATAATTTTTAATGAATTTCCTATAGAAATTCGCGAAGCCCAAGAACCGTTGTAGTGCTTTGAGGTTCTCAGGAAGATCCCAATCTAAAATTGCCTGGACCTTCCTAGGATCCATACGGAAACCTGAAGCAGATAAAAAATAACCCAGGAATTGTATCTCCTGAACGGCGAAAACACATTTTTCAATCTTAGCATATAATTCATTCGTCCGTAGGACCTGCAGTACTTGTCTGACATGCACCTCATGTGTTTTCAGATCAGACGAATAAATTAAAATATCATCTAGGTATATTACCACAAACCTGCCGATTAGATGACTAAAAATGTCATTAACGAAATGTTGAAAGACGGCAGGAGCATTGGTCAGACCGAAAGGCATAACTAGATTTTCATAATGCCCCTCAGGGGTGTTAAACGCTGTCTTCCACTCATCCCCCTCCTTAATACGAATCAGATTGTAGGCCCCCCTAAGATCAAGTTTGGAGAACCACCTAGCACCCGCAATCTGATTAAACAGGTCAGGAATGAGAGGAAGAGGGTATGGGTCTCGGATGGTTATCCGATTTAATTCGCGAAAATCTAAGCAAGGACGCAGGCCCCCATCTTTCTTTTTAACGAAGAAAAACCCTGCAGCCACGGGTGAAGAAGAGGGTCTGATGTGTCCCTTAGCCAAGCTCTCGGAGATATAATCTTTCATGGCTTGTCTCTCTGGACCCGAAAGATTATATAACCTGGTCTTGGGTAATTTTGCGCCGGGAATAAGGTTAACCGGGCAATCATAAGGACGATGAGGTGGTAACTTCTGACAACCCTTTTCAGAAAAAACATCCTCAAAATCCGAAATAAATGTAGGTAGGGTAGTTATGGAGGCGACCAAGCAATTGCTATTTAAGCAATGTTCTCTGCACTGCTCACTCCACTCCAATATCTCCCTGGCCTGCCAATCCACTACTGGATTGTGCGCTACCAACCAGGGAAGGCCCAGCACTACCGGAGTGGGAAGCCCCTCCAGAACATAACCTGAAAGCATCTCGTTATGGTGGTCCCCTACCCGAAGGTGTAAATTATGAACAATATGGGTGAGGTTTCTCTGAGACAGGGGAGCAGAATCAATAGCGAATATGGGAATGGGTCTCTGTAACGTACAGAGAGACAAACCCAAAGTGCGGGCAAAATGGGCATCTATCAAATTTACCCCTGCTCCACTGTCTAGAAAGAAAGAAATACTCTCCGTCTTATCACCAAAAATAATAACCGCTGGCAACACAAATTGCGATGTACGTATGGAGGAGACGTATACCCCCCGGCTGACATCCTCCACACAGCCTGGGGTTAGTAGTTTTTCCGACGGTCTTTTGTTTCTGAGGAAAGAAGGACAGACATTAATGAAATGACTCCTCTCCCCACAAAAAAAACAAACCCCACGCCTACGGCGAGCCTCAGGAGGGCGGACCTGACGAGTAGTTCCTCCTAGCTGCCTAGGCTCGTCTAAGTCCGTACAGACTAACTGCTGCTTGGGAGGGGTTACCAATTTCTCCGGTTCTTTCAACCTGTCCCTAAGGCCTATACGGTTTCTATACGGATAGAAAGGGACATAACCGCATCAAGGGAAAAGGGGGTCTCATATAATGCAAGCGCATCCTTAACCCTTTCGGATAACCCAGAGCAGAACTGACTCCTGAGAGCCGGGTCGTTCCATTGGGTATCCGTAGCCCACCTACGGAATTCAGAGAAATACTCCTCTACCGGCCGCTCTCCTTGTAAGAGTCTCCGTAATCTTGATTCAGCCAGTGCTACACGGTCAGGGTCGTCATATATGAGACCCAAGGCCGCGAAAAACTCATCCACTGACCGAAGAGCCTGGGAATCAGTAGGTAAAGAGAACGCCCAGGACTGCGGGTCCCCCTGCAGCAGGGAAATAACAACCCCCACCCGCTGTTCTTCATTACCGGAGGAGTAAGGGCGCAGCTTAAAATATAATTTACAGGCCTCACGGAATGTCAAAAACTTGTCCCTTCCCCCAGAAAATCTGTCAGGGAGAGGAACCTTGGGTTCCGCAACAACCTGGTTACCAGTAGCAACCGCTGGGCTTGCGGTCAGTTGTAATTGCTGCTGTTACTGGAGGACCGACGCCTTCAATCCTACCACCTCCAAAGACAGGCCATGAAATTGTTTGGACAGAGCAGCAAATTGATCCATACTGGATTCTAAGTAGGTAAAAAAAATAAAAATTAAATTTTATTTTTTACATTTTTTTTTTTTTTTTTTTTTTTACCTACACAAAATAAGGGCCAGAGATAATGTAATGACCGACGTCACGCACAGGGAGGAAAACAGGGAAAGCCCTGCCCAAGGGAGAGGGAAAGGTGGTGACCCCTAACTCACCTTGCGGCTGGCACCTGACTGCCCTGATGTCCCTAGACGGGTTCCTCACCCGTGCGGCGATCACGTGCCGAAACCCTGGCTTTCCCTGAAATGAGCCCTAGATAGTGAACGGGCCGGTGGGATCGCTAGTCCGCTTCACTGCACTAAGAGGGAAACACCAGGGAGAGGACAGACAAATACAGACAAACACATACACCCAGGTGGGCGACCACAGCAGTCCACAAAGGTCCAACAGGGATCCGGAGGGTAGCGTTCTGAATCAACAATCCGAGAACGCAGGAACACAGCTCCAGTGGGTCAGAATAGATGTCCAGGCAGGAAGCTCTATCTCTGGCAACCAGAGAAGTGTGAGAGAGGAATATAAGGAGGTTTGGGAGTGCTGGACAAGGAACAGCTGAGGAGAAGGAGCTACGGATCCCTGAGTGAGCCAAAAGGGTTTGCAAAGCAAACCCAGAAAGCTACCATAAGGAAAACAGCCCTATCTTAAATAGAGCGTGCAGCCAACCGCTGCGACTTCCTGACCCCGGGTATAACGGAGTCAGGCGTGGTTCTCGATACCCTCGTGACAGAACCCTAGTTGGTGGCGGAGAAGTCACGCACCTCATCCGGCATGCAGAGATAAAATACAGCAGCGTGTGGACCATTTTTAGCCCAAGGCATCTCATCTGATCAGGCCTTTTTTAGTCAAACGTATCGCCCACTGTCAGTCCCTTTGGGATCCATCCCTCATTCATCTTAATAATGGTGAGGTAATTTAGACATTTTTGTCTTAGGAGACTTCTCTTCTCAGGAGGTGCTGCACTGAAGGTCCTTTCTGACAGGACACTTGAAGCGGGGCAGGCCAGAAGTTCTATTGCAAATTGGGATAGATCAGGCCACAGGTCAAGCCTGCACACCCAGTGGTCAAGGGGTTCATCGCTCCTCAGAGTGTCGATATCTGCAGTTAAGGCGAGGTAGTCTGCTACCTGTCGGTCGAGTCATTCTCTGAGGGTGGACCACGAAGACTGTGGCGATGCGTAGGACTTAAAAAGCTCTGCATGTCCTCCATCAACAACACGTCTGTAAAGCGTCCTGTCCTTGCCGGTGTGGTCGTGGTAGGAGGAGGATTACTTTTACCACTTCCGCTGTTAGATTCCCGTTGTGCTGTGACATTACCCTTATTTTCTGAGTAAAGCATGCTTTTTAATTTATTTTGGAACTGCTGCATCTTTTCCGACTTCCAGTAATTCGGTAACATTTCAGGCACTACCTGCTTATACCATGGGTCTAGTAGCGTGGCCACCCAGTACAGGTCGTTCTCCTCAGCCTTTTTATACAAGTGTCCCTCAACAGACATGACAGCATGAAAGACCCCATTTGCACAAGGTGTGATGCCGAGCTCCTCATGTCCCTTTCCTCGTCCTCACTGATCTCACTGAAGGTCTGTTCTTCCCCCCAGCCACGTACAACACCACGGGTACCAGATAGGTGACAACGAGCACCCTGGGATGCCTGCTGTGGTTGGTCTTCCTCCTCCTCAAAGCCACATTCCTTCTCTGACTCCTCTTACTCAAACTCCTCTTCCAGCGTTGCCGCAGGTCCAGCAAGCCATGCTGGACCGGCTGTTTCTGGTGGTGATGGTGACCACAACTCTTCCTCTTCACACTCATCTACGGCCTGATCCAGCACTCTTCGCAGGACACGCTCCAGGAAGAAAACAAATTGGATGATGTCGCTGATGGTGCCTTCGGTGTGACTGACTAGGTTTGTCACCTCCTCAAAAGGACGCATGAGCCTACAGGCATTGCGCATGAGCGTCCAGTTAAGTGGCAAAAAAATACCCAGCTCTGCAGAGTCATACAAATATTTGTTGACGGCTTTTTCTTGTTGGAGCAGGCAGTCGAACATTAGGAGTGTTGAATTCCAACGTGTCGGGCTGTCGCAAATCAAGTGCCTCACTGGCATGTTGTTTCGCCGCTGAATATCTGAAAAGTGCGCCATAGCCGTGTAGGTACGCCTGAAATGGCCACACACCTTCCTGGCCTGCTTGAGGACGTCCTATAAGCCTGGATACTTATGCACAAAGCGTTGTACGATCAGATTCAACACATGTGCCATGCACGGCACATGTGTCAACTTGTCCAAATTGAATGCCGCCAACAAATTGCTTCCGTTGTCACACACCACTTTGCCGATCTCCAGTTGGTGCGGGTTCAGCCACTGATCCACCTGTGCATTCAGGGCAGACAGGAGTGCTGGTCCGGTGGGACTCTCTGCTTTCAGGCAAGTCAACCCCAAGACGGCGTGGAATAGGATCCAGGATGTGGAATAGCTCCTGGGAAGCTGGGGGGGGGTGCAGTTGATATGGAACAAGACGTAGCAGCAGAAGAGGACTCAGCCGAGGAGGTTAGCGAAGAGGATGGAGTAGGAGGAGTAGAGGAGGTAGCAGCAGGCCTGCCTGCAAGTCGTGGCGGTGTCACCAACTCCTCTGCAGAGCCACGCATTCCATGCTTGGCAGCCGTCAGCAGGTTTACCCAATATCCCTCCCCTGACCGTGCTTTGCAGACCAGGTATCAGTGGTCAGATGGACCCTTGCCCCAACACTGTGTGCCAGACATGCCATGACTTACTTTTCCACAATAGAATGCAGGTTGGGGATAGCCTTTTGTGGAAAAAAAATTCGGCCGGGTACCTTCCACTGCGGTGTCCCAATAGCTACAAATTTTTTGAAGGCCTCAGACTCCACCAGCTTGTATGGTAAAAGCTGGCGGGCTAAGAGTTCCGTCAAGCCAGCTGTCAGACGCCGGGCAAGGGGGTGACTCTGTGACATTGGCTTCTTACGCTCAAACATTTCCTTGACAGACACCTGACTGTGGGCAGATGAGCAGGAATTGCTCAAGGCGAGAGGCGGATCGGTGGGTGGTTGAGAGGGGGCAAGAAGGACAGCAGTGGTTGACATGGCTGAAGATGCTGGACCAGGAGGAGGATGGTGGCTTCGAGTTTGTGTGCTGCTTGTACTCGTCATCATCTGTTGATCCCATAGGCGTTTGTGATGTAAGAACATGTGCCTTCACAAAGCAGTTGTACCTAGGTGGGTGTTGGACTTCCCACGACTCAGTTTCTTTTGGCACAGGTTGCAAATGGCATCGCTGTTATCAGAGGCAGACACACACAAAAATGCCACACTGTTGAGCTTTGCAATGACGGCATTCTGGTGGTGGCAACAGCATGCGTTGATTGGCGTGCTGTCTGGCTGACCCCGGGTGCCGATACATGCTGTCTGACTGTGCCACTAGCTCCTTGCGACGACCTACCCTGCTTCCTACTCGTCTCCTCTGCCTCTCTGTGTCCCCATCTGAACTTCCCCCCTGTTCTTATTCTCTTTGAGCGGACACCCACGTGACATCCACGGACACATCGTCATCATCAACCGCTTCACTTGTATCTGACAACTCAGCAAAGGAAGCAGCAGCGGGTACAACATCATCATCATCACACCGTATGTCCATGTGTGTAATGCTGCCTGACTGAGACATATCCCTGTTATCTACATCCTCTTGCAATAATGGTTGCGCATCACTAATTTCTTCCAACTGATGTGTAAATAACTCTTCTGACAGATCAAGTGAAGCAGCTGGGGTGCTAGTGTTGGTGGTGGCGGCAGGCGGGAGAGTGGTAACTTGAGAGGTGCCCGAAGCTGATCTGGAGGAGGAAGGATGGTGCATCAAGGTTCCGAGTGGAAGCTGTAGAAGATTGGGCGTCCTGTGTTAGCCAGTCAACTATGTCCTCAGAATTTTTCGAGTTCAGGGTACGTGGCCTCTGAACACTGGGCATTATTTTAGGGCCAAAGGAAATCACAGCACCACGACCACGACGGCCCCTGCGGGGTGGCCTGCCTCTGCCTGTCATTTTTTTTCTGATTAGTTGTACTATGCGTGCAAGCTACTGTGACACCAGATATGAGTGGTGGCACTGGGCACTGGCAGTAGTGGGCACAGTACACGCTGTGGCCTGACACACACGCTTGCAGGTGACTGCAATTATATTACAGTGAATTATTTTATTTTTTTTAAATGCAAGCTATTTTGACACCAGATATGAGTGCTGGCAATGGACACACTGTGGCCCTGACACACATGCCGGCAGGCAACTGCAATTAGATTACTGAGAAAAGAAAAAAAAAAACAGACTGATGTACTCGCCCTAAAAAGGGCTTTTTGGGGTGCTGTCAGGACGCTGTCAGGATTAGTCTTTCAGGACTGGAGTGGACACTGAATACACAGGCCTAGCTATCAATTTCCCTATTAAATCAGCAGCAGCTGCACTGTCCCTGCTCTCACTAACACTGCAGCTTCCGACTGAATCTAAGATGGATGCTGTCCTTGCTTTTTGATAGGAGGTGGGAGGGAGGGTATGCTGCTGATTGGCTGGAATGTTTCTGCTGACTGAGAGGTACAGGGTCAAAGTTTGCTCAATGATGACGTATAGGGGGCGGACCGAACATCGATGTTCCCCGGCGAATAGTTTGGGACATCTCTAACTATTGCTACTACGTGTTGTCTGGTAAATAATTATTTCTATTGGTGGGATTTTTGGGAGCACTGTTACTTTGGTGGGTACCGTGGCACAGTATCAGCTTAGCACAATTATTTTCGGGGAAAATTATGTTTACACTATTAGTGTCATGGACACTGTTACCTGGGCGCAGTTATTTTTTAGGACACTATGTACTAATAATTATTGAATGGGAACTATTTATGTGTAACTTGTATATGGAGCACAGTGGGCACAGTATTAGAGGGGTGTTGATTAGGTGGGAGGATGATGGAAAACTAGGAAACTAAGATGTCTGTCAAACCCTGCAGAGAGAAGAGATGGCTGGAAGAAATCATCATGGCGGTGTCGTCTGAAACGAGAAGATGAGGACAGAGAACATCTACATCAAAGAAGACGTCCCTGGATGTTAGAGGTATGTGGACCTGTATTAGGCTACCTTCACATCTGTGTTAGTGATTCTGGCAGGCTCTTCCAGCAGAGAACAGCCTGGCGGAATGCTCCAGCACTGCTGAATGCAAACAGAATGTCCGCCGGACACGTGAGAAGGTCTGGCAGACGTTCTTATCTACCTCTTGTATGATGTTCTTTGTTTTGGTTTCACTTTCTCATCTCCTTTCCTTCTGCCAGGTGCCACTTATTCAGACTAATCCTTTTCCTCTATATTCCCTCCCATACTGCCTCACTTTGCGGTTTATATTGCTTCCTGGATGAAGTGGCCATTGCTGGAGGCTGTGTCTGCTGTTTGTTCAGATAAGTCCTTTACTTTATTGTGTTTCCTTGCTGGCTTGATTCTAGGTGACCCTGACTCCGTCCGTATTAAGTGCAGGGAGCCGGTGGTCGTGTCCCCTCACTATTATAGGGTTTTCAGGTGTCATACAGACTTAGGTAAGTGGGCATGCAATCGTCTACCATAAGGACCTTTGCATGGGCATAGCAGTCAGGGAGAGCTCTTAAGGTTTTATAGGGCTCCCCTATATGCTCCTTAGTTTGGGATCAAGCCAGTCACTCGTTTATTTATAAGTTCCAGCTTTCTGCTAACTTCATCTGTGACAGTATGTTTTGTATTGCTATAAGTAATGTTAGGACGTAATAGGTTATGTTGAGAATTTGGCTTGAGGGGGGTGGGGGTGGGCAGGCACATTCTTTGCACAAGGGCCCTCTGCTTTCTGTGTCCGCCTCTGCCCAGCACCATGTGCTATACATGTTCAAGGTGTGTTTGTTAATATTAAACATTGACTATGAATAATGGAAGATTATGAATTGAAAACCATGATGCAAACAGACCAGCAGCTCTGGAGTACAGCATGTACAAAACAAATCACCTCATGGTATAAAGTAGGGTCCCATTGTACGTAAGTCTCAGTAGCTTGTTAGGTGTGGTCATGTTGTGTGCCACAGATTTCTTTCCATTGTGAAAGAAGGTGTCTGGAGTCCAAATCTTGCTTGCCAATAGATTATTCAGCGGCAGAGTTTTTATTGGTCCATCAAATTTCAATCTCTCATCCAGCCAACTCTGTCTAAAGAACACATCTATCGTATATTCCTATAAAAAAAAAAAAATAAATTAAAAATAATATCTATCTATCTATATATATATATATATATATATATATATTATGACATGCAGGTAAACAGAATACAGTTGAAACTCAAAAATTGGAATATCGTGCAAAAGTCCATTTATTTCAGTAATACAAATTAAAAGTAATTGCATTAATGCAGCTTAAAATTAGAATTTTGTTAAAAGGTTCAATATTGTAGGCTCAAAGTGTCACACTCTAGTCAGCTAATTAATCCATAGCCCATGAGAAAAGGGTACCTTAAAATTGTGACTTTGGGGTTTCATAAGCTATAAGCTATAATCATCCAATTTCTAACAAATAAAGGCTTGAAATATATTGCTTTGCATGTAATGAGTCTATCTCATACTATAGTTTCATCTTTTAAGTTACATTACTGAAATAAATGAACTTTCCACGATATTTTAATTTTTACAAGTTTTACCTGTAGAATGAATCTGAAGGTTTTTTTTCTTCAATTGTGTAACAATACGTATACAGATGCATCTCAATAAATTAGAATATCATTGAAAAGTTATTTTATTTCAGTAACTCAATTCAAAAAGTGAAACACATACAGTATATTATATAGAATCATTATATAATGTACAGAGTTATGCATTTCAAGCGTTTATTTCTTTAAATGTTGATCATTATGGCTTACAGCTAACGGGAAAAAACACCAGAACAAGTTATAGATAGTATACTTTCCTAATAATTAATGTCTCAAAAGCCTGACTAGAACGTTAAAATAATAAAAATATATTTTTTTTATTAGGTACTCAAATATAAAAGGATAATGGGGTGTGAACCCACTTAATTCTTACACACAGGCACTAGAGAGGCATATATAAGACTAAGGCTACTTTCACACTAGCGTTCGGCTGTCCGCTCGTGAGCTCCGTTTGAAGGGGCTCACGAGCGGACCCGAACGCTTCCGTCCAGCCCTGATGCATTCTGAATGGATGCGGATCCGCTCAGACTGCATCAGTCTGGCGGCGTTCAGCCTCCGCTCCGCTCGCCTCCGCACGGACAGGCGGACAGCTGAACGCTGCTTGCAGCGTTCGGGTGTCCGCCTGGCCGTGCGGAGGCGTGCGGATCCGTCCAGACTTACAATGTAAGTCAATGGGGACGGATCCGTTTGAAGATGCCACAATATGGCTCAATCTTCAAGCGGATCCGTCCCCCATTGACTTTACATTGAAAGTCTGGACGGATCCGTCCGAGGCTATTTTCACACTTAGCTTTTATATGCCAATATAATGCAGACGGATCCGTTCTGAACGGAGCCTCCGTCTGCATTATTATGATCGGATCCGTTCTGAACGGATCCGATCGAACGCTAGTGTGAAAGTAGCCTAAGGCGGTGAAACTCTCATCTAGAGCCACCATCAGTCACAGCAATGGTCATACCACTGTGCCAGTAGTAAACTGCCAAACAGCAGAATATATGCCTACAATTAACAGCTGGTCAACACATGTGGCTCTCATAGCCTAATGTTATCCAGCCTGGTAATTAGTGATGGACGAACATCGGCCGGGACGGTTCGCGATTGCTATTAAATGTTCGCAAAATGCAAGCAGGTCCCATTCACTTTAATGGCAGGCGAACCTGAAAGAACTTCAGCTCATATTTGCAGCCACCAAATAATTACAAGAAGTGCACAAATCGTCCCACAACATGGACAGTGACATACCAGAGGGGGATAAATGGCAAAAATTCCCACAAAAAAACGACGAGACAATAGCTCCAAGGTTGCTTTACTACCCGGGTGCCCAGCAAGTGCCGAATTATGATGTTCCTTTAATAATTCGAGACGCAGGTTTAACGGTACAAACAATTTCTCTGAGGGGCAAGAGACCGGGGCGTCCGCCTGGGCCTCTAACACCTTCCCCTCCAGAACAGAGTGTACAGCAGAGACAACCACTCCTCTTTGTAAAATGGGTACCGGATCACTAACATTACCCCCTCCAGGGAAACTACGAGATAATGCGTCTGCCTTGGTATTTTTTGCCCCAGGACGGTAGGTGATGACAAAGTTAAACCTGGTAAAAAATAGTGACCACCTAGCTTGTCTAGGGGTGAGACGCTTAACCAATTCGAGGTACAGAAGGTTTTTGTGATCTGTAATGACCGTGATGGGGTGGATTGCTCCCTCTAAGAAGTGACGCCATTCTTCAAACGCTAGTTTAATCGTTAATAGTTCCCTATTTCCAATATCATAGTTTTTCTCAGCTGTAGATAAACTTTTGGAAAAGAAAGTGCAAGGACGCCATTTGCCAGGAGACGGACCCTGAGACAGTACAGCCCCCACTCCCACCTCTGACGCATCTACTTCAACAATAAAAGGCTGGGAGACATCGGGTTGAATTAGAACAGGTGCCGAAGTAAATCTCTCTTTTAGAGAGGAAAATGCAATTTTAGCGGCGTCAGACCATTTAGAAAAATCAGTCCCCTTCTTAGTCATGTCAGTAAGGGGTTTGACGATCACTGAATAATTGAACTTTCTATAGAAATTTGCGAAACCCAAAAAACTTTGTAGAGCTTTAAGGTTCTCAGGAAGATCCCAATCTAAAATTGCCTGGACCTTCCTAGGATCCATACGGAAACCTGAAGCAGATAATAGATATCCTAGGAACTGTATTTCCTGAACAGCGAAGACACACTTTTCAATTTTCGCATATAATTTATTCGTTCGTAGGACCTGCAGTACCTGTCTGAGATGTACTTCATGTGTTTTCAGATCAGCCGAATAAATTAAGATATCATCTACGTATATCACCACAAACCTGCCGATAAGATGACTAAAAATATAATTAACGAAATGTTGGAAGACAGCAGGAGCATTGGTCAGACCGAAAGGCATGACTAAATTTTCATAATGCCCCTCAGGGGTGTTAAAAGCTGTCTTCCACTCATCCCCTTCCTTGATACAAATCAGATTGTAGGCCCCCCTAACATCAAGTTTGGAGAACCACCTAGCACCCGCAATCTAATTAAAAAGGTCAGGAATGAGAGGAAGAGGGTATGGGTCTCGGATGGTTATCCGGTTTAGCTCGCGGAAATCTAGGCAAGGACGCAGGCCCCCATCTTTCTTTTTAACGAAGAAAAACCCTGCAGCCACGGGTGAAGAAGAGGGTCTGATGTGTCCCTTAGCCAGACTCTCTGAGATATAATCTTTCATGGCTTGTCTCTCGGGACCCGAAAGATTATATAACCTGGTCTTGGGTAATTTTGCACCGGGAATCAGGTTAACTGGGCAATCATAAGGAAGGTGAGGTGGTAACTTCTGACAACCCTTTTCAGAAAAAACGTCCTCAAAGTCCGAAATAAATGTATGTAGGGTAGCTATGGAGGCGACTAAGCAATTGCTATTTAAGCAATTTTCTCTGCAATGCTCACTCCACTCCAATATCTCCCTGGCCTGCCAATCCACCACAGGATTGTGCGCTACCAACCAGGGAAGACCCAATACCACAGGAGAGGGAAGGCCCTCCAGAAAGTAACATGAAAGACACTCATTATGATGGTCCCCTACCCAAAGGTGTAAGTTATGGACAATGTGAGTGAGGTTTCTCTGAGACAGAGGAGCAGAATCAATAGCGAATATGGGAATAGGTCTCTGCAGTGTACAGAGAGACAAACCCATAGTGCGGGCAAAATGGGCATCAATCAAATTTACCCCTGCTCCACTGTCTAAAAAGAAAGAAATAGTCTCCGTCTTAACACCAAAAACAATAACCGCTGGCAAATTGAGATGTTCGTATGGAGGAAACGTATACCCCCCGGCTGACATCCTCCGCACAGCCTGGGGTTAGTGGTTCTGACGGTCTTTTGTTTTTGAGAAAGGAAGGACAGACATTAATTAAATTACCCCTTTCCCCACAGAAAAAACAAGCCCACGCCTCTGGCGAGCCTCAGGAGGATGGACCTGAGGAGTAGTTCCTCCTAGCTGCATTGGCTCGTCTAGGTCAGTACAGACTAACTGCAGCTTGGGTGAGGTTATTAATTGCTCAGTAATTTTCAATCTCTCCCTAAGACGTCTATCTATTCTGATAGAGAGGGACATAACAGCATCAAGGGAAAGGGGAGTCTCATATAGCGCAAGCGCATCCTTAACCCTTTCGGATAACCCAGAGCAGAACTGACTCTTGAGAGCTGGGTCGTTCCACTGAGTATCTGTAGCCCACCTACGGAACTCTGAGCAAAATTCCTCTGCTGGCCGATCTCCCTGTAGGAGTCTCCGTAACTTCGACTTAGCCAGGGCGACTCGGTCAGGGTCATCATATATGAGACCCAAGGCCCCAAAAAATTTGTCCACTGACCGGAGAGCCTGGGAACCAGGGGGTAAAGAGAACGCCCAGGATTGCGGGTCCCCCTGAAGCAGGGAAATAACAATCCCCACCCGCTGTTCTTCATTACCAGAGGAGTAAGGGCGCAGCTTAAAATATAATTTACAGGCCTCACGGAACGTCACAAACTTGTCCCTTCCCCCAGAAAATCTGTCAGGAAGAACAACCTTGGGTTCTGCAACAACCTGGTTACCCATAGCAACCGCTGGGCTTGCGGTCTGCTGCATTTGCTGCTGTTGCTGGAGGACCGACGATTTCAATCCTGCCACCTCCAAAGACAGGCCTTGAAGTTGTTTTGCCAAAGCAGCAATAGGATCCATACTGGATTCTAAATAGAGAGAGAAAATAAGGGCCAGATATAATATCACGACCGGCGTGCCTATCACATACGTGACACAAAGGGAGGGAAAAGGGAAGGCTCTGTCCAAGGGAGAGGGAAAGGTGGTGACCCCTATCTCACCTTGAGGCTGGCACCTGACTGCCCTGACGTCCCTAGACGGGTTCCTCACCCGCACGCCGATCGCGTGCCTAAAACCCTGGCTTTCCCTAAGATGAGCCCTAGATAGTGAATAGGGCGGTGGGAACACTAGTCCGCACCACTAACTCTAAAGGAAAACACCAAGGGGAGGACAGACAATACAGACAACATATAATCCCAGGTGGGCGACAACAGAAGACAACAAAAAGCCCAACACTCTGGAACAACAACCAGGATTCACAGCTCCAGTGGGTCAGTATAGAAGTCCAGGCAGGAAGGTCTATATCTGGCAACCAGAGAAGTGAGAGAGGAGAATATAAGGAGATTGGGAGTGACAGACAAGAAACAGCTGAGGAGGAGAAGCTACGGATCCCTGAGTGAGACAAAAAGGATAGTAAGGCAAACACAGAAAACTATCATTAAGAAACAGCGTGATCTTTAGACATAGAGCGCCCAGCCACCCTCTGCGACTTCCTGACCCCGGGTATAACGGAGTCAGACGTGGCTCTTGACACCCTCGTGACATGTACTGGCTGTCTTTCTGGAGATGGATTGGGATCTGTTCTATAGGTGTCACAGAGAATCCGACTGCATTACCCTCGTGCTGTTCCATTGCGTGCCTGGAGACGCTATGTTTCATAAATTTATTTTAGATATTTGACCTATGCTTATTAAATCTGTTGCGTAGGCTTTACATGGTGCGGCCTAACATATTGTAGATGACATGGACATTCTAGCAGGTATATTATGTGGTTGGAGTTGCAGGTTAGGTGTTCTGAAATCTGAAAGGATTCCCCAGTTGAGCGGCTTTGGAAGGATGACCTCTGGTAGATGCTAGTGCAGCATAAATATCTACGGTGACCACATTTGTAGCTGCTTTGGGGGGTCCTAGTGTCCTGATCATGGGTGGGATAAGTAATAGATCTTAGTTTACTGGGCGCCAGAATATTTTTTTGTGTTTTTGCTCTTCTGTATGTGAAGCGGGGATTCGCCTGAATGATTTGGCTCAAAATGGGGTCTCTTTTTAGGATGTGCCAGTGTTTCTCCATAGCTGCTTTGATGGCCTTATGGTTCTGATTGTATGTTGTTATAAAATTGTACCCATAGGGACTGATTTCGGTGTTTCCCTTCTCTTTTTTTGTTGCTGGGGCCAGACATTCTGATTGTGTAAGATCAGCTGCTTTTTGTCTTGCACCCATAATGATGTTTCTTGGGTATCCTTTTTGTTTGAACCTAGATGTTAAGGTATCGCATTATAGTGTAAAGTCCGTATCTAATGTACAGTTTCGATGGAGGCGCTTGTATTGGCTAAAAGGAACGTTGGCTTTCCATTTCCTGTAATGTGAGCTCCGGAAATCGAAATAAGCTATTGCTGTCTACCTTTTTGAAAAATGTACGTGTCCTGATTTCTTTGTTTTGTAAAAAAATCTCTAGATCCCAAAAATCTATTTTTTCCGGATCATGCATTCCTGTGAGTGATATGCCCCAGTTGTTTGTATTGAGGTGGGAAATGAAATTTTTTATTGTTGTCTGGTCGCCATCCCAAATGAAAATTAGATCATCAATGTATCTTTTAAAAAAGATGATATTATCTGTCCAGAATTTAGTTTGGAAAATGAGGGTCTCTTCAAAAGCTCCCATGAACAAGTTAGCATGACTCGGCGCGAAACGCGTCCCCATCGCGGTCCCCCTTGTCTGTCTATCGATTTTGTCTTGAAATGTGAAAACATTGTGTTTTAAGATGAATTCCATCCCTTTAATGATAAATGATCTCTGTTGTATAGGCATCTCTTGATCATTGTTCAAAAAAGTGGATGCACACTTCAGTCCCAAGTCATGGGATATGTTGGTGTAGAGTGCTGACACAACTAGAGTGAGCAGAAGGTAACTCTCTTTCCATTTGATATTTTTTTGTAGTGTGATCAAGGATGTGGAGTCTTTCAGATGAGACTTCAAATTTAGAACATATTTTTGGAGGTGGATATCAATGTAATGGGAAAGATTCCTAGTAAGGGAGGTGACACTGGAGATGATGGGTCTCCCAGGGGGATTTTTTAGGACTTTTTTACGGATTTTGGGGAGGTGGTAGAAGGTGGCGAGTGTTGCGTCTTTCACAAGAATATATTCTTTCTCCTTTTTGTTTAAGATGGTTTCTGCTGATTTGATTAGTTTCCCAAAATCTTCCCTATCCTGTGTTGAAGGGTCCTGTTGAATGGGTAGATAATAGTTTTTTTCAGATAGTATATTTAGGGCTTCTTTGATGTATTCCTCTCTGTTTTGGATCACAACTCCACCTCCTTTGTCTGCATTTTTAATTATAATATTTGTGTTTGACTGTAGACTTTTGAGGGCCGCTATTTCAAAGGGTTTAAGATTGTGTTGTCTCGGATGAGGAAATTAAGTGGTCTCTTTATTAATTTGTCTAAATTCATTGGAGACCAGGGAATAGAATGTGTCTAAGAAGTTGCCCTGATGATGGATTGGATAAAAATTAGAGGGTGGTTTTAAACCTGAAGGGATAGCTCTAGGGTCTTCTTTCTCAGATGGAGAAATGGCAGTGGATCCTATGGATAGCATTTTTGCAGAGTTTTCTGTTATTTTAAAATGTCGTTTTAGGGTGAGTTTTTTAATATACCGGTTGAGGTCTAAAAATAGATAAAATTCATTGATTTTACTACTGGGACAGAAAGATAGGCCTTTGGATAGTATGGGAATTTCTGCTTTTTTCAGAGTGTATGAGGATAGGTTATATATATCACATGATTTTTCTATATCTTCCAGTGGTTGTTCTCCAACTAAATTTATGTTTTTCTTTTAATGTTGCCTGCTCTGCATCCTCTTCTAGTTTTTTTTGTTTGGCGGGTATTCGGCCTAGTGGGTGAAAAAATGAGTAATGGTAGTTGTTTTGGGGCTCTTAAGAATGGGATAAGCTACCGTGGGGTGAATAAGAGGAGGGAGAGCTATAAACGAAAGAGAGGTGGAGGGACCTGCTACAGAATGGTCTGTGGTCAAATTGGGGTTGATGGGGCTAGTTGGGGGAGGCATGGGGTGGGTATTGGAAGAACAGTTGGGTGGGTCTGGAGTGGATATTACACAGTCTAGATAGGAAGTATTCGTGGGAGGTGTACAGATATGGACAGTAAGGAGTGAATCAGCTTCAACATCTGAGGAATTGGAGGGAGTGGAAAGCCTGGGGGAAGTTGGCATTGAGGGGTGGGAGTGGGTGTAAAAATTAGTGGGTGGTAGATTGAGTGGTCCACATGTCGCTCTGACGTTTTCAGGAAAAACAATGGATGGAGAGAGGATGGGTGTTTTGTTTTTGAAGGAAAAGAATGAGTCAGATTTTCTTGGGCTATGTGATGGAGTGAAAAACTCTGAATTTGGTGTATCTGGATAGGAAATTGGGGTAGAACCTTTCATGTTGGTCTCATTGTTTATGGGGTCTATGATTTTTCTGATGTGGTGGGTCTTGTTTTGAACTGTGTGTTCTGTCCCACTGATGGATGGCAGGGGTCTTGTGGCTGCTGATGTCCTTTGTGGGGGTCTGGGTTGGGTCCGTTTGTTCTGGTGGTGGGTGGGCTTGTTTCTATTGAAGTAGAGGTTCCGTGGTTTCCAGTGTTGTGAATGTTTGTGATTTTGTGTTAGTCTAGATGGTGGTTTGGAGGTAGTAGTTTGGGTCTGCTCATGATTGATGTCTCCCCTGTTAGTGTCACTTGGTTGAACTTGTTGTTCTATTCATGTTTTATAGTTAGAAGTGGGTGGCTCTGTGGGTTTTTGCCAAAATGTAATGTTATTTGTGAAAAAATTCGACCGGTCTCTGGCTAGCTTGCCACTTTTTTTGGTGCATTGCACCTACAAAAAAAATCACTGTAGGTCCCCCACAGAATTAATAGCCAGATTTATTATTATATTTCTATGTCAGGGGTGCAAAGCTGGTGTATTGCACCCCCAAAAAATCATTATAGGTCACCCACAAAACAAATAGTCAGATTCCTAACTCTTTTCCTCGCTGCAGCTGCCTGCTTCCTGTCCCTGCACTTACTCAGAGCTGATGGGTGGTGATCCAGCTTGTATAGAGGCTTGGTCACATGATGCATCGGCCAATCACAGCCATGCCATTACCAGGCAAGGCTTTGATGGCTTCTAAGTGCCCACAGTCTAAAAGCTTGTTGATTGGCTGCCCTGCAGCCTTTCAAAAGCTTTATTAAATGCCCGAACATGAACCCAAACTTTTCCAGCAAAGTTCGAGTTCGTGTCCGGGTACCTGAACTTGAAAAGTTCGGTACGGTCCCGAACTTTACAGTTCAGGTTCGCTCAACACTAATATCTAATTGTTCTGACGATAATTGGGGAAAAGAGATTTTATTCAGGAATGTGTTAATTATCTCTTCAGTAGGTTGAGGAGTATCAGCGTCTAGGGGGAGATTATACAATTTAGAGTAGTAGGAGGCTATTTCTTGTGGATTCATAATTTTCTTACCTGCTCTGCCATATAAAAAGGGGATCCTAGATTTGTCAGATTTAGCCTTATTCCTGTTTGCTAAAGATTTATTAACTCTATTTCCACAATAGTAATACATGGATTTGGATTTGTGGAGGTAGAACTCAAATCTGGATTGCATTAACGCATGTAGCTCATATCTTACATTTTTCAATTGGGTTGCAGAGGTAATTTTGGGAGATTTTTGGTTGTCACGCTCTGCTTGTCTAATCTGGCCCATGAGTAGTTCGATCTTGATTTTTCTTTCTCTTTTCCAAAGCAGAGTATTTTAGAAAGATACCAATCATGACAACTTTGTGAGCTCACCAGATCGTGGACAATGAGACCTCAGATCAGTCATTAAGAGTAAAATATTCCTGCAGAGCGGTGCAGAATGGAGGTAAGTATTCAGGGTTATTCAAAATGGGATTATTCAATCTCCACAGGGCTCGCAAAGGAAGAGTATTGTAGGTTAATGAGTATAGAGGTAGGGGCATGGTCGGACCAAGTTATGGTACCGATATCTGATGAAATGATATTTTGTAGTAGTCTTTTATCCACTAATACCATATCTATGCGGGAGTATGAGTTATGGGGGCTTGATAAAAAAGTATTTTTCATACGCATGGAATATGTGCCATAGGTCAAAAATGTAGTAGTAGATATAAGTTTAAAAGAGACTGTATCTTTAAAGAGGACCTTTCACCAGAATAAAACTTCTAAAGTAACTATACAGGCATGTAGAGCGGCGCCCAGGGACCCCCCCTGCACTTACTGTTATACCTGGGCGCCGCTCTGTTCTCCCGTTATTGCCTCCGGTATCTTCATAGTTAGGCTCCACCCAGGGGAACCTGCCATCGGCTCATTCTCCCATGCTGTAGCGCTGGCCAATCGCAGCTCTCGGCTCATAGCCTGAGAGAGAAAAAAGCCTCTCAGGCTATGAGCTGAGCGCTGTGATTGGGGTCCCTGGGCACCACTCTACATGCCTGTATAGTTAGTTTAGAAGTTTTATTCTGGTGAAATGTCCTCTTTAATGGCTAGCATCACCCCTGCTTTTTTCTTTTCAGGGTGGGAGTGAAAAATATGAGGAAAGCACCTATTTTGAATCCTGAAAATAGGCAATAGATGAGTTTCCTGGGCACATATGTCACAATGTAAGTTCCATAAGCATGCTCTTTGAAAGGGCTGTTCAACCCTTTTCCCTGAGAAGCTTGTTTTTAAAATGGAAGAAGTGAAGGCGAGCAATTACATCCCTTTGCGTGCTGGCTGGCATAGATTTGGGTTTAGGGACTCTGTGTGCCGTATCTATAAGTAAATCCCTCTCAGGGGGGTGTCCGGTAGGATTGATGTAAAGAGATCTATCAGATAATTTTGGCGATATTATTACTTCTAGACCTATCTTCAAGGTCTGCTAATTTCAGTTTCATGGCAGCAACCTCATCTTGTGTCTCATTATAGGAATCCACTAGGGAGTTGTGTGCTTCCTTAAATTCCTCCATCTTTTCCTCAAGGTGCGCAGTGCGATCCCCAATGGCTGCGATGTCTGCTCTTATAGTGTTTAAGGCTGATTGAATATCTGAGTGTATAGAACTTTTCAGGTCTGCCATTAAATCTTGCATAGCAGAAAGGGTTATACTATCATGTTCAGAGCTTGTATTACGACTCATGTTAAAGTCAGACTTTGCCCCTGTTAGAGAGCTTTGGGCAGACCCCACTCACACGACTAGTTTTACTTGCAGGGAGATATGTCCTACCAGCTCCTCATGGGCCTGCTGCCTCATGGTGCTCTTGTTGCTGGAGTTCATTGGTGTCTATGCTCCCTCCTGCATGTGCGGGGGGCCATCTTGGATTGGTGCTGCTGTGAAGAAAGAGGTAAGGTTTTTCTTTGTCCAAGTCATCTCCATTGCCTTCCTGGGGGTGAGTGAGTGTAGAGGGGTATGCTTCAGTGCAGTTTGAGTGCCTCTGGGGCGCTTTATAATGCTGCATTTGGCTGTGGGTGCTGGAGCTCAGCTATGCTGCTTCTGCATAGCTCTGCATCTGGCTCCGCCCCCGTGCTATGTTTTTTGATGGAAAAAAAAATGTAGTTGCCACTGTCATAGGGATATAGAATAGTTAATCAGCTGGTTTATCAATTTTTGGGGGGGTGAAAAAACACTGCACTTGCCAGATATATATAATAATTAATCAACCTATTATTTGGTCAGTGAGACCTACCTATTTTTGGTGTTTAAAACACTGTACTTGCCACAATCACAGGGATATAAAAATAGGTTATTCAGATGGTAAATGTGGTTGGTGAGACCTACCTATTTTTGGTGTTTAAAAAAAACCTGCAATTTTCACTGTCACAGTGATAAAATAGTTAATAAGCAGGTTAAATGAGTCGATGAGACCTACCTATTTTTTTGGGTGAAAAAATTATATACTTGCCACCTTCACAGGGATATATAATAGTTAATCAGACGGCAATTGGTTCGGTGAGATGTACCTATTTTTGGGAGGCTAAACACCTCTTTTGTATTCTTGACACTGATATACAGTTGTTTCGTCTGTCAGCCAATTTTTTGGGTGACGGTAACAAAATGAGGAGAATCAGGAATATCATCAGGGAAAGCCAGGTTGTCTGTCTTAAATTTCAGATACTGGAGATTGTACGTCAGTCACCGAGAAAAGGAGATTGGGACAGACAGATTCTCCAAAAAGAGGCCAAGTGGATTCACAGATTAAAAACGGTGAATCTGTAAGAAACAGTCATGTAATGTGTCTAAGTTTCATTATCCTGGTAAACTGTGTTAAAATTTAATGCATATAATGTATAATGCTATTCTAGTAATACAGATAAATGTAAATGCCTGCAGTATTCGTTTGGTCAGTAAATGGCAGCATAGGACCAATTTGCATTGAAGTTTGCCATAGAGAAAGTGTATTAATGTCGTAGTGGCTCTTTAAAACAGCAGTTAAGTGTTGAAGTGACACGCCCCTTATGATGTCAGCCTGCCTCAGTGTGAGCAGGAAGAATGAGGAAGAGGGACTGAAACTATAACGGCTGCCATCTTGACTAGATAGAAAGCAAGTTCTGTGCTGTGTAAGACGTGTGTGGAGATACTAAAGGACGTTCCTGTGCAGCCAAGCTGTGTGAACTTCAGTCTAGAGACGGATGGAGTATAAAGAGACCGTGGATTTAGTGAAGCCAAGTTAAAAAGGACTGTGTGCAGCAGCTAACCTGTGGAGCTGACATTGGGCTGAGTGGATTGCCCCAAACAGTAAAGAGACTCACAGTGCTGTCGAGGTACCGGACAGTCACTGTAAAATTCTGGATTATATCCATCTGGTTTTCCGGCCTGCTGAGGAGGACTTCTTTGTTGCGGATCCTGCGCTGGTTATAAAGGAAAAGGACGACATCGGGCCCCACCGTGCACTTCCACAAACTGTAAGAGGTCCACTTGGACCACTGGGATAAGGGGGGTGCGCACCCGCTTGAAGTTAGGGTCAGTTAGGGATAGTTCCTGGGACTGCTATTCCTTAGTGTCCGCACCGCGAACACGGACACAGCAAAGGTGGAAATTGTTGTAGTATTTGACTTGAATTGTTCATATTGTTTTATTGTTAACCTGCTTTTATTAATTGATAGTAAATGCAATTTTCTTAATCTTGACTTCTGCGTACGCACTCTTTTCTGGTTGCGGAGTCATACCACCTGCCTTGCTCTCGGTTCACAAATTGGCGTAGTCGGCAGGATCCGCTTACCAGAATGGACGGCGACGCACCCGTTAGGAGGGATGGTGCTGGAGGAAGAATGCCAGCAGGGGCTGTAATGAGTCAGTTAGCAAAGTTTGATGGCAATAATATGTCTGTGAGTGTGTGGGCAGAGCAGATACGAATGGTACAGCGCATGTACCAGACCGCACCAGAAGTACTAGTAGAGCTAGCCATATTGACATTACAAGGAGATGCTAAGACTACAGTGATATTGCGGCCATTTGAACAAAGACAGACATTTGAGCAAGTTGTCCAGATTCTAGAAACTATTTATGGAGAAACCGCATTGCTGGGGTCCCTGCAGGCACGGTTCTTTCAGAGGGTACAAAAGGAGAATGAAAGTCTCCCTCAGTATGCAAATGCCCTACAAGAACTGCTCCGAGATATTCAAGGGAAGGAAAGAGGGGGCTCACCAGCCTTCTGTAACCCTGATCGGACACTCCGTGACCAGTTTGTTCTGGGGATCCGTGATGGCAGCTTGACTGTTGCTATGCAGGACTTTATACGACGGGAGACTGATGCTAAATTTCATGACGTACAGGTGGAGGCCATCTCACGTGCCAATAGTATGGTTCAGAAGCCTCAGACCGCAGTTGGAGTTACATTGTCGCAGGGGGCTAGCTCTGGCCCAGAAACAGTGGAAAAAGGGACAGTTAAAGAGATACTTACAGTAATGCAGAAATTGCAAGAGCAAATGGAACACCTACAAACCAATTGTAATGAGAATTCTATGAGAATTGCAGGCCTCCAGAAAACTAGAGATGAAGGGGTGGGCCGTTCACACCAAGAAGGTCAGAATCACCCACAACCCTACTGGAGGGATGAGGATAGGACCTACCGAAGGGGTCCCAATAATGTAGTACAACTCTCAGGAGAGAACGATGGGGCTTACCGAAGGGGCCCAAACCGATGGCCAGAGCGACGGGAAATACGCTGCTGGGATTGTGGACGCGTGGGCCACATTGCTGCTAGATGTCCAGAGCAGCGACAAGCTTATGAGAGACCGCCGTTAAACTGAAATCCCCTGCTGCAGTAGGGCGGGCAGTAGGGGAAACTGAGAAGGAGATTATGAGAGGAGAATGCCCTGAAGAGGATCTGATCGCTGCAAGTCCCATTATACAGATGGAATTGGAAGGTATTCCGGTTACCGGGATGATTGACACGGGTTCCCAAGTAACGACCCTGAGTAGAGACTGTTACGAACGGTATTTTCAGCGACATGTGAAATATGATCCCCATACATTCATACGAGTGGTCGCAGCTAATCAGTTACCAGTACCGGTGGTGGGAGTGGCCTGGATGAATGTCAGATTATGTGGCCAAGATCTAGGCAAGAAAGGCATTGTGGTAGTACAGGAGTCACATGAAGTAAAGGTCCCTGTCATCTTGGGGATGAATGTGTTAAAAGAATTGGATCAGATTCTCTTTGAAAAGAAAGGTCACGGTTATTGGAGAGAAACCACTAGCCATCGGCCTACTCAAAAGGCCTTCCAGCGGCTGGTCCGAACATGTGGCTTACAGAAAAGTTCAGATGCACAGTGTCCTCTTGCTCGAATTTCAGTCCCTCTGCATACAAAAGTTACGTTGCCACCCAGACGGGAGATGATAGTGTCCATGCCTGTAGGCACCTGTAGGAAACTAGAGGGTATAGCTGTGTTGATAGAACCACTGCCGACAGCCGGAAGAAGTGTTGATCCGCTAGTAGCCCGTTCCTTGGCAGTAGTCCGCAATGGGAGAGTACCCCTCCGATGTGTGAACACTCAGGATCAGAGTGTAGACCTAGCCCCAGGAAGGCTGCTGGCTAACCTCTATGTGACTCCGGATGAAGTGAGGAAAGCGACCCCGATGCAGTTGAGGCCGGCTGAACGAGGTGAATGGGCCGTAACCGTGTCTATGGGGGAAGGCGAGAACCCCACCCCTAAATGGAATGGCGGTGCAATTCGAGAACAGATGAAGATAGAGACTTCTTTGTGTTCTCTGGAACAGATCCGGAAGGTAGATGAACTGTTATGGGAAAACCGCACAACCTTTGCACGTCATGCTGAAGATTTTGGATGTACGACAGGGATCTACCATGAGATTCCCACAGGAGACACCCCTCCAATCAGAGAGCGCTACCGACAAATTCCTCCACAGATGTATCAGGAGGTGAAATAACTGTTGACCCAGATGCTGCAGAATGGGACCATTCAAGAAAGCCAAAGTCCCTGGGCAGCTCCAGTGGTACTAGTAAGGAAGAAACATGGGTCCATTCGGTTTTGCGTAGACTATCGAAAGTTGAATACCTGCACCGTACGAGATTCCTACCCCTTACCTCGGATTGAGGAGTCCCTTTCAGCACTAGGAAGAGCCCGCTACTTCTCCTCACTAGACCTGGCTAGTGGGTATTGGCAGGTGCCAATGGCCGAGAAAGATAAGGAAAAGACAGCCTTTATCTTGCCCATGGGACTATACGAATTTAACCAGATGCCCTTTGGATTGACAAATGCACCTGGAACGTTCCAACGATTGATGGAGAAATGTCTTGGTGACTTCAACTTTGAATTCACTCTCATCTACTTGGATGACATTATAGTGTACTCTGCAACCTTTGAGGACCATCTCCGCCAGTTGGGACAAGTATTTCAACGATTGCGGGAACATGGGCTCAAACTGAAACCCAGTAAATGTCGGTTGTTTCAATCTGAAATTGATTACTTGGGTCATTGTGTATCAGGAGAAGGGGTGAGGCCGTCAAGGGACAAGATAGCGGCTGTTCAAGACTGGCCGACACCGACTACCCTGCGAGAAGTGAGGGCGTTCCTGGGAGTAGCCGGCTACTATCGACGGTTTATTAAGGACTTTGCTAGAGTAGCAGCGCCACTTAATGCTCTCCTACGAGGCACCGCCGGGGGTCCGAAGAACCGGTCTGTGAAATGGGGCCCTGAACAGGAACACGCCTTCCAGGCATTGAAGGATGCTCTTACAACGGCCCCAATCTTGGCGTATGCTGATTACCACTTGCCCTTCCAGCTATATACCGATGCAAGCCTGTATGGTCTCGGAGCGGTGCTCTCTCAGTTCCAGGATGGCCAAGAGCGTGTCATAGCGTATGCCAGCCGATCCTTGCGAGATTCTGAGAGAAACCCTGACAATTATAGTTCATTTAAGTTAGAACTGTTGGCACTGGTATGGGCCATGACTGAGAAATTCTCTGAGTATTTGACCGGAGCTGAAGTCTTAGTACTGACTGACAACAACCCATTGGCTCACCTGGAAAATGCCAAGCTCGGGGCTTTGGAGCAGAGGTGGATAGCCCGAATGTCTAAGTTCAATTACCGCATTAAGTATCGGTCCAAGACAGAGAACCAAAATGCCGATGGACTTTCTAGGGTAACTACCCAGGCCCCCAGCAGAGACGTGGATCATGAGTTGGAGCATGTGGAGATGCCTGACTTCAGCAGATTTTCACAAGCCTTGGTCACTGCTATGCAGTGTGCAGTGGAAGGGACCGAAACGGCTCCTTTCTTTGGCCCCTCACTACAGGAATGGGTGCAAATACAGCAGGCCCATGAGGGGCTGGCGAAAATGATCAAGTGTGTTGAGAAAGGCAAGAAGCCCTGTAAAGAGGAAAGAGAACGACTGACCCGTGAAATGCTATTAGTCCTGAGTCAGTGGGAAAAGTTAGAGATGAAAAATGGAGTGCTATGCCGAAAGGTATATCTGCCTTCTGAAATCGACATTTGTTACCAAATCGTAGTGCCTAGTGAACTGGCTCAATCATTGGCTCTTGAGGCTCATAATAAGAATGGACATTTTGGTCATGAGAAGACCTTTCGTTGGCTACAGCGACTGATTTACTGTCCAGCTCTCCGTCAAATGGTCGAAGGAGTATGTCATAGATGTCGAACTTGTGAGATCCATAAGGCAATAGAACAAAGAGCTCCCCTGCAAACCATAGTGACCCAGGAACCTTTGGAGATCGTCATGATAGACTACCTAATGGTGGGCCCATCCAACAGTGGGCACCAGTACTGCCTCGTAATGGTGGACCACTTCACCAAATTTGCGGTGGTGACCGCCACCAAGGACCAGACCGCTGAGTCAGCAGCTCGAGCCCTATGCCAAGATTTCATCCGAGTGTACGGGTGTCCACAACGCATCCACTCTGACCAAGGGGCTTGCTTTGAGGGACATGTAATGAAAGAAGTTCAACGTATCTACGGGATAAAGAAGTCGCACACGACTCCATACCATCCCCAAGGAAACGGAGCCTGCGAACGATTTAATAGAACTCTGCTACAGATGGTGCGGACTTTGGAGGAGGACAAGAAGTTACAGTGGCCTCAGTTCTTGTCTGAGATGGTGTGGGCCTATAACAATCAGGTCCATTCTACAACGGGGTATTCTCCTTATACTCTCCTCTTTGGACGGTCTGGGCGAAGTGTCGGAGAGTTACAGTTAAATGATGTGGATGGGTTCCCTCCAAGAGATCCAGCCTCCTGGGTGCGAGCACACCGGCAGAGACTTGAGACAGTTCATCGATTGGTGCGGCAGCGTCTGCAAGAAAATTCTCATCCTGATAAGACCCCGGTGCAAAGGGCACCATTGCAGCCAGGTGACCTAGTGCTGGTACGTGTCAAGAAGCCTCAAGGAAAATTGGAAAGCAGGTGGGAGGCTGTGCCATATCGTGTAGTTGCCCGCAAGTATGCAAATGGGCCTGTGTACGAAGTTCAGAAGGAAGGAACTGATTGTGTCCGAGTACTTCACAGAAATATGTTGCGCCTGTGTCAATCTGAAGAAGCAAATTGTGATGGAACTGATAATGTCAATGAGCTCCCACAGTCCGAGACTGGTGGTGTGGAATGGGCTTACGATGATGAGGATGATTGTTGGCCAATCCCCGCTCCTGAGGATGTTCCACCTGTGACTAGTGTGCCCCCAGCCTGTGCCCCCTATGATGCGGAGTCTGCTGGTCCTTCTCAGCCTATGGCTACAGTACCCCAGAGTATACCAGTGGTTCTCAGACGCACCACTAGACCAAATGCTGGCATTCCCCCTGTTCGGTATGCGCAGGACGAGTTTATTATGCCTGCCATACAACGGTACATTACCACTCTACATATAAGAGTACAGCCCTCTGGATATTCAGTCATTGGCAGGGACTGCCAATCTTAAAGTGGGGGGGGGGGGGAATATGTAAGAAACAGTCATGTAATGTGTCTAAGTTTCATTATCCTGGTAAACTGTGTTAAAATTTAATGCATATAATGTATAATGCTATTCTAGTAATACAGATAAATGTAAATGCCTGCAGTATTCGTTTGGTCAGTAAATGGCAGCATAGGACCAATTTGCATTGAAGTTTGCCATAGAGAAAGTGTATTAATGTCGTAGTGGCTCTTTAAAACAGCAGTTAAGTGTTGAAGTGACACGCCCCTTATGATGTCAGCCTGCCTCAGTGTGAGCAGGAAGAATGAGGAAGAGGGACTGAAACTATAACGGCTGCCATCTTGACTAGATAGAAAGCAAGTTCTGTGCTGTGTAAGACGTGTGTGGAGATACTAAAGGACGTTCCTGTGCAGCCAAGCTGTGTGAACTTCAGTCTAGAGACGGATGGAGTATAAAGAGACCGTGGATTTAGTGAAGCCAAGTTAAAAAGGACTGTGTGCAGCAGCTAACCTGTGGAGCTGACATTGGGCTGAGTGGATTGCCCCAAACAGTAAAGAGACAGTCACTGTAAAATTCTGGATTATATCCATCTGGTTTTCCGGCCTGCTGAGGAGGACTTCTTTGTTGCGGATCCTGCGCTGGTTATAAAGGAAAAGGACGACATCGGGCCCCACCGTGCACTTCCACAAACTGTAAGAGGTCCACTTGGACCACTGGGATAAGGGGGGTGCGCACCCGCTTGAAGTTAGGGTCAGTTAGGGATAGTTCCTGGGACTGCTATTCCTTAGTGTCCACACCGCGAACACGGACACAGCAAAGGTGGAAATTGTTGTAGTATTTGACTTGAATTGTTCATATTGTTTTATTGTTAACCTGCTTTTATTAATTGATAGTAAATGCAATTTTCTTAATCTTGACTTCTGCGTACGCACTCTTTTCTGGTTGCGGAGTCATACCACCTGCCTTGCTCTCGGTTCACAAATCCACTGGACCTGAATGAACAACTGACCTTTGGTTGCTTCATATAGGCCAGAGATGTATTATTTCCTTTTTATATTTGTGATCCATATATATTGAAAGCTAGTAGTATCGGGTAGGAAATTGCCAATTTTTTCTATCTAAAGGGAAGATCTCATGTCGGCATCAAAACTGACATGCAATCATCCCGATGTACCACACACAGTGTATGAAGCCTCCTAGTGAAATTGTGCGTATATAATTTTGTCCCTCATATTGAATTGAAAGTGACCCCCTACAATAATAATACATTATATAAGACTCCCCTAAAATGCAGCATGAGTATCCTATTAGAGTGTAATTACACCGTTATGATCATCATATCTTTGATTTTATGTCAAGACACTGAGGCTCGTATTGCTTTACCCTTTCTTTACTGTCCACCGATAACAGCAAAGAATACAACAGTAAGAAAAAATGGAAACCATGGTGATAGACCACTCCCATACTATAATAGTCAGCACCTCCCTATACAACTCCTCTTTCTTTGCTGCTACCTAACAGATAAGTATCCCTTGATTTTTTCCATATATTTTTGTTCCTTTACTGTTTCAGTTTGGATTTTATGTCACATGTTTCTTTTCTCCAGGGCCCCAGACCCCTCGGGTATTACTACCTCTATCCCCTATCCCTCTGCTAGCCTTATCTTTAGGCAGGCAGTTCTTTCCTCCCTCGCTCCTCCTTTACCTTTGGCGCTTTTGTGCCTGCTTTCCCTACCGTTCGGCCTTCTTTTCCCCCACATATCTGTTCACCTGTTCCCAACTCTCTGCTGAGACGCTCATCGCGTTTTACTTTTTCTCTGTACGGCCGGCACTTCCGTTCCACATTTATCTTGTGGTTTGCGCTTCAGTATGTCGCTGCAAATCTCGCGAGATTACGGCGGCCATTTTCCCACACCCTGTCTCTTGCCTCGCGTCTCCTCTGGTCCTCTGACTTCCCTCGGGTCTGGGGCCTGGTGAGATCCTTACTTATCTCCATTAGGTGGCTAGTCTGGGGTGACTCACTCCTGCTAGCCTTTACTATCCTACCTTCTCAACTTAGCTCAAATTAGTTCTTACCCCTGCAGCTTTTAGTATGCAAAATGTTTCTTTGATTCAAATCTTTTTTATTGATTTTTCAAAAGGTTTTTGTGGACAATACAAACAACCCCACAAAAGGAAAGAAATAAAACATAAACCCAAACACAAAGCATAAACCCACCCTTTCCCTCCCCTTTCCATCACCCCAACCCCCCCACCCCAGGTTCCGAGCTCACAGTCACAGGAAAGTCTACAGGAGAGGCACCAAGATAATGTTTCTCAGTTTCGAGAGTCCATCAAGCAGTAATCCCCCAGGGTAGTCCATTCTTTAATGGGTTTCTACCACTTGCTTTGCACCCATTTCGTTTTCAGACACTAGCGATCCGCTAGTGTCTGATGTACAATACAAGCTAAGTATTATCTTATTCTGTCCGGCCGTTTTGTTTAAAAAAGCACTTTTATATTTATGCAAATGAGCCTCTAGGTGCTATGTGGGCGTCTTTCCAGCACCTAGAGGCTCAGTCTACCTTCCTAAACTGCCGCCCAGCTTGTTGCTCCAGACCGCCCTTCTCCTAGCGAATTTCGATCCTCCCCCTGCTTCTGGCGTCTGAAATCTCGCGCCTGCGCCGTCCGTCTCTGCATTCGGCGGCATTCGGCGCAGGCGCAGTGGAAATGTCTGAGCATGGAGCGCTGAAATGGGTGCAAAGCAAGTGGTAGAAACCCTTTAAGTGGCCCCTAGGAGTTCAAGTCCAAGATTTCCCCATCAGCCACCTCTTCAAGCAACTGGTCTTGCATAACAATCAATCAATAGGCATATCACACCTAGCATCATGCAGAACAACCACATCAGGTTACACTACAAGATTGTAATGTGCTATCCACAAGGACCAAATCTTCTCGAACTTCTTATTACCACCCCGCTTTTGATACACATAGCTTTCCAGTCACACCAGCATATGAATCCTGACAAGTAAGTCTTGGACAACCGGGGGATTAGAGTCAATCCAGTGAAACGCAATTATCTTCCTTGCTTGGTAAAGGATTCTCATAATCACTAACTTAAGTTCAGGAGTAACTCGTAATGTTTCAGTATACCCCAGTATACATAGTGTAGCGAATAGGTCAATACTAATGTCAAACACAGTGCGGATTAGTTTCGCAACATCAGATCAATAGCGTCGCAACCTTGGGCAGTTCCACATCAAGTGAATCAGATTAGCATTGTGTGCTCCACATCTAGGACAGGCATTGTCCGTTCTATTTCCCATTCTGTGCAGCAAGAACGGGGGCCTATATACTCTGTGCAACAAAAATAATTGTGAAACCCTATGGGCCTCACTCACCTCTACTCTGGGAAAATCATCCAAAACATCTTCCCATTGTTCAACAGTTAAGCCAGTAATATCCTGTTGCCATTTAGCATACAGTTGCAGAGGATGAGCTTTATGTACCGCCTCCATCAAGCTCAAGTAATACAAGGAGAGCACGCCTTTCATACCCCCTTGAGTAGCCGTATGTGTGATAATATAATGTGTAGCAGCTGGCGCCTTTTTCTCCGTACGATCTTGCAATTGTACAGCATGGCACATCTGAAGATAGACATAGAACATTGTTCTAGGAAATCCGAACTCTTGCTGTAATGTAGCAAAGGACTTAACACCAGTATTCTCATACAGCTGACACATTCGATTAAGACCATAGGAATCCCAAAGCCTCACGTTAGAGACCGCGCTCAGTTCTATATATAGACAGTTAGGCCAGATGGGGGTAAACTGAGTATATCCGCAAATCCCCACAATTTCCTTAGCTTTCCACCAAACTGTGTGTATGGTGCGTAATATATTATATTGCCTTCCTTTATCATAGAAAATAGAGCTCTCTAATGCCGCGACTAGATTATTAGTGTGAACCAGTTGTTGCACAACTCGCCCCGCTGTATTCAACTTATCCATCTCCCCCCAACCTCGGAGGGCTGCCAAATAATACATGCGTGGATCAGGGACACTGAGACTCCCCTGGTTTTTAGCCCTACACAGAACTGCAAGTTTTATGCGTGGTATTTTCTTCTTCCAGACAAGATCTCTAAATATTGTGTTAATCGTATGAAATATTAGCAAGGGGATCCAGGATGGGGCGTTATGTAATAGATATAAAAGTTGCGGCAAAGGATAATTTTTAACAGGTTGGTTCGGCCAATAAGTGATAGGGGAAGCTTAAAAGCGGTAATAAGTTCAGACAAAAAAAATCCTGCGAATTCAATGAAACCTGGATAACAAGATATTTGATGAAGGGCACTATCTGCAGTCCTGCTGCGGGACTCTGATCCTCCTGTGTAACCTCTCCCAAAGGCATTAACACAGACTTAGTCCAGTTTATGGGTAAGCCAGACAACCGTCCAAAATCATTGATAATCTGCATGGCAGCCGGCAATGAGGAAGTCCAGTCACTTAAGAACAACAGGAGGTCACCTGCATAAAAGGCCACCTTCTCTGTCACTGACCCACAGGTGATACCCTTCACTGCCTCCACCTTCCTAAGCGCCTCTGCTAGGGGTTCCACGGCAATTGCAAACAGTAGTGGCGACGGGGGGCATCCCTGCCTAGTTCCTCTGTCTCTGTGCAATTCAAAGGAGTTGGAGAGACTACCGTTCACTTGTAGCCTAGCTGTTGGACGTGCGTATAATAATCGGATCCAATTAATGAATCCCGACCCAAACCCCACTGCTCAAAGTACCATAATAAGGTATAGCCATTCCACACTGTCGAACGCTTTGGTCGCGTCAAGAGACGCAACCGCCGCACCCGACGCATGGATCTGACCCACCTGAATATTCAGGTACAGTCGTCTTATATTTACTGCAGTGGACATGTTGGGTATAAATCCGGCTCGATCCGAGTAAATCACAGACATGATCACAGAGTTCAAGCGGTTGGCCAAGACTTTTGCCAATAGTTTGACGTCCACCTGTAGCAGAGAGATGGGTCGATAGGATTCTGACTCCAGGACATCTTTCCACGGTTTAGGGATAACCAGAATGATGGCTTTATTCATTGAAGCTGGAAGTACATTACTAATCTGAGCTTCTTCGAATACCTCTAGTAATTGGGGTAGAAGTACTGAAGCATAAGTTTTGTATACATCAGCCGGAAGGCCATCTCCCCCAGGTGCCTTGTTATTGGACATATCTCCCAATTCCGCTTCCAACTCCAGAAGGGAGATAAGAGCGTCTAACTGGGACTGCTGGTCTTGCATAATAGGAGGGAGTCCGAGCGGTGTAAGAAAGTTCCCTATCTGAGTTTCAGACGTTGTGACTTTCGAGGAATATAAGTTGGAATAAAAGGATTGCATGATCCCTGTAATCTGTTCTGAGGAGGTACTTATTGTCCCATCAGTATTACGCAGAGCCGCAATAAAGCTGGATTGGTGTAGGGCTTTGGTTAAGAGGTTTGGTTTTAGAAGTCTACCCGCCCTTTCTCCCTCCTCATAATACCGTTGTTTTTGAAAAAATCTCTTGTTCTGTGCATTTAACAATAGCCTATTATTTAGCACACTCTGAGCTTCCTTCCACTTATTTTCCACTTCTATAGATGGGTTCTTTATAAACTCAGCTTCCTTCTCCGGCAAATCATGTAGCAGGCTCCTTACTTTTTGCCTAGTTTCTTTTTTCTTCCCATTGACCTTCGCTATTAAGAGGCCATGCAAAAAAGCTTTTAACGCGTCCCAAACTATCAAGCGTGAGGCAGTGGGAAAATTAAAATAAAAAAACTCAGTTAGCTGCTCCTTTATATCCGCCACATCCACTAAGATGTGTAGCCAGTTTGGGTTAAATTTCCAGCATCTATCTCCCCGCACTAAGTGCGGCTGCAGAGTAACAACAGTCAGTAACGGAGAATGATCAGATAGCCTTCTGGGGAGATACGTAACATCCTGGATAAGGCAACCGATTGTCTCATTGCCCAGCACTAAATCAATCCTGGACATGGAGCCATATGAACTAGAGTGGCAGGAATATTGCCATGTATCCATATTTCTCAGTCTCCAGAAGTCAAGAAGTGCCGCCTCCCTTATCAAGCGTCCAAAAGGGGTAACTCCCTCACCAAGCACCTCAGGGGAACGGCTAAGCCTGTCTAATTTTTGACATGGTACAGCATTAAAATCGCCAAAAAGTAGAGTAGGAACATGCGGGAGGTCAGCAATATAAGAGATCATCCTCTTTTTACTGAACTAGCCATATTCACCAATTATCAGTAGGTGAGCACATAATGGGTACCTCTGAAAAATCCAAGCAATCTTGACTGTAGCCCTCGGAACCCTCTGTATCCCCCCCATTTAAACAACCAAAACTAATAGATGGATACTGGCCATACCAACAGGTCCCCGCCAAAACTCCCTTATTGGACCGCGTCATTACACCCGTCGAGAACCCGATCATCATGATGTCCCGCTGTGTCTTTATAGAATAAACCGGCTGTAAATTGGGTCGCTAAAGTTTGTGAATTATAATTTATTAGGGACTCTATATACGCTCTATACGTATAAAGGTTGTCGCTTCTTGAAATCAACGTGTCGCCGAGCGTTATATCCAGTTGATTAAAAAGACTCGCTATAGGGTAGTTAATAAGTGCAACGCGGGATCCTTCCGGTATGGGGGTGTTATCAGGACTAACGATTTTGCAAACGACGTGTAACAATGTGTTATTAAGGTCGTAATAATATTCACCGCTGCCCGTGATGTAGAATTCCAAAGGGGCATTGTCAGTGATTGCGGCGATTGGCTGCACCTCTACATAAAGCGATTTTTCAATGCTTGTTTGGGTAGTTGGTATTTGAAAGATATCCAACTCTGATTTGGCGTACTTGGCGGAGGCGTCATGCACGAAAGCCATAGCGTCTGACTAGAAGATGTCACTCGGTGAGCGACTTCTTGTTTTCTGGCGGCGACGTCTCTTAGGTTGTGCTACTTTATTCATAAAAGATGGTAAGACAATGGCCGCTCGTTCACGTTTTCTTTTACACGTTTTTTTTACATATTTGAACGACACCAGAGCCCTCCTGGTTCTGCGCCGACCTATTTACACGATCCATAAAGGCGGTCGAAGCCGTAGTAACAACGTCTTTAGCGATGTTACGGGCGGCTGTTTTCACATGTGGTTTTGCAAGCTCCACACCTTTCTTAAATAGGGGTACGACACGGCGGAACAGACCACGAAATAACCCGGCGAGTCCAGAACCATGCATGAATTCAGTACCGTGGAAGCCGTCCAAGCCATGACCGGCTTGCGTTATGTAATAATGCGTATAAGCGTCCGGGTCACCGTACACTCTCTGGGACAACATTTTAGTGCGTCGTCACCGCGCGCGGTCTAAAGTGTAATCGCACAATAGTCTTACCGAATTTGAATTTAACAGGTTTAGCCTGATCCGTCAGTATCGATATTGTAACCGTGTCAAAATGATGTTTACAAACAGGTATATAGTCTGGCCGGTGATACTTTTGCGTGACGCTATCACCATTCTTGCCGCCTAACTCGACAGTTCTTAAAAGTTGTACGTAACTATCGCCAACAAGTTGATGTTGGACGATATCGGTACATACAAACAATGTATAAAAACCGGCTTTAATATCGGAATAAATTTTTTTCTCTTTTGATGAAACTAGAGCAAGCCCCTTTATACCACCAACATGATGTTCTAAAACAGGTAAGCCGGGTCCTTTGTAGCGGAGAGTGATGTGCTCGGTGTCGACATTCTTGAGCGGCGGAGCTTTCGAATACCCCGTCAGCCCCAAAATATTCCCCAACTTCACACAAGGCATGAACTTGTATGCTGGTGAATTCAGTACATAAACGGTTCTGTCAATATCATCGTATCTTAGACGCAATTGATCGGGAGGTATTTTTATAGATTCAAGCTTGCTATTAATGGCTTTGATAAGATCTTGCATATTGGAGTAATAACCCGATTTAACAAAAAGTTCGCTGATCGTCTCGTCGCGCTGGGCGACGTAGAATACACCATCTCCGGGGCCAAAGGTTTCCCACGTATGTGGATACTGAATCTCCACTAAAGCTACTTCGTAAGGGCCGCGAAGATGCACCGCTTTTGCTAACTTAGTGGTGTAATCGGCGATGCTGTTTTCGGGATAAAGTTTGGCGGAGGTGTTGCAAGGCAGCGTGATAAAAAACGATCCATCCTCCATAGTTTACAGACGCATCAACTGTTTTTCAGGCACCCAAGAGTTAAACTTGTCAGGGTAACCTATCCACTTTACAAAACACAACGTTTTACCCTGAACTTTCTTCTTTTTCAGTATTTTTTCTATCCTGTAAACGCGTAGCTTGTCGAGAGTTACTTTTGGGACTTCTTCCGGGTAGAACGAGCCTTCAATGAGCTCATCGGACAGGTCTTTCAGCTTATAAAGGGGTCTGAGGCCCCTAGTGTTTACAGCATGAATTTTAAATATCTCGTCCGTATAGGTTTGTTCATACCCCTTTGTAAAAACACCCTTATAACGAACAATTCTGACGTGGTCACCTATTTTTAATACCTGTTTAACTTTTTTAATAGTATCGTAACACCCGTAGATATTTTTCCAAGCGGTTAAAGAGTTCTCTTTTGACACATCGACGGGGCGCCACCTTATAGTTCTGTGGTATGTGTGGTTATAACTATACACCAAGTCTTGCAACTTGTCGATGTACCTGTACGTGTTTTTTTCACTAAGATAGCGCCACATTTTAGTTTTCAGCGTTCTATTAAAACGCTCGACCAACGCTGCCTTAACAGCGTTTGTAGTTAAAAAATTATGTATTTTATAGGTTTCACAAAGATGCCGCATAGGTTTGTTTATAAACTCACGGCCCCGATCAGTCTGTAGCTTTCGGGGGGTTCGGCCGCTTAACTTAAATATCTGCTCAAAAGCGGTAGCCACGGTCGCCCCGGACTTATTTGAAAGGCCCGACTTCCAGGCATATTTAGATAGAATATCAACGACCGTCAGCAGGTATTTTACACCATTATTTTCTTTAGAAAAATCCATCATCGACACAAGATCTGCCTGCCATTGTGCATCTATATCAGACACCACAACCTTGTTTCTTGTAAAGGTTTTTTTAACAGGTTTGTATAATGTGTAAGTATCCTCGTTACTCAACCAGTTTTTGACAGCTTCTTTTCTTATTCCAAATTTCCGTACTTCTCTGAATAAGGCGTCAACGCCCCCATAAGAGCCGACAGCTTTTGGCGTGTAGTACTGTTTTCGCAATATTTTGCTTTTTGCAGGCATTTTAGCTGTGTTTTAAACAGCGTCTACTCAACAACACGTCCTAACTGTTTATACAATTTTAAATAATCAAGCTATTATATTTATTGTAAAAAGAAAAAACAGAATACATTTTTATTTTAAACAGTTTATGTATAGTAAATAAACATTATAAGACATTACACACAAATACATTTTATATACAGGCACAGTAAAAATTTATGTAAAACAAATAAAAGTATTATAAGATGTTTAATACAAACAAAATTTATATACAATCGCCAAAGTAAGAAAATTTACAACGTTAACCAAGCAGCTTGCAACAAGGGCGGTGGCCTCTTTTTAGGTAGTAATGACCCACGCGGCGATACAGTAGGCGCACTTAATAACCCCGGGGGTGTAAAAGGGCTTCGAGCCACGTCAAAGGGCTCACTCAGCGACCGCTTTTTCAAATTATCGAAAAGTTCTCTTGTTCTTGTGTTACCGATAACCGTTGACGGGGCGTTCAGCTGTGCGATAGTCTCCATAAAATAGTCCCAACCCTGAGGTTTAATATTAGGCAAGCCGTGACTCTGGGTAGCCGTTCGAATCAGGTCAATAATGTTGGATCCTGGTACAGTTTGTTCTTTGTAAATGAACTCACCCATAGCGTTCCAGCACGGCTTATTACCAGAGCGGTACAGTTTACTTAACAATAGTTCGGCATTTTTTCTATAACGTGTGTTAATACTGTCAAGTATCTCGTTATTATCTGTGCTGCTTGAGGCGGTATTTGACAATTGTTGTTGATCGGTTTGCGGCTGTGTAATCAGGGTTATACCAGACATTTCTTTACCGGACTGTTTGTTGAGCATTAAGTACCTCTGTAACACAACTGTGTAGCTCTTAATTTTTTCATCATCTGAAAGGTCATTTCTGTGTAGTATTTCACTAATCTCAGCATCTAAGCACCGTATGGCTGTTTGGCGTATATCTGTTGCATCTACGGAGGTATTTTTAAGCCTGTCCATTTCATTTTTGGAAACCAGGAACATTTTCTCTGCATGCTGCATTATGAACCACCGGCGGTATTAGCTATCAGGCTAGTGATTAAAGGTATGGCAAAGCCGAGCAAAGCTCCTATAAAACCGCCGCTCTGGCTCACAATGCGTTTCTTTCCTTTAATGGAGTACTTTTTATCGCTTAATTTCTTTATAGCCCTACGCCATTTTTTCAATATATTTTTTTGGCGCTCTTTAAGGGGGATCTTTCCTTTAAGAATGTTGAGCGCTATCTCGCCAATAGCCGATATCAAATCATTACTGGCGTTACGTAATATTGATTTTCGGGCCTTCAGATTTGTTTTGACTAATGCTTTTAAAAGGTCCCAATTACGCCGGATCCTGTTCGACATCCTTACAGCACCAGCGCAGCTAACAAAAATAACCGTAAAGATGTGCGCTACCTCATTTTAGAGCTTCTGTTTGCACACATAAGCTACAGGCAGATCTGGTGGGAACAGACCGGTTCTGAGTCGCAGGTCCTCAGGCTTGTCAGATCTTAAATCTACAAGTAAATAGCCGTAAGGCTTGTGTGTAGCATCTTCAAAAGCTTCTAAAAAGAAACGTGTTTTACCGGGGTACATCTGCCGAGCCAACGTAATAACCTGTAATTTATCACGAGGGTTCTTAAAAAGGACCATGTATTTAGTGTTTAAATTTATGGTTCGGCTTTTCTTACCCTGACAAAAAACGTTTTGAACAAGATACATAATGCTCAAATTTCTGTGGTGCACGTATTTGGTGAATGCGTTTTGTATTTCAAGATTTTCACAAGCCGCCTCCATAAGCTCATCAACAATTTTCAAATGCCGCCTCAAGCAGCACAGATAATAACGAGATACTTGACAGTATTAACACACGTTATAGAAAAAATGCCGAACTATTGTTAAGTAAACTGTACCGCTCTGGTAATAAGCCGTGCTGGAACGCTATGGGTGAGTTCATCTACAAAGAACAAACTGTACTCGGATCCAACATTATTGACCTGATTCGAACGGCTACCCAGAGTCACGGCTTGCCTAATATTAAACCTCACGGTTGGGACTATTTTATGGAGACTATCGCACAGCTGAACGCCCCGTCAACGGTTATCGGTAACACAAGAACAAGAGAACTTTTCGATAATTTGAAAAAGCGGTCGCTGAGTGAGCCCTTTGACGTGGCTCGAAGCCCTTTTACACCCCCGGGGTTATTAAGTGCGCCTACTGTATCGCCGCGTGGGTCATTACTACCTAAAAAGAGGCCACCGCCCTTGTTGCAAGCTGCTTGGTTAACGTTGTAAATTTTCTTACTTTGGCGATTGTATATAAATTTTGTTTGTATTAAACATCTTATAATACTTTTATTTGTTTTACATAAATTTTTACTGTGCCTGTATATAAAATGTATTTGTGTGTAATGTCTTATAATGTTTATTTACTATACATAAACTGTTTAAAATAAAAATGTATTCTGTTTTTTCTTTTTACAATAAATATAATAGCTTGATTATTTAAAATTGTATAAACAGTTAGGACGTGTTGTTGAGTAGACGCTGTTTAAAACACAGCTAAAATGCCTGCAAAAAGCAAAATATTGCGAAAACAGTACTACACGCCAAAAGCTGTCGGCTCTTATGGGGGCGTTGACGCCTTATTCAGAGAAGTACGGAAATTTGGAATAAGAAAAGAAGCTGTCAAAAACTGGTTGAGTAACGAGGATACTTACACATTATACAAACCTGTTAAAAAAACCCTTACAAGAAACAAGGTTGTGGTGTCTGATATAGATGCGCAATGGCAGGCAGATCTTGTGTCGATGATGGATTTTTCTAAAGAAAATAATGGTGTAAAATACCTGCTGACGGTCGTTGATATTCTATCTAAATATGCCTGGGTGTCGGGCCTTTCAAATAAGTCCGGGGCGACCGTGGCTACCGCTTTTGAGCAGATATTTAAGTTAAGCGGCCGAACCCCCCGAAAGCTACAGACTGATCGGGGCCGTGAGTTTATAAACAAACCTATGCGGCATCTTTGTGAAACCTATAAAATACATAATTTTTTAACTACAAACGCTGTTAAGGCAGCATTGGTCGAGCGTTTTAATAGAACACTGAAAACTAAAATGTGGCGCTATCTTAGAGAACAAAACACGTACAGGTACATCGACAAGTTGCAAGACTTGGTGTATAGTTATAACCACACATACCACAGAACTATAAGGCGGCGCCCCGTCGATGTGTCAAAAGAGAACTCTTTAACCGCTTGGAAAAATATCTACGGGTGTTACGATACTATTAAAAAAGTTAAACAGGTATTAAAAATAGGTGACCACGTCAGAATTGTTCGTTATAAGGGTGTTTTTACAAAGGGACAAACCTATACGGATGAGATATTTAAAATTCATGCTGTAAACACTAGGGGCCTCAGACCCCTTTATAAGCTGAAAGACCTGTCCGATGAGCTCATTAAAGGCTCGTTCTACCCGGAAGAAGTCCCAAAAGTAACTCTCGACAAGCTACGCGTTTACAAGATAGAAAAAATACTGAAAAAGAAGAAAGTTCAGGGTAAAACGTTGTGTTTTGTAAAGTGGATAGGTTACCCTGACAAGTTTAACTCTTGGGTGCCTGAAAAACAGTTGATGCGTCTGTAAACTATGGAGGACGGATCATTTTTTATCACGCTGCCTTGCAACGCCTCCGCCAAACTTTATCCCGAAAACAGCATCGCCGATTACACCACTAAGTTAGCAAAAGCGGTGCATCTTCGCGGCCCTTACGAAGTAGCTTTAGTGGAGATTCAGTATCCACATACGTTGGAAACCTTTGGCCCCGGAGATGGTGTATTCTACGTCGCCCAGCGCGACGAGACGATCAGCGAACTTTTTGTTAAATCGGGTTATTACTCCAATATGCAAGATCTTATCAAAGCCATTAATAGCAAGCTTGAATCTATAAAAATACCTCCCGATCAATTGCGTCTAAGATACGATGATATTGACAGAACCGTTTATGTACTGAATTCACCAGCATACAAGTTCATGCCTTGTGTGAAGTTGGGGAATATTTTGGGGCTGACGGGGTATTCGAAAGCTCCGCCGCTCAAGAATGTCGACACCGAGCACATCACTCTCCGCTACAAAGGACCCAGCTTACATGTTTTAGAACATCATGTTGGTGGTATAAAGGGGCTTGCTCTAGTTTCATCAAAAGAGAAAAAAATTAATTCCGATATTAAAGCCGGTTTTTATACATTGTTTGTATGTACCGATATCGTCCAACATCAACTTGTTGGCGATAGTTACGTACAACTTTAAAGAACTGTCAAGTTAGGCGGCAAGAATGGTGATATCGTCACGCAAAAGTATCATTGGCCGGACTATATACCTGTTTTTAAACATCATTTTGACACGGTTACAATATCGATACTGACGGATCAGGCTAAACCTGTTAAATTCAAATACGGTAAGACTATTGTGCGATTACACTTTAGACCGCGCGCGGTGACGACGCACTAAAATGTTGTCCCAGAGAGTGTACGGTGACCCGGACGCTTATACGCATTATTACATAACGCAAGCCGGTCATGGCTTGGACGGCTTCCACGGTACTGAATTCATGCATGGTTCTGGACTCGCCGGGTTATTTCGGGGTCTGTTCCGCCGTGTCGTTCCCCTATTTAAGAAAGGTGTGGAGCTTGCAAAACCACATGTGAAAACAGCCGCCCGTAACATCGCTAATGACGTTGTTACTACGGCTTCGACCGCCTTTATGGATCGTGTAAATAGGTCGGCGCAGAACCAGGAGGGCTCTGGTGTCGTTCAAATACGTAAAAAAAACGCGTAAAAGAAAACGTGAACGAGCGGCCATTGTCTTACCATCTTTTATGAATAAAGTAGCACAACCTAAGAGACGTCGCCGCCAGAAAACAAGAAGTCGCTCACCGAGTGACATCTTCTAGTCAGACGCTATGGCTTTCGTGCATGACGCCTCCGCCAAGTACGCCAAATCAGAGTTGGATATCTTTCAAATACCAACTACCCAAACAAGCATTGAAAAATCGCTTTATGTAGAGGTGCAGCCAATCGCCGCAATCACTGACAATGCCCCTTTGGAATTCTACATCACGGGCAGCGGTGAATATTATTACGACCTTAATAACACATTGTTACACGTCGTTTGCAAAATCGTTAGTCCTAATAACACCCCCATACCGGAAGGATCCCACGTTGCACTTATTAACTACCCTATAGCGAGTCTTTTTAATCAACTGGATATAACGCTCGGCGACACGTTGATTTCAAGAAGCGACAACCTTTATACGTATAGAGCGTATATAGAGTCCCTAATAAATAATAATTCACAAACTTTAGCGACCCAATTTACAGCCGGTTTATTCTATAAAGACACAGCGGGACATCATGATGATCGGGTTCTCGACGGACGTAATGACGGCTTCAGCAAGAGAGCAAAGTATTCAGCCCGCTCTAGGAGTGTTGAATTAATGGGCCCCATTTACGCCGATATATTTAATCAACCGAAGTTAATACTGAACGGTTTAGATCTAAAGATAAAATTGACAAGAAACAAAGACACTTTCTGCCTTATGTCGGCCGAGGCGGCACATTTTAAAGTACAGATACAGCACGCTTCCCTGTTTGTCAAAAGAGTACAAGTATCGCCCGCTGTAAGAATCGGTCACAGTCGTGCTCTGTTAACCGCTAATGCAAAGTACTCGATCGATCGGGCGTCGCTTAAAGTGTATAGCGTCCCCGCCAGTACTCGCATATGTAACCACGAGAATCTTTTCCTCGGCAACCTACCAAAAACAGTAATACTAGCGTTTGTGGATAACGAATCATTTTCCGGGAGTTACCAAAGAAACCCTTTGTGCTTCAACCACTATAATGTGAATTATGCAGCCTTATATTTGGATGGTCAACAGATACCTGCAAAACCTTTTCAACCTAACTTCCAAGACGAGTCAGCTGTTCGTGAATATATGTCCCTAGTACATATTTCGGGGAAACACAAGGCCGACAACGCTTTATCAGTCGATCGACACGAGTTTTTGAACGGTTACACTTTGTTCGCTTTTGATTTATCGCCGGATCAGGAGCCCGGCGGCCATTTCTCTCTAGTAAAAACTGGCAATCTGCGAGCTGAAATTAGATTTGCCGAACCGATTGCGAACACAATTAATATGATTGTATATTCAGTTCATGAAAATATTATTGAAATAAATAATCGTCGGGAGGTATTATATGATTTTCAATAGACATGAATAATTATGAAATTGCATGTGTTATTAAAGCTGATATTAACGCCAGGCGCATATTTAAAGGTGTATTCCCGTGTGATTTATTACCGGGGGGTAAGATCATCGACAGGCCTGCGGCCTACATTGTAAATACGGATAATTCGTATCAGCGGGGGAAGCATTGGATTTTAATTATATTATACCCGAATGATATATCTATTTTTTTTGATAGTTATGGTTTATCCCCTGCAAATGAAATATTTCCGGGCGAGTTTATGCAGTTTTTATATAAAAATTCTAAGACTATAAGGTACCAAAACAGACAAATACAAGACGCCGTTAGTACGGTCTGCGGCCATTACTGTATCTATATCTTGCAATGCCTCGCTAAAGGGAGCTCTTTTGAAAATGTGTTAAAAATGTTCACTAACGATTTTAGAAAAAATGACCGTATTGTGCGATCATTTGTAACAAAACGCATGAAACGGTTATGTATACGATGCTGTAATTACAGTCAAACGTGTCTGTCCCTACGGGAATGTTGTAAATAAGGAAAATGAATAAAGCTTTTTAACCAAATTATATTTGTCATCGTTTTGATTTTTAATACTATTATATTAAAATATCATGCATTATACATTTTAATATCAAACACGATAAATTTTAATAGCGAGCCCTATAAATTTTAATAGCGAGACCTATAAATTTTAATATTTTAATATCAAACACTATAAATAATAGCGAGCCCTATAAATTTTAATAGCGAGCCCTATAAATTTAATAGCGAGCCCTATAAATTTTAATAGCAATACCTATAAATTTTAATAGCGATACCTATAAATTTTAATAACTAGACCTATAAATTTTAATAGCGAACACTATAAATTTTAATAGCGACACCTATAAATTTTAATAGCGAGCCCTATAAATTTTAATAGCGAGCCCTATAAATTTTAATAGCGATACCTATAAATTTTTAATAACTAGACCTATAAATTTTAATAGCTAGACCTATAAATTTTAATATTTTAATATCAAACACTATAAATTTTAATAGCGACACCTATAAATTTTAATAGCGAGCCCTATAAATTTTAATAGCGAGCCCTATAAATTTTAATAGCGATACCTATAAATTTTTAATAACTAGACCTATAAATTTTAATAGCTAGACCTATAAATTTTAATATTTTAATATCAAACACTATAAATTTTTAATAGCTAGCCCTATATTTATATCAAACAATATCAAACTATAAACTCTATATCAAACACTATAAATTTTATATCAAATTTATATCAAGAGATATAAAAGGGGGCGTGTAAAAGGGGCGTGATACCTGTCACTTTGACGAAACATATCCCCTCTTACTACTGTTAAGTGCACAACAGAAATTTGCCAATGAGAAAGGAGAGATTTGCTGTGCCCGCATCCGAAGTAACCAACCAGTAATCCTTAAACCAAATACTGAAACACTCCTGTGGTGCCGAGCTGCTCTTGGGTGTCATGGAACCATGAACCAGACGTACAACAAGAGATAAGTGGAAAATAAGAAGGTTTTATTGAAGAGCAAGCTGTAAGCAAAGTCCAAACGGATGGCTAAACCGAAGCAGGGTCTTGCGGAGACAGAGGTCAGGAACCAGAAGGGTAGTCAGACGAAGCCAGGAACAGGAACCAACGGGGTAGTCAGACGAAGCCGGAATCAGGAACCAACGGGGTAGTCAGACGAAGCCGGAATCAGGAACCAACGGGGTAGTCAGACGAGGCCAGGATCAGGAACCAGAAGCAGCAGCAGTCTTGGAAGCATGTGAACACAGGAGGACCAAGCAAGGAACTGAAGCCACAGACCTCCTATATATATGAGCTAGGCATCCAGCTCCTCCCAGTGGGAAGGAGGAGCCGCAGGGTGGGAGGCTACAAGACAACCCAGAAACCAAGATGGCCGCCAGCACATGTCAAACGAAGGGAACAGCAAGGAGGTAAGACCATGACAGTACCTCCCCCTCAAGGGCCCCTCCTCCGCGGAGTAAGGAACGGTTTCTGAGGGAAGCGTGCGTGGAAGGCTCGGAGCAAGACAGGAGCATGGACATCTGCGGAGGGAACCCAGGAACGCTCCTCTGGACCATAACCACGCCAATGGACCAAAAACTGCACCCGGCCGCGGACCAGGCGTGAGTCCAGGATATTGCTCACCTCATACTCCTCACGATTGCCCACTTGGACCGGACGAGGCCGAGGAATCGAGGAAGTGAAACGATTACACACCAGTGGCTTCAACAGGGAGACATGAAACACGTTGGAGATCCGCATGCCAGGAGGAAGCGCAAGGGCATAGGCTACCGGGTTTACCCTGCGAAGCACTCGGAAGGGACCAACAAAGCGAGGCGCCAGCTTGGGAGTGGGCACTCGAAGGTTGAGGTTGCGGGTGGACAACCATACGCGGTCTCCGACCTGGTAGGAAGGAGCGGGCGCTCGTCTGCGATCAGCCTGGAGTTTCTGGCGCTGCGCAGAGACCTCAAGGGACCTCTGGATCTGTACCCAAGAAGCACGTAGGACGGAAAGGTGATCCTCCACAGCCGGAATATCCTGGGGAGAGAATACCTCCGGTAACACGGCAGGTTGGAACCCATAATTGGCCATGAAGGGAGACGTCCCAGAGGAAGAGTTCACCGCCGTGTTCCTGGCAAACTCAGCCCAAGGCAGGAGGTCAACCCAATTGTCTTGGTGATCGTAGACATAGCAACGAAGGAATTGCTCCAAGGCCTGATTGGATCGTTCTGCGGCCCCATTGGACTGAGGGTGGTAGGCCGAGGAGAAAGAGAGATGAATCCCCAACTGGGAGCAAAAGGCGCGCCAGAACCTGGACACAAACTGACTCCCCCGATCCGACACAATCTCCTTGGGCAAACCGTGCAACCGGAAGACCTCCCTGGCAAAAATCGAGGCCAACTCTTGTGCAGAGGGTAACTTCTTGAGAGGAACACAGTGGCACATTTTGGAAAACCGATCCACAATCATGAGAATGACCGTATGGCCTCGGGATGCAGGGAGGTCCACAATGAAATCCATCCCCAGGTGTGACCATGGACGCTCCCCGGTGGCTATGGGTTGCAAAAGGCCCAACGGAAGGTGCCGAGGGGACTTACTCTGGGCACAAACGGAGCATGCCGCTACATATGCGGCGATGTCGGAACGTAGAGAAGGCCACCAGAACAGACGTGAAACCGCCCAGGACAGCTGATTCTTTCCAGGGTGCCCCGCGGCCTTGGAGTTATGGTAGGTTCGCAACAACCGAGTGCGCAACTCCTCAGGCACAAAACATCTGCCGTTGGGTCTCCCAGAGGGAGCACCAGATTGAGCCGCCAAAATCTGCTCACCCAGAGGAGAAGTCAGGCTGGTGCGAATAGCGGCCAGGATCTGATTCGGGGGTATGACCGTAGTCGGAATCGACTCCTCCCCGGACAGCTCGGAGTACTGCCGTGATAAGGCATCCGCTCTGATGTTCTTGGAGCCGGGTAGGTAGGAGACCACGTAATTAAAACGTGACAAGAACAGAGCCCATCTGGCCTGACGTGGTGTCAATCTCTTGGCCTCAGAGAGGTAGGTCAGATTCTTGTGGTCCGTCAGGATGAGAACCGGAACCACCGAGCCCTCGAGCAAGTGCCTCCATTCTTTAAGGGCCTGCACGATGGCCAATAACTCCCTGTCACCAATCTGATAGTTGCACTCCGCGGAAGACAGTTTCCGGGAGTAAAACCCACAAGGAAGCAGAGGACCCTCTGGTGTTCTACGCTGAGACAGGAGGGCGCCTACTCCCGTCTCAGACGCGTCCACCTCGAGGACAAAAGGCAACCCAGGGTTGGGATGCGACAGAATCGGAGCCGACACAAAGGCGGACTTTAGAGCCTCAAAAGCTCGGATGGCCTCGAGCGGCCAGACCTGAGGATTACTGCCCTTCCTGGTCAGATCCGTGAGAGGCTTGGCTAGCATGGAAAAGTCCCTGATGAACTTCCGATAATAATTGGCGAAGCCCAAAAAGCGCTGCAGGGCACGAAGCCCACTGGGCTGGGGCCACTGTAAGACAGCCGAAACCTTCTCAGGATCCATGGAGAACCCCTCAGCGGAAATGATGTAACCTAAGAAGGTTACCTGGGATCGGTGAAATTCGCATTTCTCAAGCTTACCGAACAGCTTGTTCTCTCGTAAGCGTTGCAACACTCGTCTGACATCCAGAATGTGGGCCTCCATGGATGCAGAATATACCAAGATGTCATCCAAATAGACCACCACACACTGCTGCAACAGGTCACGGAAAACATCGTTGATGAATTCCTGGAAGACTGCGGGCGCATTGCACAACCCAAAGGGCATAACCAAGGATTCATAATGACCGGTCCTGGTGTTAAACGCGGTCTTCCACTCATCGCCCGCCTTGATCCTTACCAGGTTATATGCCGCCCTCAGGTCGAGTTTGGTAAAGACCGTGGCCCCTTTGAGGCGATCGAACAGCTCGGAAATCAAGGGTATCGGGTAAGCGTTCTTGATCGTGATGCGATTGAGACCCCTGTAATCGATGCAAGGCCTCAACTCGCCGCCCTTCTTTTTCACAAAGAAAAATCCAGCCCCTGCCGGGGACGAGGATTTGCGAATGTGTCCGCGTGAAAGCGCCTCCCTCACGTACTCCTCCATGGCCTCATTCTCCGCTACCGACAGTGGATAGACTTTGCCACGAGGAGGAACGGCACCGGATTGTAACTCTATGGCACAATCGTATGGGCGGTGCGGAGGTAGGGCAACCGCGCGCACCTTATCGAATACATCCCGGTACTCTTCGTATTCAGGAGGCAACAGAGAGTCCGAGGAAGTACACAGCAACTTGACAGGCCCATGGATGCAACTAGCCCCACACTGCGGTGACCACGAGAGGATCTCGACCGATCTCCAATCGAAAGTCGGATTATGCTTCTGGAGCCAGGGGTACCCCAAGACCACCGAGTAGTGTGGAGACGAAATCACCTGGAGACAGACCGACTCTCTGTGAACGGCACCAATGGCTATCCCCACTGGAAGGGTCTCATGAGTCACGTGTGGCGGCAGAAGGGGTCTGCCGTCTATCGCCTCAAGAGCCAGTGGGGAACCTCGAGGCTGCAGAGGAATGGAATTGGCGGCAACGAACACTCTATCAATGAACAAACCACCAGCACCAGAGTCCACCAACGCCTGGGTCGTCACCGAGCCCCCGACCCAGGAGAGGACAACCGTGATCAGTGGTTTATCAACACGGGAAACCGGGGACGAGGAGACTCCACCCAAGATCTGCCCCCGACAGGACCTCAGGTGCGAGCGTTCTCCCGGACGGTTCGGACATGCCAACCGAAAATGCCCACCGAGACCACAGTACATGCATCGGCCCTCGCGTCTCCGGAGTACCCTCTCCCCCTCAGACAGGCGAGCAAACCCCCGCTGCATGGGTTCACCCCCAGACAAGTCATCCCCAGGAGGCGTGGGAGGAGAGGGAGGCACGGGTGGGACAGCAAACGTAGGCGCCAATCTGTTAGGAGACCTCCGCAGGCTCTCCTTAAAGGAAGGTCTCTCCCTGAGTCTGGTGTCAATCAAAATCAGGAAAGAAATAAGAGACTCGAGCTCCACTGGTAGGTCCTTAGCTGCAACCTCATCCTTCAAGGCATCCGAGAGACCATGAGAGAAAGCAGCGACCAGAGCCTCATTATTCCAGCCCACCTCTGCTGCCAGGGTACGAAACTCAATGGCGTATTCAGCTACGGATCGTGAACCCTGTCTGATGGACATAAGGAGCTTCGCAGCAGAGGCAGCACGAGCCGGCACATCGAATACCTTCCGAAGAGAAGCAACAAAACCGGAAAACTCGGCAACCACCGGATTGTTGTTCTCCCATAAAGGGCTGGCCCAGGCCAAGGCCTTGTCCGAGAGCAGCAAGATCAAGAAGCCCACCCTTGATCTCTCAGTAGGAAAGGCATGTGGCAGCAACTCGAAGTAAATGCCCACCTGGTTAAGGAAACCTCGGCACTGAGTTGGCTCTCCCCCAAAGCGCTGTGGAAGGGGGGCAGAACCGGTCATACCCTGAAACACCACAGGCGCAGCAACAGGTGTCAGGGTAGACTCTGGCGCAACAACCGGAGCGGCAGTAGGAGCGGGCCCAGGAGCGACAACCGACCCATCGGCAACGGAAGCTAAATGAGCCGTGCATTCAAGCAGGGTTTGCAACGCCACAGCGAACCGACCCAACAGGTGATCCTGCTGATCAAGTCTGGCAACCAGCGTAGGTAGCGAGGGTGGCCCTGTACCGTCAGAATTCATGGCTTGGTCCTAATGTCATGGAACCATGAACCAGACGTACAACAAGAGATAAGTGGAAAATAAGAAGGTTTTATTGAAGAGCAAGCCGTAAGCAAAGTCCAAACGGATGGCTAAACCGAAGCAGGGTCTTGCGGAGACAGAGGTCAGGAACCAGAAGGGTAGTCAGACGAAGCCAGGAACAGGAACCAACGGGGTAGTCAGACGAAGCCGGAATCAGGAACCAACGGGGTAGTCAGACGAAGCCGGAATCAGGAACCAACGGGGTAGTCAGACGAGGCCAGGATCAGGAACCAGAAGCAGCAGCAGTCTTGGAAGCATGTGAACACAGGAGGACCAAGCAAGGAACTGAAGCCACAGACCTCCTATATATATGAGCTAGGCATCCAGCTCCTCCCAGTGGGAAGGAGGAGCCGCAGGGTGGGAGGCTACAAGACAACCCAGAAACCAAGATGGCCGCCAGCACATGTCAAACGAAGGGAACAGCAAGGAGGTAAGACCATGACATTGGGATCCAAGGTCAAGACTACCAGGCTCTGGTAGAACCCATCACCGTAAAAGACCATCCTTTAGTCCGAGCTGCAAGAAGCCTAGTGACTGTATCTCAAGGTAAAGTGCCTACTCGTCTTCTGAATTTAAGTAATAACAGTATAACTTTGACCAAGCACTGCCGTGTGGCTCAGTTGCTACAAGTCACTTTCCAAGATTTTATCAGTGTACCTGCAGCTATCACTGAACAGTCTGCTCAGAAGCTAAATCCACAAAACCATACTTCAGATACATTATGGTGGAAAGAACCCAACGTGGGAGATACTTCTACACCTGAGAAACAAATTGAAGGAGTCTTAAAAGTTGTGCAAGAGCATCATCATGCCTTCAGTAAACATCCTACAGATTATGCTGAAGTCAGTGTAATCAAGCATAACATCTCTACCGATTCACACCCCCAATCAAGGAAAGGTACTGGCCTATACCACCGACAATGTACCAATCTGTGAAACAGATGATCCAAGAGATGAATGATTCAAACATCATCAAAGACAGCCATAGTCCATGGGCTGCACCTCTAGTCCTTGTCCGAAAGAAAGATGGTAACATTCGATACTGCGTGGACTACAGGAAGATTAACCAAATCACCCACAAGCATGCCTATCCTTTACCAAGAATTGAGGAGTCCTTGACAGCATTAGGATCCTCAGCTTACTTTTCTACCCTGAATTTAACAAGTGGGTATTGGCAGGTACCTATGGCCGGTGAAGATCGTGGAAAAACAGTATTTACTACCCCTATGGGCCTATTTGGATTTAACTACATGCCCTTTGGACTTTGCAATGCCCTTGGAACTTTCCAAAGACTAATGGAACAATGTTTAGGCCACAAAAACTTTGAAACTGTCCTGCTATACCTAAATGATGTAATCATCTATTCCAAATCCTATGAAGACCACTTAAAACATCTTGCAGAAGTTCTCATCACGCATGGACTCAAAATCAAACCATCTAAGTGCTACCTACTAAAATCAGAAGTCAAGTACTTGGGACATGTTGTCGGTTCTGAAGGTGTCAAGCCAGACCCAGAAAAAATAGCTGCAGTCTGGATTTGGCCTACTCCTACCACAGTAAAAGAGGTCAGAAGTTTTCTTAGTTTTGCGGGATACTACAGACGTTTCATCCCTCACTTCGCCCAGATTGCGGAACTGATACAAGAACTCCTGAGAGGACATCGTAAGAAGTACCAGAAATCCCAGATATCGATTGAATGGAATGAAGAAAGAGATATCGCCTTCCAACTCTTGAAGAAGAAGTTGACAGAACCACCTACAGTATCTTAGGCTATCCAGATTATCAACAGCCCTTCCATCTCTACACTGATGCCAGAAAGAAAGGCCTGAGAGCTGTCCTGTCTCAAGTGCAAGAAGGTAAAGAGAGAGTAATTGCTTATGCTAGCAGATCTCTTAGAGGTTCCGAGAGAAATGACCAGAACTACAGTCCTTTCAATTTGGAATTCCTCGCACTTGTGTGGGCCGTCACAGAAAAATTTAAAGACTACCTCGCAGTAACACCATTTGTGGCCTATACTGATAAAAAACCACTGGTGCATCTCAACACAGCCAAGTTAGCAGCCTTAGAACAAAAATAGGGCTCACATCTTGCGAACTACAATTTCACCGTGAAGTACAGGACAGGCAAGTCCAATGAAAATGCAGATGCTTTATCCCGCCTGCCTACCAGAGAAGATCCTACTAAACAGATAGACATATGGGAAGAAGTAGAGATGTCCGCCTCCTACCGACATTTTGCCCAACAAGATGTCATCACCATCAAAGGTAAAGAAGTCCTCCACTTCCAACAACAGACAGATCCAAAATCCCAAGTTGAGAAAGAAAGTTTGATTAAGTTGCAAGCAGAGAGCAGAGTATTTGGTGAACTACAAGATTTCTTCACTAGTGGAAGAACACCAGAAAGAATCTGCAGGAAGAATGCAGACCCAGAGTTACTCAAGCTATTGAGCCACCGAAAGCAACTCTTCATGCAAAAAGGACTAATGTTAAGAAGAACCCTGAATCCAATCACCAATGATTGGCTGTATCAGATCCTAATACCAAGCCGAGATGCTGGAATCATCCTTGAAATGTACCATGATAGATCAGGACACTTTGGTGTACAAAAAACTGACGCTACTATCCGCAGAAGATTTTATTGGATTGGAATGAGAGGAGATATTGAAAATTGGTGTCGAGAATGCTCTACTTGTGTCATTGGAAGAAACGAAAGTCATGACCAAAGAGCACCATTACATCCCATTGTATGCAAAACCCCTCTAGAAATAGTGGCCATTGATCATGTAAAGCTAGAAACAAGTCGCTCAGGATATACCTACGCCATGACAATAATTAATCACTACCCCAAATTTGTAGTAGCTGTACCTGTTAAAGACTTGACAGCCAAAACCACTGTAAATGTTTTCTGGAAGAATATCCAGTTGCCCTATGGATGTCCTGAAAAGATTCTTACATATCAAGGATCTGCCTTTGAATCCCAACTATTCCATAAACTGTGTTCACTTCACAATTGTCAGAGGATTAGAACAACAGCTTTCCGTCCTCAAGGTAACAGACTTTGTAAAATGTATCAAACCTTGATTAAAATGTTGAGGGCTGTACCACCTACTAAAAGAACCGAGTGGCCAACTCTACTACCTCAATTGATGTATACTTACAACAAAAACGGTAAATAAACACTCGCGCTGCCGTCTGGATAAATTGGGGTGGAGGTGAGCTCACACAAACAAACTTATGTGTGAGCCCCGTCGCTGCAGGGTTCTGCTGTGGGGTTAATTGCCCAAAACAGCCCACAAAATAGGAGGAGACCTATTGTTGAAAAATAGAAAAAGAAGAAGAACCCGCGCTGACTCTATTTATGCCTGAAGAAATGCTGGTAATCTCAGACTTCCTATGGTATGCAGGACCTTCTAGTCTTCAATATCTATTATAGTAGCTCTATTCCTGTCAGTTCTGAGTGGATAACTGCGCTTATCCTGTACATGCAATAAGTCTTGCAGAAAACAAAAAACTGTTGCGGACTATTATGGCAGTCTTAGGCACTTACTGTTATGTGCTCCGCTCGGTTCTTTTCTGAAAAAGTTCAATCTTCATAGTATTGATGATCCTCCTCTCTTGTCCCGTTCTATCTTCTATCTTCAGCTTGTTCTGTGTAGCGTGTGCAGCTCCGGCCGGTAGCTTGCGCGCGCACAGAGCAGCCGTTGTTTGGTGCGTTGTCCTGGAGACCTGTAGTGTGACGTCACACCCGAGACTACGGAAGCCTCTAGGGTCCACAATTCCTCCGACGCGTTTCGGAATACACTGATTCCTTCCTCAGGGATAACTGTGAAGCCTGTTGAGCTGATTTTTAAGCTTGCAGGTCTCCATGGAAACGTTTTTTGTTGATAGTGCACTTAGAGAAACAGTGCTGGAACTTCAAGGGGTGCCAGGAATATTGAAGAAAGAGGGTTATGTGGTCGGTTAGTAGTTAAAATTGGGTTAGTTTGAGTACATATGGTTCTTTTACACTATTGCTCCCCAGAGATATTAGGAATGTTTGAAATGTATGTTAATTAGTTTAGCAGAAGGGCCTGATTATTGGGATGATTTTATTTTATTTTTTTCTTCTTTTTCTCTTTCTTTTCCTTTTCCTATTACTGATGTGATTATTTGTCTTGCGTAATGACTTTCTTACTATTAGCTGTTTATATAAGGAATTTACAGGAATGCGAACAATTTGATTTCTTGATTCAGGCCTGTAGGAGCCAGGGTGTTTAGGTTATAAATCCACTCGCTCTCTTTTCGGGACATTGCCTTTATATAATCACCCCCTCTGGGATCACGCCTCACTTGCTCTATTCCTCCAAAGGATGAGCCTTCAAATTTGCCCTTGTGTTTTTCCGTGAGATGGCGTGATAGTGGATGGCCCACAATTTTTTTTAATTTTGATATCTTGCAGATTATCAAAAAGAGTCTAACAGAATACTCAAGGATGGAAAAACATACAAAATAATTAAGAATGATCCCACAGAACAATATAAGCTGAGACTTAACAAATTGACATTAAAAGGAAGGAAACTAGGTATTTTAAACAAAGAGGAGGCTGATTTTATAAATATAAGACATCCCCGCATATCCTGTTTTTATTACCTACCAAAGATCCACAAATCAGAGTCACATCCACCTGGGCGCCCAATAATCAGCGGTATAGGCAGTCTAACTTGCAATCTATCTAAATATGTGGATACCATTCTTCAAAAACATGTCCAAGAATTGCCGGCCTACCTAAAAGATACGCAACACATTTTACAAATTTTGGAAACAGTGAAATGGGAACCAGATTACATCTTGGGGACACTCGACGTTACTTCCCTGTATACAGTGATAGAAAATAACAAAGGAAAGGAAGCAGCTCAACATTTCTTGAACAAAAAGGGAAACATTCCACCAGAACAAATAGACTTCCTTGGGGAATGCATTTTATTCATCCTGAATCACAATTATTTTAAATTTGAAGACAATTTTTTCCTCCAGACGTGGGGGACCGCTATGGGGACCAGGTTCGCGCCGAGTTTCGCTAATCTATATATGGGAAGGTGGGAGGAGCTTACCATCTTCCCTGATGGCGAGCTCCGCGCGAACCTGGTCCTCTGGCGGAGATTCATAGATGATATTGTTTTTATATGGAAAGGGGGATGCCGTCCTTACAAAAAATTTTAAATGAAATAAATAAAAATGATTTTTATCTACACTTTACGTCTACCCATAGTACCCAGGAAATCAATTTCCTGGATTTAACCATCAAAATTCATAATAACACAATACTGACCCAGACATATACAAAACCTACAGACAGTAATGGATTTATCGCTCTAGATAGTTGCCATCTCCCAATTTGGCTTACCAATATCCCACGGAGCCAATACATCCGCCTACGGAGGAATTGCACCCTAAATGAACGGTTCGAATATGAGGCAAACAATTTACAACAAAAATTCCTGGAAAAGGGTTACAATGCTACAAAATTAGAGGAGATTAAAAATGAAGTTATGAAAATAGAGCGACAATCACTGATTCAGAAACAAAAAACTTCTGATAGCGAAAAAAACACACTGAAGGATAACACGGACTTTGTTATACCCATAATAACTCAATATCATGAAAAAGAATATCAGTTCAGACAAATCATAAAAAAACATTGGGAAATTTAATAGCCCCATCAATTAAGCTACTTTCACACTTGCGGCAGGACGGATCCGACAGGCTGTTCACCATGTCGGATCCGTCCTGCGGCTATTTCGCCGTGCCCGCGGACCGCCGCTCCGTCCCCATTGACTACAATGGGGACGGGGGCGGAGCTCCGGCGCAGCACGGCGCTGCACGGAGAAAGGCCGCCGGACTAAAATTACTGCATGTCAGGCTTTTTAGTCCGGCGGCTTTCTCCGTGCAGCGCCGTGCTGCGCCGGAGCTCCGCCCCCGTCCCCATTGTAGTCAATGGGGACGGAGCGGCGGTCCGCGGGCACGGCGAAATAGCCGCAGGACGGATCCGACATGGTGAACAGCCTGTCGGATCCGTCCTGCCGCTAGTGTGAAACTAGCCTTAGAACTACAACTGAAGGGAAAAACAAAAAGGCAACCATACCAGATGACAAAAAAGGCTTTTTTCCTTGCAGAACATGCAAGGCCTGCCAAGCATCTAAACAAAAAAACATTATCAAAGAAATCACCAGTGAAAACAATTCATACAAAATAAAAAACCACTTGTCCTGCTTTTCAAAGGGGGTCATTTACTATATAAAATGCCCGTGCGGAAAGGTGTACATAGGGAGAACTAAACGCGAGCTAAAGGTCAGAATATGGGAACATGTAAAAAACATAAATAAAAAATTTGTGGGCCATCCACTATCACGCCATTTCACAGAAAAACACAAGGGCAAATTTGAAGGCTCATCCTTTGGAGGTATAGAGCAAGTGAGGCGTGATCCCAGAGGGGGTGATTATATAAAGGCAATGTCCCGAAAAGAGAGCGAGTGGATTTATAACCTAAACACCCTGGCTCCTACAGGCCTGAATCAAGAAATCGAATTGTTCGCATTCCTGTAAATTCCTTATATAAACAGCTAATAGTAAGAAAGTCATTACGCAAGACAAATAATCACAACAGTAATAGGAAAAGGAAAAGAAAGAGAAAAAGAAGAAAAAAAAAATAAAAAATCATCCCAATAATCAGGCCCTTCTGCTAAACTAATTAACATACATTTCAAACATTCCTAATATCTCTGGGGAGCAATAGTGTAAAAGAACCATATGTACTCAAACTAACCCAATTTTAACTACTAACCGACCACATAACCCTCTTTTCTTCAATATTCCTGGCACCCCTTGAAGTTCCAGCACTGTTTCTCTAAGTGCACTATCAACAAAAAACGTTTCCATGGAGACCTGCAAGCTTAAAAATCGGCTCAACAGGCTTCACAGTTATCCCTGAGGAAGGAATCAGTGTATTCCGAAACGCGTCGGAGGAATTGTGGACCCTAGAGGCTTCCGTAGTCTCGGGTGTGACGTCACACTACAGGTCTCCAGGACAACGCACCAAACAACGGCTGCTCTGTGCGCGCGCAAGCTACCGGCCGGAGCTGCACACGCTACACAGAACAAGCTGAAGATAGAAGATAGAACGGGACAAGAGAGGAGGATCATCAATACTATGAAGATTGAACTTTTTCAGAAAAGAACCGAGCGGAACACATAACAGTAAGTGCCTAAGACTGCCATAATAGTCCGCAACAGTTTTTTGTTTTCTGCAAGACTTATTGCATGTACAGGATAAGCGCAATTATCCACTCAGAACTGACAGGAATAGAGCTACTATAATAGATATTGAAGACTAGAAGGTCCTGCATACCATAGGAAGTCTGAGATTACCAGCATTTCTTCAGGCATAAATAGAGTCAGCGCGGGTTCTTCTTCTTTTTCTATACTTACAACAATACCATCCATTGTTCTACTGGATATACCCCAAAGTTACCTGCAGATCACACCCTGGATGTGCAAGTTCTAGATTCAATTAATCCTCTACCACAAACTGATTGGGTGACTGAACATCAAAAACGCCTAGCTGATGCCCAAGAGATTGTCCAAATCTGTATGGCAAATGCATGCCACAAACAACAGAACGACTATAATCAGTCTGCTAAAGCAGAACCTTTAGAAATTGGTAACAATGTGTGGCTGAACAATAACCATTGCATTAGCAAGCTGTATAGTAAATGGGAAAGAGAACCCTACCTCATCACAGCTATTCCTAATTGTTAGACTGATGTCTATGAAATCACTAAAGAAAACAGAGCACCACAAATAGTGCATTGCAACCGTCTTAAGTTGTGTTTAAAAAGAGCTCTTCAATAAGAAATTCTATTCACAGTGCAAGTGCCTGAGAGCTCAGCTGATCTAGAAGAACCAATGCGGACAATTGGAAAACTGTTACTGGAATCAGATACTCTACAGTGGTTGCTTATGCCGTGAATTAATATTTCTGTACCCGCAAAGGTCAATACAGTTCCACTTCAGCCAGAAAAACTACCTCATGGAGGATCCTCAGTAACCCAAGATGTACCCAGTTCTCTTGAATAAACGTCAATGGAGTCATTACATCTTCGGAGATCCGACAGGATTACTAAGGGACAGCCGCCTACCCATTGCAGAGAATTTCTGCAGCCGCAGCCTAGAAGAAGACTTCCAGCCCTGCTTGTTCAACAGTAATTCCATTTCACTATAATTTAAAGCTACAGAGCCTGGGTGAGAGACTTATTACTTTGATTTTTTCGCCTTACTTTAAGGACTCTCTAAAAACCTGCTTCTACCTGTTTTTGCAACGTTTAAGCCCTGTGCCCGGAGATAGACTTTAACGTACCTGAGCCTCTGTGATGTTCCACTATTGACATTTTGCTCGGGGAACGGACTCATGCCCTGTGAGCCTCCTGTAAGAATTATTGTTTTATTTCACTATGGACTATCCTGGTTCTTACTGTTCGCTGTGCCAGGTCAGCACCCCAGATCATCAGTCTTGAAAGAAACTACGGCCCCTTGTCACCTATACTATACTTTAATGTATTCAATATTCCTGAATACATATCTCTGTGCCTAACCCATTTCTCTTGCAGCTAAAAGATGAGAATACAAGAATGGGGTTACTGTACTGTTCTTTATGCATGCATGCTTCCTCTTTCATTATATTTTTCAGGAGACTTTGTCATGTCAAGAATGTGTTGAGGCTGACACATGTTAAAAAAGGGGGTTATGCAGTGTCCCACTCGTGTACGTGGGTACTGCAAAGTTGTTATATTATATGTTATATCTTGCTGAATTCCAACCTAATGTAAAATCTCTGTTAACAGGCTGATATGTGTAATTTACACATTCCACCACTAGAGGGGGATAGCACTAATATATATATATATACAGTACAGACCAAAAGTTTGGACACACCTTCTCATTCAAAGAGTTTTCTTTATTTTCATGACTATGAAAATTGTAGATTCACACTGAAGGCATCAAAACTATGAATTAACACGTGTGGAATTATATACATAACAAAAAAGTGTGAAACAACTGAAAATATGTCATATTCTAGGTTCTTCAAAGTAGCCACCTTTTGCTTTGATTACTGCTTTGCACACTCTTGGCATTCTCTTGATGAGCTTCAAGAGGTAGTCACCTTAAATGGTTTTCACTTCACAGGTGTGCCCTGTCAGGTTTAATAAGTGGGATTTCTTGCCTTATAAATGGTGTTGGGACCATTAGTTGCGTTGTGGAGAAGTCAGGTGGATACACAGCTGATAGTCCTACTGAATAGACTGTTAGAATTTGTATTATGGCAAGAAAAAAGCAGCTAAGTAAAGAAAAACGAGTGGCCATCATTACTTTAAGAAATAAAGGTCAGTCAGTCCGAAAAATTGAGAAAACTTTGAAAGTGTCTTCAAGTGCAGTCACAAAAACCATCAAATGCTACAAAGAAACTGCCTCACATGCGGACCGCCCCAGGAAAGGAAGAAAAAGAGTCACCTCTGCTGCGGAGGATAGGTTCATCCGAGTCACCAGCCTCAGAAATCGCAGGTTAGAGACCAGGTCAATGCCACACAGAGTTCTAGCAGCAGACACATCTCTAGAACAACTGTTAAGAGGAGACTGTGTGAATCAGGCCTTTAATGGTAGAATATCTGCTAGGAAACCACTGCTAAGGACAGGCAACAAGCAGAAGAGACTTGTTTGGGCTAACTTTTGGTCTGTACTGTATATATATATATATATATATATATCAGTTCAGGCCTAGTTGTGGTAGAGAGAGGAGTAGTAGTTGTAGGGGTGAGAGTGCAGTTGCTAGATGTGTTAGTGGAAGTCAGCTCAAGTGAGAAGGAGTGGATAAAGTTACAAAGGACAATAGCCATTTTACCAGGCTTTGAGGGCCTTTGGATTCCAGGTGAAGAATTTATTAGCTTCCAGCAGCCTCACCATTAATAAGCTGGAAAAAAGGACCAGATTCAGAACTAAATACCAGTGAGTACACAATCTCCTACCATAGCCTGAGATATAGCCACATATACAGCCTGTTAACTGGATTTACAGCATGCAACCTACACATTCATGAGAGACTGTTTATATCTGGATGTAAATTGCTGTCAAGGCCCTGTTTACAGTAAAGTTATTAGTTGGATTCAGGGCCGGCGCCACCCATAAGCAGAGTAGGCCACCGCGTAGAGCGCACTCCGCCTGGGGGCGCCGGCGCTCTGGAGTCCGAATCCCGAGTACTATTAGCCGCCGCCGCCGTGCCACGCCCCCTACTTGTGAGATCCATCTAATTTCCTACTAGCCGCCGCCCGCACCACGCCCCCTACTTGTGATCCATGTCTGACATCATCTAACTGCTGCGCCTGCTCTGCGTTAATGATCTGCGCCGCCCGGCTTCTTGACTCCTCCTCCTGTTCGGCTGTTCCTTTGCCGCCGCCGGCCGGATCTTCATGGTGGATGTGCTGCCCTGCCCATGTTCAGTCGCTTCAGCGCGAGATCCCGCGAGACCGGAGGAGGTCACGGGTCTCGCGGGATCTCGCACCAATACACACCTCATATCCTATCGTCATATCCGGGGGACGTCACAACAGGAAGTGACGAGTCCGACTGAAGGTATACAAATATAGGGTAGGGAAAGATCACTAGACAAAGAAGACACCCCACAGGAACAGGATCATCAGCGTCAGCGAGCGACACAAGTATGTACGGGGGTGGGGGTGGGGGTTTTTTTGGGCGGCAATTTCAAATTACATAATGGAGTCTGACTCTGTGCACTGTCTGTGGGGGCAGTTCAGTATTGGGGGCAATATTACTGTATGTGGGGGCACTGGGGGACAGTATTACTGTATGTGGGGACAGTATTACTGTATGTGGGGCAGTATTACTGTATGTAGGGGCAGTTGCAGTATTACTGTATGTGGGGGCAATATTACTGTATGTGGGGGCAATATTACTGTATGTGGGGCAATATTACTGTATGTGGGAGCACTGGGGCAAATTACATAATGGAGGGCACTGTATGTGGGGGCAATATTACTGTATGTGGGGGCAATATTACTGTATGTGGAGGCACTGGGGGGGCTAATTACATAATGTAGGGCACTGTATGTGGGGGCAATATTACTCTAAGTGGGGGCAATATTACTGTATGTGGGGGCAGTATTACTTAGTGGGGGCAAATTACATAATGGAGGGCACTGTATGTGGTGGCAATAGGTGGCCGAAAAAGAGGGCGGGGTCAATGGGTGGAGTCAATGGGCGGAGTCAAGGGGCGGCAAAATTACCTCTTGCCTAGGGTGGCAAAAATCCTTGCACCAGCCCTGGTTGGATTCGAACCCTGTCTCATTTTTCCATCTCCATACTACAACCACTTTCATTATTTTGCACCACCAAGGTGCTGGCGTCACAATATTATCAAATTCAGGGGCCTAGCCGCACAAGCACCCAGAAAATCCAATCACCATCAAGGCCACCTGAATCATCATCTGGTTGGTGTCCACTGTAATAGAGCGTGCCCCAGATAATTTTGTTCTGTTTTTTCCTTCACTGCAGCCTGGCCCAGGGAGCATCAAAACTGTGAGTAAAGAACTATCTGTCATTATTCCTCGGTCCACCGTCACCTCACAAGTTATCCCCCTGTGGCCTGGGTGTTGCACACGCAGATGACAGGAAGTTCTGCGTAATTTTGTAGTACTGAATACTGCTCTAAGAATGGTGAGGACAGAATAAGTAGAGCAAATAGAAGATTGGATGGCTGAGAGTGTCTCCAGTTCTTTCACATTGTCTTCCACCCAGTCCACTGCTGAAAGCACAGAGTTGGCACCAGCGGCCCATGGGCATCCAGCTTCTACCTCCAACCCTTGAACATCTGCCAAGGAGCCTTGGTCCCAAGTCATGCAGCAGTTACTTATGCTTTTTGATGACTCTACTGGCAGGGTTTTCGTGAGCCATGCACATAGCCCTGCCCCAGAAGTGACGAAGATTGAGTGCACTGTTGCCCAACCACTTATGTTGGAGGATGAGGACGTGGGAGAGTGACCACAGTATGTCTCTGATGACGATGATGAAACAAAGGTGTTAACTGCTGGGGCTTTCTGCTGTGTGCGGACTGGCCAGGAGGGCAGGGGTGAGGAGTGGGTGCAAGATGATGTGGAGGATGATGAGGTCCTAGACCTCACATGACATCCAGGTCATGCCAGTGACGTGTGCAGTTTATAGGAAGAGGAGGGCGGCATGCAGCGCCAGCCGCAGACCAACAGGAGCAGGGTGCAAAAGCGGATCGGACGTCCCCCAGCCAGTACCCTGCTACTGCCCAACATAACAAGAGACATATCACACAAAGCCAGTGCAAATGAGATCCCTGTCGTGGCAGTTCTTCAGGCAGTGTGCTGACGACAGGGCACTGGTGGTTTGCACATTGTGCATTCAGAGCCTGAAATGAGGCATAAAAGTTCTAAACCTGAGCACCAACTGCATAATCTCATCTCAAGAACCACGAAAGATCAGAGGCTCCTCCTGCTTCCTCTTTAGCTGCGGTCTTGGTATCTTCCTCCCCCTCTGGAGCGACAGTGACACCTGCCACTCTGCAAGCAGAGGATGTTCCAGCAACACCACCACTACCAACACCGAGCATCTCCACACTGTCCCATTGAAGCGTTCAGCTGTCCAACCCCCAAACACTGGAGAGAAATAGGAAGTGAACCACCACCCACCTGCGAGCCCTGGCCTTGAATGCCAGCATTTCAAAATTGCTGGCCTTTGAAATGCTGCCATTCCATCTGACAGTTTTATAAATGTTATGACGGCAGCTGTCCCACGATACGTACTTCCCAACCGCCACTACTTTTCCAGGCGGGCCATCCCTGCCCTGCACGAACAAGTAGTGCAAAAAAAAATAATCAGATGTGCACTGCAAAACGCCATCAGTGGCAAGTTCACATAATAACACATGGACCAGTAACCACAAGCAGCAATGTTTTTGATGATATGCTTTCGGCTTTCTGACCCTGCTGCTTGCCTGTCTGCGCTGCAATGTAAATTCAGCCTTCCCGCTCACCCACAAGGTAAAACTCCACCTTGCACATGCTGGAGAGACTGTGTGAGCAGCAGCAGGTGATAGTGGCAACACATATAGGTCGCTCTGCAGAACAGCACCATTTCACCACCAACAAGTGGGCCTCTATGCGGGACTGGTGTGCCGTGTTGCTGCGCTGCTTCGAGTATTCCACCAACATGACCAGCGGTGATGACACAGTCATCAGCCTCATAATCCCACTTCTATGTTTCCTTGAAAAAACTCAGGTGCTGATGGATGAGGATGTGGCACGGGAGGAAGAGGAGGAGGAATAGGGATCATTCCCACAGTTATCAGGCTAGTCTTGTCTCAGAGGGTGGGTTCCTGCACCAACAATGGCCAGGTACCTAACTGTCCAGCTAGGGCAAATTTTTGGAGAATGAGGAGGATGATGAGGATCCCCATTCGCAGCAGGGTAGCATCCAAATCAGCTCACAGGCATCACTGGAGTGTGGCTAGGGGGATACAGAGGACACATACGATACACCTCCCACTGAGGACAGCTTGTCGTTGCCTCTGGGCAGCCTGGCACACGAGTTAAGGCCGATTCATTGGCCTGTATTTGTGGGAGGGGCACGGTTGCCTATATCATGGCACCTCTGCCCCTCCTTCAATGAACGTTGTGTCAAACGCTGGCCTCGTTCCGTGTGTGAAGTTGCGTCTGGTCCTAGAAGTTCATTTTTACGAGAAGCAAGCTACTAGATCAGGTAAGTGACTGCCACATTGCAGTCTCGGCTCACAAGTCCGGCCGGCAGTGCCGGCTCCCTAGGTAAGAGGGGGCAACACTGCACCGGAGCGTCTGCAAGGAGCTCCGACTCCCACGTGGCATTAATCGTAGGGTGCAGGGATCAGCGCGATCCCGATTCGTACTTCTCTCCTCCCTTAATGTCTGGCACGGGCCGCTGTGCCATTAGCTAGGTAGGGCTCACTGCAGCAGATTGGTTCTTCTCCCCTCATGCCCCCCATGCCCGTACTGGCCCTTGTCATGTCAGGCTCCCCCTGGTGGCTGCTGGAGTCAATGCAGTCCATGGAGCAGTGTTGGATGTCGCAGGCTCCCTCCGGTGGTGACTGCCGGCAGTGCAGTCCATGGTTCTGTGCTCTGTGTTGGCTCCATCTAGTCGCCACCAGGGGTTATGACCACAAAAAAAAAAAAAAAAAAAAAAAAGATGAAAAAAATAAATAAAATTAAAAAAATAATAATAATATATATATTTAAAAAAAAAAAGGAATAAGAGTGTAACTCATGCTTGATTGGTGGAGTTTAGGGAGGGGGCGATATACTTGTTCAGTGCTAGTTAGAGGATATCTGTATTGTTGGTCGCACGCCTCAAGGATCTTACATGTGATTTTATTCCAGGATTTGTCTCGTCCTTGTTCATACACATTCTGCACGCTGTTCAACCAGCAGGGTACAGTATGGCAGTAGCTACAGACGTGGACAAAATTGTTGGTACCCTTTGGTCAATGAAAGAAAAAGTCACAATGGTCACAGAAATAACTTTAATCTGACAAAAGTAATAATAAATTAAAATTCTATAAATGTTAACCAATGAAAGTCAGACATTGTTTTTCAACCATGCTTCAACAGAATTATGTAAAAAAATAAACTCATGAAACAGGCATGGACAAAAATGATGGTACCCCTAACTTAATATTTTGTTGCGCAACCTTTTGAGGCAATCACTGCAATCAAACGCTTCCTGTAACTGTCAATGAGACATCTGCACCTCTCAGCAGGTATTTTGGCCCACTCCTCATGAGCAAACTGCTCCAGTTGTGTCCGGTTTGAAGGGTGCCTTTTCCAGACTGCATGTTTCAGCTCCTTCCAAAGATGCTCAATAGGATTGAGGTCAGGGCTCATAGAAGGCCACTTTAGAATAGTCCAATTTTTTCCTCTTAGCCATTCTTGGGTGTTTTTAGCGGTGTGTTTTGGGTCATTGTCCTGTTGCAAGACCCATGACCTGCGACTGAGACCAAGCTTTCTGACACTGGCTAGTACATTTCTCTCTAGAATTCCTTGATAGTCTTGAGATTTCATTGTACCCTGCACAGATTCAAGACACCCTGTGCCAGACGCAGCAAAGCAGCCCCAGAACATAACAGAGCCTCCTCCATGTTTCACAGTAGGGACAGTGTTCTTTTCTTGATATGCTTCATTTTTTCGTCTGTGAACATACAGCTGATGTGCCTTGGCAAAAACTTCGATTTTTGTCTCATCTGTCCACAGGACATTCTCCCAGAAGCTTTGTGGCTTGTCAACATGTAGTTTGGCATATTCCAGTCTTGCTTTTTTATGATTCGTTTTCAACAATGGTGTCCTCCTTGGTCGTCTCCCATGTAGTCCACTTTGGCTCAAACAACGACGGATGGTGCGATCTGACACTGATGTTCCTTGAGCATGAAGTTCACCTTGAATCTCTTTAGAAGTCTTTCTAGGCTCTTTTGTTACCATTCGGATTATCCGTCTCTTAGATTTGTCATCAATTTTCCTCCTGCGGCCACGTCCAGGGAGGTTGGCTACAGTCCCATGGATCTTAAACTTATGAATAATATGTGCAACTGTACTCACAGGAACATCTAGTTGCTTGGAGATGGTCTTATAGCCTTTACCTTTAACATGCTTGTCTATAATTTTCTTTCTGATCTCTTGAGACAGCTCTTTCCTTTGCTTCCTCTGGTCCATGTCGAGTGTGGTACACACCATATCACCAAACAACACAGTGATTACCTGGAGCCATATATATAGGCCCAATGGCTGATTACAAGGTTGTAGACACCTGTGATGCTAATTAGTGGACACACCTTGAATTAACATGTCCCTTTGGTCACATTATGTTCTGTGTTTTCTAGGGGTACCATCATTTTTGTCCATGCCTGTTTCATGAGTTTATTTTTTTACATAATTCTGTTGAAGCATGGTTGAAAAACAATGTCTGACTTTCATTGGTTAACATTTATAGAATTTTAATTTATTATTACTTTTGTCAGATTAAAGTTATTTCTGTGACCATTGTGACTTTTTCTTTCATTGACCAAAGGGTACCAACAATTTTGTCCACGTCTGTATGTCGTGGTACCATTCCATTCTCTCCTTCTGGTAATGGGTCAGTTGTGCCACAGTCAGACTTACCATTCACTGGGGTGTTCTAGGTCCAGCTATCGCTTCTCCTTGGCTCAGGTTCTCTCTTTTTTCACTCGTTTTCTTCACAGTTGCATGGGTCTCGGCCTACTCACAGCCACGTCACATCTTCCCAGTGTCGGTTGACAGTCAGGAGTTGATTTATGCATACTGTATCCACAGGGTATGTCACGTGCTCCAGACATAGTGGAGGCTTCGGTCAACGAGGGGGCAGTGTGTCGTCTCTTTGCGCCTGGACTGTCCCGAGGCTGATGTCGGAGTTGTCCAGAAGGGGTATTGCATATCCCGCTTCTGCTAGGAAGGCCGAGTTATACCGGTTATTGGTCGTTAACTCAGGCCCTCAGCAGCAGGAAGAAGTCTCCGCGGTCACTGTTCAGAACTCGCTGACACAAATCCATCTGTTGTTGAATAACTTGACTTCGTCTGTCACGGATGTGCAAACCAGGTTGCAAGCGGTTGAGTCTCGTTGTTTTGCCACTACTCCGCATACCATCGATGCCGCGGTTCCATCCACATCTACGGCGACAGGGGCAGGTATCCCTCTGACTGCGCCCAGTATTATGCCGGCACATTTTGTTCCTGCCAATCTAAAGAAGGACATCCTGGAAGGTAGAGATGTCAATCTAGCCTCCTTACTGGTCGCTACCCGGGATCTGTCTGATAGTAGGGTAATTGCCTGTGGGGATGTGTCAGTGATCCTGAAAGGCTGAGACCATAGGCTGAACCGCAAGCTCACGGTACCTGAATTTGTGCTCGCTTTTAGTTTGTACAGAGACGTAATCTGTTCAGTTCGTCCCGAGAGAAGGGAAGAACTTGATTTGTACTTGTTCAGAATAACGGAGTTGGGGTACAAGTATGGTGGTAGTTCCTTCTACGACTACCATTGTTCTTTCTCGGCCAAGGCAGCTGCCACCTTAAGTCAGTTCTAGTTTCTTACTAACTGGGCCAACATTGATACAGAGATTTTTTGTAGGCACTTTGCCGGGCTTAAGGCGCCATCATGCTCCCTGTGCCAATCAATTGACCATTCCACGGCGTGGTGTCATAAGGCCGCTAAGAGTGAGGGGTCTAGTTCTACAGGTCCTGTTCCCGGCCCGTCCGATTCACACAGATCCTCTGGTTTAGTTGACAAGCTGGGCAGACCCATCAAATTACTCGGCAGGTCACAGATCTGTAACAATTTCAACTATGCATCCTGTAACTTCAGTCAGTGCCGCTTGCTACACATATGTACTAACTGCTTCAGAGCCCACCCTAAAGTAGTTTGTTCATTAAAAGCAGATAATAATTACATGTGTGTTGTTAATATAGTTTGGTTGCAGCAGTTTCTACGCAGGTATCCTGACCCAGGCTTTGTGGCGTTCCTTAGTACAGGATTCACGTTCGGTTTCCACACTGGGATGGTGGCCCTTCCAGATTCCACACACGAATGCAGGAACCTACAGTCCGCTGACCAACACCCTGATGTCTCCGATAGGTTAATAGCAGCGGAATTAGTCAAAGGTTTCCTGTTAGGTCCTTTTTCATTATCACTCTTTGATAGGTGGAGAATCAGCCCGATAGGAGTCGTGTTTGGCAAATTTAGTAACAAAGAGAGGTTGATTATCGACCTGTCCGCCTCGCATGGTACCCCTATACCTAGCATCAACTCTCTCATTCCATCAGAAGAGGTTAGCATGAGATATGCCACCATAGATCAAGCCATCACTCTTATCTTACAGTTAGGTCGCAGCACCATCCTTTCTAAAGCCGATATTGCAGACGCCTTCAAATTACTACCGATCAAACTGTCCCTCTGGCAATGGTATGGCATCAAATGGAGGGGCCTTTATTATTTTGCTTCCAATCTCACATTCGGGTCTAAGAGTAGCCTGTGGTTATTTGACCAATTAGCCAAGGCTCTCCACTGGATTTTAGTCCATGAATTCCACTGTAGCAATGTTATTCACTATCTGGATGATTTTTTAATTGTTGAGCGTCCTGACGCTCCCCCCAAAGACCTTTATTTGCTACTGGAGTGTTTCAGACAATTGGGGGTTCCTGTCTCTCCCAAGAAAGTGGAAGGTCCCTCCGCAGTCATCACATTCCTTGGTATAGTCTTGGACACCCAGAACATGGTTGCCAGGTTGCCAAGGGACAAATTACAGAGAATCAGGGAAGCCGTTCATAATTTCACATCTACTAGAGTGGTCAAAAAAGTTCAGCTACAGTCCCTGTTAGGTATGCTGAACTTTGCGATGCGCATAATTCCACAAGGTAGGGCATTTGTATCTCGTTTACTTTCCCTCCTTCCTACAGCCCCTTCCCAGGATAGCAGCATAGGTCTGGACGATATGGTCATGGCTGACTTGAACATGTGGGATCAATTTCTCACGCAATGGAATGGCATCTCGCTCTTTGTTCCCACAATATCCGACAACTCCCCCGTAATTTTGTCCGACGCCGCTGCCAATACAGGTTTCGCAGCTATTTTTGGCAACCATTGGTTAGCAGACAGATGGCCAATTGAAGTTAGTTCCATTCCTGGGTTTTTCCGTACCTCCGCAGTTTTTGAACTCTACCCCTTAGTGGCAGCATCCTATACCTGGGGTCAAAGTTGGTCAGGTCAGACTGTGTCCTTCGTGTCCGATAATGCAGCCGTCATCGAGATTCTCAATAGTGGTTCTTCTAAGTCTCCATATGTCATGTTATTTCTTAGGCGCCTGGTCCTTCTGTCATTACAACACCAGTTTCGTTACATAGCTTCATATATAGCCGGTAACCACAACGCAGCAGCCGACGCGTTATCTCGTTTTAATTTTACCCTCTTTTCACAGATCTGTCCAGAAGCAGACGCCATCGGGAGCCCAGTCCCTCCATACGCTGCTCTAATCCATCCATAGACGCTCATCTCGCCACCGCTCGGTCACTGTTACTCAAGTCCCTCTTACCCAATACAGCCAGAGCCTACCAGACAGGTTGGAGAGCCTTCCAGAGATTTCAGGACTCTTATCCGCAAGGTGACACCGAGTTCGTTCCATACATCCTGGCGTTCATAGGTTACTGTCACACCAATCTGAAACTATCCCACGCCACGGTCAAGTCCTACCTCGCAGGGGTGCAACATTTTAGAGCCATGAGTTTCACCCAGCCAGGTTCATTGTTTTCTATCCATGCCATTAAAGCTACTCTGAGGGGTCTCGAGAAAAGCGACTGCGAGTCACGCACTCGCCGGCTACCCGTCACTGGCCAGCTTTTCCGCGACCTTTCCGACTTGTTAGACAAAAAAACATTCGGTGCCCTGCATAGTTTGATAATAAAAGCTGCCATGTACCTGGCCTTTTACGGGTTTTTGAGACCGGCCGAGTTTACTTCCCCGACTAACAGTAGCAGGTACGTCACTCTCGGTCAGCTCTCGGCTTCCAGAAATGGTTTCATACTCTCGCTACTCACCACCAAGACCTCTCAGGTAGGCCCCCCGACCCAGGTGTTTTTCTTCCCGACCTCTCATCATTGGTGTCCCGTGCGCGTGCTACAACAGCTTCTGTCCTCTCTGCCAAACAAGCCGCCCGGCAGTCCTTTGCTACCATTCAATAATACTCACCTTACCTATCCCCAATTCATAACTCATATTTGTGTTTTAATGACTAATCTGGCAGTAGACCCGTCCTCAATATCCAGACATTCGTTTCGCATAGGGGCGGCATCCGCCGCGTCAAGGAATCGGGTTCCAGCACACATAATCAAACGACTAGGTCGCTGGCGTTCGTCCTGTTTCAGCCGCTACATTCCTTGTCCATACACTGAAATGAATCATGCTTGTCAGAATTTGGTGTTATGAATAAATGTTTGTAGCATTCCGATATGGTAGAAATTGTTGTTCTTTTTGGCCTCCTTCAGCTATCCCTTCAACGTCACGGTTTCGGCATAACTCTAACCGCTTAGAGCTAGCCAGCAGGTAGGAGTCCTTCTTCGTGAGTGCCCGACCACAAATGAGCAACTACATGTTGCAGTGCCTGCGCAACAACTGCTGAGTTGCCCATATTATAACCAGTGCTGATTACTGTGTAGCCACCCTGCTGGATCCCCGCTACAAGGACAGCATGCCATCCTTACTTTCATCACTGGAGCACAATCGGAAGATGTCTGAGTACAAGCGCACGCTGGTAGATGTGCTACTGATGGTATTCCCACATGACAGCAGGGGCTCAGTGAAAGCACGAGGCGGAAGCAGAGGAGAAAGTCGCCAACGCAGCTGGGGCTCCGCCAGCATCTCAAAAGTGAGTGTTAGCATGGCCGAAATGTGGAAAAGCTTTGTCTGCATGCCACAAAATCCAGCACCACCATCTGATACGGTCCGTCTTAACAGGAGGCGGTGTTTCAGCAACATGGTGGAATGGTATGTGTCCACATGTCTGCACTTACTGACTGATGGGTCTGCCCCATTTTTCCAAATTGGGCACATGGCCTGAGCTTGTGGCTTGGAGGTGCTGGCCTGCCCTGCGACAAATGTATTGTCCAAGGGAGGGTGATCACAGACAGATGCATCCGTCTGTCCACAGCAAAAGTGGACAAGCTCGAACCAAGCATGGATCCGACAGGATTTGTCCGCACCTTGGGCCAGAGTAGAGAGGTATACTGGCCGCACCCTGCCATTGTTGTAGCCTAGCACAGTTTGTGAATTCTATTTGATATTTCCCAATGTTTTGGGGCCTCCCAAAAAAAAAAAAAAAAAAAAAAAGGGGTTATTTGCGGCAAATTACGTTAAATTGCTATTTCCTGGCTGCAAAGAGCCTTTATAGTGATGTAGAACACTGTACCTTGCAGTAGCACGCATAGGGAGTCTGCTTTGGTAGTGAAATAAAACTGTAGTCCGTATGACATGCAGATGACAGGCGTCGCTCTTAAAATCATTGCACAGTTCACTTATTTGGGCAGTCAAGGGGACAAAACTGACCAAATAACTCAAGTATGAACTCAGCCTTACAGGTCGATGTTAGCGCCAAGAAGCGCACTTCTTTTACAACGTCGTCAGCTGATTCCAAATAGATGTCTAGAGAACCTGTTCTATAAATGCTTATACAAGTAGAGCCTCCCTGAGTGGAGAGGGTTTCAGAGTTTGTGTTGACATCACTGATTAATTTGCCCTTCTTCTGATCCGTCTGATCCGTCAGAACAATAACCCACAAAAGACGGATCCTGTCTGTGGAGCATATGTCTTCACTCAGTCAGCATTTGCTCAATAATCCATCAGTATTTTTAATGCCCCAAAAAAAAAACAGGAGTGGATCTAAAACAGAGATGACACGTGAATGGAATATTTGCATGTCTTCTCCGTTTTGTACCCATTCCTGCTTTTGGCTACCAAATCATAAGCCAATTCTGATGGGACCATACAGGCCTTACAGCTGCTACACAGACAGGATCTGTTGTGCATCAAATTTTTCCTTCCTTCTGACAGATCAGAAAAAAGGTCAAATAAATGATGATGTCAGCCAGGCCGAAAGCCAAAATAGTGGACCAGTCATAAAGTGGGGAGTGTGGGAACAGCATGAGAAGTCCACAGAGTGGACCTGTGACATAGTGGTGAGGTGGAAGCAGCATAAGGAGACCAGGAGTAGCCCAATGACAGGATCTGGAGGTGGAAGCAGTATGAGAAGGCCACCGAGTGGCACAATGTCAGAGTCTGAAGGTGGCAGCAGTATGAGGAGGCCACCGAATGGCACAATGACACAGTCTACAGGTGGCAGCAGTATGAGGAGGCCAGTGTCATGGTCTTACCTTCTCACTGTTCTCCTTCGTTTGACATGTGCTGGCGGCCATCTTGGTTTCTGGGTTTCTTGTAGCCTCCCACCCTGCGGCTTCTCCTTCCCACTGGGAGGAGCTGGATGCCTAGCTCATATATATAGGAGGTCTGTGGCTTCAGTTCCTTGCTTGGTCCTCCTGTGTTAACATGCTTCTAAGACTGCTGCTGCTTCTGGTTCCTGATCCTGGCCTCGTCTGACTACCCCGTTGGTTCCTGATCCTGGCTTCGTCTGACTACCCTGCTGGTTCCTGATCCAGGCTTCGTCTGACTACCCTTCTGGTTCCTGACCTCTGTCTACGCAAGACCCTGCTTCGGTTTAGCCATCCGTTTGGACTTTTGCTTACAGCTTGATTTTCAATAAAGCCTTCTTATTTCCACTTATCTCTTGTTGTACGTCTGGTTCATGGTTCCATGACATTAGGACCAAGCCATGAATTCTGACGGTACAGGGCCATCCTCGCTACCTACGCTGGTTGCCAGACTTGATCAGCAGGATCACCTGTTGGGTCGGTTCGCTGTGGCGTTGCAAACCCTGCTTGAACGCACGGCTCATTTCGCTTCCGTTGCCGATGGGTCGGTTGTCGCTCCTGGGCCCGCTCCTACTGCCGCTCCGGTTGTTGCGCCAGAGTCTACCCCGACACCTGTTGCTGCGCCTGCGGTGTCTCGGGGTATGACCGGTTCTTCCCCCCTTCCACAGCGCTTTGGGGGAGAGCCAACTCAGTGCCGAGGTTTCCTTAACCAGGTGGGCATTTATTTCGAGTTGCTGCCACATGCCTTTCCTACTGAGAGATCAAAGGTGGGCTTCTTGATCTCGCTGCTCTCGGACAAGGCCTTGGCCTGGGCCAGCCCTTTATGGGAGAACAACAATCCGGTGGTTGCCGAGTTTTCCGGTTTTGTTGCTTCTCTTCGGAAGGTATTCGATGTGCCGGCTCGTGCTGCCTCTGCTGCGAAGCTCCTTATGTCCATCAGACAGGGTTCACGATCCGTAGCTGAATACACCATTGAGTTTCGTACCCTGGCAGCAGAGGTGGGCTGGAATAATGAGGCTCTGGTCGCTGCTTTCTCCCATGGTCTCTCGGATGCCTTGAAGGATGAGGTTGCAGCTAAGAACCTACCAGTGGAGCTCGAGTCTCTTATTTCTTTCCTGATTTTGATTGACACCAGACTCAGGGAGAGACCTTCCTTTAAGGAGAGCCTGCGGAGGTCTTCTAACAGATTGGCGCCTACGTTTGCTGTCCCACCCGTGCCTCCCTCTCCTCCCACGCCTCCTGGGGATGACTTTTCTGGGGGTGAACCCATGCAGCTGGGGTTTGCTCGCCTGTCCGAGGGGGAGAGGGTACTCCGGAGACGCGAGGGCCGATGCATGTACTGTGGTCTCGGTGGGCATTTTCGGTTGGCATGTCCGAACCGTCCGGGAAACGCTCGCACCTGAGATCCTGTCGGGGGCAGATCTTGGGTGGAGTCTCCTCGTCCCCGGTTTCCCGTGTTGACAAACCACTGATCACTGTTGTCCTCTCCTGGGTCGGGGGCTCGGTGACGACCCAGGCGTTGGTGGACTCTGGTGCTGGTGGTTTGTTCATTGATAGTGTGTTCGCTGCCGCCAATTCCATTCCTCTGCAGCCTCGAGGTTCCCCACTGGCTCTTGAGGCGATAGACGGCAGAACCCTTCTGCCGCCACACGTGACTCATGAGACCCTTCCAGTGGGGATAGCCATTGGTGCCGTTCACAGAGAGTCGGTCTGTCTCCAGGTGATTTCGTCTCCACACTACTCGGTGGTCTTGGGGTACCCCTGGCTCCAGAAGCATAATCCGACTTTCGATTGGAGATCGGCCGAGATCCTCTCGTGGTCACCGCAGTGTGGGGCTAGTTGCATCCATGGGCCTGTCAAGTTGCTGTGTACTTCCTCGGACTCTCTGTTGCCTCCTGAATACGAAGAGTACCGGGATGTATTCGATAAGGTGCGCGCGGTTGCCCTACCTCCGCACCGCCCATACGATTGTGCCATAGAGTTACAATCTGGTGCCGTTCCTCCTCGTGGCAAAGTCTATCCACTGTCGGTAGCGGAGAATGAGGCCATGGAGGAGTGCGTGAGGGAGGCGCTTTCACGCGGACACATTCGCAAATCCTCGTCCCCGGCAGGGGCTGGATTTTTCTTTGTGAAAAAGAAGGGCGGTGAGTTGAGGCCTTGCATCGATTACAGGGGTCTCAATCGCATCACGATCAAGAACGCTTACCCGATACCCTTGATTTCCGAGCTGTTCGATCGCCTCAAAGGGGCCACGGTCTTTACCAAACTCGACCTGAGGGCGGCATATAACCTGGTAAGGATCAAGGCGGGCGATGAGTGGAAGACCGCGTTTAACACCAGGACCGGTCATTATGAATCCTTGGTTATGCCCTTTGGGTTGTGCAATGCGCCCGCAGTCTTCCAGGAATTCATCAACGATGTTTTCCGTGACCTGTTGCAGCAGTGTGTGGTGGTCTATTTGGATGACATCTTGGTAAATTCTGAATCCATGGAGGCCCACATTATGGATGTCAGACGAGTGTTGCAACGGTTACGAGAGAACAGGCTGTTCGGTAAGCTTGAGAAATGCGAATTTCACCGATCCCAGGTAACCTTCTTAGGTTACATCATTTCCGCTGAGGGGTTCTCCATGGATCCTGAGAAGGTTTCGGCTGTCTTACAGTGGCCCCAGCCCAGTGGTCTCCGTGCCCTGCAGCGCTTTTTGGGCTTCGCCAATTATTATCGGAAGTTCATCAGGGACTTTTCCATGCTAGCCAAGCCTCTCACGGATCTGACCAGGAAGGGCAGTAATTTCCAGGTCTGGCAGCTCGAGGCCATCCGAGCTTTCGAGGCTCTAAAGTCCGCCTTTGTGTCGGCTCCGATTCTGTCGCATCCCAACCCTGGGTTGCCCTTTGTCCTCGAGGTGGACGCGTCTGAGACGGGAGTAGGCGCCCTTCTGTCTCAGCGTAGAACACCAGAGGGTCCTCTGCTTCCTTGTGGGTTTTACTCCCGGAAACTGTCTTCCGCGGAGTGCAACTATCAGATTGGTGACAGGGAGTTATTGGCCATCGTGCAGGCCCTTAAAGAATGGAGGCACTTGCTCGAGGGTTCGGTGGTTCCGGTTCTCATCCTGACGGACCACAAGAATCTGACCTACCTTTCTGAGGCCAAGAGATTGACACCACGTCAGGCCAGATGGGCTCTGTTCTTGTCACGTTTTAATTACGTGGTCTCCTACCTACCTGGTTCCAAGAACATCAGAGCGGATGCCTTATCACGGCAGTACTCCGAGCTGTCCGGGGAGGAGTCGATTCCGACTTCGGTCATACCTCCGAATCAGATCCTGGCCGCCATTCGCACCAGCCTGACCTCTCCCCTGGGTGAGCAGATTTTGGCGGCTCAATCTGGTGCTCCCTCTGGGAGACCCAACGGCAGGTGTTTTGTGCCTGAGGAGTCGCGCACTCGGTTGTTGCGAACCTACCATAACTCCAAGGCCGCGGGGCATCCTGGAAAGAATCAGCTGTCCTGGGCTGTTTCACGTCTGTTCTGGTGGCCTTCTCTACGTTCCGACATCGCCGCATATGTAGCGGCATGCTCCGTTTGTGCCCAGAGTAAGTCCCCTCGGCACCTTCCGTTGGGCCTTTTGCAACCCATAGCCACCGGGGAGCGCCCATGGTCACACCTGGGGATGGATTTCATTGTGGACCTCCCTGCATCCCGAGGCCATACGGTCATTCTCATGATTGTGGATCGGTTTTCCAAAATGTGCCACTGTGTTCCTCTCAAGAAGTTACCCTCTGCACAAGAGTTGGCCACGATTTTCGCCAGGGAGGTCTTCCGGTTGCACGGTTTGCCCAAGGAGATTGTGTCGGATCGGGGGAGTCAGTTTGTGTCCAGGTTCTGGCGCGCCTTTTGCTCCCAGTTGGGGATTCATCTCTCTTTCTCCTCGGCCTACCACCCTCAGTCCAATGGGGGCGCAGAACGATCCAATCAGGCCTTGGAGCAATTCCTTCGTTGCTATGTCTCCGATCACCAAGACAATTGGGTTGACCTCCTGCCTTGGGCTGAGTTTGCCAGGAACACGGCGGTGAACTCTTCCTCTGGGACGTCTCCCTTCATGGCCAATTATGGGTTCCAACCTGCCGTGTTACCGGAGGTATTCTCTCCCCAGGATATTCCGGCTGTGGAGGATCACCTATCCGTCCTACGTGCTTCTTGGGTACAGATCCAGAGGTCCCTTGAGGTCTCTGCGCAGCGCCAGAGACTCCAGGCTGATCGCAGACGAGCGCCCGCTCCTTCCTACCAGGTCGGAGACCGTGTATGGTTGTCCACCCGCAACCTCAACCTTCGAGTGCCCACTCCCAAGCTGGCGCCTCGCTTTGTTGGTCCCTTCCGAGTGCTTCGCAGGGTAAACCCGGTAGCCTATGCCCTTGCGCTTCCTCCTGGCATGCGGATCTCCAACGTGTTTCATGTCTCCCTGTTGAAGCCATTGGTGTGTAATCGTTTCACTTCCTCGGTTCCTCGGCCCCGTCCGGTCCAAGTGGGCAATCGTGAGGAATATGAGGTGAGCAATATCCTGGACTCACGCCTGGTCCGCGGTCGGTTGCAGTTTTTGGTCCATTGGCGTGGTTATGGTCCAGAGGAGCGTTCCTGGGTTCCCTCCGCAGATGTCCATGCTCCTGCTTTGCTCCGAGCCTTCCACGCACGCTTCCCTCAGAAACCGTTCCTTACTCCGCGGAGGAGGGGCCCTTGAGGGGGAGGTACTGTCATGGTCTTACCTTCTCACTGTTCTCCTTCGTTTGACATGTGCTGGCGGCCATCTTGGTTTCTGGGTTTCTTGTAGCCTCCCACCCTGCGGCTTCTCCTTCCCACTGGGAGGAGCTGGATGCCTAGCTCATATATATAGGAGGTCTGTGGCTTCAGTTCCTTGCTTGGTCCTCCTGTGTTCACATGCTTCTAAGACTGCTGCTGCTTCTGGTTCCTGATCCTGGCCTCGTCTGACTACCCCGTTGGTTCCTGATCCTGGCTTCGTCTGACTACCCTGCTGGTTCCTGATCCAGGCTTCGTCTGACTACCCTTCTGGTTCCTGACCTCTGTCTACGCAAGACCCTGCTTCGGTTTAGCCATCCGTTTGGACTTTTGCTTACAGCTTGATTTTCAATAAAG